>NC_062561.1:8105000-8767500 GCF_022837055.1 Prionailurus viverrinus
GGTCTTAAGTGGCATTTAAGTTTGCGGTGAATTGAGGGGTGGCGGGTGAGAAAGTGAGGCTCGTGTCCTCCCTCAAACCGAGCTTCTTCCCTCTGACGCACCCCTCTCTTGGTGAAGAGCCCCACCGAAACTGGGTGGACTTCATCCAACTCCTGGCTCCTCTTCGTATCGCATATTCGGTCAGTTTCCGAGTCCCGCCGACTCTGTTCCCTTGGGATCCCGTGACACCTCCTCTGTTCTCCGTACCGCCTGTCACCTTAATGCAGTGTTCCCAAGCCTGGTGACTCAACTTCCCAAGCAAGCGAGGCATCTGCTGACAACACAGATCCGATCGTGTAGCTCTTTGGCTGAACGTCACTAGGTGGCTCTGATAACCTTCTGGACGAAGTCTGGACTCCTTGGCGGGCCATAAAAAGCCCTACGTGACTGGAGCTCTGCACTCCTCCCCGGCCTTCCGTCTCTCGGCCCTCCTCCCAGCCCCTTCCCCGGACCTCTCTGCTCTGCTCAGACTGAGTTCATGGGGCTCCCTCTCTCTCACGTCAGTCCTCAAGCACCCCGCGCTCACCTGTAGCATTAGCACCTCACCACTAACGAGAACGAGAGAAGGAACTGACAGGATACGTGGGACGCTGGCTGGACCCAGGGAGACTGGGCTACATTGAAGGCATGACGTCGAGGGCCGTAGCGGGGTTTCTACTTAGCTGTGCTCGGTGGCGAAGTGAAGAAGGCACCCCGAATGCCTCCGGCAACCCAGTGGGTAGACTGGAGGTGAACAGGGTGGGTGGAGCAGACAGCCAGGGGAGAAAGTCTGATGGGATGAGTAGGACAGGCATTACAATGGCGTGTCACTTGGTAGAGGCTGGAGAGAAAAGGGAAGAAAGGCGCCCCTGGCTCCGCCCCTCCCCTCCCTGGCCACCCAGCAGGAGGAAGAGCTTTCTAGTTCTGTCCATCAGCGGGATGTCTGGTGGAGATGGGGGAGGCGAGGTAGGGATAGAGGCAGATGAGAACGTAGCCAGAGGCTCTGCGGAGTAGAGAGAGATGCCCTGCCTTAACTTCTCTCCCCATCCTTCTCTCCCTAAGGCTGCAGAGGTGGGTTCAGACTGCCTGGTAGTGTGGTCACTGGCAGAAGCAGGAGAGGACTTGCTGCTTGTGGGCCCGAGGGGGGCGGCCATTTATATTCGGAAATGCCCTATACACCGGGGACTGCCTGTATTCGAAAGATTCATTAACTCAGCATCCTGTTTTCAACCTCTAAGCGGCACTGAGAAATTATTAGTCTGTGTTTTTATTAAGCCTTAAAACTTTTTTTTTCACGTGCAATTGGTGCCAACTTCCCCCCCCCCCCCCCCCCCCAGAACTGGATCCAAAACATGAAGCCTGTACTCACACCCTAGCGTAGTTTTTGATAGGGGCGTTTTGTTGTTTTGACCAAGCAAGATTGGGTAAACCGTTGAATTAAACTTAGCAATCATGTACTTGGGAAAAAAAAAAAAAAAGGAGGCGGGGGGTGGGTGGGGAGAGCCAATGGTTTGGAGAGAATGGAGTAGACAGCAGGACACAGGTTTTACTTCAGTCAAGACACAAGGGTATCGGGAACAAGGGAGTGGGACCGATGGAAAGATTAGGGGGTCCGTGGGGTCCGTGGCACAGTTGTTCAGGGTTACGGCGAGCTGGTCTCGGGTGTGGAAGCTCAAGCACAGTGATCGCGAAGGTCTTTGAAGTAATGAAAAATGAAGAAATTGCAAGGCTGGAGTGTTGACGGACTCATTCACAAGAACACAGTGGTGGAGGGCATGCCGGGAGCTCAGAACCCAAACCTTCGTTTATGAGTGTGAAAGCTACCGGCATGGGAGATGACAACAGCCAGGGGTGAGGAATGGCCCACGTTCAGGGCGTTGGCCTCTTTATGGGATGGTCGAGGACAGTGGTTTGAAATGGCAAGAGGGTGGTAGGAAAATCCTCAGACCTCTCCCTCCTCTTCCTGGTAAACGGACGGGGTGGGTGTGAGCAGTCCCCATTTGAGAAGAGGAAAGAAGGCCCATCTCTTGTCGTAAAACAGCAACCTGGAGAAAGCCTCTTGTCAAGAAGGCATTCTGCATTTTCCTCGCTTCCTCTCTATGCTGGATTCCCGGATCCAGGCTTCTATGCAGACCTCACTTCTAAGAGTCACATCTTAGATGCGATGGCATCTGGCCATCTCTACCCGCATGTCAATAGACGACTCAAACACTTGTGTCCAAAACTGAGTTCCCACCTTCCCCAGCAGGCCCCCCTTCCCCATACTCACGACCTATTATGTTTCTTCCCCATGATGGAGCACTCTTTCCTCGGTGCTCACGTTGGATGTGTGGGACCATCCGACTCCTTGCTCTCCAAACCCTTTGGTTTTCAACCGGCTCCATCGAGTTCCTCCAGCCCTCCTCCTCTTCTCGGCACTCCCCTCAGCGTGGTCACTCACGTACAATATCCTAGCTGCCCTCCAGCTCTCCCGTGGTGCTCCCACTGCTGCCCGCATTCACGTTGTCGACATCGCAACTGTGTTCATCTTTATGAAGTTAAAAGCCCTGGCCAGGACCAGGGAAACACAGGGCCCCGCTCGGGACTGGGACGTTAATGTCCTCGCTCCGCAGACTCCACTGCCCTGACCCACGGCCGATGGTGACCCCCAAAGGGTTACAACCTCCACACCGGGATGTGCTTGGTACCCTGGGTTGCTTGGGTTGCCCGCTGAGTGTGCCACGGGGGTGCCAGCTTGGGGTGGGGATGGCTCTAGTCTTTCTCTGCCCCAGATGCCACGAGACGTTATCCAACCTTCCACGTATGTGCACCTGGGCCCCTCCCAAGACTGGAAGATCATGACAAAACATGGGTCTCCTGCTTTCATCTCCCTGGGCAGAGGGCAGGAGCCACAGTGGGGCAAGAGAAGGGAAGGGGAGTTAGGCAGGGCCACGGACCAGGAGATAGGAAGTAGGTGGCTGCGAACATACCCTAGGAGGCAGGAGGGTGAAAGACGTGGACCACACATGAGCAGGGGCTCCAAGCTCCTGACACATTCCACTGTCCCATGCAACTCTAGGCACAGAAAACAAATCCAAAGAGAAAATTCTTTGGAAATTTAAGCATCTTCAGCAATTACAGGAGCATCAAACCCCAACCGTCCAAGCGTACATCCTGTGCAACTGCCCTGGCCACATCTGTCCATGATGCCAGCTCTGTCTCTTCCCTCCTCTCCTCAAAATCCCTCAGTAGCTCACATCCCCCCGCCCCTTTTTTTTAAGGAAAAAATGTCTAAGTGTTTTAACCTGGATTTTATCCTTAGGCCTTCTGACACACTGTTCTCATGGTTTGGAACACATTTAGCCCCTTCCCATGTCCCTCGGCCTCACTAAGTCTTGTTCATTAACGAGAGCTTGGTTTTAATAGCACTTTCTCTGTGAAACTTTCCACCACCCTCTTGTTTAAGTGCTTCATTTGCTTGACCTCGCCGCACCGAGATCAAACATGGAAGGACGTCCCCCGGAAAGACCAGTCACACACGTCATAAAACGAGGACTGAAATACGCATACAACTTGGAAGTAGTATATAGGCCTTGACTCAAAATGGGTGGGGTTGCCCCGTGGACTTGGCAGGGCCCAGAGTGGAAGGCTTTATGGCTCTGCCATTATTAACCTGTTCTTCTCCAGGAGATTGCACGTGTCACGAAGGGGGTGCGATGGCCCACAGGCCCACGTGTCTGTTACTTGCCATGCATGGCCTCTGTGGAGGCTGGGATTTTATCCTCCTCTCCTCATCCAATGCTTGCCACCTGCTGAGAGGTCAGGAAATATTCGCTGGCTGGAACAACGAATGAAAGAATTGGATTTGCATTCTCAGGTTACCGTAGCATCCTGAGACTGTAAATCCTGCATTTTAATACTCGCGTTTCCCCCAAATAACGCAACCAGCTTCAAAGGTAGAGGACCTTAACTGGAGGTCCTCAGGGGTTCCCAAAGCATCCATGGATTAGCCTGGGGTGGAAGGACTGTGGATCCTGAAGAGTAAATGCAAAATTTTATGGGTACATGTAATTGTGGGAGGGAGATGACCTATCTATCTATCTATCTTTTTATCAGAAACTCAAAGTATGTGTCTTCCCAAAGTTAACACATCTTCGCTCTGAAGCAGTGGTTCCTGAAGCGTGGCCCCTCAGCATCGTTTGGAGACTCTGTGAGAAATGCAGATTCTGAGGCCCCACCTCAGACGTGCTAAATCAGAAGCGCGGGGTGAGGAGTCCAGTGTTGGGGAGTCTTCCAGGAGATTCTGGTGCACATTCAAGTCTGAGAGCCACTAAAGAATTGGAAGTAGAATGTTGTATTCCCAAATTTGCAGGGGTAAAAAGCGGGGAGAGAGAGCCCAGAAATAAGCCCTTGTGTATATCGTCAAATAATTTTTGACAAGAGAGTCAAGACCATTCAACGGGGAAAAGACAGTCTTTTCAACAGATGGTGTTGGGAAAATTGGATATCCATCCATCCATGCAAAAGAATGAAGGCTGGACCCTTACTTAACATCACATGCAAAAATTAACTCCCAGTGGATCGAGGACCTAAAACTCTTAGAAACAAACATAGGACAAAAGCTTTGCAACATCAAACTTGGCAGTGATTTGTTGGTTATGACACCAAAGGCCCAGGTAACGAAAGCATCCAAGTGACTCACCCCCAACAAAAACCCTGGACACTAAGGCTCATGTGAGCCTCCCTGGTTAGCAATACTCTCGGCTTGTGTCACGTATTGCTGCTGGGAGAAAAGAGTGCCGTGGGCGGCGATCCTCTGGGAGAAGACAGCTGGAGGCTTGTATTTGGTCCTCCTGGACTCCACTTGGGTGCCTTCTACCACGGCTGATTTTAATCCGTACCCCCTCTCCGTAAAGACTGTAACTGTGAATGTAACAGCTTTTCTGAGTTAACCGAAACACCCGAATTAATTAATTAATTATTTAAAAGCAGAGGGACAGAGCCAGGGCAGAAGCGTGGCAAACAGAAAACAAAAACAATGCCGTAGAAACAAGTCCAAATACAACAGTTACCAAAATACGTGCGGATGTATTCAAGTCGCCCGTGAAAAGACAGAGAGGCCTGGCGGAATTGGTTAAAAACAACAATGGGTAGGTCTAGAAAGGAAAAATTATTAACATTTACAAAGAGCCGTCCCTCTGATCCTGTAAGTTCTGGAGGCTTACAGTTCTGTGAGGCTACAGGCTGGTGCGAAGTCCTAAGCCAGGGAGGAGCGGAGCAGAGGGAGCCCACACTCTTTCCTCCCCCGCATGTGAGATGCCCTGAGCCTCTCCGCCAGGGTCCCTCTCTGTGATGGAGTGTGCTTTGGAAGTGCCAGCCTCAGTCACCTGTTATCCCCAGGCCAGCAATGTTAGTGCTCATTATACCATAAAATTAACTCCCTTTTTTTAAAAAAAAAAATTTTATGTTTATTTTTGAGACAGAGAGAGACAGAGCATGAATGGGAGGAGGGTCAGACACAGGATCCGAAGCAGGCTCCAGGCTCTGAGCTGTCAGCACAGAGCCCGACAGGGGCTCAAACCCATGAACTGTGAGATCATGACCTGAGCCAATGTTGACCACTTAACTGACTGAGCCACCCAGGGGTCCACAAAATGACTTAAAAAAAAATTTTTTTTTAACATTTATTTATTTTTGATAGAGACAGAGCACAAGTAGGGGAGGGGTAGAGAGAGAGGGAGACACAGAACCCGAAGCAGGCTCCAGGCTCCGAGCTGTCAGCACAGAGCCCGACGGGGGGCTCGAACTCACGAACGCGAGATCATGACCTGAGCCGAAGCCGGATGCTTAACCGACTGAGCCACCCAGGCGCCCCTTAACTCCCTTTTTTGTGCATGGCTACTCATCAGAGGCATTTGATAGACTCTAGCGGTTTCAACGTAACCTCAAATCAATGCTGTTTTTTATTTGTGTGTTTGCTTTTTCACAGCTTCAGTCTCCAGAAGCAAGAGAAGCGGAGACAGGCCAAGGGGCCACCTGCAAAGAGCACCAGATCACCAGCAGGATATGCCGTCCAAGCGCCTCCCGGAGCCGAGCCGGGGACATTCAGGGGAGTCGGTGGAGACGCTACCTCTGGCCGTAGACAGAGCTGAGAGCCAGGGCTGGAAAAACGGACTCACAAGCAGAGGCTGCTTGGACAACGAGAAGAAAGTATTTGACCTGAGAGCAGATGAGGTAACATCCCCCAGGGACGTTGAAAGCTGTGTCTCTTTCCTGAGCTGAAACGAGCTGGGATTCCTCCAGCAGCTCGCAGAGATGTGCAGGCAAAACGGGAAGATCAGACGCCGAGGGGAGGGCCTCGCTCAGAGCGGAGGACGAAGTCGATCCAGGTCTTTGAAGTCACACGTACCAGACTTGACATTCGAGGGACGCTGGGTAAGTGTTTAACTTCCCGGAGACTGAATTCCCTCGTCTTTAGAACGAGGATGACAAAACCACCTCACCGAGTTGGCAGGACGCCGGCAGAAAGTGGTAAAGGCTGGAACGCGAACCCCATGCGCGTTGTCTCTTCTCCCCGGCGCTCGGTAACGGGGTTTCAGATTCGTTTTCTATTTCTCGATCTCCAGCAGATGCGTGCAGCGCAGCCCTAGCGACTTAATTTCGCTGGAAAACAAAGCCTCTCCCTGCAGGGCAGCTGTCGCGATATAATCTACTTGGTACCCTCTAACCCTAAGAACTCAGAAACGTTTGGGGTGAGGGCGTCTGGGTGGCTCTTCGATTGGGCGTCTGACTCTGGCTCGGGTCATGATCTCGCGGTTCGTAGGTTCCAGCCCCGTGTCAGGCTCTGTGCTGACAGCTCAGAGCCTGGAGCCTGCTTCAGATTTAATTTAAAAAGAAAGAAATAAAAAGAAACACTAGGTGTGCACTTCTTCCTCTGCACTGGCCTGGGTTGTCTGTCCTAGCTGTTTTTCTCACCCACCTTCCCCTCGGTGGTTCGGGTATTCTCAGTATTTGCCCTTGCGAAGTTCCATCCCTAGGCCCGCATTTTCTCCAAAGTTCCGGTGGCCAGGATCCAAAGAGCCTGCGGGCATGTCCCCTTGGAGGGCTTGCCTTTACCTCACCAACACTGCTCGTTTGTTTTTCCAGAAAGTATGTATGGAATGTAGCCAAGTGCCAAGTCCTGTGGTGGGGGGCGGGGGGGGGGAGGGGTGGGCATTGTTTTCAGCTAAGTTAGAAACAGTTTGCCCCTCAAGGAGTTCCCCTCCAGGGAACTGGAGAGGCAGATTATGCAATGATGAAAATACCGGACAGGACGTGCTACATTCCAGGTACCTGGGACACAGAGCAGGCCGGGCTCTGCCTGAGAACCCAAGGAAAGGCCATCCGGGAGAAAATGCCGCACCCCACCTGCTGAGGGCCTCTGGGGGCCTTGGCCACATCACAGGGCCTGCCTGGGTGGTGAGGCCACTGGGGATTCCTGGCGGCCCTGTCCGCTCGGCAGGCGGCAAGTGAAGCAATCACACAGCCTGAGAGGCCGACTAGGAAGTCGAGAACGTTCCCCACCAGGGCGGAACTGGCCAGGGCGCTGCCTTTGACCGCAGTCCAGCGCTCATGAAATGTGGGAAGCACGGTGCGGAATCCGGGGCACCTCAAGGGCTCCCACACCTGCTGGGGAAGAGAAGGGAAGGTCTTGTGGACGGACAACCCCTCCCCCAAGGGGTCGGCAGTGCGCACAGGGACACGTGGTAGGCAGCACTCGCAGTCAAGTAAACACGGTCCCGGCCTTGGACTTGGCCCCGGGGGAGGCTGTTCTACACTCAGATGTGCTCGCCAGGCAATCTGGAGGACCCAGACTCTGCAGCCCAGCAACGCTGCAGAAACCAAAATACTGAGGAGAATTCACAAAAGAATGAACGGGCTAGACATGTAAATAAACAGATATAATACCACAGCAGCTCTGTAAAACCCTCCGAAATCGCCATTCTCGCGGTCACTTGGCAACATGACGGAGGGAAGAAAACACGACCTGGGGTCAGACGAGCCGGGTTCAGCCCCGGTTCTGAGTGCAGTAGGTGGGCCTCAACGTCCTAATCTGTAAGCCAGGGCGGGTGTGAGGGGTGCCTTAGAACTCACGCGTGAAAAGCAAAGTACCTGCTACACGTTAAGTGTTCAACGAACGGCTGTTGTTAGGATAGTTATTAGCACTGAGAGCTGAGCTGAGTGAGTTCTGCCCCCTGACCCTTCTTCTCATTCTGCATGGGATCCTAGACAAGTCCTTTGTAAACTCCCTTCTCTGTGCTTCGCGTCCTCTCCCTTCTGGTGGCATCTCTCCCCATTGCCCCCCGCCTCCCCAGGCTGCCTCACCAGCCGAAGGGGGGCCTCTTACACCCCGAGCCCCCTACCGCCTGTCGCACGCACACTTCGTACATAATCTGACATATTCTGCCTGGAAGTGTGGCGTCCCAGCGCCTGCCACGGACTCTGTACTGGACCAGGCGCCCTGAGTGTAGAGACGAGGCCGTTTTGACTGGTTCCCATTCAGCACCTACAGATTGCCCTGTGTCCTATGTGCTCTTTGTGTATGGGGGATAACTAAACAACAACGACAACAGTCAGCAGATACTGACTATGTTCACAAAGGAATCAAAATACCTTTACCCTACACGGTTCCAAGAGATGGGTGAATAAAGGTCACCGAAGCCAATCTCCCGTGGATGGTACCCCCAGATAGCACGTGGCTAGCACTTATGTGCCCAGGCCACTCTTCCAAGCAGGCTACCGAAACCATATGTTGTCTTCAGTTTTCTGGAATTTATAATATGCATTCCAGGGCTATTGCAATTCAAATCCCAATACTACAGGGGCACCTGGGTGGCTCAGTCGGTTAAGCCTCCGACTTCAGCTCAGGTCATGATCTCGCAATTTGTGAGCTCGAGCCCCGTGTCGGGCTCCGTGCCGACAGCTCGGAGCCTGGAGCCTGCGTCGGATTCTGCGTCTCCCTCGCTTTCCCTGGCCTTTCCCTGCTTGTGCTCTGTCTCTCTTTCTGTCTGTGTCTCTCTCAACATAAAAATAAACCCCAAACCCAAAACTACAAACTCTAAGAGATCGTAAAATACATAGTAACAAAGATTGCTCGCAACAAGAGAAGCTGGCTGGTTAGGGTTTAGAAATCTCTTGGTTTGTTGAATAGACACCATGATAAGCTAATCTCACCTGTGGCCTGAGCAGCCAACTTTATAAACACCAAGGATGTTGTTGGCAGGGGAGATGGCGGGAATTGTTAGCAATGCCTTGGGGTGGGACAACACACTCGAGACTAAGGAAAAATGTACAGAGGAAATGAGGAAAGGATAGTCAAAGTGGAAAACTGGATTGAGGTTTTGGTGGAGAAGTGCTCTGTCCTGGCCTGAGGTCCTTCTTCCTCTTGGTGTCTCTCTCTCTCTCTCTTTTTTTTTTTTTGTCTCTCTCTCTCTTTACTCCCGGCCTTGACAGACCCTAAAGATGGGCAGGTGACAGGAAACATGTAGGATGTGGAGCAGACTGGCTGGAGAGAGATTTGTGGACCACCCTCTTGTGACATTATTCTTAAAGACTTTGGAAAAGGTCAGACCTGCTGATCTAAAGAAGGATTAACATCGGCAAAGGGTTTTCCTTTCCTGCCGGTTTCTACTAATCTCAGTCTCTATTAATTGAGATTTGGAGGGACGGCACGTAGTAGTTTCTCAATAAAATACTTTTAAAAAGTTTATTTATTTACTTTGAGAGAGAGAGAGAGCACGTGAGCACGAACTGGGCCAGGAGGGCAGAGAGGGAGAGGGGGAGAGAGGATCCCCAGCCCTGGAGGGGTTCCAACAGCCCATTGGGTGTCTCTTCCGGTCGTCTTGCTAAATGTCTGCTAAAAGAGAACTATGAACGGACACCATTTTGCTCATTTAGCCTTACAAAAAAAAAAAAAAAAAAAAAAAAGGCCTTCATGCCTCAGGGGCCCAGGGCACAAATGGCAGAGAATAAAATAGCAAACACTAATGAACTGCTGCTGGTACACAGATGGAAACATATTTACGCCTAATGAACAAGGGCCCGTGACCTGGGTTCTCTCGAAATAGTAAGAGGACAAAACGGAGCACGGACAGGCCACGTGTGGGTAAGGAAAGGTAGGTTAACGACAACGTCTGGCTTTCTGAAGCTCTGCGAAAGCTCTGTGGACACACACACTCAGATCTCACGGTAAGCCTAGGAGAGTGGGATGCACCAGGATATTAGCAGAACGGCGTCGGTGGGGGGATTTATGTGGGAATATTTGGCGCATTAAACCTCAGCTGCTGGCAACACACTCAGGCCGATTAAGATGCTCATATGGAGGATTTGTGTCACGCTGCGTCTATGAAGCTCTCTGGTGACTCTTGTCACCCGAAGGGAACCATGTTGAGCATGAGATACTGTGCTTTTTGCACAGCTGGAAAATGCCACGGTCCCTCCCTGCACTAGATTCCGTGCTGCTGATACCATCGGGGTTTCTGGCCTTAGAAAGGCCCCTGCAGGGCACCTGGGGATTCCCGGGGACGTCAACTGGTGCCCCACCTCGGGGAGTAGGAGAAAACGAGAATCTGACGCAGCGGAATAATCACTCCCGGGGCCTTACCTGTTTATTTTCACATTCCTCCCGCCCACCCCCTAATAACTCATCGTCTTCCCTCCTCTCTGACGCTTTTGATACAAAGCAGAACCAGCAGAAAGTGATAGAAAGTTACAGACGAAACGGGCTGAGGGAAGGGTTGGGAAATCAGCCCTCCGCTAGGCGGAAAGGTCAAAGCAGCAGCTATTGTCTTCAGTCCAGACGTGGGATGGCTGAGGGGGGCAGCTAATGACGGTCCCAAGGGCTGAAAATGTGGCACAGGGAGCGTCGTCCACAGGTAAGGGAACAGGAGAGCTGGATGTACATTCTCAGCGGAGTGAGATTCGACCAAGGAAAGGCTCACCCATCTTCTGGAGGTCTTTGGCAAGAGCCAAGCAAAAGGTTCTAGCAGTCCTGTTAGGTTGAAAGGCAGCCTCACCTGTTTGAGGACATCTGTTTGTGAATTTAGTTGAAACGCATTTCATCACAAATGATCCTTTGGAGATGGAAGGTGATAGGATGCACTCCCCTTCCTCCTAGAGCGCACACACACGCACACACACACACACACACACACACACACACACACACACACTAAATATTCCTCACTGAGAATCTCTTCCCATAGGTCTAGCCCTTACTGCACACTGGCCTTTTGAGAAGGCAGAGGAAGACTGCTTTATGGAAGAAAGTAAATAATATCATTAAAAAAATTTCTAATGCCTATCATTTCACCATTATAGCTTCATTCCTTTGGATCTTTCAAGTTCCTATTTAAAATGTAAACACCCTTGGATCAGAATAGAGCGGTACTCTATAAGCCCATCGGCAAGTAACAAGTAGTTGGTTGTTGTACAAGTTGTCTTGGGAGTCTTTACCTCTGAATTCTTTGGATACCTCAGACACCCTGGCCTGGATCTGTATCTTCCGGAGCCCCAGGCCTGCCATGCTGGGACTTAGATTTCACTGAGCTGAACTTTCCCTTCTGGTTGGCTTAGGTTCTAAGACATGAGCCTGGCTGGAGAGTTACAGGGCCTCAGGCCCTAAAACAAAATTAAAAAGCAAACAACATAGCGGGAAATTATTTGCAGTTTGTGACAAAGGTTAATCGCTTTACTATAAAAAGAGCTTTTGAAAATCAATAAAAGGTAAATACTACAATAGAATATCAGCAACAAAAACAAGCAAAGAGACCCAACAAAAAAAATGTGGAAACATTCACAAGGGAAGAAATACAACATGATAGAAAAGCAAAGAAAAACGGTTCATATTTATAAGAAATTAAAGGAATGCAAAATAAAGTAACGAGATAGCTTTACACTTAGCAACTTAGAAAAAGTTTTGTTTTGTTTTACTAGTGATAAAAGTCAGTATTGGCAGGGTTCAGGAAAATGTATCTTCCTTAGACTGTTGGTAGGAGTGCAAATTGGCACGGCCTTCTGGAGGGAAACTTGGGATATTTATCAAGACCCAGCATTCCTCAGGAAATTGGTTAAATAGAATATGGTACATCCACATTTCACCATTAAAAATTTTTTTTAAACGTGTGTTTATTATTGAGAGATAGAGCGTGAGCATGGGAGGGGCAGAGAGACGAGGAGACACAGACTCTGAAGCACGCTCCAGGCTCTGAGCTCTGAGCTGTCAGCACACAGCCCGACACGGGGCTTGAACCCACAAACCACGAGACCATGACCTGAGCCAAAGTCGGACGCTTAACGGACTGAGTCACCCAGGCGCCCCACACACGTCACCATTTAAAATGGTGTTAAAGAGGCACCTGGGTGGCTCAGTTGGTTAAGCGTCCAACTCTTGATTTCGCCTCAGGTAATGATCTCACAGTTGGTGAGTTCGAGCCCCGCATCGGGCTCCGTGCTGACAGCGCAGGGCCTACTTGGGATCGTCTCTCCCGCTGTCTCTCTCTGAACCTCTCCTATTCCGGGGCATGCACTCTCTCTCTCTCTCTCTCTCTCTCTGTCTCTCTCAAAAATAAATAAATGAACAATTTAATTTAAAAAATATAGGGGCGCCTGGGTGGCGCAGTCGGTTAAGCATCCGACTTCAGCCAGGTCACGATCTCGCGGTCTGTGAGTTCGAGCCCCGCGTCGGGCTCTGGGCTGATGGCTCGGAGCCTGGAGCCTGTTTCCGATTCTGTGTCTCCCTCTCTCTCTGCCCCTCCCCCATTCATGCTCTGTCTCTCTCTGTCCCCCCCAAAAAAAAAAAAAATATAGGTGTGAAGAACCAGATTATTTGTGATATAATTATTAACTATAAAATTAAGTATATAGAATGTACTTACCAAATTTATATAAAATTATCACTATAATATAATGTAAATCTAAGTAATGTACATTATAATTATTTCATAATTCTACAACATTTTTAAGTTTGAAATGTAGCTTGTTTCCATGAATGCGAAGGATGTGGAGAAAAGGGACCCCTCGCGCACTGCTGGTGGGAGTGCCACTGTGGAAAACAGTATGGAAGGTTCCTCAAAAAATTAAACATAGAACTACCATATGGCCCAGTAAGGGCACTACCGGCTACTTACCTAAGGAAAACAAAAACACGAATTTCAAAAGACACATGTACCCCTTTATCTATTGAGGCCTTACTTGCAATAGCCAAGATACGGAAACAAGCCCCGTGTCCACCCAGAGATGAATGGATGAAGATGTGCTATGTGTATACAATGGAATGTTACTCGGCCGTATAAAAGCCCGAGATCTTGTCACTGGCAACGACAGGGATGAACCTGGAGGGTAGAACGCTGAGTGAAGTAAGTCAGAGAAAGACACATACCAAATGATTTCCCTTGTCTGTGGAATCTAAAAAACAAAACAAGTGAATAAAGAAACCAAAAACAGAAACAGACCCGTAATACAGAGAACAAACTGATGGTCCCTAGATTCTTTTTTTTAATGTTTGTTTGTTTTTGAGAGACAGAGAGACAGCGTGCAAGCGGGGGAGGGGCGGAGAGAGAGGGAGACACAGAATCTGAAACAGGCTCCAGGCTCCGAGCTGTCGGCACCGAGCCTGATGTGGGGCTTGAACTCACGAAACTGCAAGATGATGACTTGAGCCGAAGGTGGACGCTTAACCGACTGAGCCACCCGGGCGCCCCAAGATTCTTTACGATATAAAATTATTGTTTCAAATTTCTTTTGCTTCCATGAGTGTAGCTCCTCGAAAATCTAACGTTAAGAATTTCTCTAGCAGTGGTTTGTTCTACAAATATTTATTAAACTCCCCCTATGAGCCAGACACTATTCTAAGGTGAGAGATACGGTATATAAGACAAAATTCTATTTTTTATGTCCCTTTTGGCAGGGAACATAGACAATATTTAAAGCATACATAAATAAGAAAATGATAATTTCATAAAGAAAATAAAATGGACGGCGCCTGGGTGGCACGGTCGATTAAATGTCCGACTTCGGCCCAGGTCATAATCTTGTGGTTCGTGGGTTCGAGCCCCATGCTGGGTTCCACACAGCACGGAGCCCGCTTGGGATTCTCTCTCTTTCCCTCTCTCTCTCTCTCTGCCCCTCCCCCACTTGCACTCACACAACAGGTCAGAGAACAACGTTAGCTATGATGACCAATCTGGATTATATTTGAGTTGAGACCAGGGTGGGGAGAAGGACTGAGCCAGGTGAGAAGCATTACAGGCATGAGGGAGAATAAGTGCAAAGGTCCTGAGGTGGGTACGATACCGGAATGCTTAAGGAGCAGGGTTCAGTGTGGTAAGAATCCGTATGAAAGACAGCAAGCGGGTGGTAAGAAACGAGGTCAGAGAATTAGGCAGGGACGAAATCACAGTGACTCTTCGGCCAGGTAAGGAATTTTAATTTTAGTCCATGGCAATGGGAAGCCATTGGAGGACTTCAATTTGTTGACAGTTTGATAAGATGTATCTTTTAAAGACAAGAAATAAAGCGCAAATGTTTGGTAATATACACGCTTTTATTTCATAAAACAATTCTGTGGGGTAGGTGTTATTTCGTCTCATTATAGACCCGCTACAGAGACTCAGAGAAGTTGTGCGACCGTATAGCTCGTAGGCGGCATGGTTGGGAGGGGAACCAGGGGCTCCTGCATCTTGGGTAATTCACTTGCAAGGAAAGCAAACAGTAGTCTACAATGCATACATTACCCTCACCATATGACTGAATCAAACGGACACACGAACTCTCCTGGGGCCACCTCCCCCCGGTACAGGCTTTTAAGGAAGTAACTAAGGAACTCAGTCTGTGTCACCCTATGTGATTGCACCACGACTGGAAAATCTGAGACTTGGGTTGCAACATCTGACACCTCTCCCAGTCGTTCCTCGGCCGGCCCGGCTCATCCCTCAGGCAGCTGCAGGCTGAGGAAGTATCCCACCCACTCGGTGGTCTCTGTTTTATCTCTGGGTCCCCAGAGTGCTGCTCTTGGTTAACTGGACAGTCCCTCAGCTGGGACGTGCCAGCCCATGCTTGCATTTTCTCTGTGCAGAAAATGCCTTCTGTAGGGCCCTTCACCCACGTAGCTGTCTGGGATCTGAATTCGGCCTTCTTAAACAAGCAGGCAGCTGATGAGATATCTAGAGCAGTTAAACTCCTACAAACAGAAAGTAGACTGATGTTGCCAGGGGCTGGGGGGAGGGGGGGGAGTGAGGAGTTGTTGTTTACTAGGGACAGAGTTTTAGTTTCGCAAGATGAAATAATTCTGAAAATCTGTTGCCCAACAACGTGGATACACTTAATACTACTGAACCGTATGCTTAAAAATGACCAAGAGGGTCATTTTGACCACAGTTTGGGGGGGAGAAAGCAGATAAGCAATGAGCCTGGTATGCTCATGGACTGCTGTTCCCTTCTCCTCTGAGCTGTCCGCTCAAAGACAGAGCTCTGCTTCCGAGTGGAGGCCTGGCCTTTGGTAATGAGACTCCTCGGCCTCTCGTCTGGTGGCATGGCTGAGAGCCCACTACTCTGGAATCTCTCTGAGGACAAAGACCATTTCCTTACCCTACCCCATCGATGCCTTCATCCACACCAATCCCCAGCAGCCCTTCTTGTCAAAGTCACAATGCTTTTCACTTTCCCAAATCCACGGGTCACTTTCTTGCCCTTCTCTATCTTTGACACAGCCGACCTCCTCGAAACGCACTCTTCTCTTGGTTTCCGGACTACCCGGTTTCCTCCTGATTCACTAAAGATTTTAGATTCTTTTGTTGTCTCTACCTCTTCTCAACAGTTAAACACCAGCATACCCCAGGCTCCGTCATTGACTTTCTCTCTTCTCTCAGCATCTTCTTTCTAGATCATCTCATCCAGCCTTCGATTTACGTACAAGTCTCTGTGGACAACTCCCAAATTTGTGCATTCATTCGGCTTGGGCTTCCTCCCTAAGCTCTAAAATTATGCCTCCAGCTGCCCCCTCGACCACTCCACTTGGATGTCTATTACGTTCATGGAGAATTTTCAATTCATTGGGGGAGGGGTATACACATGAAGTCATTTTGTGTTTTCCTATGGCTACCCAATTATGCTGCTCTGGACGGTCAAGAATCTTGGGATAGTTCAGTCCAATTGTATAGTACTGAGATTATGAAAGCTGTCTCATTACAGATTTAATTTTTTTTATTTTTTATTTTTAGAGAGAGCATGAGTCAGGGAGAGAGGCAGAGGGAGAAAGAGAATCTCAAGCAGGCTTCACGCTGTTCAGCACAGAGCCCAATGTGGGACTCAGGGCCACGACCCTAGGATCGTAACCTGAGCTGAAATCAAGAGTCAGACACTCAACCGACCGAGCCACCCAGGTGCCCCTCATTCCAGATTTTAAAATCTCAGTACTGAGCGTACTTAAATATTATTTTGATGGCCAATTCTCTGTCTAGGACAGGAAGTGTGTACAAACACCAGAAACATCTTAGAACACCAGAAAATAAGGACTCAATCAAAGAATTCTGGAGCCATTCCCAAATAATTCAGGAGCCAACTTGAAGAGTCTCCCTCTATCTAAAAGTGGAAACACTTGAGCAACAATATAAAAATAATAACTGCGGTGAATTAAACATATTAAAAGTGATTAACTATATAGTTCATAATGAAACTTAAAAAAAAAATCACAGGGTGCCTGGGTGGCTCCGTTAGTTATTTGACTTCGGCTCAGTCATGATCTCGTGGTTTGTGAGTCTGAGTCCCGCATCGGTGAGCTCGAGCCTCGATTAGGTGAGCCTATTTCTCTCTCTCTCTCTCTCTCTCTCTCTCTCTGCTCCTCATGGGATTGCCTCTCTGCCCCTCACTCGCTTGTTCTCTCTCTCTCAAAAAAATCTCAACTCATTTGTCCTATTTGGAAAATGCTAGGGAACCAAGACATCATTTTGACAACTTGTAAGCAGGGAGAAATAGTAAATTTTCATGTTTAAAATGAGGCTCAGGGTAACAAAGTAGTTGATGAGGAGAAAGAAAGAAAAGAAAAGAAGAGAAAGGAAAAGAAAAGAAAAAAGAGAAAAGGAGAGGAAAAGAAAAGAAAAAAGAAAAGAAAAGAAAAGAAAAAAGAAAAAACAAGAAAAGAAAAGGAAAAGAAAAGGAAAAGGAAAGGAAAAGAGAAAAGAAAAGAAAAGAAAAGAAAAGAAGGGAAAACCGGAAAATGGCAAGTGTGGGCAAGGGTATGGAGAAATCAGAATTCTTATGTACCGTTGGCGGGAATGTAAAATCGTGCAGTCACTATGGAAAACAGTATGACGATATTATGCTAAGAGAAATAAGATAGCCACAAACACACAGGGTATCTGGTTCCACTTCTAGGAGGTATCCAGGGTATTCAGATTTGTAGAGACGATTACTATTAGCTCAGGGGAGGGAGAAGCGGGGAGGTGTTGTTTCATGGACATGGGGTTTCAGATTTGGACGATGACAAAGTCTTGAAGGTTGGCCACATAACAATGCGAATGCCCTTAACGCCACTAAACTTTACACTTGAACATGGCTCAGATGGTAAACGTTATACGTATGCTTTTACTGCAGGACAAAAAGATAGAGACCAGACAATGGGATATTACCTTCCTCCTGGGGAGGAACGTAGCATCACCTATGAAATAGTGTTCCCCCAAAATCAAAACCATTGACATTTGATCAGGCCGCTGGATCTCACTACCAGTTTACAGAAAATGCAGGGACAGAGGAACATGTTAAACAACGTCACATGGAAGCAATCAGCAAAATCCAGACTGTGGGAAACTGCAGGAAAACAACCGAGTTTCTTCAATAAATAAGTTGCAAGAGAAAACAGTAGGAGGGGGAAACCATAGATTAAGAGTCTTAGAAGACATAAAAACCAGTTGCAATATATGGAATTATTTGGGTCCTGATTCAAATAAACCACACACACACACACAAAAGTATGACATACTCAAGGAATATGTGATCATATTCAGCGATCTTCTGGTTGTTTTTAGGTCCTTATCTTCTGGAGACTCACACTAGAATATTTATGGGTGGAATGGTATAATATCTAAGATTTGCTTCATAAGAGCTGGGGTTGGGAAAGTCGGAGGAAATTGATGCAATGTGCTTGGCTGTGAGTCATCATTACCGAAGCCGATTGGTAGAAGCCACTACACTCTTTTTGTTCTCTTATCCTGCACCGTTCAATGTTCTCTTTATAGAATGTTCAGCAAAGGGGATGGGAGCACGGTCTGCAAAAACAGTCACTCTCCCTCGCCCAGTGACTTGGCCTACCCAGCTGACAAGAGGGGGGATAGAGCGGGTGGTGGCACCTTCTCGTTGAGCTGTCCAGATGAGAGCCGGGTCTCCTCTCTCTGGACTGCCAGAGCCTCTCACCCACTCTGACTTGTGTGTGGCAGGGTCCGCATGCCGGGTGTCTCCCGCAGCATGTCCGGGGGTTCTGGATGAGTCTTCGGATGGCCATCTTTGCCGTGCAGTCCCCTGGCATGGAGGTCTGACCCCGCCTCCAGCTTCAGCTGGTCCCACCCTCAGGCCCCAGCACAGCTCCTCGGGTTGCCCCTGCCTGGAGGACGCAACTCCCGGCGGGGTACTTGAATATAGCTCAAGCCCAGCCATTTTCCGAGCCGTGTACAAAACGCGTAGGAAAGCCATGTGTCCGTCTCTTCCACTACTCTTCCCACATCCGGGCGGCATCAGACAATGTCTGGCAACTTGTAGGTAACAGACAGAACTGGGGCTGGGATGGGGGTCGAGTTGGGCCCATTCACCCTTTACAACTGATTCCTTGGGGGCCTTTCTCCTTGACGAGAAGCTCCCATGGCCAGGCTGAGCCTGCAAGGTAAGTTCTACTAGCTCAAGTATTCCAAATAGGGAAAGGTCTGAATTTCGTGTGAAATATAGAATTGGCAACTGGAATAAGCTTGTTGATTTTTTTTAATGTTTCTGTGATGTTTGTTCATATTTGAGAGAGAGAGACACACACAGTGCAAGCTGGGGAGGGGCAGAGAGAGGGGGAGACACAGAATCTGAAGCAGGCTCCAGGCTCCAGGCTCCACAGAGCCGGACGCGGGGCTCGAACCCATGAACTGTGAGATCATGACCTGAGCCAAAGTCGAGCGCTTAACGACTAAGCCACCCAGGCGTCCCTAAGCTTGTTGATTTTTTAAAATGACTCTGTGTTTTTTGTTTTTCTTTTTTAATTTGAGAGAGAGAGAGAGAGAGAGAGAGAGAGCACAAGTCAGGGAGAGGGGCAGAGAGGGAGAGAGAGAGAAAATCTTTTTTTTTTTAAATTTTTTTTCAATGTTTTTTATTTATTTTTGGGACAGAGAGAGACAGAGCATGAACGGGGGAGGGGCAGAGAGAGAGGGAGACACAGAATCCGAAACAGGCTCCAGGCTCTGAGCCATCAGCCCAGAGCCTGACGCGGGGCTCGAACTCCCGGACCGCGAGATCGTGACCTGGCTGAAGTCGGACGCTTAACCGACTGCGCCACCCAGGCGCCCCGAGAGAGAAAATCTTAAGAAGGCTCCATGCTGAGTGTGGAGTCTAATGCGGGACTCAATCTCACAACTCTGGGATCATGACCCAAGCCAAAATCAAGAGTCCAACGCTCAACCGACTGAGCCACCCAGGTACCCCTAGAAGCTGAGTTCTTAATCTCCATGTACTACCTATAATAAAACACTAAAAACATTTACCTGGTTAGGAGATGATAGATAGATAGATAGATAGATAGATAGAGATATAGATATCATATAGGTAGATATAGATTATATGTATTTAATATTCAAGTTAAAATTCATTGACCTTCTGAGATACAGGGCTTGTGAAAAGTTTAATCTGTATAGTCATTAAATCCTTACATATTTAACACTGCTTCTAAATTATCATAGAAACTAGTTGCCAAAAAATGTTAATCTCAGCTGGACTGGAAGAGCATTTGGGAAATGTGCCAATGTTGTTTGTAGAGGTGTTCCATGTTGTAAGTCTACCGGAGACCCAGTGGGATCTGCCTTTGTGGAATTTGAAACAAAAGAACCAGAAGCAAAACCTATTGAGGTAACCCCGGACTCTAAAAAGAGGGAAAAAATTAGCGTATGTTCTAAATAGTAAGAATCTTTTTGGTAACCGTTTCAGTTACTTAATCCACCGTCAGAGGCACCAAGAAAACCTGATGTATCCCCTAAGACAGTAAAAATAAACCCTTTCATGCCCTGAAAGTAGCTAGTGAGTTATTTACTTGACATTTAAGTAGATGTAGCTGGAGTGAAATGAAACTCGTGATGGCACTCTTGCAGGAGAAAAGAAAAAGAAGAAGAAGAAAGCCTGAATGAAGGGGGATATGAATGAACGACGAATATGTTGGGGCCAGAGTTGAAAAAGGACACAAGCAGCCAGAGCTCCTGTAAAGACATCCTCAAAGCAAAAAGCAAAAACAAAAATGGGAAAGAGTTCAAGTAGCCAGCTTACCTGAAGTCAGAATGGAAAGGGAAGAAGCGAAATACCTTTGCAGATGCAGAATGCCCCCTCCCAATCAAAAATAAAGAAAATGGTCCAGAAAAACAACATTAAAATTTTTTTTCTTTATATTTATTTATTTTTGAGACAGAAAGAAACAGAGCATGGGCCAGGGAAGGGCCAAAAGAGAGAGGGAGGCACAGAATCCGAAGCAGGCTCCAGGCTCTGAGTCGTCAGCACAGAGCCCGACCCGGGGCTCGAACCCACGACCCGTGAGATCATGACCTGTGCCGAAGTCGGACGCTTAACCAACCGAGCCACCCAGGTGCCCCCCAGAAGAACAACATTTTAAAAAGAAGCTTCAGAAATGCCCCAGAGAAAATGAAGGTAGGACTACTTTCAGGTTAGGAATGGATTAAGTTACATTCCATTCGTTACATAGCGACAAACGTTTTCACTGGATTTTTAATTTCTCAAGATGTAGAAGTCTTTACTAAAGAGGAAACAGGATACCAGACATATAAAACATGGATCCCTCTTACAAGCAAAAAGGAAGCATGAAGAAAAAAAAGGGACACGACGTGAAAAGAATAGGTTATACAATTAATAGTACCTTCAAAGGAAGCCCATGGTATAAATTCTATGGCTGGCAATTGATATAAACGCCAAGGTTAAACTATGGTTCTTTTTTAAGTTTTTACTTAAATTCCAGTTAGTTAACATACAGTGTAATATTAATTTCAGGTGTAAAATATAGTGACTCAACACTTTCACACATCACCCTGTGTTCATCACAAGTGCAAGCCTTAATCCCCACCACCTATTTTAACCCATCCCCCATCTGGTAACCATCAGATTGTTTTCTATAAAGTTTTTTTTTAACTTTTACTTATTTTTGAGAGACAGAGACAGAGCATGAATAAGGGAGGGGCAGAGAGAGGGGGAGACACAGAATCTGAAACAGGCTCCAGCTGCTGGCACAGAGCCCGACGCGGGGCTGGAACCCACAAACCACGAGATCATGACCTGAGCCGAAGTCGGACGCCCAACCAACTGAGCCACCCGGGCGCCCCAAGATTGTTCTCTACAGTTAAGAGTCAGCCTCCTGTTTTGCCTCTGTCTCTCTCTTTACCTTTGCTCATCTTTTTTTTTTTTTAAATTTCACATATGAGTGAAATCATATGGAATTTGTCTTTCTCAGACTGACTTATTTCACTTAACAGTCTTATGTTGTTACAAATGGCAAGATTTCATTCTTTTTTTATGGCTAATAATCCATTATATATATATATATATATATATATATATATATATATCACATCTTTTTTTTTCTTTCTCATATCTAGGGCTAGGGTGAGGGTTAGGGTTAGGGGTTAGGGTTAGGGTGAGGGTATGTGCCTGCCGTTCAGAAATATCTCCAGAGAATAAGACCCCAGAGTTCTGCTGGGGTGAGAATTAACATGGTTGCCATCTACCATGTTGACATAAAGAGGGGATTTCCGTCTCTAAATACTGTTTAAATAGATATTCAGTTGTTCCTTTTTTTAATCTCTACCTTCACACCCACCTGTTGAGATATCAACACTTCTTAAATATTTGGTGTCTTCTCCAGAATAACTAGGCTGTTCCTCAACTTTTCTTCTTGTATTTTTAGGTACCCAACCCTCCTAGGTCAAGGGTTAAAGTCAGGGTGAGGGTATGTGAAGTTAGGCTATTTCGATAGCTATGATAATTAGCCTTGAAAGCCTAAATTTTTAATATTTGCACAGATATTATCATTGCGAAGACCATCGTATTTGTATGCGTTCCTTGACCTTATAAAAGAAGGCAGACAGAGGTGGAAGGAAAAACAGCACAACACTGTTTGCTTAAATCTCGAATGACTCAATGCTTTTTAATGAGAGCACATCATGTACCAAGCAGTAAAGTAGGATTTAGGGGAATTCCCAAGGGAATCTCCAAGAGTCATTTTTATATCTAGGATTTGTTTGAAGAAAATTTAGAAGTCCCCTTGGACATGCTGTTCAGCTAAATCCCATAGCTCACTATACTTTACAATATTTAGAACTCTATCTCTCTTGCATAAAAATCAAAGTAAAGATTTGTTGGTTTCATCCGCTATAGGGACACTTCATAATGCCGGCCTATGTTTGGCTCAAGATATAAAAGTTGGTTATTTATTTCTTATTTAAAAATTGTTTATGTTAAAGGCAAATTATATTTCATCTTTAGGGAAAGATTAGGTTTGGTATCTAAGACAAATGTATTTAATTTTTCTATGTAACCAAAATATGACAGAGGTTAATTCAGGCCTTTTTTCTCTTTCCTAAATAAAGTTGGTAGGTAATTGTATTAGTCACTTACTGTTACATTACACATTATCTCAAAGCTCAGAGGCTTAAACCAACAATAAATATTAGCTCAGACTTGATGAGGGTCAGAAATTTGGGAAAGGCTTAGGTGGTAGTTCTGGTTCAGGGTCTCTCTACAGGTTGAAGTGAAGAGGTTGGTGGGGGCTGCAGTTACACCTGAAGACTTGAGTGGGGCTGGAGGGTCTGCTTCTAGGATGATTCACTCATGTGACTGGTAGGTCAATATTGGCTGTTGGTAGGACACCTCAATCCCTCATCATATCCCCCTTTATACAGCTGATGGAGTGTCCTTACACCGTGGCCGACTTTCCCAAAGCAAGTGGTCCAAGTAAGCAAGACAAAAGCCCTAATGTCCCGTATGACCTTGCCTCCAAAGTTACACACTGTCATTTTCACAATAACCTATCGGTTACATGGGTCACCCTATTCAGCAGGAGGGGAATACATAGGGACATAAAAACCAGGTAGCAAGAATCCCTGGAGACCATTTTCCAGGCTGGCTAAGACAGTAATCAAGGCGCATTGGGAACCCATAGCTCCAAAATAAAAAGTCGCTCATATGGGGAGCATGAAACACAACGTAGCACATATTCTATAAAGTATGGTATGGCAGATTGTTACAGAAATAGCCCCCAAAGAATCATGTCTCCCTAAATCCATGGTCTTGCATAGTTCTCTCTCTCACGACTCTGGGACTGGCCACACAACTTGCTTTGGCCAATGGGATATTGGCAATGTAATGCAAGCAATGGTAGGAAAAGCAAATGTACATTTGGACTTGCCCTTTTATGCCACTGGAGATTCTTCCTTCACCACGTTAACAAGCCCAAGCTAGCCCTCTGGAGGTGAAAGAACACATGGAGAGAGACCAGCCAGATCAGCCATCTTAGCCAAGGCCCATTGACATGAATAAACACTACCAATGGCCCTCAGAGCATAGACGAGGTCTCCCCGCTGAGCACAGCCCAAATTACCAACCTATAAATAGTGAATAAATAGTTGTTTTAAGCGACTAAGTTCTGAGTAGTTTATTATGCAGCAATATATATCTGACACATTTGGAATGCAATGATCCTTCCAATTTTGTCTTGGGAGAAATCACACAAGTCATAAAGCCACAGAAGAAATAACTCTTCAGAACTGTGGTAATATGGTAACCACTAGTCACGTGTAGCTCTCGAGCTCTCGGAGTGTGGCTAATCTGAATTAAGATGTGCTATAACTGTAAAACACACACTGGGTTTTGAAGACTTCACATGGAAAAAGGACACGTAAAATATCTCATTAATGTAAAAAATTGAGTACATGTCGAAATGATATTATTTGGGGTTATAGGAGATTAAGTCAAGTATATTATCAAAATTAGTTTCACCTGTTTCTTTTTAACAATGTTAAATATGTTTCAAAAATATGGCTCCTAGGGGTGCTGGGTGGCTCAGTTGGTTGAGGATCTAACTCTTGATTTCAGCTCAGGTCATGATCCCTGGGGATCGAGCCCCACATGGGGCTCACGCTGAGCTGGAGCCCCTGACCCTCTCCCCCACTCATGCGTGCACTCTCTCTCTCTAAAATAAAACAAATAATAACAATAATTAAAATGGGAATAAAATATAAACACATAATTTAAAAATATGGCTCCTAGAAAACCTGAAATTACATATATGGCTCATGTTTATGGCTCATATTATATGCCCAACAGACTGTGTCCTTCCTGGCTACCAGGAGAACTTTCAACCGCGACCATTGTTCTGTGCCAAGCTCTGTTCCCACAAATCAAGGGAAACAGAAGCTTCAGACCTCAAGGCCACTTTCTAAATCCCAATTCCACCCCCCCCACCCCGCACCCACATACACGTACTATATAATCCTGTCCTTGGCCCCCATTCTGCTGTTTTCCTATCAAAACAGCCTCTCGAAGAAAAGGTCTAAATTCGTTCACGCTACTTGTAAAATTCAATGGTAGCTTAAAGGTTTCCTATGATTTTCATTTTACAATAGAAAGTAGATGTGTAAAGATTTGAAGATCCAAGGGTGAAATCGTCAGGGATCAGTCAAAAGAGTTGTTTTCTTTTCCTCTCCATGTCCTCTCTCCTACCTCTCTATGCCCCAAGTAGTGGTTGAGAGGGAAATAGGCCTGGGAGGAAAAGACGAGACAGATGATAGACATAGTCTTATCTGGAATGGAGTACACTCCACCTACCTGTCCTGATGGTGCTTTCATAATCAGGAGGCAAAAAGCCTTTCGCTGTGTCCTTGATGGAATCCTTCCTAAAACCCTTTCTACTCAGCTGAATACTACCCGGATCCATTGCTATAGGCTGCAATAAACTTGACAAGCCCAGAAATGTGCAGAGAAAGGAACCCTGTGAAGGATTTTTGTTCATACATAGTAGCCTGTTATCCTTCCCCAGAGCAACCCATTCTTACATGCATGCAGGAAAGAATTGGGTTGCAAACTTATGATCCATATGGCATTTCTCTATGAAAATACTACTTAGACCTATCATGGGGGTGCAGCATCGGGGGGGGGGGATGGAATATGTATGCACACTTCATTGTATTTTCTTTCTTACACCTAAATGAAACTATTCACCCATCAGCAGTACGGTACATATGTTGAATACATTTTAGAGAATAGATGGATTTTCACTGCCGTCCTCCCTCCCTTGTGATCAACATATGCACCAAGAAATCTCTGAGACTCTGTATTCTAAACAAGTATGATGAATAATGATACTTGCCATGTATGCTTAGGGAGGCCAAAAGCAGCAGAGAATTTTGTACAGAAATGAATTTGCATGTTTGTTCTGGAATTTATGACTTGATTTTGGGTGCACCATTTAACCTCTTTGAGCCTCATCTAGAAAATGACAACAAGGATATTTTTCTCATCGGGTTCAGGTGAGAATCTCTAGGGTGCCATGTTTAAAGCATCAAACACAGGGCAGGGCACACGATAAAGGGTCTCGATGAAGGTTGGTCTCATTCAGCTTTCCTTTCCCTTCCTCTACTTAAGACGTGTGCTCTGGGAGCTAACGGCATCACTTCAGTTCTGATGTTTCGAGTGACCACAGGCAAGAACCTGAATTAAATCTCTCTAGTCTGAAAGCAGAATGTTATTATTATTACCACAACCAAGGATGAAAAGAGCCTTTCTTCTAGAAGTTTGCCACGTAAGGTGCAACTCACTGATTCAGACTTCCAGCTATGACCGGGCAAACCAGCTTGAGACAAATAACAAATGTGTTAATTAGTGAAACGAAGTGAATAAAGCAGTGGCTCAAGAGGTTTCGGTGTGGTTGTGTGAATGGCAAGTCCAGACAGGATGGGTTTTGGTGGGGGGGTGGAAAAGGGTAGGAAGTCACCATCTTGGTCCAGCTTATTGGGAAAGGCTTTGTTGGAGAAGTCTGATTTTAGGATTATTTGAATATTGGAAGGAGGGCGGCTTTGGAGCTGGGCATGAAGGGGTGTTTCCGGGACAGGGTGTGGCTTGGGAGACAGTTCAAAGGACGGACAGAGAGGATCTTGCTGTAAAGGAGAGGAGATACCCACTTACAATCAACATTATTCAAAATCAGTAGGGAAGGAGTAAGTCGCTGACCTATAACAAGAGACAGGTGGGATCAGTGGGTGAGGCTTCTGAAAAGCTGGAAGCAAAACTGAGTCTTTCAGAAATGCACAAGAATGTTTCCATGGGTATCGGCCCAACTAGAGTGAGGTGCAGGGACTTGGAGTCATTCCAAAGGGAGCTGTCTGTGTTGAAGCTCTCACGAGGAAAAACCAAAGGGATTGAGGACTGGTTCACTTGGACAGCAGATGGCTTAGGAGAGACTTAAATTCTCTCCATTTTTTAAAAGACTCCTGAATAGAAACGTCTCTGAAGAAGGTACCCAAGAGGCCAATAAGCAACGAAGAGATGTTCAAATCATTAGTCATAAGGGAAATACAAATCAAGACCACAATGAGATACCATTTCACATCCACTAGGGTGACTAAAATAAAAAAGACAGACAATAGCATGTTAGCAAGATATGGACAGAGTAGAACCCTCCTACATGGCTGGTGTGAATGTAAAATTGTGCAGCCTCTTTGCAAAACAGTTCAGCAGTTCCTCAACGGTTAAACACGGAGTCTCCATATGACTCAGCAATTCTACTCCTAGGTATATGTATACCCAAGAGAAATGAAAACTTTTGTCCGCAGAAAAGCTTGTACGTGAATGTACATGGCAGGATTGTTTACCATAGCCAAAAAATGGAAACGATCCAAATATCCATCTATTAATGAGAGGACAAATGAATGTAGAATATCCACACAATGGAATATTACTTAGGGATGAAGTGGCACAGCATGGGATATTACTTAGGGATGAACGGCACAGCATGGATAAACCTTGAGAACGCTATGTTATGTGGAAGAAGCCAGTCAAAACAGACTACCTATTGTATGGCGCCATTTATATGAAATGTCCAGATAAGTAAGTCTATTGAGACAGAAAGGAAATTGGTGATTGCCTAGAGTTTGGAGGGGAAAGAGAAGACTGGGGGAAGTAAAGACTGACTTCAAATGGGCACATGGTTTTTTTGAGAGTGATGAATGTGTTCTTTTTTTTTTTTAACGTTTATTTATTTTTGAGAGAGAGAGAGAGAGAGAGAGTGAGAGAGAGTGGGGGAGGGGCAGAGAGAGAGGGAGACATAGAATCCAAAGCAGGCTCCAGGATCTGAGCTGTCAGCCCAGAGCCTGATGCGGAGATAAAACCCACAGACCACAAGATCATGACCTGGGCTAAAGTCGGACGCTTAACTGACGGAGCCACCCAGGCACCCCATGATGAGTGTGTTCTAAAATTGATTGTGGTGCCAGTTGCACAACTCTGTGAAATACTAAAACTCATTGAACCGCACACTTAAGTGGGTGAGTCATACGGCATATGAATTATATTCTATCACATAATTGTATATATCCAACTACAGAATGATGTTGTGCCCCAGGACGGAACAATTGGGCTGCCAGTAATAGACCCAATATTATGGTCCAGCAAACCTTGCTCAGGCTATCTGTCTTATCCTCAGAGACCACTAAGCTGGGTTGCACACAGCACCCCCAAGGCCTGTGGAAACTTAAGCCAAGTCTACTCCTACGAAATTTCGGAGGGTTCCTGATGCTGGTGTGCTAGTACATGTTCAATAACTCACTGACTCTCTGGTGGGAAGAAACTTCTAGCACAGCCAGTTTCCCTGGTGGGAACATTGCCACGATGGACAATCTCAAGCTACCGACGCGGTAGCACTGAGGATAAAGTGGAGAAAAGAAAGGTGGTCATATATCGTCATATTTCCACAATTGAGTATTTCCACAATTCCAATACGATAGATGTAAATAACCTTGAAAGCATGCCAAATAGCAGCATGTAAAAGAATCAGGGAGTGATGAGTTTTGATCATTTAATATCTTTTTTTTACA
This sequence comes from Prionailurus viverrinus, assembly GCF_022837055.1. Lineage (NCBI taxonomy): Eukaryota > Metazoa > Chordata > Mammalia > Carnivora > Felidae > Prionailurus > Prionailurus viverrinus. The sequence continues at coordinate 8,133,359 of NC_062561.1, forward strand.
TGGTTTATTTCATTGTAAGCTTGCATAATTAGCGGGAGTTTTCTTTTTCTTCCTGTTTAAATAAAACGTCCAGCATTTACCAGATTTACCTCCTCCCCCCCAACATGCTGCCCGTGCTCGAGAAGAAGTAACAAGGGGACAAGAGGGTAGGTGGGGACAGCAGGCGGTTTAATGCCTTCTCTACACTCTCGGGAAAAGGTAAGGCTCTAGGGACATTCTTCCGTTCACCATTAGTGAATCTCTAAGTCATCGGAGATTTGGCTCGAACCTACCACGGCCACCCTGGAGTCTACGGAAGCACGTCAGAATGGAATTCACGTGGAAAATGCTATAGACATTTTCAGGCCGTTGGCCCTGACAGCTTGAGGTAATATGTTTAGAACAGAATCCAGGCTTGTTTCGTTGGTCTCTTTTGTTTGTTTGTCAAAACGAACGGAACCTTTAAAGATAGAGAGTGGGCTATCCAGGGCCTCCTAGGAGGGTCCCCTCTTCTCCCAGCGAGCTGGGACTCATCCTGGACCTTCCTCCCACCCCATGCAGCTTCCACAGCCTTTTGTTTTTATTTCTAGTACTGCATCCAGTCAGCAAGTCTTTTTTTTTTTTAATCAAAAAATTTTTTTTGATTTTTATTTTTGAGAGAGAGAGAGAGAGAGAGAGAGACAGAATCCAAAGCACGCTCCAGGCTCTGAGCCGTCAGCACAGAGCCCGACACGGGGCTCGAACTCACGGACCGCAAGATCATGACCTAGCCGAAGTCGGACGCTTAACTAACTGAGCCACCAGGTGCCCCAGCAAGTCTATATCGAGCACCCAGTATGTGCTAGGCAACTGGAGCCAGAGTCATGAAACGACCAATGCAGCCTCTGTCCACAGGGTCCTTAGAAATCTGTCGGAAGAATTCATCACCTTGTATTATGGCCCCTCGTGCATGTGTCTGGGTCCGGTAGGCAAGAAGCCCACACAGGACACGAACACTGGTTTTCAGAGACTGTAGATACGCAATAAAACTTGTCAAATAAATGAAACAGGTCGGTAGAGCCCAGACGATTCCACGCGCCCAGGCCTCTGAACCCTTCTAATGAAAATCTACCCTCAAGAAAGCGGAAGCTCTTCGGTCTTTCAGAACTGGGACACAGATTCCCAACTGCCATCTTCCCTCTGACTGACTAATGTGTCCCTCAGCCATGAATTGCCTTCGTAGTCACAACCGAATGAATGAGTACATAAATCAGTAATTTACGAGCGGCTTCAGTTTCTGGGTCAGAGATACCCTGAAGAGAAAGCAGAATGATTGTTCAAAGGGTGTTTTAAGATTCCTGGAGGTTGCACATTATGACTGCTGGGAGGGAGTCTATTTTTAACCAGCCACTGCATAAAAATGTAAGACATGTTTGGGTTTTTTGGTTTGTTTTGTTTTGTTTTACAGAACTGAACGAAGACAAAAGAGGAACCAAGGAACAGATGGGAATTTTCTTAAAGCTTTCAGCCATGCCTATATATCAGCTGCATTGCTGTAAATACACAGCATACAAAAACAAACACCCGGAAGAGACGCACAGAAACTCCGTGCCCAAGCACGTGTTCACAGACGAGCACAGCCCCCGACTGCCAGGCGGACGACGGGGGTGTCTTTTGATTTTAACAAATGAGCTTTTAAAAAGAGAAGAGCATGTCGTAGGTTACGCCGCATAGTGATTCTACAGGCATAATTAGTATAAACCGATCGGGCTTTTGTTAATTAGGTACATTCTCCTGTGGTATTTAAAATGATCTCCTTGATGACTGATTTTACACAAACCAAAGGGGGCCTCCCTAGTTTGGAACATAGCTTATGCGATGCAGTGAACGCCTCCTTTCATCTGTAGGGAAATAATCTAGGAAAGTCAACTGTTTACATCCTTTCCCAAATAGCTCTAAATCCAGTAGGAAAAACAATTAGAAAACAGAGATACGAATCAATCCACATAACTCTGTGCCCAATTCCATGAACTACTGACCACCCCTAGACAGTCAATCGTAGTAAGAATTGCCTTACCTGTCAGAAGTGTCCCTTTGGTGGTCACTCAAAGATATGGCACCCCGGGGTCCGTGGGATCACAGAATGAGCTAGAAGGGACCTCACAGATCTCTCTTGCTTCATAATTGAAAAACTGGGGCCTGCAAACGTTGTGACGTTAATATGAGTTCAGCAACACCTTTCATTAAATTAAACAGGCTGTTTGCCTTTCCAGATCGACTCCCCATCTGTCTTCCTCTCTTTGTTGTGAGAGGCTGACCTAATATGAGCTGCATCGAAAAATGCGGTCCTCGGACCAGCAACATCAGCATCACCTGGGACCTTGTTAAACATGCAAATTCGCTGCCCCCACCTCAGACCTACTGAATCAGAAACGTTGATGCAGGGTCCAGAGCTCTGTGTTTTACCAAGTCTTCCAGGTGAGGCTGATGTTCATTAGAGACACTGGATAACATCCGGCTGGTTCCTTAAACCTCTGGTTTCCATTTGGGCCTTGGCCAGCGGGGAATCCTGGCAGGAGATCCCAGACAGAAGAGGAGGGAGTGACGGCATTTTACCCCCAACCAGGTCCTCTCCCTGTTGGGATTGTCTAGGACCATCTCCATCTGTGCATCCAAGGTCACTGCAGCTCTCGGGGGGGGGGGGGGGGGGAGAGCCCGTGAGTCACGTGACTCATTCCTTCTGGGGCCAGTAACTGATCCCTGCCCTCCCCCTGTAGGTCTAGGGATAGTAACAGTCTGGACGACTACTCCAGATTCTGCTCTAGTTTTGGAGATTCCCCATCCACATCTTTGTAAAGGGTCGCTTTGTTGGGCCCTCCTCCAGTTACCCTAAGTTAGACCTGCCTCCTGGGATACTCACCTGCCACAGACAGAAAGGTGGTTGTCTGACGAGGAGTAAGGAGTGCTGCACGGCTCTATGGGACTTTGCAAACGTGGGATAAGAATCTATCTCTGCCCGCCCCCCCCCCTTCCACTTCAGTAGCATGAATGATGCCGGGGTAGTTCCAAATATTATATTTACAGCAAAAGAGCAGGCAATTTCTTTACACCCAACACGACCATGATGTCGTGATTTTCTTTTTTTTTCAACGTTTATTTATTTTTGGGACAGAGAGAGACAGAGCATGAACGGGGGAGGGGCAGAGAGAGAGGGAGACACAGAATCCGAAACAGGCTCCAGGTTCCGAGCAATCAGCCCAGAGCCCGACGCGGGGCTCGAACTCCCGGACCGCGAGATCGTGACCTGGCTGAAGTCGGACGCTTAACCGACTGCGCCACCCAGGCGCCCCGATGTCGTGATTTTCAAGACAAAGTTTATTTCTCCCCATCGACCACCTACCTTTCTATCCTCTCCCTGCTCATCTCCTACAACACGAAGCACGAGATTTGGCTGGGCTTGACTCAAGACCTGATCTGCCTCTGTCTGCTGATCCATCTTCTAAGCCCTTTGCTCACAGACTCTTTATTTCTTTTAAATCCACTCTGCCTTGTTTTTTTGTTGTTGTTTTGTTTTGGCGGGGGCGACAGCTTTTTCTGTGATAAAATACGTGCAACATAAAACTCAACACCTTATAAGCATTTTTAAGCATACCATTCAGCGGTGTCAAATCCATTCACGTTGTTGTGGGACCATCACGGCCACCCATCTTCAGAGCTCTGTTTTTTTTTTTATCTCACAAAGCTGGAACTCTGTCCCCACTACATAATAACCCCCCACCCCTGTCCTCTAGCCCCTGACAGCCACCATTCTGCTTAATGTGTCTCTGAATCTGACCGCTCTATGTATCTCACATAAGTTGAATCATGCAGAATTTGTCTTTTTATGATCGGCTGGGTTCCCTTAGCATAACGTCCTCAAGATTTATCCGTCTTGCAGCTTGTGTCAGGATTTCCTTCCTTCTTTAGGCTACATAAATTGTCATTGTATGGATATACCACATTTTCTTTAGCCATTCATCCGTCGTTGGACGGTTGGTTCGCTTCCGCCTTCTGACTATCGTGAGTGATGCTGCTGTGAACAAAGATGTACAAATATCTGTTGGGGGTTGTTGCTTTAAATGCTTTCAGGTATATATCGCGGAAGTGGAATTGCTGGGTCACGTGGTAATTCTATGTTAATTTTTTGAGGGGCCGCCGTACTGTTTTCCAAAGCAGCTGCACCACTTTCTATTTCCAGCAAGAGTGTACGAGGGTGCCTTCCAATTTTCCACATCCTCACCATCGCTTATTTTCTGGAGTTTTTTTTTTTCTTATAGTAGCCATTGTATTCGGTGTGAGGTGGTATCTCATGGTGGGATTTTTCTTACGCTCTTTCCTCTACCTAGAATGGCCTCCCTCTGTGTCCAACGTCTTGCCTGGTTGAAACCGATCTCCTCTGTACATCTCAACGTGTTGTACTTTTATCGTGGCAACCATCACGCCTCCCCTTACGCTCTCGGGTTTTTTTTATCTCCTCGACTTGGAGGCAAGTTCCTGCAGGACCGATGCTCTGGATTGTTCAGCTTTCTATCTTTCGTTGTGGTTAGCCCACAGCGTAGGCTCTAAAAGCCCGAATGATTGGAAATGCCAGCCGCCATCCGGTTAGTGGCAAGACCACAACCAGCCCCAGGTTCCCTAACTCTCTGCCAGACACTCTTTCTCCTGCCGAGGGGCAGAGGAACCACATTAAACACAAAGCAAAACAAAACACTGTGTTGTGTTTGGAAACGAGATCTGGCTTCGCGACGTTAACGGCCGTCTCTCAGTTTCTCACAACACGTTTGCAACTCGAAAAACCGACCTTGTGCTCTCAAGCATACGGGATGCGTGCTGTGGTTCGTGGAGACCAGGGGCTGGATTCCTGGCAATCAGCTCCAAATTACAGCGCCACACGCTGCACAAACCTCACTGCCTTTAGACCAGATATAGGCCGATGTTGTAATTTTCCCCATCGTAGCCTGTCCCGGTGTGTTCTGTTTTAATCGTGATGGGTTTTAATCGGCTCTCTCTTTTCTGAGGAATGGGTGCTCATGCACCCCCCCTTTCTTGATAAAGACATCCGCGTTCTCACAGAAGACCCCGAAAGCAAGTTAACAGGCAGGAAGGATTTTTAATCGGGTGTTCCGAATCCATATTCCCTTTGAGTTGGGTCGTGGTGGTGTTCGAGGCTCCTCGGAGAAACCTAATGAAATTCCACTCAACAATTTCCTTCCTAATTCACATTGGGGGACCTGCGCGTGAGGCTCGGCTTCAACAGCCACAACATCTCCATTGTGTCCTTTACATTGCAAGTGAATGAATCATTAGCTGTTGTTTTTGGAGGCATGTCTTGATCCCTACGGTGGGGGCTGCTGTCCTCCCTAGCACCGGGATTCCTGTCAGTTCTTGTCCCAGTAGGAGCACCTCACATCTCATCTACGTCCTGGAGAGATAGAGCGTGACAGGGTTTTTCCAGAACTGCGCTGCCATCTTTCATGACAATTTCCGGACGTCCCCTTGTTAGGAGAAACCTCCTTTTGCCAACCAGGCTCCCTCCTAGTGAGGTGTACCGTCCTCAAGTCAATTTGAAGCCTCATGGGATACAGATTCCTTGTCAAAGACTTCTCTTTCACCGAGGTTGGCTCTGGCACTCGTCACTATAGGCTTGACTCCAACCCAGAACGAACCAAAACTAAACGAAACAAAACCGTGGGGCAATTTCTGCCATCTGAGTCGAAAATACGCTGACTCTGAAATACACTGAAAATACACTAACTCAACTCTGAGATCTGCTCTCTGTACCTTCATTTAGCTGCATTGTATATAGCACAGGAAGATCATCTCACCATGAGGGGGCAGGAGGAGGAGGGAGGCATTTACAGTCCAGGGTTCAAGAGCGAAGCCTTTGAAATCCCATCGCTCAAGTTCGCTGCTTGTCTCTGCCATCAGTTGTGGGATCGTGGGCAGGTTACTTGACTCTCCAAATGCCAGTTTGTTCATCTGGAAAATGGAGATGTCCTCTCAAATAATCTCCACGACAATCATGCTAAGCTAATCCACAGAAAACATTCAGCGCAGTATTAAACGTGTAGTACGGAGAGAATACTGGATGTATCTGGTATAAAGTTACGTGTGGCTTAAAGAGGGCCGCTTTCACGGCGACATGTGGTACAAGAGGTCATTTCCAAGGCACCGGTCCACAGTCAGCTTTCGTCACTGGAACACGAAGCAGGGCCCTCAGATTGATTCTCAGTCCCTCAAGTCTTTTCTGTTCTTGTTTTATTTACCCATCTCCTTTACTGCCCAACCTGCCCTTGTCCAAACTCAATGACTTCCTCCCTGTCTATCCACTCAGGACCTGATGGGTAAAGCTAGACAGGTGGGGAAGCTCTTCCGAGATGTGAGTTCACTCAGTACCTTGAGAGGATGTGCCAGCTTCCACGCTAGACATGGGGGAGTACGGCACTGAGTCAGGGGGATGCGGTCTCTCCCCTTGTGGAGCATGCAGCTTGGCTTAAACGGTGATGTGGTCACTCTGCTCTAGCCACATCACCTCCCGCTTCTTCAGTGTCCTCAATGTGTCAAGCACAATCTTGCCTCAGCGCCTTTGCACTATCTGTTTCTGGAACATGTGTCCCCAGGAAATTTTCATGGCTTGTTCCCCTGATTCCTTTGAGCAGATGATAAAACGTTCCCTCATCAGGATGCCCTTCAAGATCACTTCATCTAAAATAACCTTTCTACCCCTATTTCTGTCTTCCCCGCTTCATTTATCTTTATAGCACTTCACGCATGACGTATTCTATAGATGTGTCTCTACTTGTTAATTGGCTATCTCTTTCACCAAAATGTATGCACCAGAGGACAGGGATTTTGCCCATTTTGTTCACTACTGGGTTCCCTTGTACCTAAAGCAGTGCCTGAGATATCGCGGATGTGCAAGAAATATTATTTATTGATGAACGAGTAAATGAAAACAAATACTTAAAATGCAATTGCAGGCTAATGAACTAAGTGTGGAATTGGAGATATCCCAGGTGAAGGGTGCTGAACTCAGATGTGGGGGTCAATGGCAGGGACAGGAAGGAAGCCAGAAGGAACAGATGTGCAAGACCTGGAGGCAACAGAGAGTGAACAGAGTGCACTCAAGGGTATGAAAGGTCTTCAGGTTGGTTGGAACATGTCACGAAGGGATGTGAAATAAAGCTGAAGGGACCAGATCACTCAGGGCTGGAGGGGCAAGCTTTCTGGTCCTGGGCCCTTACCTGCCAAATCACTCCCTCTTGAGGCAGTTGAAGCAGGTAAATAACAACCAAGTAGTCACATGAAGTGCTGGGATGAGCATAGAAACCATGGGTCTATGCTAGAATGGAATGGAAGGGGAGAAATCAGGAGAATGATTAGTAGTTTAATGTTGTGTTAGACTAAGCTAATAAACTCCATTTATTTATTTCTTCTTTAACGTCCATTTGTTCTTTGAATTCATCAAATATTGATTAAATGCCTACTATGTGACAGGCGCTGTTATAGTTCAAGGGGTAATTAACCTGGACATACGACCCACACCCCACCCTCACAGAGCTTATTGTCCAGGGTGTAAAAGAAGGAAAGAAGAAAAAACAAAACAAAACAAACAAAACAGACAAAGTGACAAAATCACCACAAGTTGTAATAAAATCTGAAGACCGAGGGCACCTACCTACAGCAAAATGACATGAGTCCAGTGCAAAGTTGACTTAATTAAAGATGACAAGGTGTAGGGGCGCTTGGGTGGCTCGGTCACTTTAGCATCTGGCTCTTGATTTCAGCTCAGGTCATGATCCCAGGGTTGTGGGATCAAGTCCCATGTTCAGCATGCTTAAGATTCCCTTTCTCTCTCTCTCTCTCTCTCTCTCTCTCTCTCTCTCTCTCTCTCTCTCCCTTTGTCCCTCTACCTCACTCATGCTCTCTCTTTCTCTCCCTGTAAAATAAAAATAAATTTAAAGTAAATTTGAAAAAAAAGATGACCGATGTGTAGTGAAGGTTGGTCAAGGGTGCCATGAAAATGGTCAAGGTTGTGCCTCTCATCTTCGTCCCTGGTGCTGATGATAATTACCTAGAAATACTTCAGTGAGGATTTGAATTCTCTGACCAGAGAATTGTCATTGGTAGGTTCTTTGGGGGGGGGGCATCCACTTTATTCTAAAACTTCTCCTCCCCTCCATCTAATCACTGACCATTCTCCTTCTGAGAGGTTCCGAGAGCCTCCCCTTCTGTCTCCAGGCCCTTCACCTGGCAGCCCTGGGCTGCCTAAACCGTCCCGGCCTACTTTTCAATGTCACTTCTCTGTTCCTTTGCCTTCAGTTCACTTACGACAGTAGGCATAAATGCGCTATCTTCGCAGATTGTGCATTGCAGGGTAGAGGGCCCTCCAAAATGAGGGGGCGTCCCTCTCCTGGGGTCAGATGAATGCAGTCAGCTATTTATCCACCTTGAAAGGTGGAATATCCATCCATTAAAGGTCTACCGTCTCTGACAACGTTCTGCCAGTCACGGGACCCCAATACAAATGGTCCCTCTCATCGGTTGTGGTATCGCGCTGGTGAGGTTACCTCTCAGGCTGCCCCTGTGTCTGGAACATGCTTCCTCCCCCACGCTGCACAAACGTCTCTTCTATCGTTGAAACAATCTTGGAAATCTTCCTTCCTTCCCGGAATCTCTTCTGTGGGAAAGGTTCTTTCCCTTTCACCCCGCCCTGCCCAAGTATGTTCCTCCCACGACCTGTTCCCTCAAATACACCTGCCTTGTGGCTGACATCGAGTGAATTGTCTGCTGTTTGTCCTTGGGTTCCTCCGAATCCCTGTGGGTGGATTTATCAGTAAGCTTCCAGAGGTCAGGAACTATCTGTTTATTTGTACAATTATTATTACAAGGTAAATGCAGGAATAAAGCAAATGGGAAAACATAAACACGCCCAACACAGCACCTGTCCCAGAGAAGGGACAATAGAAAGTAGTTATCAGTGCTAAAGAATAGATTGCTCTAAACCCTGTATTTACCTTTTTGGAGAAAAAAGATACGAATATGATATGGCAGGGCGTAGGACGAGTTCTCCTCCCTAGCTTCACGTTTCCCCTCTGCAAGCAGCCACTCTTGCCTGTGCTTGTGCATTTTTCCAGAGGTTTTGTGAAGAGTTTTGTAATAGGTGAGACTTCGCGATGGAGAGCTAGTTACTATAAGCCGGCTTTAGTTATGCGTGGAAATGACTATCTTTCTTTCCTGCCTGCTTCCAGCCAATCCCTGGCTTCACCCTGACATCGTCATTGAGTTATTCCACCCAGCTCCCCCTGACCTGACCTCCCTAAACCTTTGTCCCCTCCTCTGTCCGGCGGGGAGTCATAATAGTGCTGAATTCGGAGGTGGGGGGAGGGCTGAGGGTTCTCACAAAAGGAATATCATGTATCCTGTATCTCTAGTGTATTATCTGTAATCGTCATAATAATGATTACCTCGGTCATTCTTTACCCTCCTTGCACAAATGCTGTTAGATTTCTCCCTTATTGAAACCTAGTAGCCAACGTACGGTAACTCTTCCTTTCTGCAGATGGGGAACTGAGGTCCCGAATCCCACAATCCTTGAATGGCCATTCGAGCCAGCTCCGAAGGCCCGGAATTCCAAATCCCCTTCCCTTGCACCAGGCCCTGCTTTGACTCTGCGCTCCGCGGAGGTTTGTGATTTCCCATGAAGTAACGTTGGACGAAGATGAGGTCACTTGAAAGATTTGTTTTTTCTTCGAACCATGAGGGCATGGAAAAAAAATCAGCATGAGTCAAAACAAAAACAGGAACCATATGGGTCCAGAGAAGTCTGTGGAACACGCCAAGAGAAACGGCACCATTCTGCACATCCTAACAGCAGCGTGCCTCCCGGGCTCTTGAAAAGTTGAGGGTGGGGGAGGGGGGAGGCACCCAGGGGGCTCAGTTGGGCGTCTGACTTCAGCTCAGGCCATGATCTCACAGTTTGTGGGTTCGAGCCCCGCGTCCAGCCCTGCGCTGACAGCTCAGAGCCCGGAGCCTGCTTGGGATTCTGTGTCTCCTTCTCCCTCTGTCCCTCCGCAGCTCGTGCTCTGTTTCTGTCTCTTAAAAATAAATGAACATGAAAAAAAAAAAAAAAAGCCGCAGGGGGCCAAGGCCCAGGTTTTATCAAATCTCCTTTCTCAACCTTCCTCATCTACCCCCTTGGTTCTATCAGAGCTCACTGCAGGGGACCAATAGCCCCCCTTAGGGTCTCTGAAGGGCAGGGCAGGCCTCGGTCCACAACATGTTTTTGTTTTTCCCCAGAGAGAAAACAAATAAGGTCTGCAGACCACTCTGTCCTCCGGGATACTGCAGGGGGCGGGTGGAGAATTGCAAACCCCCCCCCCCCCCCCATGCCAGACCCCTTTTAAACTAAGGGGATCTCCCTGAGCCAGACTAACTCCAGGGGCCGGACTGGAAGAAAGGTACCTCCGGTGGAAGACCTGTTAAAATGTTGCAGCTTCTCAAATGAAAAAGCCAACATTTCACGGGCACTTCTGCCCTTCCGGGAGGAAGTGGGCTGTCGGCGAAGGGGGAAGGAGGGACTGCGCTTCCCTCCGCGGGAAGCAGGGAGAGCCTCAGTGTCTCAATTCCCCTTTCGTTTGAACACGTAGCGGTGGGGACCGGGCTTGAGTCCTAGGTCACTTGCGGTGCAGGATACCGAGGTGGACGGAGTGGCCCGCCGGAGCACGTAGGGCTGCACTGTCCCGCTGGGTCACTGACGACAGATGGGAGGCAGGGGCCTAGATTCAAAAGTGGTTCCGGCATTTAAGAGGGAAAAACAGGCCCGTTTGAGACAACACACGTGCTTTCCCTCTCACACACACAGAGGACGGGGACACAAAACAAAGGGTCCTTCCCCGCAGACCAGATACTTCAATGGTAGGAAACGTGAGGGCAAGAGATCTCTGACCCCACAGGAGCCAGATCGGAAAATGCTGACAACATTGGCAATCCACTCCCATAGGCTTCGGGCATTTGGGACAGCCGTGAAATGCAGGGGCCGGGTGGTTTTCTTTCACTCTTTGAAAAGACCTGGGTAAGGGGCCCGTGCGTGCAAGCAAGGGAGGTGAAAGTTTCGTGAACACGGGAGGCCGTCGATCCGAGAGCCTGTGAGTGTGCCTGAGAACAGGAGCGCCCGTGAACAGAAGTGCTCGTCGCAGAACGGGGTCAAGGCCCAAGAGCAGGTTCTTGGGATTAGAAAGAACGGAGCGAGACTCCGAGTCAGGGGAAGGGAGAGGGTGACACTTAGGGAGCAGCTCCTGTGGCCCAGGCCGTGTCCCAGACCCTACAGCTGCATCATCTCCCTTCTCCCCGTGAACTTGAGGGGCCGCTATACTTCTCCTCCACGGACAGGAGTCCCGAGGAAGTAACACCACCATCAGCTCTCAGCTCGCATGGCCACTGAAGGAGGAGAGGTGGGATTTCAACGCATTTCTGCCTGATGCCCCCAGCCCCTTGCCCCATCCCCTCCCCCGTGTTGTCCTTCAAGGTGGGACAGACCACAGAATACCTTTAAAAACTACCGAAGAAAGGCGGGAGCGCTAGGAAGGTATCAGATCAGTCTGCCTGACCCTCCCAAGGACGCGGACATCTTAAGAGGGACCGGCTCGTGCCGGGCCATGCGTGTTCTACGTGACATAGGGCCTGAGTAGGCTGTTTCAATATTTTGGCATATTGTCTTTCTGGGTGTGGTGTACTATTGTTACAGGCCGCACACCCAGACAACATTGTGTGAGAGCTGCTGCTTACCTGGAAACTCCGGGCACCAGGGTTTTAGCTGCAAGAGTGAGAATGGGTCCACCCTGTACAGGTATCTTGCAATGACAATAGCTGGCGGCTGTCCGTAACCCAGGACTTGATGCAGGCGACAAAAGGAAGTGTCGAGAGAGCTTGGCCCCCTACTATGAAATGAGACCCATCTAGTCACTTCCGGTTAACTTATAATTTTACGCAGCAAACTGTAAGTGACAGAGAAAGACGCTTTGAGGGGCCGCCTCGGTGGCCCATCCAGGTCCGGTTCTTGATTTTGGATCAGGTCATGACCTCATGGTTTGTGGGTTTGAGCACGGAGCCTGCTTGGGATTCTCCCTCTTCCTCGTTCCCTGCCCCTCCCCCGCACGCACACGTGTTCTTTCTCTCTCTCAAAATAAATAAAATTTTTTTAAAAATCCAGAAAAGCACTTTGGCATGAACCTCCAAATTCTTCTCAGGAGTAAGAAAAAAAATCTTAGCCAGGGGTGGCTCAGAGAATGTCCCAGTCTGGTCTGAATTCCTCTACCTTTTGGGTTTCCAAGTCCCAGTGATTCTCCCGAGCATATTCCGCGGTGATCTTGTCATCTACCTCCAATAAAGTCGATGTCTCGACATTGGGACTTGTTCAAGTTCCACTTTATGCCCTAAATAGGTCGCTAATCGATTAGATTCCTAAGAAGGTTTGTTCTCTCCCATAGGCCGGCCCAAATGCCTGTTGCTCGTAACTTCTGCTCTGCAAAGGACTTCTCTGTATTTTTGAGGCCCTGCAAAGCCTGAAACTCCAGTGTTCTGGCCAGTTGCATTTTAATTCTGCCCATTCTTGTGGTCAGAAGAGACTAGATTCAGTTTCTCTTGATAGTAATAGTGACATCTTTATTTGGAGCCCTTCTCTGATCAAAAACAGAGATGCTGAGATTTTCTTGTTTAATTCTATTGCAAATCCTTTGGGTAAAGCAGCTCAGGGGTGTTACTATTAACTGTTTCATCCTCAGGATTGTGTGGGCTGCACTATGATAAGCTGCTAAAGGCTGAAATAGGTCTAGATCCTTGAAAGAATACCACTCAGGTATTAAAACAGGGAGCTAAATGTAGTGTATTTAATTTAATTAAAATGGTATGTTTTATGTTAGGAGCTTCACATACTTTCTTTTTCTTTCCCCCAAGTTTGTTTATTTATTTCGAGAGAGAGATAGAAATCCCAAGCAGGTTCCTCACTGTCAGCGCAGACAGAGAGAGAGAGAGAGAGAGAGAGAGAGGGAGAGGGAGAGGGAGAGGGAGAGAGCGGGAAGGGCAGAGAAAAAGGGAGAGAATCCCAGGCAGGCTCTGCATTGTCAGCGTGGAGCCTGGAACTCACGAACCATGAGATCGTGACCTGAGCCAAATCAAGAGTCGGACGCTTCACCGACTGAGCCACCCAGGCGCCCCCTGCCCCCACCCCCACGCACCTGTTTTCATTTAATCCTTAGACTATCTCTACGAGGTTCATGATCTATGTCCATCTTACAGGATTTTTTTTTTTATGGTGGCGGTAAAAAAGATAAAATTTACCACCTTAACCATTTTTAGGATTAGCATATAAGAGGGTTAACTAGATTCTAACTATTTATAGCATATTGTGCAAGAGATCTCTAGAAGTCTTTCATCTTGAAAAACTGCAGCTCTACACCCGTTGAGCAAGAACTTCCCACCCCGCCTTCCTCCAGCCCCTGGAAACTACCATTCAACTTTCTGTTTCTATGAGTTGACTACCCTGGGCACCTCATACAAGCGGAATCGTATGGCCTTTATCTTTCCGGGGCTGGTTTATTTCACTGAGCATGATGCTCCCACGCTGTAGCACATGTCAGAATTCCCGTCTTTTTTAGGGGCTCAATAATAGTCCCTTGCGTGTGTATGCTATACCCTCTTTCGTGTCTGGGATTTTAATCCAGGCTGCAGATCCCACGCTCTTTCCTTGTGAGTGAACCGTGTTAACGTGTCAGCCCCAAAGGTTAAGGAGATTTGCAAACCTCACATTCTACATAACACGAAAGCAAAATGAGATGGTTGCGTCCCGGCTCTCTTCTTAGCCTTCCAAGCTCAGAGATGGAGTGAAACAGGGCACACGGCTAAGTGGAGCCCCCGTCTTTCTCACCAGAGAGAGCCCGGCTCCCCCCTCCTCTGCTTGCTGAGCACCACCCATTCCTGCCTCCCACCACCCTCCCACCCCAGCACACACCCTGGGCCTTTCCTCTCCTCTAAGTCACGTACCAAGGGCTCCAGGACGTCTCCAGCTGAATGTAAATAGCCCTGAGACCTCAAACTCCCCACCCTTCCTCACCCAGCCTTCCCTGTTGCCCAAGCTCGTCCTGTGGGCTGTGCCAGTGTCCTGCTGCTTGTGTGAGTCTAACGCCTCAGTCATCTTCGCCTGCCTCTCCAGCCTCATCGGCCCCCCTGCAGCCTCCCAGGACAGCGGCTTCCGTCTTTCCGGCCCACCTCACATCCCCTCGGAGCTTCCCCTTTTCCAGAACCCCCTCCAAATCCTTGGACCAAGCCCTGCCGGCTCAGCAAGCTGCTGCGCTGCTTTCTATATCCACTTCCAGCACATTCCCACCCTCCACGAGCCACCCCTCCACGGCTCCCCACCGGGAGTGGTTTTGAACCACTTATATCCATTCCTCCCAGCTCGGCCACATAGTAGAATGAACTGGTCTCCTTCGTGTCATCGAATCAAATCAGACTCAACCCCGCCCTGCTCAAGCCTTTCCCCTCCTGCCTGCCCACTTCTCTCTCCTCATCTGGGCCCTCCTTGTTGGCTCGGCTCTGGTCAAGAGTATTTTCGGCCCCCCGCCCCACCCCCAGTCCGCGCCCTTCACGCTCACCTCCAACCTGTAGGCATTATTCACGCGCATCATCCCCAGACCTGGGGCTCCTTTCTCTTCCACTACTGACGTGAGCCCCCACTCTCTTCTCCCTCCGGCTCTTCGGATTGCCCTTTGCAGTTCAGATGAATCCCACCCCGTTGGGTCATTTGTCTTTTCTGACCCATCTCGGATTTCGATGTAATTAATGTTTCCTTATAAATATTTTTAAGAACTCTATACGGACTTGTATATATCTAACACGATATATGGATACGTATCTTTTCACGTAAGTTCCTCTGAGAATCCGCCCGGCCTGCTTGTCCTATGCCCAAATGGCTCCTTCACCCTCCCAGCATATGTTATATGCCATAAGTAAATTATACCATAAACATCAGAGAGAGGGGGTTCAAGATAACACCGCAGTTGTCTTTCCAGCCAAGGTGAGTTTAATGGGTTCAGCGATGGAGAACTGGAGGAAATGGGGCTTGGGTCAAGATGCAGGTGAGCTCTGGAGAAAGGTGCAGCATTTTTTAGCAAAGCAAGCCTTGAGAGAGATTCCTGATAAGGCGGGGGTGTGGGGTCTGACGTTGGCATTCAGGCCTGCCTTCTGAGCCAAGAGCAACCTGCACAAGGCCCCTGGGCACTCTGGCACAGCCCCTCACTTCTGCATGACACCAAGGGGGCATTTTAGAGTTCCACAGCACCACCTGCCCCCCACCCCCCACCTCCGGCTTGGGTTACACAGAAGGGCCAAAGGCAAGAAGATGCCACGTGGGGACATCACAACCAGGGGAAGCCTCACTGTAAGCCGGGACCGAGGGCCACATTCTGGACCCGAGAGGCCAGTCCCAGCTCATTGGAAGCCAAAGCTAACCTCAGAACAGACAGAACTTTTTCTCGTCCCCTACCCCCTCACAGACTTGACAAAATGTTAAGTAAGACTTCCTAATCCAGATCCTATCCCCAGAGAAGGAAATGAAAAGACCAAAGGGAGGATCCTGAACTGAGGGGCTACCCCCAAGCGACAGAATTTCAGTGGAAGTGACTGAGTTTACTCAGATTGGCCAGATCCGGGCTTCCCCCACGCAGAGGAAGCGGGACTGATCAGCTGAGCCGGCTCCATTACAAAATCTGCGGGATTCGTCTCTCCTACACAGATTGTGCACCCAGAAGACAGCCGCCGGAACGGATGGCTGGTGAATTAGCTCCTCTGGGCTTGGCAGGGGCTTTGGAGGTGACTTAGGCGGAACCTATCACTTTAGTGACAAGCACCCAGGACCCATGTGTCCATGCCCCTGCCTCGGGGGGCTAGCCCTTCCCACCACCCTCGCTGCTTGCTCGACTCCATGTCCGTAATGCAGGAGATGTCACTCTGAGGGTAACAAGGAAGGTAAATTAAGCTCAGTGGGACAGTATAGACAGAGACAGCCTGCAGGGTTTGAAGAGCGGGAAGGCTAAGGCAGCTTGCTGTCCATGCCAGGCCCCAAGCCTGGGTGACCTGGGGTTGAAGATAGTGTATGTGGAGCCATCATCCTGAGAGGCTCGAAGTGGCAGGTCCCTTGCTGGGCATTTCTGCAGCGAGAGAGTTAACCTCCAACCATTCCTTGCTCAATACAATTTGCTTGACCTTTTATAGGGAAGGTGCGTTCCAAAAATGTATACCCGCTTTTACACTTATCTAACCCTTTTCCACAGTCACAAAGAAGAAGCAAAGCCAACTTCTTTTTAACTTGCTTGAGAGTACAGACCTGTCCCAACTCCCTCTCAGCATCTAAGCCAAGAGTGGAATATGCTCGTGTTGAATTAAGGAGTCACGGATCATCATTCTCCGATGATGAAGGACTCATCTTCCGTATGTTAATGCTTCATTTCCCCCATGGAATCAGCTCTGTGTATTTCTCTGCACAGAAGCAGAGAAATGTATTTAAAAGCTTATTATGAGTAATCTCTTAAGCTTATTATGAGTACACTTATTCTAAGTGAGTGAAAGCAAATATGTCTTTATATAGTGTCTAGATAATCACCGTGATGTTTAAGAAGTGTTCTTGAATGAGAAGTGTCCCAGTGATCACAGGCAAATGCCACTATCAATTTCATTGGCTGGAATATAGTCGAGGCTTATGTCAATCACATCTGACATTTCTATCCGGTGTAATACTGTGCTTACATTATAAGGCAAGTTCTCAGGTTTGTGAACCTCATTCACCCAAATTGTTTCTCGCTGACTTTTTAGGGGTGACCGTGGGGGTGGGGAGAGAGGAAAGAGGGTGATGGAGACCCTTGGGGCCTTTAGCAGCGGGGTGACCCTAAGCCTTGGCTTATGTCCACAATAAACAGTCAAAAATGAATCCTGAATCATCAGGCCCTGGGAGCACGAAGGGGTCCACGTTTGGTGGTTCTAGCATGAAGCGGAGGACAAAAGAGCCAAGGTGGAAGTTGGCTGTCCTTTCTGCTTACAAACCCCCTAGGTGACGTGGCATTTAAGCAGATGTGGTCCCCAGCACCATATCCCTGCACTGCATGTTAAAGAATAGCTAATCATTCTCCAAGATTATCTCGTCGGAGAGTCAAAGGTAATAGTGGCTCCAAGACCTTGGGAGTGTCACGGCTGTGCTTAGCCCTTCACACACACACCAGCTCGATGCTCCAAAGTGCCACGGGAAGGAGGTACGATTCACCACTGCTACAGAATGTTTGTGTCTCTCCACAATTCACATGTTGAAACCTAATCCACAAGGTGATGGTATTAGGAGGTGGGGTCTTTGAGGGGTGATGCGATCATTGGGATGGTGCCCCCATAAACGGGACTGTCGCCCTGATAAAAGAGACCCCGGAGAGCCCCCTCCCCACTTCCGCCATGTGAGGGCACGTGAGAGGGTGCTGTCTACGGAGCAGGACACAGACTCTCACCAGAGACTGATCTGTTGCTCACTTGATCTTGGACTTCGTGGCCTCCAGAACCGTGAGAAGTAAGTTTCTGCAGTGTGTAAGCCACCCAGTCCTATGGCAATTTGCTACAGCAGCCTGAATGGCTAAGACAACCCCTTTTTACAGATGGAGGCCTTGTGTGTGTTGTATACAAAGGGAAGTGGGGAGCTGAACTTCTAAGGAAATACACCGGCTTTATTTGTGATACCAACACAATACTCACTGTGTACCAGGCACTCTTCTAAATGCTTGGCTCAGGCTAACTGGATTGCCCCTCGAAACAACCTTGAGGTGGGTTATTTGGCCAGGGAGATAGAGCTGGGACTGTAGACCCTCGGTGGTTGGTGCCAGCCTGTGCCCCGCACGCTGCCATGCTGTTTCTCTGTGGTTCCATAGTACGAGGTCACATCTGACCCTGCGCTCCTCTCCTTCCTGGGCCCCGTCACCTTGACAACCACGTGTGATTGGTCTTCTCCGTCACCACCCTGTGCACTCCACAGTGGTGAAGACTAGATCTTCTACACTCAACCGCAGTCTTCAGGACCCAAAGCAGTACCTAGCACATGGTAGGCCCTGGAAAAGGAATGGCCGAGTGCAAGGGTCCGTTCGATTCCTCCGTGATAATGGTGCAGAACTGAGCTGACAACACAAACAGTTATGTAATCAATCTTGTTTGTTTGAAATGGATACACGCTAAATATATGAGACACTTCCAGAGTCTGAAATAGTCTCAAAACTAGGGTTTTGCAAAAGAGCCATTTGATACAACACCTATCAAAGATGTGCTAGCTTCTAGGCGATACTTCAAGCATTTGACAGGCATTTTCTCATTTCCTTCTTGTAACAGCTCTATGACGTAGGTACCATTATATCTGTGTTGGTTTTTGTCAATTTCAGATGCACGAGCACAGCCTTGGGTTCATTGTAGTCTTTCTTTCAGAGCACGCCGTCATTGTTCCAGCCATGGCCCTCTGTCATTCATCTTTTAGTCATGCATTCATATATTTTCTGAGTAAAGTTGACACAACGTTACATCCGTTTCAAGTGCACAACATAGTGATTCAACAAGTTCACACATTCTGCTGTGCTCACCAAAAGTGTAGCTACCATCTGTCACCACACAATTACCATTGACTATATTCCCTGTGCTGTGCCTTTTCTCCCAGTAACTTATTCATCCCACAACCGGAAGCCTGTTTCTCCCACTGTCCTTCACTCGCTTTGCCCATCCCCTCCCATCCCCCTCTCCTCTGCCAGCCATCAGCTGGTTCTCTATTTTTGGATCTGATTCTGCTCTTTGTTTGTTTATTCCTTTGCTTTGTTTTGCTTTGTTTTTTAGATTCCACTGATAAGTGAAATCCTATGGTATTTGTCTTTCTCTGTCTGACTTACTTGGTTTAGCATAATACCCTCAAGGTCTATCCATGTTGCGTCAAAACCTTTACTCCTATTGTAAGTAATAAAACGACCTTGCCGATGAACTTCCCGCCCAACCCAAGGAGGAGAATATTAACATTGACTTAGGTCCATCTCTGTGTTCCTCCCATTTCATTCTCTTGCTCTCCCCGCATATAACTTTGTATCCAGAATTTTGTATTTCATATTCTATTGTTTGCCTGATACTTTACTGCTGAGTTTTCTTCATTTTTGGACTTTATAAAGTGTGGCACACTCTTTTGTTCACTCAGCACCTTATCCCTCACATTCACTGATGTTTTCACAAGAAGCTGCCCTTTTTCTCTGCCATGTAATTTTCCCATTCATTCTTCCGCTGATTGGCATTTCAGTTGCTTCCTGTTTTTGTTATGAAGAAGGCTGTTTCTTTTGGGTGTAATGCCAATTTTAAAGAGAAAGAAACTGAGGCACCGAGGAGTTGAGAAACTCACCCAAGGTCTCCCAGACAAAAAGTGGCCGAATCAGGATTTGAAACTCGATGGTCTCTCACTACAATACAATGCAGCCTTTATCAGTCTTCCCATGAGAAAAAGATAATAGGAGGTAAAGAGCACATTTTCCTTCCTTATTTTACTGGTAGAAAGTTACGCCACCCTCTTTGTCTAGAGAAGAAGAAAAACTTGTAAGTTGGGTTAATTAGCCTTTCAAATAAAATCACTTACCCTCTTGGATGCAGTAGCTATCCACTCCTTTCCATTTCAAAAGTGACACTGTTGGGTACAATATTTTCTCAGAGACCACATGTCCCAAATACTTTGGCTTTGCATCTATAATTTGTTTAGCTCTCAGTTTGGGACCTAAATTCCCTTTGCAATAGAATCGTGTGTGTGTGTGTGTGTGTGTGTGTGTGTATTTCAATCAAATGTTCTAAAGAAGAAAACGATGAAAAAATAAATGTTAGTTTCTACAGCCTATTAAAATTTTTCTAGAAGCAAGATTATCAAATTCACCTGTTCAGATTAAAAATAGGTTTTACATGGAAGATAGCTTAGTAAAAGAAAAGCAGCTCTGATCGTATAAACTGTAGATCACAACTTTAAAACAGAAATGATTTCACTTATCTGCGAAAGAATTTTCCACAGAAAATGCTTATTTGGAATTTAGAGGAAGAAAAACAGGAATGAATGCATTATGTGTTTGCCTTTCTACAGTTTGCTTTTTGAAAAAACAGACACTTTTGTACTTAGGGTGCTAAACGATATAAACTTTGGGTTTATGTAGATGTTAGATGTGGACCAGATTGAGGTCTGGTTTCTAGAAGGCTATGTCCTTCCACCTTTGACCTGCTCCTGAAACCTCAGTGC
This sequence comes from Prionailurus viverrinus, assembly GCF_022837055.1. Lineage (NCBI taxonomy): Eukaryota > Metazoa > Chordata > Mammalia > Carnivora > Felidae > Prionailurus > Prionailurus viverrinus. The sequence continues at coordinate 8,153,676 of NC_062561.1, forward strand.
CTCCTGTTTTCCCAACAGCAGACTGTTCTGGGGGCAGCCCATTTTTCCACAGCTGTTTCTCCCTTCTTGTTTCCAGGCTTCCGGGCATGTGGATTGGGGGCATAGAGTTGTTTTAAAATATGAAACGAAAAACATTTAAAAACTCATATAACAGCTTTACAGAAAGTTTAGAAAATAGAGGGAAAAAAATCTAATGTGCTCTCGCCATCCCCATCCAATGCCTGCCACCGTGTATTTCCTTTTCAAACTGGCCTGTGTGTATACACATCATCTCTAATGGCAAACAGGGATGGTCTTCAGTTCCCTATTCTGCACATCTTAGCTTGGGATTTTCCCAGAGGCAGACCCTGAGAAACAGGAATTCTTTGGGAAATACAGGCAATACAGGGTAGTGGGGAAGGGCTAAAGGGAAGGGTAACAGCCAATAAAAAGTGAACTTGTGAGGTGCTAGAAGCTTGTTCTCCAGAACATTTGGGGCCATGATACAAAACACACGCCTCAAAATCATTCTACTCTAGGGTGAAGGAGCAGGGCCATTTTTACATCAACTCCCCAGAGTCGTTGTTTGAGGATTGGTGCGGGGTGGTGGGGAAGGAGAGCTAATTCTTCAGCTGGGTGTGTGTTCCCAGATGGGGGTGGTTGGGAAAGAGCCCCCAGGTTCAGAGATGCTCAATCTGGCAGCGGGAACTTGGCTGGAACAGCTGAGAGTCCTGAGTGACATGGGCGGACCCAGAGCGTCTGCTATACTGCTCTGTTTACTTAACATTAATTGCAACACCAACACTTCCTTGTTGCTACACAGTTTTTAAACTGATGAGATGAATTTCTGCATCACATTTCATAATGGAATCAGGATTTAACTATCCCTCTGATATTGGATATTTACACTGCTTCAAAATGGAGGGAGTGGGTCGTTCGATAAATAGCCGGTTCGTTTCCGTCTAAACTCTAAAAGCAGGAGTGTATGCCCGGGAATGGAAGTGTTCTCTGTTCTTAAAAATATTGGAAGATCTCTCAGCAAATGAGCCAAGCAGAATATCTCAGATGAAGAATCATGACCGAGTATCCTATGGAGGGTGCTCCGAATCGGACGTACCGTTAAGTTGCTGGTGTGTGTTCAGGCGATGGCTGTATTTTGTTGTTCAGAATTTCTAGGATCTGTACATTGTGTATCAAAACTTGGTACCAGGGCCATGAGAGTTAGGAAGCATGTAGCTATCCAATCATCTTGTACCAAAAAAGTAACTGTGAATCAAGAGACCTGGATTTTGCTATGGTTAACTGCCAAGGACCTGTGCCATCTTGGGGAGGCTTCGTGCGTTCCTGGGCTTCACCTGTAAATCAGGTGTGTGGCAGACGGGCTCGGTAGCTACTCCAAGAGCCATTACCACCTTCCTTCTTTTTCCTTGCTGACACAACTCAGATTTTATACAGCTGCCAGGGAAGGAGTCCTCACCCCTGTGATAATACCAGGGGATAGTCATGACTGTAGTAATTCCTTTTCCCTTGGCCACATAGCCACCTTCCCAGCTTCCTTTGCGGGGAAGGCCAAAGTAAACTAATAATTCTTACACAATATAACACTTTCCATGGGCTCCTCTTTAAGTACTTCGCATATACATGAACTCATTTAATTCTCTCAACAGCCCTGTAGCTAAGTATCACCATTAACATCCCTTTTTACCAGAGATCAAATATGCAACAGAGAAGTTAAGTAAATTTGTTAAGGTCACAAGGCTAGTAAATGGTGGAGCAAAGACTCTTATGCAGTCTTGCTTGTCTCACGGTCTACCCTCCTTTGTTACCTGCAGAATACCTAGGCTTGTCTTTTTTTTTTTTTTTTATTTAAAAAATTTTTTTTTCAACGTTTATTTATTTTTGGGACAGAGAGAGACAGAGCATGAACAGGGGAGGGGCAGAGAGAGAGGGAGACACAGAATCGGAAACAGGCTCCAGGCTCTGAGCCATCAGCCCAGAGCCCGACGCGGAGCTCGAACTCCTGAACCGCGAGATCGTGACCTGGCTGAAGTCGGACGCTTAACCGACTGCACCACCCAGGCGCCCCTACCTAGGCTTGTCTTTATGCAACCAGGAGTATATCCAAGAATTACACCTACGCTAGCAAAGGTTGGCTTGGGAAACATTGGCTTTCCTATACAGCCTTCCTCATCATCACTGATTCCAAACAGGAGTTGCCTCTGGCTTTGAACAATCAGAATTTGTAGTTTCCTCTTAATGGTCTTATCAGTAAATGTAAACATTAGTCCAAATCACATGACTGAAAGGTAGCAGGTTAGAATGCTCAATTCCCTCTTTTTCCTATCCTTTTAGGGGTAGGCTGTGTAGGTTAGACTGCTTGCAAAATTGCCTCACCTCCACTTCGGCTCTGTGTCACACATACGTGCACGCGTGCACACACACACACACACACACACACTCACACCTTCATATGGGCATCCATATATATGGTGCTTCAGGATAGGCTCTCCTATGTGCTCATTCCTTAACTTCCTATTTGAAGAAACCTTTCCTCAAATCTCATGCCAACTTGCTCTCAGTTCTTGAGGTCACTGACTTCAACCTTTTCTTTGGTTTTTCTGTTGACTCTCCTTTTGACCTGAGATGCACTGTCATCTTCCATGCTAGAAGAAGAACGGATTCTTGTCATAGAGTCCTTATTTTGTTTTAGCAACCAGCTAACACCTCTCCCAATTCCACGGAGCCTTTACGTCCTGCTTACCTTGACCCCAACCCCAAAGTCGTACCTTCATCTAGAGCTTCAAGGACCCCAGGCAGTAACTTCCTAACGCTTTTAGGTGTCAGTGACTCAGTGTTTTCCAGCATGCCCTTCATTCCAGGTGGGAAAAATAACATGAGGTTTTGCTTGAAGAGTTACTCTCTCGGCTCTCCCTGAGAAATCGTACACAATGATGGAGTTTCCAGAACACCAGTTATAGGAAAACATTGTCCTGGTTTTCAAATAGGAGAAGGCTCTATTACAGAAACTATCAGCCTTCAGCTTAATCCACCCTGAACATGACCATGAGCATTCAGAAAAGGAAGCACCCTTAAGAGTTGACATGAACTCACTAAGAACAAATCAGCTCAGGCTAAACTTGTTTTCATTTTCGAGAGAGCTGGTAAGCGAGAGAAGTGGATCTTAGCCTCAGCTCTCAATACCCTGATCTGGGACAATCGGTGGAAGGGGGAGGAGTAGGGTTATAACTCGCGCTCCAGGAATTCTACATATATTCAATCTGTGCTAACCTGTTGCAGCCCCTTAAACTATAAAAAAGAAAGCTACAAACTGAGCAATTGTTCTACTTAAATACTTAGAGGGCTGTTGTGTAGAAGCATTAGATTTCAGAGGGCAGAAGCAGGATGAGTGGGTGCAAATCACAAGGAGGCAGTTCTGTGCTCCATATAGGGAAAAAGTAACACTTAGAAAAGAGTTCCTTAAACCTGAATCATGTATGGACCTTCTGATAGAGAAAAAATACTCTTGCAAATTCCCAGGATTTACAAATATTTTTTCCTTTTTTGAAAAGTTTTTTTTTTAATGTTTATTGATTTTTGAGAGAGAGACAGAGTGTGAGCAGGGGAGGGACAGAGAGAGGGAGACACAGAATCTGAAGCAGGCTCCAGGCTCTGAGCTGTCAGCACAGAGCCCGACACGGGGCTCAAACTCAGAACACTGAGATCATGACCTGACCTGAAGTCGGACGCTTAACCGACTGAGCCACTTAGGAGCTCCTACAAATATGTTTTCTATAATGTTAATTGTTGGCATACAGCTAGGCATAAAGTCATTATGCTTCCAGTTATGCAAATTTACAAATTCAAGTTATAAACTACATTTGCCTATGTATAAATTAAATGCAAAGCATTTAAATGCAACAATATTTAAATGAACTTATTTTAATGTGACAGATTATTTTATTTTGCTGAAACAAAATCACCATTCAGAACATGAATATGGAGCCAATGGCTTTTGTCGTGGGCGGGTGTCTACCACTGCATAAATTGTGATAACCCAAACCAAACATATTTCTTTTTCTAAACCAGAGAGTCATTTAGGAGGCATGATGTTCTGTCACTCTCTTTCACGAAAATTGACACCATTTGTTGCCTGTCGAGTCTGACACTGTTCTTTCCTTATTAATCCCAAACAATTAAAGTAGAACTATTCTCATAACCCACAAGCAAAAGTCAGCACTGAAAAATATATTCTGGTGGTCCTCAGATAAAAAGATGTCACTACATTTATCAAAGTTCATAGAATGTACAACACAAAGCATGAACTCTAATATAAAGTATGAACTTCAATGAATAGTGAGCCGGTAGAGCATGTGACTCTTGATCTCAGGGTCGTGAGTTCGAGCCCCACATTGGGCATAGAGTTTAAAAATTCCGGTAACGAGGGGTGCCTGGCTGGCTCAGTCAAAAGAGCATGCAACTCTTGATCTTGGGGGGGGTTGTGAGTTCGAGCCCCACACTGCGTGTAGAGATTACTTAAATAAATAACCTTAAAAAAATAATGCATTGATATTGGCTCCTCAATTTCAGCAAAAGCACCACACTAATACAAGACATTAATAATGGGGGAAATTGGAGGTACAGAGGTCAGGGGGCATGTGGGAACTCTGTAATATTTTTTGCTCAATTTCACTGTAAACCTGAAACCGGTCAAAAATCAAAAAGTCTAATTTGTAAAAAGTGGTTACCATAACATGCTTACATATTAGTTCTTTCTAGCTCATTGTCCAAATGAAGAGACAAAATTTATCGGTCTTGTATACAACTGCTAGACCTCTAAGAGTATGTCTGTGTATTCCAGGTTCCCCACCACAGTTTAAGAAATGCTGAAATCAAGGGTTCAAGAACGGAATGGGGGCATTCTGAAAAGCTGTTAGCACCCTTTCCTCAAAGTGTTCCAGAAATGTCTGGAAGGTCATCCTTCAGAGATGTTCTTCTGGGGAATTTTGCTTTTATTTATTTATTTATTTATTTAAAAAAATTTTTTTTAATGTTTATTTATTTTTGACAGAGAGAGAGAGAGAGAGACAGGGCATGAGTGGGGGAGGGTCAGAGAGAGAGGAAGACACAGAATCTGAAACAGGCTCCAGGCTCTGAGCTGTCAGCACAGAGCCCGACACGGAACTCGAACTCACAGACTGTGAGATCATGACCCGAGCTGAAGTCGGACGCTCAACCGACTGAGCCACCCAGGTGTCCCGGAATTTTGCTTTTAAAGAGAAGGCAGAACACATGATCTGTAATTCCAAGATTATATAATTCCAGTTTTTATGAGGATTTCACCCTGAATTAATTTGTTTTTGGTCCTACTTTTCACAGACTGCAGTGGCCTGATGCCAGAACCACTATGTACTTAAACTTGCAACTTTCTAGGTCTTTTTGCAAATTCCCACAACCCTGTCCAAATAGCAACAATTTCATCTAGGCCAACCAGTTGTCAATTTCTGGTCCTGGGAAAGAATAACTAATAAACCCCACTTCATTCCAGGGAGAACAAATTGCATTCCTTCCCGATAGCCTATCACACTCCATTCTGAGCAAAGTACCATAATAGTTTCAGCTGCGTTTTACATCTCTGGGTGATCCATTTTCTAGCCTTTCACTTAGAGAAACCCTAGAAAACCTTTGTATTTCATTATTCCTTATGGAAAATATTTCCTTCCAAGAACCCGAGGCTAGGATAGAATCTGTAAAAGGACTCTTATAATTCTAAACTTTTTATACTTTATTGAATTCGCATGTGTACATCTTTGCATAGTTTTAGCAAATGGCGCCGGCATATTAGATGTAATATCATTGGCCTTGAATATGTATAACCCTTGTGCAAAGTGTCAGTTGGGTCTGAAATACTGACTTTCTTCAACTGGGGTAGAATTCCTAAGTTGGGGTGGAATCGTTTTCATTCGAAAGCAAGGAGGCTGGGTCCTATTCACAAGCATGGGTATCTCAGGGAGGGGTAGACACCCATGTGTTCTGATTCCGGTCTGCTCCCCACCTCTCTCCCAGGCAGCCTCCTCTCCCCTGTCCCATTATATCAGAGTTTGCCGCACTTCGACTTGGGACTTCCAGAAATGATGGCTGGCTCAGAGGCATGGCTTTTCAACTCCCCCTACTGTCTGTTCCAAGAACTGCATTAGTATTTCAGACATCCCAGTCCCAAATCCAAGAGGGGAGAGGGCTCTCCCAAAGGCGGAAGGAGGAAATGTATTGGAATAGGAAGAAAGGATAAAATGGAAGAGCAAGTAAACATGCAAAGATTCGGTGGAATAAGCTTGAAAAATCAGGCACAAAGGGAAACCTGTATCTATCTCTGTTTTGTATTTCCAAAAGGGAACACTTATTTATATAAGAGATTAACTATAATCTCTTATTTATAAGAGATTACAACCAGGCTGTAATAGCTTAAAGAGAAATTATGTTTTCTTTTTCTTCTTTTTTCTTTTTTCAAGAGAGAGAGGGAGAGAGAAAGAGAGAGAGAGAATCTTAAGCAGGCTCCATGCTCAGCATGGGGCCCAACACTGGGCTCGATCCCACGACTCAGATCATGACCTGAGCCGAAGTCAAGAGTAGGATGCTCAACAGACTGAGTCACCCAGGCGCCCAGAGAAATGATGTTTTCCATTTAGTAATAAGATCTACTTAATTATTCTCAAGTTGACTTAATGGCAGTCATTTGATAACATTTCTATTGAGAGACGTAAATACATTTCTTTTTACAATATTATCCCAGTGTGTTCTCTGTTTGAAGGCTATCACAGAGTTAGCATCCATGCATTTTTGAACATGGTTAACAGTCTAAAAAGAGACAAAACATGCCTGCCTGATGAGGTGAAATTCTTTTTTTTTTTTTGTTTTTCACTTCAGTGGTAATTTTTTTTTTTTTTTTAATACTTTCACCAGTTTCAGGAAAGGGTGGGTTGGAGTCAGGGGCTTCCTGAAACTTTTCAGAACAAGAATTCTAATGATGCAGTGTGTTTAGAGGGGCCCCCTGAGAATCGTGTTTTGGAACTTACTGACCCCACGTGGTATTATCTTTGTCACATTTTGCAGTTTTGTGTGAAATTTATTTTTAATCTTTAACAAAGCCTGCCCATGTTTATCTTCAGTTATGAACAAGTGTAATGGTTTGAAACAAAACTTTTTAAAATACTTAAATATACAATGAACGCTGAAACATAAAAGTCAGACAGAATGTTACCTTAACAAGAAAGGGCTTCCTAAGAATCAAAGGATCCTTGTTTGTTTTATTTGCTGAGGACAAATAACAAGTACTTTCACTTTAAGGGATTCTGATGGCTGTGGAAGGAGGAGAAGCTTGTATTCCCCTCCCCCATCAAGACAAAGGCTTCCTACCCCTCATATTCACAGAGCTGGAAAATTTAGTTATTGACACTAAAAAGATATATTTTGTGTTTCGAAAAGGATGCTGAGATTTGATTGAAGACAGCACGGGACTCAAGCCAATGGCTTTTCTGAGGATGTCTTTCGATTATATTTAAAATTGCAGGAGGAAGAGACGACACCTTGGGCCTAGCCTTATTTTGTGAATGGGCAGTAACTGATCAGCGCAACACTGAGTGGGGGCTGGCTGTGCCGGCTGCCATATCATTAAATGTAAATAACTGTTTCTGAGCTCCATCCACTCTTCATGTTGAGCTGATTCCAATGCTACTTTTCATAAAGAAGGGAAGAAACGGGCTTTTCAAGACTGAAAGTCTTTTTTCCCCTAAGTACCCACCGATTTGGGATTTCTTGAAGCCAGTGGTTAGTTAAGTCAGTTATGGGCTAACACATCACAATAGGACAAGATGGAAATACATCCTCAGTTTAGTTAATGGTGGCCTGTAAGACATGAGTTTGAGTAGTGGTGGTTCCCCTCTTTATGCGACCATTGTAATCACCCAAAACAGCTTTGGCTGGTGTAATTTCTGGTCCTCTGCATTCTACAGCTATCTCAGGAGCCCTATCAAGTCCTACCAAAACACTATTGAAAGAGAAACAACGGCTCCTTTTATTTATCTTGTACGTGTTGCCTGCAAACAGCTTCAAACTATGCTTAATTTTTATGAGAGCTTTCTATATATATATATATATATACACATTTTTTTTAACGTTTATTTATTTTTGAGACAGAGAGAGACAGAGCATGACCGGGGGAGGGGCAGAGAGAGAGGGAGACAGAATCGGAAGCAGGCTCCAGGCTCTAAGCCATCAGCCCAGAGCCCAACACGGGGCTCGAACTCACGGAGCACGAGATCGTGACCTGAGCCGAAGTCGGACGCTTAACTGACTGAGCCACCCAGGTGCCCCTGAGAGCTTTCAACAAATATTTGTTTTGCGTATGGCCAGATAGTGATTTCTGTGTATTTATAGCATCGTTGCTGAGTTTTCTACCCAGGTCGTATAGTAAATGGCTAAGAGCTTGAGCGCTAGAGTTTGGCTGATTGTGTCACTTACTTGTGAGATCTGTGCAAGTCCATGGGGACCAGATTTGCTCATTTGTAAAAGGGCAAGCAGTAATGGTATTTACCTTGAAAGGTGGTTGTGCGAATTGAACACATGTGAGCAGCTCAGCACAGGACTTGGCATGAAGCGACAACTGTTCTTATACGTAAGGGTATGCATCCAACACCTTAAATCAATTAACCTAAGGATGTTAGGCAGTTGTTGAGGGAAGCCTAACACTACCTCTCTTTTGAACTTGGTTCCTTTCTGTGATAGTCTCATGGAATGATGTGGAAGTTCTTAGCAGAATGCTCATCTGTAAGCCGTCTACAGGCTCATGCTGTGAGGAGGAAGGTCATGAAGCAAAGAGAGTGACCCTGATAAATATAGCCATGACAGAATTCATCCTGACAGGGTTTTGTTGAATCAATCATTCTGGAAAACTCTATGTGGGACTGGATTTAATTGCAGTGTGTGATAAATGATATACCATGACTGCAGGAAATCTCACAGAAAACAAACAAACAATAAGACCTCTTATGGTTGGGAGAACAGTAGTGCAAATATTCCAGATCCTCCCCAACTCATGGCTTTGGAATGCATTGAATCAGCACATTACTTTGTTTTGCTTGATTTACTTTAATGGGCGGTGGTAGGGACCCGAGGCAGAGTGGGGAAATGTGGCAGCTTGAGTGTTATTACTGTTTTAAAAATTATTTCACAGTAGTGTTATCAATAATTGCTTGTCATGGTTGATTGACATTTTATAATTACATACCCAATAGAAGAGCTGAGAAGGTACTTTGTATGTATTAGAGATAATAATGGTGAGTTTAAAAGTATCAGAGACATGGTCGGCGGGGGGGTGGGGGGGCTTGTTTTAGAAGGAAGGATTCGGGAAGTAGGACTAATTATTTTAGGTAGACTCATTCCATTATTTCAGGTTTCTAAGAGTGTTGTTTCAATTTGCAGGAAGACTTGAGTTCCGATCACATCTGCTCAATATGTTTTACATACACATTTTTATTCGCTCTCCAGCTGAGTAAGTGATTTTTTAAAACCCTTCACTCCATCCACAGGTGATTAACATCAGTATCTGGACTGAGTCTACAGTGCTTTTCCCAAGGTTAGCTGCATACTTGTGTTCGGTTCTGGATGCGAAGAAGCTTTGACCTGAGGATGGCTGATTCTGAATGAAGGTAGACTGTGCTATGAGCTGGTCCTACGCTATCTCTACTGGAAAACTCTTTAGAGTAACATATCCTCATCCGCAAAGTCGTTGGCGAGTAGACAGTGTAGCTCTACCACAAAAATAGAATCTCAGGTTCCTTTCATATGAACGTTATCTAGCTAAAACTATGTCTCCGTCCTAACTGACAAGTTACATGATTCAGTGCTTTGTTTCTATAAACTAAAGTTAGAAACTCAGGGTGACTCACTTTTCTTTTTTGTGTGCATCTAAGTGTACGAGGAAATCGGGCTGCGTCTGGTGTTGCTTTCTTTAAGAGAGAGAGAGAGAGAAAAAAAAGATCTGCTCCTTCTCAAGTATCCTTTTTAGGTCAGCAATTTTGAAGGGCAAGACTTATTGGTATCCGAGCGGAAAGGGCTGATACTCTGCTTTATCACGACTCTTCTGTGAGTAGAGTTCTTCCATAGCTGGAGAAAGGAAAACATTTGTTGTGCTAATACTGAATGTGCTTCCTGTGTAAAATAACCTTTAACTCTGCGGAGATCCCCCATTTTAATGATCAGGGCCATCGTGGAAATAGAAGGAAATCCCAACCCCGCACTGCAGCCGCTCTCCTCACCGGCAGGTCAAGCTGCAATCTTCTGCACGACAGAAATGGCTGCGAGGGGGAATGTTCAGCTGGGCTCCTGTTTCTCCTGTCTTAAGATATGACTGCTTTAATTGTTGCAAAGTGGGTGTGACATTTTGCCCCATTAAGAAGGCTGGGCTACACCAATCAAGGATCGTGAGGTAGACGGACCGGTGGAATCCTCTTACTCATGCGTCTGTCATGGGGATTGCAGGGAATCTGGTCAACTGTAGAATCAGCTTGCAAACCCCAAGCAAACTGCGGGTTTCTCCATCTCCATATCTCTGCTATAGAAACACTATGGAGTCCACAGTGACTGTCCTGGCCGTTGGAACTCTTCTTTTTATGCAGAACTTGAAGTGGGATTTCCTACACTGAACGAGGGGAAAATCCAGCAGTGTTCAACTAGAGAAACAAACTTCCGCAGTAATCCAGCTCCTTAAATTCTCTGAGAGCGTGTCTTTGCGCTATGCAAAGAAGGAGGTTAACCTATGCTTTCCAAGCTTCCCTGGCACAGTGGCAGTATGGGTCCCACTGCAGGACACAATCGCATTCTGTCTCAGCAAACTCACCTTAATAACTGCATTTGATATTCCCAGAATGCAGTTAGCAGTAGATGATCATGAGAGCTTTCCACAGATCGCCCAATGGCACGTCTGTCTTCAAGCTCACTTGCGGATTGTACCTTCTTTTTTTTTTTATTATTTTTAAAATTTTTTTTTCAACGTTTTTATTTATTTTTTTGGGACAGAGAGAGACAGAGCATGAATGGGGGAGGGGCAGAGAGAGAGGGAGACACAGAATCGGAAACAGGCTCCAGGCTCTGAGCCATCAGCCCAGAGCCTGACGCGGGGCTCGAACTCACGGACCGCGAGATCGTGACCTGGCTGAAGTCGGACCCTTAACCGACTGCGCCACCCAGGCGCCCCGTGGATTGTACCTTCTTGAAAAGACGCGCCTCCTTTCAAAAAGACATCTGAGCTGATTGGGAGGGAGAATTTGGAAGTCTTTGCCAGATTGCCTTCCTTTTCTTCTCTCTTTTTAGTTTATTTATTTGAGAGAACAAGAGAGAGCATGTGCATGCATGCGCACGTGGGGCAGAGGGGGCTGGGAGAGAAAGAGAATCCCAAGCAGGCTCCTGATGCTGGGCTGAATCTCACAAACCGTGAGGTCATTACCGGAGCTGAAATCAAGAGCCGGCCCGCTTAATTGACTGGTGAGCCACTCAGGCACCCCAGTGGGGACTATTTACATTTCTTTCCCATTCTACAGTTTCTCCTTTTTTGTGTCTCTCTCTACCCTACTCTCTCCTTCTCCTTCCCACTTACACCTGCAACTGTCTCGAGCTAGATCCTTCGATTAATCTTGATTCGTCTTCTTCTCCCTAAGAATCAATGATTTGTCTCAGTGAGTACAGACCAAACCTAATGACACAATACTTGTGTATCTCACGTGCCTTAAACTGCATTGCTGGGTCCCAAAAACTCTAGCTAAGTCTGACATGGGTATGGTGTAGTGGAAGGCAACACCACCCGGTATCTTGATAGGGATTTGGTAACTATTAACTCTCGTTTGATAGTTGATGTTTGTTGACGGGCTGAGCACTGGTTAGGAATCATGAGAGCCAGGTGCTGTCAGCATTGTGCTACTATTCTGATACACACTCTGACAGCCCCTCATCCTCTCTGGGTTTACAACTTGCTGGCTTCCTAAGAAGGAACTGTCCTTTCATGATTCTTGAAATGGGGCAACCATGTTCCCGGACAGAAGAGTTTAGGGTTATATCACAGGATGTACATGGCCAGAAGAGAAATACCTTTAGAAAGGTAGCAATTTCACTTAAGGGTAAATACCTGAAAGTTTTGTTTTCTGTTATTCTAAGAAATCCAACAAGGGTATATTAGGTAGTCCCGAAATGTAAAGTGTGCCCACATTTCATGCCTGTAGCCAGAAGCTTTGGGTCTTGACCAGATTGCCTCTTATTCATACACACTTCCCTCTGCTTTTAGAAGTTCTTCAGTGGAGAACTCTGAGAAGTACTATCAGGGGACAGGTATTCTCCCTTTTAGGTCCTGTTTCTTCTTCTGTCTCTTGGAAGGATCTCCCCTGTGCCCTGCACTTAGACTACCACTTATATCTCTCATTTAGAGATCTCCTCTGGCCACCAAAAGCCTGTATATCCAGTTGTCTACTTGGGATTTCTTTCTGGATATCTCACACCCAACATGTCTAATGCAGGATGCACGATTCTGCACGCCCTGCCCCCACCGCCTAATCTGGTGCCCTTAAATGTTCCAAACCTAAGTAAATGCCACTACATTCATTAAATTGCACAAGTTAGAAACTTGTGGCATTCTTGACACCTTCTGCTGCCTTATTCCCTACAGCCAGTCAATCAAACTGGTAATCACCGACTTCTAAATAGCTCTCAAACCCGCCTTCCCTCCATTTTCAAACTACTCTCATCCCTTGTTTTAGCCTCCTTACTGTTCTATGCCACATCCTATTGTGGCCCCTCCATGTGTAAGACCCTGCGTGTTCCCGCCTGTACCCATTTCTAATATCCTCATTTCCTGCTCCAGCCACACTGGCCTTCTTTTATTCCCTCATATATACCAGGCTACCTTTTATCATAGTACCTCGCCTATGTTTATTCTTACTTCCTCCCTTCTTTACTCAGTTAGCTCATCCTTTGGTCCTCAGCTAATTTCTACTTATCACAACCGAAAAGCCTTTTCTGACCTTGCTGACGAGTTCAAATCTCCTTTATTAGGACCACTTATTTGTCTTTTTGTGGCACTCGCTGAAGCTACAAGTTTTTGTTTCTTTGGTTATTTGACAGATAGGTGCTTCCCCCCAGGACTGGAACTCCTTAAGGACAGGAACCGTATCTGACAGGCATTGTGACCTGACAAGCCCACATCGTAGACACTGTAATAGGTAAATATTCGGTGAATGAAGGAATAAAATAGCTATTTGTTAACAAAGGAATGGGAAGTATTGATAAATGTCATCAAATAACGATGAGTTAATACACACAGAAGAATTTTGTGAATCTAAACTGTTCAATTATTAAATTCTGTTTGGAGGGAGTAGTTGGGATGTTATTTTTCAAACATTAAGTGTGGATCACTTGAAATATAGTGTGCAGATTTATAAAGACAAAATGTAAACAAGCATTTGGAGTCAGGTACTTAGATCTTGTAACAGTATTTCCAATCTTTCAATGGTTGCTACACTAGGGCATCCAAACAAAGGAGCAGTTTGTGTACATATCTATAAACCAGGCTCTCCATATCTCTTAACTATAAAATTACTTTCCTGCATTTGCATGACTTTTGTCCTAATGAGACAAACTCATTTTCACAGTGTTCCCCACTAAAACAAATCTCCTTAAGAATTAATGGCATGACATGGGAATGCCAGCAACAGAAATAACTTTATAATGATACTCCTTTTACTTGTAAGACTTAAGACTTCCGTTTAAATGACAACATGAGTCACAACACTAAGTTTAACAAGTAATCTCAATATATACAGGTTTCCAAATAAATTTTCAGGGGAAGGAGAAATCCTATAAGTTGTCTTTAATAAGTGATTAATCTTTTCTTACTAGTCATTAATTTAGGCATATGTGCAAAAACAAAACAGATTTCTTCATGTACAGGATACAAAATGATCAGTAGTCATTTGAAAACCATTGGGCACTTTGTTACAATGTTCTGTTGCATTTCACAGGAAAAGATAAAGTATTATGTCTTAAGATTATTTTGGGGCCCCAGAATATCTGGCTAAAGAGGATATACATTAAGCTAAAAGGGCAATTATTTTTCTCCTATAGCATGAAGTCTAGAGGTAGGCAATCTAGTGCTCAGTGAGGTTATCAAGGACATGGGTTCCATTTCTCGATTCTTGTTTATGTCACTTCATAATCCCATGACTGTGTTCAAAGGAGGTGGTGGTGGAAAAGGGGAAGGACAGGCAGAAGTAAAAGGTGGCCTTTTTTTTTTTTTTTTTTTTTATTTATTTTTTTTTTAAATTTTTTTTTTTTCAACGTTTATTTATTTTGGGGACAGAGAGAGACAGAGCATGAACGGGGGAGGGTCAGAGAGAGAGGGAGACACAGAATCCGAAGCAGGCTCCAGGCTCTGAGCCATCAGCCCAGAGCCCGACGCGGGGCTTGAACTCACGGACCGCGAGATCGTGACCTGGCTGAAGTCGGACGCCTAACCGACTGCGCCAGCCAGGCGCCCCAAAGGTGGCCTTTTTAAGTGGTCCTCTAAAAAGTGTTTTATCATGAAAGAATCCATATACCCCAAAAATTCAAGGTAGGAGAAATAAAAAGGCATTCACATCAAGACACACTGTAGTCAAATGCAGACAAAGAAAAAGTCTTAAAGCAGTCAGGGAGAAAAATACAGATTACCCACAAGAGAAAAAACAGACTTATGGTATACTTATCAACAGCAATAGTGGATGCTAGAAGGCAGTGGAACAATATCTTCAAAGTGCAGAGAGAAAATAATTGACAGCCTAGATCCTCTGCCCAGAAACACTATCTTTATGAGGGCAAAATGAAAACATTTTCCAACAAACACAATATGAAAGTTTACTATTACTCACTAGAGGAATGTCTATAGGACGTACTCCAGGATGAAGAAAACTCATCCCAGAAAGAAGGTCTCAGATCCAAAGCAGATAGCAAAGAAAATAATAAACACATGGGTAAATCTAAACAATCGTTGTGGTAAACAACAATACTAATGTTTTAATTATAAATAATTATAATAATGTTTAATTATAACAATATAATGTTTTAATGTTTATAAATCTAAACAATCGTTGTGGTAAACAACAATACTAATGTTTTAATTAATTATAAGGTCATAAAGTTATACAGAACTAAAATGCTGGTAAAAATGGCACGTAAATTGAGAGGAGATAATCAGGAATAAGGCATTCAGGGGGCACCTGGGTGGCTCAGTCAATTAAGCATCTGATTCTTGCTTTTGGCTCAAGTCAGGATATCATGGTTCAAGACATCAGGTCCCACATCAGGCTCTGCCTCACAGCACAGAGCATGCTTGGGATTCTCTCTCTCCCGTTCTCTCTGCCCCTTCCCCAGTCTCTCTCTCAAAATAAATAAATAAACTCAGAAAAAAGGAAGAAGGCATTCAAAGGTCTGTACTTTGTTCAGGGAGTAAAACACTAACCTCGAGGCTTATTAAATGACACACATTATTAGCTCCATACTTTATTAAATTATGCATACACATATGTATGTTAAAATTATAGGACACCACAGGGGTGCCTGGGTGCCTCAGTCAGTTAAGCATCTGACTCTTGATTTTGACTCAGGTCATGATCTCACAGTTAGTGGGTATGAACCCCACATCAGGCTCTGTGCTGACAGTGTGGAGCCTGCTTGGGATTCTCTCTCCCTCTCTCTCTCTGCCCCTCCCTCTCTCTCTCTCTCTCAAAATAAATAAACTTTAAAAAAATTATTAAAATTATAGGACACCATGTAAAATATTAAAAAAACAAAGTATAAGCTCCAAACTACTAAAGGTAAAAACAGATTAAGAAAAACACAAAACAATAAAAAAATTAAAGAAGAAAAGAATACAGAGAAGGCAGAACAATAAAATGCATAATATAAAGTGGTAGAAATGAAATTCAAGTAATTAAAATAAGGGTAAGTAAGCCAAACTTTTTATCGGATTAGATAAAAAGCAAAATCTTGCTACGTGTTCTTTACATGAGACATATGTAAATCAAGTTCATGAAGAGTTACAAGTAAAATCAAACAGCATTACTAGAGATAGGGGTTTATTACCTACTAAGGAAGGTCCAAATCAGTAAAAAACATAAGCAATTCTAACAAGATAGCTTCAAAAATGTCAAGCAAAAAATGACAAAACAAGAAAAAGAAATTGACAAATACACTATAATTGAGGTAGACTTTAACGAATCTTTGCCAGAAATTGACAAGAAAAAAAAGTCAGTAATAATATGAATGATTGGACCATCACAATAAACAAACCAGGTCTAATAAACATATACAGATGCCCATACACAATAACACAATAATGTCCATGCACAATAACACAATAGGAACAGTTCTAAAAATTGACAATTTACTAGCCTATAAAGTAAATGTCAACAAATGTCAAAGAATCACTATCATGTAGAACACATTCTCTGTCCACAGTGCAATTAATAACAAAAAATAACCAAAAAACCTTGGAAATTTAAGCATAATTCTAAATTGTTCACGGGTTAAAAAAGAAAGCAGAGGGGCGCCTGGGTGGCGCAGTCGGTTAAGCGTCCGACTTCAGCCAGGTCACGATCTCGCGGTCCGTGAGTTCGAGCCCCGCGTCAGGCTCTGGGCTGACGGCTCGGAGCCTGGAGCCTGTTTCCGATTCTGGGTCTCCCTCTCTCTCTGCCCCTCCCCCGTTCATGCTCTGTCTCTGTCCCCCCAAAAATAAAAAAAAACGTTGAAAAAAAATTAAAAAAAAAAAAAGAAAGCAGAAAGAAATAAGAAAATTAGAACCAACAGTAACAATTCTGTAGGACAGCTTGTGAGATACAGCTAAAGTGGTAGGTGGAGGAAGTGAGTCGCCTTATAATATTTACATTAATAAAAAAAGAAAAGTTCAGATTACAAAAAGAACAAAAAATCTAAATAGAATGCAGAAAATAATAAAAAGCAAAAATTAATGAAACAAACATTCAGTAGAAAGGATGAACAAAGAAAATGTTGATTCAATGAGAAGAAAATAAGAAAATTGACAAAACTTTAGCAACTGATGGAGAGAGAGAACAGATACAATTTTAAGAATGGAAAAGGAAATAATAAATACAACAGCAATTACACACTTAAACTATTACAAGCAATTTCTCAATAAATTTAAAACAAGTACAGGGGCGCCTGGGTGGCGCAGTCGGTTAAGCGTCCGACTTCAGCCAGGTCACGATCTCGCGGTCCGTGAGTTCGAGCCCCGCGTCGGGCTCTGGGCTGATGGCTCAGAGCCTGGAGCCTGTTTCCGATTCTGTGTCTCCCTCTCTCTCTGCCACTCCCCTGTTCATGCTCTGTCTCTCTCTGTCCCAAAAATAAATAAACATTGAAAAAAAAATTAAAACAAACAAACAAACAAAAAAAACCCA
Organism: Prionailurus viverrinus; assembly: GCF_022837055.1. NCBI lineage: Eukaryota > Metazoa > Chordata > Mammalia > Carnivora > Felidae > Prionailurus > Prionailurus viverrinus. Next base: position 8,171,141 of record NC_062561.1, read on the forward strand.
AGTACGACAGGCAAAGTTCTGAAAACATAAATTTACAAAACTGGCTTAAGAAATTTAAAATCTTACATTTAAAATATCAGGCTTGATATTCAGTTTTACTGCAATTGCACAGCCATTCTGTTTGCCTAGGGCCAGGGTCAGTTCTGATTGATTGATATGACCATTCTAATTGGTTGTTACACAATTTGATTACCACCCAGCCTATAACCATTAATAAAAATTTTCCCACAAAGAAAACACCAGGTCCAGGAAGTTGTATAGGCAAGTTTACCAAGATTCAAGGAAGAGATAATTCCAATCATTAACTCTTTTAGGTAGTATAAAAGGAAGAACGTCCTCTAACTGATTTTATGGGGCTACTATAACTTTATACAAAAACTGGACAAGAAAAAACTATACTCCAACTTCACTCTTCATCATGGATGCAAAAATCTATAATTTTAGCAACTGTATCAAGCGATATATATACAAAGATAATGACCAACTGAGTCTACTCCAGGAGTAGAAGGTTGTTACACCATTAGAGATTTACTAATGCAATTTACCCCATTAACAGATTAAAAGAGAAAAATCGTATGGTCATTTCAAAAGAGGTAGAAAAACATTCCAAAAAATGTCACAAGCCATTTACAATAAAAACGAATAAAAAACTTGTAGTCAAAAAGGAAAAGAACATCCTTAGCCTACCTAATAAAGGGTATCTGCAAAAACACCTCCAACAAACATAATACTCCACGAAAAAAAAGTTAAAAGCATTTCCTTTCAAAATAAAGACTAAGGGGCACCTGGGTGGTGAGCAACCAACTCTTGATTTCTGCTCAGGTCATGATCCCAGAGTCCTGGGATCAAGCCCTGCAGGGCTCCGCACTTAAGATTCCCTCTCTCTCTCCTGCTCATGCACACACACACACTCTCTCTCTTAAAAAAAATAAAAACAACAAAAAACCCCACAAACTAATACAAAGAGACAAACTATTATCATTCCTAGTTACTTTATGTTTTAGCCATCACAGAGCATCAAGAGAAATAGCAAAGGAGTACAGGGATGGGAGAGAAAGAGACTAAACTGTCACTATTTACAAATTAAATAATTGTCTATGTAAAACACGCATAGAATTTACCACAAATTATAATAAAAATTTTTATCAAGATTTCTAGAAATAGGATCAATAAATGAAAGCTAATTGCATTTCTTTATACCAGCAAAAAGTGGCTAGAAATTTTAATGTGAAAAGATACCATTTATAATAGCCTAAAAATAAAATATCTAGTAATAAATCTAACAAAAATACTTAAGAAACTTCATGTAGAATACTATAAAATTTACCGAATCAAGAAAAAGACAGGAATACCCACTATCATCATTATTTATTCAACATTATTTTGGAGGTTGTAGCAAGTGCAGTAAGGAAAGGAAATAATATAAATTTGGAAAAGGAGAAATTATTGTTTTCATGATAATAGGATTACATATTTATAGCCCCCAAGATATGCTTTTAAAAAGGAACTACTAGAATTAACAAGATTAATTGGCAATGTGGCTGGACACAAGATAAATATAACACAGAGACCTATACATATGTAGATAGAAATACAAATGTACGTGTGTGTGCACATTGTTCTCTATATGGTAGAAGGTCTCCTGATTCACTTCTATATAAATGTGGGATCTACACAAGTTCTCAACCGCACAGTAGTCAATATGACTATAGTCATTGACAATTGTCAAGATGTACAGACTATTATGTATGGAAGGATAAATGCCCTCACCTCGTGAGATAACCACGTATTCCACATTCACCAGTTGAGTTGCACGCTTACTATTATCCAGTTGTGCTTCCTCCTAAACTTTTTTATGACAGTTGTACTGTTATTAAAACTAAGTGATTTAAATAAATATTACTGAATCTAATAATCATGTGAAAAGAATTAACTGTTTTATGAAAACTAAGTTGTCTGCTTTAGAAAGACTCAATAAAGGCAACTTACAAACAATGCTGTTGGTTTTGGTGTGAGTTATAAAACATGAGAGGGAAGTTTTAAGATTCTATATTTACATTTTTCTACAAGTGTAGCTCTTGACCCACGGTAGAGAAATCAAAAATGCAAACTGTATAGGATGCGTAATGAACGAGGTGGATGCAAGAAAAATATCATGATGCTGCAGATCAGTGGACCCATACTTAAAGAAAAAGACTTTGTCCTATGTAACAATATGCATAAATGAACATATGTATGTACATACATACACACATGCATATGGCCTTTTTTTTGGTTAAAATATGTATTGCATTAGTCAGAATAGGCTAGGCTATGCTGTAGTAAAACCAGAAAGAAAACCCCCAAGCCCCTTAAATCTCAGTGATTTAAAACCACAAAGACCCTTCACTTGGATAGCATCCAGGGCAACCATCTTCTACATTATTGCCCAGCAGTCTAGCTACTTTGAAGTCTTTTGGTACTTCCATATCAACAGACACTTCCATAATCAAGACAGGGAAGATATTATGGAGAATCATGCTACGACTCCTCAATGCTTCCATGCAGAAGTGAAAAATATCATTACCACTCACGTTGCCATGGCCAGGATTTGTCACACAGCCACATCTAACTTTAAGAGATAAGAAAGTATTATCTTCTTGCATACTTAGAAGTAGAGAGGAACTGGATGTTTGTTGAACAGTGATGTCTAGCACGCACGTAGTGTTTTCTAAGACTTCTCAATCTTGCTCACTTAAACACATAACACTGTGACAGACTGTTATTACTGATCAAAATACTCGCTGTCCTTCATGTTGGAATATTAATTTCCATCCCAGGGGCACTGTGACTCAGAGGGCCCTTTCCTAGAAAAGGATTATGGATGGATCTCTGATACTTTAATGCCAGGGATGAGTGAGTATATGTCCTGCTCTGGCTTATAAAATGTGAGGCTGGGGATGTGGGACACTTCTTTGTAGAAGCTTGATGAGCCGGGAGATGCTTTACCTTGATTTCCCTCCCGCCACTCCAAGGCTGCAGTGTGCTTAGCAGCTACTCTGTTAGCCTGGGTCCCAGAGTAAAGACGAGATGAACCTGAGCCACTGCCATCTTGTGACCACCATGTAGTAAGAGCAGGAAGTTGTTACAAACCACTGAGAACTCCGGGTTGTCCCTGCGGCATAATTTACCCTCACCCGACTAATACGCACACCATCCTTATGTTACTGGTAAGAATGCTGATGGGAACAGCCAGATAGAAACAAAAATGGAAAAACATATTCCATTTGTAACAGTGATAAAAGTACAGAATACTAAGGCTAAATTCAACACGACAGGCTTAAGGCATATGAGGAAAATCGTAAAATATCATTGAAGGATATACGGCATGTAAAGTTTTCCCATAATCACGTACAAATTTAATGTAATTCCAACCATAATCCTAATGGTTTCTTTTTAATTAGATAAAAGCATTTTAAAGTTCATGGGGAATACTAGAACTGACCTATAATGTTGCGGCCAGGATTAAATGGGCTAAAATACAGGCATAAAAAAATGTGAGCTAGTATTTCTGTTTGGAAAACTAATGAGATCATTAGAATGGAGAGTCTCAAAATGTATCTTAGTGTAAATGGGATTTTAATATAGCCTCTAGAGGAAAATAAACTTAAACCCCTCGCTTACTCCATATTTAAAAATAAATTCCATATGATTTAGAAACAAAGTATGAAAAACAGCATTTTAGAATAAAATTTGAGAATAAATTCATGAACTAGGGGCTAGGGAAATACTGTCAACTGAAACAGCCAGGAAGCTGCAAAGGAAAAGAAATGTTTATTAAAAATGTATAGGTCAAAGATACCAAAACAGAAGAAAAATATTACAGATTATGAGAAATATTTGTGATGAGACAAAGGTCAACGTCTATAATATATGAGCACCCACAAATTTATGGGAAGATGAAAAATTCCATAGAAAAATGAGCAAAGGATGAGTGAATAGGCATTTCCAGGAAAGCATATTTAAACAATAAATAAATGTGAAAAAAAATGCCTTATCTTACTAGCAATCAGGAAGAATCAAACTGAAGTAACAATAAGCCATGACTTCTCATTCACCAGATCAACAGAAATTTGTTGACAGCAATGTGCACTTACACATTCTGAATCACTTTGTGCATCTATTTAAAAAAAGGATGTCTCAGAACAATCCTTTAATAAATATAATGGTAAAGGAAGAAATTATTTTGTATTGCAATCAGTCATACAGAAACTACACTATTTTGAAACTTCAGGTTCTCTTGGAATATATTTTGACAAGACGTTGACTTATGTCGCTCTTCGTTATTTTCCCCACCCTGTAAGATCCCTCTCAGCTCCAAAGAATTTTGCAATTACTTATGGTCACTGGACAGTGTTGTTTTGTTGTCTTGCTTTGTTTTTTAATTTTTACATTTTAATTCCAGTTGCTTAACATAGTGTTATATTAATTTCAGATGTACAATATCATAATTTAACACTTCCATACCAAACCCTGTGCTCGTCATGACAAGTGCGCTCCTTAATCCCCATCACCTATTTAACCCATTCCCCCTCCTCCCCACAGTTTTTTTTGGTTTGTTCATTTTTTACTTCATTACCATTCTGACCCAGGACCTAGTCCTAGTACTCCCGAGAGCCCTACCTGTGCAAGTTCTGAACTCTGGCTACCTATACCTTTTTAGATCTGTGCTTTGTATGGCTGTCCACACCTGATTCTTCACCTAGTTTCTCACAGCCCTTACTTTTTCTACTGAACTCCTCACTCCTCTCCCACAGTTTGCTGGAATCTCTCAGCAGGGTGCTAGGGCCAAGGCGGTCTTCATATTTACTGAAGGAAACAAATCAGACTCAGTGCTAACTGTGCCCTGGGGCTGATTTCACCAGACCTTTGAAACCCGCAGCCATTGTTTCTTAAGTCTACTCACTGTGGTGATGGTGTGGAGAATGGACTGGGCAACAGGTGAGGAGAGAGGCAGGCAGGCCAGCTGAAAGGCTATTAGGATGTGCCCTAATGAAAGGGCTCCCAAAGGATGGGAATGGAACTTACAGTGTAACAAGGAGAGGCACATTTGAAAACAAGAAGTGGAACTTTGTGTTACCGATGCCGCGATACTGTGATACCATTCCTGTAAGTACATGCAACGGGGCACAAATCTATTCTCTTTGGAAGGGGGAAAGCAGGACAGCACAAGCCAGGAAAGGCTTCAGAGAGGAAGTGATGCTTGCCCTTGAGACCATGCAACAGAGTCTTCCAGAAAAAGGGGAGGACAGGAGCACAAGTACAGGGGCATGAAACGTGTGACATTTTCAGAGAATTCCAAGTAATTTAATGTGACCAGAGTAAAGGATTTAAGAATGAGGTTGGCAGTCAGATCACAGAAGGCCTGTTTGCCATTCTGAAGAGTCTGGAATTAATCCTGGAGGGCAGACAACAGGGAGCTATTGAAGGGCTTTAAGGAGGGAAGTAATAGGTTTGAATTTGAGGGCACAAAACATCTTTAGCAGCACCATGGAAGATGGTTGGGAACAAGGCAGGGCTCTTCTTCTGACCCAGGCATCAGGCAATTAATTCTGTTAACCATAATACCCTATTTGTCAGGCAATTTCACTGAGGTATCTGAGAAATAATGCTTTCCTTCCTCACTGATGTAAACACCTCTAACTACAACGATAAAAAAAAAAAAAGGTCTTTTTTTTTTTCTTCTAGACTCTATTGTGTAAACTTAGTTGCACACTCTGATTTAATAAATAGAGTGAGGCTGAATAGCCTTTGGCATCAATCCCAGATACTAAAACAGTGAGAAAACAACAAAACATGGAACGTAATATCTATCCATAAATCCAATTGTATGGTTAGGGCTATGGAGCACTTTAAGAGTTATGATTTCCCTGGCAAAGTACCAAAAAAACATACCTTTGAAAATTATTCAGAACAGCCGTTTGGCATCCAACCATGCTGACAGAATGAAAAATACTGAGTAAATAGCCTACGTGTAGTTCACCATTCTTTAAGTAAAGAAAGGATGTTTTCTAAAGCTTCAGAATGACATCTTTTGTAAAATAAAAACATGGTCATGACAAAAGCCAAGAGAAAACTTCCCAACTCACTTAGAAGACGGGGTCAATCTATTTTTGTAAAAAAGATAAATAGATATATTCTGTCATATAAAAGAGTATCTGCAAGCCAGTATGTTCCCGGTGGTCATTTCTGCTCTCCATTCCCTTCTTTTTGTCCTTTGGCGTTTTCTAATTTTCTACAATGACTGTGCATTGCTTCCATAATTAAAAACGAAAAACCTCAGACAGACCAATCATACGATCAGAATGACTTAGGCTGCTGTCTCAGCTTTTAAATTCGAAATCAGCTTTCTGATTCTGAAAAAGATGAGTGTAAGCTGTTTTTGAGGTAGCCTTCTACTGTGTTTGGAATGAATACAGGCAAATTTTCTCTCCTCCAGTTTTTAATGGGCTTCAAGGAGCAAAATTTTGATTTTCAAAAATACAAAAACTTCTCCTCAAGTATTCATACCAGTGGAGAAGAATACGGACCCTAGTATCCAAAACTATCATCTGAATTGAAAATACCATTGTACACGTATATTCTATGAGGGTCTATCTGCAGCTGTATAATGCTTTTGGCAGATACGCCTTCCGAATTAAATTTTTCTTTAGCTGATATTAACACGACTCTGTGCTTCTATGTGTGGGCTGGCAAATGAAGGGTAACAGAAACAAGTCTAGAATTTAAACTTCGTTGCATATAACCTACAGACTGTACGCTCCACAGACAAATAAAGACTCTCTATGACAAAAATATAAACCACGTTTTCAAAAGCACAGACCCGAAACAGGGCTCTGAGAGCATGAAAAATGAAATGCTAACCTCTGCTGTCTGATGCAACGCAGATGGAAAATAGTGAAACGAGACACCTGGATTCCGGAGCCCACTCTAGTACTTACTCTCAAAACCCAGCCCTTCGTATTCAGAGGACACTCTTCTAAGAGCACCTCCATCTGAAATCAGAGTCAGCAAGTATTTCAGAAGAAATATGAAACATTCATCTCTTAGGGTTAAAGAAAATGGTCTGTCAGATACACTTGGTGTGAAGTATTTCTCCATCCCGTAACACTTATGAAGGGACTTGCAAAGAGAGATGTGTCCGTGTAATTTGTCTGAAATTAAGCACACTGGATCTTCCCCACCACGACAAGAATTTAGATCGTTTAAAGGAAGAGTTGGGTGTACTATTTATGATTTATATAGATTCTTTTCAGGTCCTCCGAAGCATCGTAGCTTTCTTACCATTGAGATTTGGACCACCCCTTCACAAAAACTCCCTCCCCAACCTCATAGGGGAGCACCATTGCTGAAACTGACGCAGCCGGAGTACATGTCTTACAAAATTTTTACACTAAATATTTTTCCCTCCTGTGTCTCTCAAACAATGGAGCTCTTGTGCTTCTCCTACTCTAAACTCTGAGGGAAAAGTCGCTGTCACCAACCCTCATCGCCAATCCCTCCATTCTGCTTTCAGAGCTCAAAAGAATCCATGTGGCTGAGAACTGTCAGAGACTGGGAGGACGAAAGACCAACCGGGACTGGCCAGAATTTGTAGCTGGAAGGGGGAGGGGGAAAGGTGGGCATATCACACACACACACACACATCCGTGGCTCTTAATGTCAGTGGATGTCAGAACTGTTGACTTTTTGGTGAGGTGCCAGATTTTGTGGAGTCTAGCCCTGGGGGAAAGGGGATCATTGGAGCCAGGCAAGGATTAAGGGCCTTGGCTTAGAGTGCTGAGCTTTAAGGTTGGGTTTCAGGCCCAAGAAGATGCTTCTGGAAACTTCTCCAAATAAGTTATCTTGGACCAGACTTGTCTACCCCCACCTGTTTCCCAACCATGTTCGTCTAGTCTTGCCTACTAGGCACAACGATCCATTCATCTGTTCTTTCCTACACTTTTCATTCAATAAGCATTTACTGGTGCTGTGTGCCAGATACAGATACGATGATGTGTAAGGCATAGCCCCTGACTGCAGAAGCCTGTCAGAGAGAAGGAACAGAGAGATCTGAAAATAGATGAACACAATTAATAGATTAACAGCTAAAGGTTACGGCCAAGGGTGTATAGGTTGTATCGGTCATAAGGGAAAGGACCTTGACTTCTCTACCCCATGTATTCCTCTGGTACCATTAACTGTTCGGCCCCTGAACCTGCTACTCACTGGTCCTTCCTTCATAAACCCCTGCCACCATGTCCCTTGGAACATACAATTAGACTTCCCTAGTTTATTGTGACTACATTTCCCAGTATTGTTTACTTGGCCACAAGTTCTCTTCCCACATCTTAGCCCCAACTAAAACCTAGCTTTCTCATAAGTGATGCCACTTTCCTCAAGTCTATCCCATGGAGTCTCATCTTTCTCCCACTTTCCCTAACTCACAGGGTAAGAAAAATGTCAGCACGGCCTCCTGCTCTCCACTTTACTGCTCGATCATTGACTTTATCACTCAACTGACTACCTCTTCTTTGAAATGCACGTGCTTGCTTTATACCATCCTTTCTTTTGAAGGGACGAGGACTCAACCAAAGCCAAGGGCACATTTCAACTTAGCGTGCTTTTACACCAACCCGAGCTCTATCCGTTCACCTGTGCTCACCCACGTTCAGCAGGCTGCTGCACTCTAGATGGGTTTCTTCTGCTATGTCCAACAATGCACACTAAACAAATATTTTTGCCAGAGAGCCTGAAGAGTAAAGTCAGGGAAGACAACAAAATGTGAAACAGAGTACTTGTTCTCTTACAATGTACACAGTGAGCCTGTTTCTTATGGAAAATGGGGATAATAGTAGTACCTACCTCACAGAGTAATTGAGGATTAACTGAAACAATGTATGTAAAGAACTAAGAACGCCGCCAGCTACTCAGCAGACGTTAACAATTAGTAATAGTCTGTCCTCCAAACGATATCACATAAAGTCTAAGTAAACATTAAACCATTCTAATGTCCAGTCTAATTGAATTCTTCAAGCCACTTGAGCATACTTAACACTGACTTGTATTAGTTAATGCTGTAACAAACCTTTTAAAAGGATATAAATATAGGTGTGTGTATGGCTCAAAGGAAGGCGATTTTTCTCCTTGCTGCCCTCCTGATATTATCCTATCAGTCACCGGAGACTTATTTTTGACACTTCATCATCTTTTTAAAGCGATTTTAAAGCTACTTTTAAACCTTAACTACTTTTCAATCTCTCGTCCCTTCCTTCCCCTGTGGACTCTAACTACTGCAACACTCCAAACGGTACCTTGGTTCCTAGTTTCTCCTAATTCCAGTACAGTCCTCAGGCTGCCACCAGAATAACTGTTTTTAATGTCAAGTGTCTTGTGAAAAGACCTCCATTATTGCCTATTCCCTGCAAGACAAAGCCTAAAACCCCAGGATACCATACAGGGCCCTTTATGTTATCCTCAACCAAGCCCTCCAATTTCATTTCATGCTGTTCCACCTGCTCCCCCTGAACTCCCAACTGCATGGGAATATTCCTCCTTGTTCTTATTACCACATGCCCTTTTGCAAACCTCTGCCTTTCCACATTTCCTCTTCCTCAAAAGCCGGTTTTCCCTGTTCCCAGCCACTTTCTGATCCGGCTCCTTTCTCTACTACACATTTACATTTATTTACCATACTTCTACGCCCCAGTAAAATAAAAGTATCTCAAGTATAGGGAAAGGGCTCTTCTCTTTGGCTCCAGAATCAAATGCTCAACGAAAATGTAATGACTGAACTGTGAGCAATCAACAACCTTAAAACAATTTCTTTTTAAGAGCTGCAGTTTTAAAATTTCTCCTTAGGTGGAACTGAGTGAAAGGAAAAAATGCAAATGAAACATTCAAACTCAAATCTCAAGGAAAACATGGAAGAGCCAGAAGAAGACACATAAAGGCAGCAGTGCAGAATATTCAAAACCTGGAACTTCAAGGTTGTAGGGCCATGGCAAGTGGATATACATAACATGTATGACTTTATCACCTCCCTTAGAGGTGACAGAAGTCCTCCAATGGTTTTAAAAAAATTTTTTTAATGTTTTTATTTATTTTTGAGACAGAGAGAGACAGAGCATGAGCAGGGCAGGGGCAGAGAGAAGGAGACACAGAATTGGAAGCAGGCTCCAGGCTCTGAGCTGTCAGCACAGAGCCCCACGCGGGGCTTGAACTCACGGACTGCGAGGTCCGTCGGACGCTTAACCGTCTGAGCCACCCAGGCGCCCAGAAATCCTCCAATGGTTTTTAAAGATAAAGCCTCACCCTTAATTGGCACAGAGGCCTCCAAAATAAACTTGCGTCCATCTATTTACAGCCTCATCTCCCACTACTCTCTCCATACTCTCTGAACTTTAGCCACACAGACCTCCTTTCCCAGTTCAGTTTTTGCGCAAGCAAATTTGCCAGTAATGTTCTTTCCCATACTCTCCTACCTTTCAGTATCAGCCCAAGGATTCTTTTAAGTTATCCCCATTATATGGTAACAGAGTAGGAGTCCATCTTATCGCGTTATATTTGGAAGGCAACACAGTATAATGCTTTGAAAACGGATGACTGGGTCCTTGGGCATATTTAAACTCTTTTGTCTTGCTTTCCTTGACTATAAAGTTGAGATAACAATAGAGCCTACTTCATAAGATTATTGAAGAGATTAAAGGGGATAATTCACGTAAAGGGCTTAGAATTCTATCGCGAGAAGAGCCCCAATATATGTTGGTAATTATCATCCGTACTTCGCTCCATGTCACCCGCCCCACCCCCAGCAGTTCCGCTGCTCCTCTTGCCTAGGAACCACATCAGCCCGATTCATTTCTATGTTCTTAGCCTCCGCACAGGGTTCTGAACATAGCAGACCTTCGTTCTATGGTTTTAAAGAATAAACTGGCAAAGCCTCGTGTTCTACTTTTGCCTTTTTCTAGCTGAAACGCTGCAAATTATTCATTGCACCTGTGCCTCGTTTGCCCTCACGAAAAATGTAGTCTCCACTTGGACGAGGTTTTGTATTCACTAAGGGGATGCATCTACCAAAGCGCATTGCACATCTTCAAATACTGTACCAACGGTGGATGTTTATCATTAAGCGGAGGTCCGCGTCTTCCCTCCCCTCCGGCACATCTCGTCCCGACCCCACCCTCCCCCCAGCCCACACCCTTACTGCGCCCTTGGCCCCGGGTCCCTCGGGACTTCAGGCGTGGGAGCCCCGGCCCCGCGCGGCTCCCTCCCGGCGCCCCGCGCCCTCCTTCCTTCCTCGCCCGGACGGACGCACTTCCGGCGGATGTGGGGGGGCAACCCCGGAAACGGAAGTGAGCAGTGGGGCCGGCTGACGGTAACGGGGCTGAGAGGCTGTTCACTGAGCAAGTTGAAGATGGTGAGTGAGCCTCCGGGCGACCTGAGTTCCCGGCGGGTTCGGGACCCTGGCCCGGCAGGAACAGGCCGCCTCCTCCTGGCTCGTCCCGGGGTGGCGGCGGCGGCGGCGGCGGGAGGATGAGGCCGGCCTCGGGCGCCATGATCTGTCGAGTCACGGGGTTGGGGGTTTCGTGGCTGTCGTCCGGGCTGGGCTCGGCGCGGGTCCCGCGAGTAGCGCTTCGGCTTCATCCCCTTCGCTTGGTTCTCTTCTCTCGGTCTGCGCCCCCTCGTCCCCACGTCCCCACGTCCCCAGTACCCCCCGGCTCCTTCTTCGTGGTTGGCGCCGAGCTGGCACATCCGAGAGTGCAGCCTGTGATGCGGCGCTGCAGACTACCCTGCCCCAGAGGGGCGAACCTTGGGGGCCCAGAGCCCTCGAACTCCTAGCCCACCCCCGACCTCGGAACTGCTTTGCGAACAGACCCACAGCTGAAAGTCTCCTTTTCATCTCTTACCTTTACAGACATTTCTGGGAGCTTGTAGTGTGCCAGACGTTGGAGGGGGTAAAAATCAAGGCAGTTGTTATCCCCGTGTGTCTGTATCTTTAGTGCATCCCCACCCCCCTCCACTCCCTTTCTCTCCTTGTAATGTAAAAGTAGTGATGCTTGGGAAAGACTCCTGAACCGCCCTGGCCCCTGATTCTGATACTAGGCCATCTAAATCTAGAAAGCTTGTGTTGGTAATATTGCCGATTATTATGAAGATGTTGTATAAACTCTCTGAGGTGTAACTAGTGATACTTTTCATAGATTTGGTTTTCCCTGCTGCTTTAGTAGAAACATCGGGTGCCTATCCTGATGTTGTACAGAAGGAAATTGGGGGAAATGATAATAGTAGAACCCAGAGATCAGAATTCTCCTTTTCTTTGTGCATAGAAGAAACTTTCCTTCTGTTACTTTACAATAAAGCAATCTGGGAGGAGGAGAGTGTTCCTTTCCTGGTGGGAAAGTACCAGGAGATACATTTGGTAAGGTAGAATCATGCCACTCTGGTCCTGGCAAGAGTTCAGGTGCCTGGGAGGATAAGTAAATGGGGCCAGAGACATTGTATGCCTTGATCATAGTCACGTAGTAGGTTAGAGACAGGCCACACTACATAGATTCCAGATTCTATTTCCTGATCAACCTTGACTTCTGTGTTGGGGAGCCTGTTGTGTAGGTTCTTGAGTTCCAGGATAAGGATATTGGGCTTTGTTTTTCAGACTGGACATTGGTGAATCGGTGAAAGGTGTTTTTTTTTTTGGTTTTTTTTTTTGTTTTTTTTTTTTAACAGGTTGGTGGGGAAGATTATATGTTTTAGGAAAACCTTGAGATGCAGAATTGGAAAGTGGAAGAGTCTAGAGACAGCAGTACCCAGCAGAGTGCTGTTAAGGTTACCCAGGTGTGAGGTCTTGAAGTAGGGCGGTAGATTGAAGAAACCCTGGACAGGATAAAGTACCTGACCAAATAAAATACACGGGTAAATCCAACAGTCAACATAAAACACTGGTTTCTCAGAGTAGTTTCTCCTAGAGTAGTGTAAGGCTGCTCACCAAACTACCTGTAGCTATTGTACATTTTTCTGCAGAATTACAGGGTTATTGTATGTGAGCAACACGTGATTAAAAGTTAGCTCTTGTGTGTTCCCTGTTGTAACATTTATTGCATTTTATTTGCTTGTTTAATTTATCTTCATTAGACTCAACCCTGGGGAAGGTGTACATTCAGCATCTACCAGAATACCTGACACATAATGGGTGTTTAATAAATCACCTGCTGATTATTAAATGGTTTTTATATTTAAATATAATTATTGAATTTTTTTTTGATTAAATATTTTATAGCATAGATGTGGAGGGTGATAATACAGTAGTGCCCAATGTACTGGGAGTCTTTGGTTTTGTTTATGCTGATTAGATTTATTTTTCGTAGGGTGTACCCTCTTTCAGAAACCAAATACTTTCTGAACGTCCCTTTTTTTCTTAGCTTCTGTGACTTCATTCTTCTAGCCATTCTATTCATTCTTAACCCCATTTCCTTGTGCTTTTTTGAGGAATAGTGGTTTCCAGGATTCTGCCCTCGACTTTTTTTCATTCTGTGCTAATCATTCCAACCTAGGGGAAGAATCTTTCCGATGAACGTAATTCTGATCATGCCAGAACCTTCAGAGGCTCTCTCAATTTCAGAATAAAACCTGAATTTCTTCGCATGTTCGAGCCTTTTTTTCATTTTGCCAGTCTGCCTTGACCTCTGCCTCACTGAGACATGGAGTTATCTCAAACTACTTGTGGCGTATTCACTTATGTCTCTTTTTTTTACCTGTGTTCTTTTTTCCTAGAATGCCTTTCAATATGACAGTATTCAGAGATCCACTCAGGGATCCTACCTACTCCCAAGTTTGATATTATTTAGTGTACCATGTATAATCACCCTACCATAATGCTAAGTCTCATCACAATTGTCTAGACTATGGGCTCTTTGAGGGCAGAGACTTTATTTTTTTGTCTGATGCTCAAACAGTTTTTTACATAGATGTTCAGTGTAAGTTTTAAAAAGTTTTTTGTATTTAATGGTGTTTTTGGTTGTGTTGTAGAATGCCAGAGGACTTGGATCTCAGCTGAAGGACAGTTTTCCAGTTACTGAACTTTCAGCAAGTGGACCTTTTGAGAGTCATGATCTTCTTCGAAAAGGGTATATGGGTGGGGGGGAGGGGCGGAATTGTGACTTTGACTTTGTTGTAATAAAATGTTTCTGTGAATTCTTTTTCACAGTATTCTTTAAATATTTCGATAGGCCATAAATATATATTTAATTTGGGACATAGCAAGTAATATACCTTAGACTGGGTGAGTGTGGGCGTGGATGTTTTTTGTTTTTGTTTTTCTTTAATTTTTATTTAATTGACTTCTTTAATTTATATCCAAGTTAGCTAGCATATAGTGCAACAGTGATTTCAGGAGTAGATTCCTTAATGCCCCTTCCCATTTAGCCCATCCCCCCTCCCACAACCTCTCCAGTAACCCTCTGTTTGTTCTCCATATTTAAGAGTCTCTTGGGGCGCCTGGGTGGCTCAGTCGGCTAAGCGTCCGACTTCAGCTCAGGTCACAATCTTGCAGTTCATGAGTTCGAGCCCCGCGTCGGGCCCTGTGCTGACAGCTCAGAGCCTGGGGCCTGTTTCAGATTCTGTGTCTCCCTCTCTGACCCTGCCCCGTTCATGCTCTATCTCTCTCTGTCTCAAAAATAAATAAACGTTAAAAAAAAAAAAATAAGAGTCTCTTATGTTTTGTCCCCCTCCCTGTTTTTATATTATTTTTGCTTCCCTTCCCTTGTGTTCATCTGTTTTGTATCTTAGAGTCCTCGTATAAGTGAAGTCCTGTGATATTTATCTCTCTCTGACTGACTTTGCTTACTGTAATACCCTCTAGTTCCATCACGTAGTTGCAAATGGCCAGATTTCATTCTTTTTGATTGCCGAGTAATACTCCAGTGTGTGTGTGAGTGTGTGTGTGTTTGTGTACCACATCTTCTTTATCCATTCAGTGGATATTTTGTGTAATGAAGAAATGTTTTAACGGTAGTGGGTTCCCAGGTTAGGGCCTCCTTCTAGGAGCTGTCACCCAGGAGCATGATTTGCTAGGATTCTCCTTTTTGCTACTGCTGACTTGGAAAGCCATTGTGTCCTTATCTTATTTCCTACTGGAGTAATTCTCTGGGAGACACTAGAACACAGCAGATACAGCATTAACTCTGGACTAGGCCGCCTGGGTTTTGATCTGCTCTTTACTTTGACTTTGAGCAGGTTACTTAATTGCTCTATTTCTCAGAGTCTTTGTATGTGAAATAGGGCTGTTAATAGTATAAATCTTATTTTGAGGAATAAATGAGTTAGTACATGAAAAATAGAACAGTCCCTGACGTTAGTAAGTTCTTAGTAAGTGTTAGCCGTTGTTATTTTTCTTCTCTACCCTCAGTGCACAGTTGTGCCCTTGATTTCTTCCAGGTTTCTATATGTTTAGGTCTCGATTTCTAGTACTTCTTGGCAGGTTGCCTTTCTGCTTAATCCAATAAGAGTAGCATCTGAATTTTGAATTCTATATGTAACTTTAAGATATTTAGGTCCTGCTATAATAGAATGTTGTTCTAATACTGGTGTCTGGGGACAGATATGATGCCTTGTTATTATTGTCTTTCCATTTTATAGTGAAAGATGCAGTTTATAGTCTTTGGAATTAGAGAATATAATTTGATTTATGGCATAGTGTAATCAAATTCATGAGTTAGTCAGTAACCAAGTTCTGATGATTTGTTATTTATTTATTTTCACATAAAATGCTCCTTTTTCTTCCTGGTTATACTATAAGATTGCTGTGAACAGAACCATTTTCAAATTCCACTTGTAGGATACTTCTGTACAAAGACAGTATTCAATAAATGGTTGTTGCAGGATTTCTGTGGTTTCTTTCAGCTTTCAAATCCTGTTTTGGCAATAAGAATAGTTATCTTTATATATCTAGAGTGATAAAGACCAGTGGTCTGGTTCTAGCAACGTGTGACCTTACATACTAGGTGTTCAGTAAATGTGAAACACATTGTTCAACATGTGTTTATTAAAGATACATTAAGTATTGAATATGTATTAGACCTAAACAGAAGGGGTATAGATATTTTGTATTGTAAAGGAAGCACGTCATCAAATAATAGTAGTTTTAAACATACTTTATTAAATTTCTTCTAGATAATAGGGCATCGTTTAAACACTGTTTTTTGAAGGGCTCTCCCTAGTTAATTGACTACTAGTATCTATAATTGGTACATTTTAAAACAATTAAATAGTAGATTCGACTTTTTTTCTCTTAATGTTATATAACTCGTTATAATTCATTATGTTACAATTCATAGTTATATGAATTTTAACACATGTATCAGTTTCTGTAACCACTGTCACAGTCAGGATGCAGAGTGTCATCGTCCCCCAAAAGTCCCTTGTGGCATTCTGTTATAGATAAACGCATTGATAGATGTGATTTTGAGCTTTAGGGATCGAGTGATTTATCATCTACCTTTTAAATGTTTATTTTCAGCCTTCCTTGTGTGAAAAATGAACTTTTGCCTAGTCATCCTCTTGAATTATCAGAAAAAAATGTAAGTATGTTACTTGTATTTTTACTTTTCTTCTCTGGTAGAAGAATAGTTTTAGTAATACTTATGTGGTTTCATTTATTAAGACATTTTTGATTTTGAGCATTTGACCATGAAGAATATGAGGACTTATTTCCAGTATCCTTGTAGAGTAGGCTTCAAATTATCATTATACTGCTTCACTAAAGCTCTACACATTCCTTCTTTTGTCTTTTTTATGGATGTTTCTTTTTTTTTCTTTTTAAAATTTTAACTAGGCTCCACGCCCAGCATGGGGCTTGAACTCATGACCCTGAGATTAAGAGTCGCATGCTCTGCCAGCTGAGCCAGGTGCCCCTTTATGGACATTTCTGAAAGCCAATCCACCATTCCTCTCCTAATATTTCCCCATTTGATGATCCTGTTTTCTTTCATATTTTTCCTCTGCCATTTTTGCTATTGATCTCCAAATCCTTGTCTCTAGCCTTGACCTCTTTCTCAAGCCCTGCACCTCCAAGGTACTGAGGGACATATCCTCTTATGTGGTATAGTAGGTACACAGAGGAATATGACATAATCCCCATCCTGGAGGGGCTGAGAATTTAACGGGAGGACAGGCAGTGGAGAGGGGCTATATAAAATGCTATAGAGGACGAAGATGGAGCAACCACTTGTGCATATGGCTAGTGGAAGGCTTTAGAGAGCAGACATTTGAATAGTTTTAGGTCAGTCACTCCCAAAGGGGGTGTAGCCTGGATGGATGTTGTAAGGCAGCTTACAGGGTTTCTAAATACACGTTCAGAGCAAGAATAAAGAGGGGTCTTATTACTTCAGGAAGATGGTGCAATGTTATTATTAATAAGATGGGGCTCACTCAAATCAAAGGAGGAAACAGTCTCACTTTCCCAAGTATTATTTGGAATATTGGTTCACTTCTGGGCAATACATGTTAAGAGAAACGTGGACAAATCTGAGTGAGACTGGCCCAGATGAAGAGTTAAAAAATCATATAGTTGTTTTGAGACTCAGCTTCTATCTGCCCCCTCTGTGTAGTCTCCTTAATCACTTAACCAGGTAGTGGGAGTCTCTTGAAATTGTCTGGCACTTTCTGTTATAAATCCTTCAGCACAGGTTGTGTAATTGAACTATCTAGGTTTGAATTCTTGGTACCATACTTAGCAACTAAGTGAACTTGGCAAGTTTCTTAATTTCTCTTTAAGTCTTAGTTTCTTCATCTGCATAATGGAGTTAGTAATAGCCCATGACTTGGCACATGCTGACTTAAAGTAGCTCTCCATGATTGGGAGCTATAGTAACGATAGGGAAGATGGCCATCGTTATTCATACCAGTGGTTGTCAACTAGGAATGATTTTGCCTCCTCCAGGGGACATTTGAAAAGGTCTAATTGTCACAAGTGGTTGGGGAAGAAGGATCTTTGGTAGTGGCATCAGTTGGACGGAGGCCAGGGATGCTGCTAAACATCTTACAGTGTACAGGACTGTCCCCGTGCACCACGACAGATAATTATGTAGCCCAAGATGTCAGTAGCGCTAGGGGTTGAGAAGTCCTGATCTGTATGTAATGTTTTCCCGGTTCGATCATACAACCTTCTCCGTGGTAGATGGGTTGTCGTACATTGCCACAGAGCCTAATTCTAATTTTGCATGTGGTTGTTAGTGATTAAGTATATGTTGACTGATAATTGCAGTTTGACAGCATATTATAAGGTGGATACATTCATCAAAGTTTGTAAAATTGAATCTTTTACATAAAACTGTATTTACTTAATTCAGTATTTAAAGGAAACCCTTCAGTGAGAACTTCAGATTATATACCCATAATGAAATATTGCATATTTTCTCTAAGGACCATCTGTTAAAATTTTGCGCTCCAGCTACAGTAGTTAAAAACCATGTTGCTTAATATCCTTTAGACTTCATGTATATGGCCCCAGGTTGTGTCTCAGTGGGCACTAATCTCTCAGTAGGTATTTGATTAAAATTTCTTACCCTGCCCCTGCCGTGACTTAAAATCTTACCAAGAGAATGTAGTATAATAAAAAATGATCACACAGGTCACTTTACCTTACTATAGTTAACTTACACAGACCTTTGTAGCAGTCTGTCTGCAAATCATATCCGCTACCCCTAAGAGCCATTTTAGGAAACTGTATGATTAGAATCCATGAATGCAGTTGATTCATTTTGCCTGAAGTACATTAAATTGTCAAAGTTTTTTACAAGTAATATCAATGTTTAGTAAAAATATGATTCCAGAAAAAAAAAATTCCTTATTAGCACCCAGTGCAAACTGGACAGACTTTAGAGTTTCGGATCCCTACCCCCCAGGAATCTACTACTCCAAAGAGTGGAGTTTAAACATGATAGCCTAGTTTAACAGGGTGGTATAATGGGTGTGATTATTTCTTTTGTGAAATCCTTTGAATTGTATATTTTCATACTGAGAAATTCACCATTTTTGTCACTTGTATGTAACTATTTCTGGATCTCAGGTTATTTATACCTTTCTGTGTTTTACCAGTGTTGCGGGAATTCTAATCAAAAGCACTGAAATGTTTTGTAAATGTATTTTTGCAATGTGAAAAACATTCTTTATCTAAAGTTTTGTAAATCCAAGTTTTAGGGGTAATTTTACGTTAGTGAAGTACCCTATACCTGCATGCTGGATAAAACAGACGTATGTACTCTAAACTTTATTAACGAAAGTGTTTTGTTTTTATTTCAGTTATGGATAGTAAAATGCTTTGTCTAAGTGTTGTGGTATACATGTATCAATGAAGTTTTGAAAGCAGAGTGTTGAGTGTAACCTTTCAACTTCCGTTGTTGTCCTGTGTAGTTCCAGCTCAACCAAGATAAAATGAATTTTTCCACACTGAGAAACATCCAGGGTCTGTTTGCTCCACTCAAATTACAAATGGAATTCAAGGCAGTGCAGCAGGTGAGTTTGTGCATGTCAGCTATGATACATTCCGCCTGTGTGTTGCTATGGCCTGGAAGGACTCTTCCCTAGTCATAGCCCTATAAACCTTACCTTCTCTTCTCTACAGCCTATTCTACTTTGTCCCCTTTTAGGATAGGACCCCGAGTCCTACTTTATACAGAAAAAAAAGAAGACATTAAGCGGAAGACTTCAAATTAAGAGCTCAGTGCCAAAACTTACCTGCATCTGCTTTCATGTTTTTCTTTTTGGAGGGTTACATTGAATTTGAAATGCCTCTAGAAATATCCACGTGTGGTACGTGGCAGGCAGTTTGCATATAGCTGGGTACCCCTGTTGCTAAAGAATAAGATCTTCCGAAATGTCCTTCCAGGTGTAAGAACTGTTCTCGACCTGTGTTCTAGGTTCTGCCCTCTCAAACCACGTCAGAGAATTCCCTTTTTGTGGATCCTTTCTGTAGCTGATGTCTTCATCCTCTCCGTCTACTTGCTCAGACTCCTCAGCAGTGTTTATGTGCATCCCGACCTTTTCTGTCTTTTAAAACAACCCAAATGTTGTATCAGTCCGTTTATAGCAACTTCTCGCTCGCTAAATGTACTTTTGCCAGGTTAGTGTCGTAGACTTGCCTCTGTTTGCTGCGTGTGTGCCTTTGCCTCCTGTCCATCCAACCCAGTGTTTCCTGGCTTCCATCACCAGTGAAACTGCTCCTGAACAGTGTGGACGTCTGGTCTCCCTGTGGTGTGTAATACCAATGACTCCTTCCTTCTTCCCCTGGCTTTTAGGACACCACACTTTTCCTGATACTCCTTCCTGTCTGAAATCGCCTTCTCGGGTATTTCTGCGTAGGTTCCTTTTGCTTTTTTCTTCTGCATCTTGCAATACCAGGTTTGTTAGTTCCCGTCTCCAGTCCTCTTCTCATTCTATTATTTCCTACCTATTCCTGTGACTTTAGGTATCATGTGTATGTTGATGACTCCCAAGTTTTTTTTAATTTTTTTTTTTTTCAACGTTTATTTTTATTTTTGGGACAGAGAGAGACAGAGCATGAACGGGGGAGGGGCAGAGAGAAAGGGAGACACAGAATCGGAAACAGGCTCCAGGCTCTGAGCCATCAGCCCAGAGCCCGACGCGGGGCTCGAACTCCCGGACCGCGAGATCGTGACCTGGCTGAAGTCGGACGCTTAACCGACTGCACCACCCAGGCGCCCCAGATGACTCCCAAGTTTTAATTCTCATGAGCTGTAAACCTGTAGGCTTCTCCAGTTGTAAGTCCCACGGGCACTTCACGTTTCACGTGTGTGAGTACAGAAGAACTCCTTATGCCGCACATACTCTGTGTCACGTGTGACTAGGTTACTACTTAAGGCAGAGATTGCAGCATTAGCCTTGGTTGTCTCAAGCGGCACCTGTCCCCACCCACCACTCTGCCTCCCACTGTCCAGTCAATTACATGTTGACACCATCGCTTCTGCATTGGTTTTGATCCCCTACTGTGCTTCGTCTGGATCAGTGCGACACCCACCCCTGCTGCCCTCCAGTCCATTGTACATGCTGTAGCCATGTAATTTTTGTAAAATACAGAGTTGATCATGGCACTCCCCTCACTTTGCCCTCAGAATAATACTCTGACTCTGTAACGTGGCTGTGCTCCTGAACTGGCCTCTCCTTGTTCTCCAGTGTACTTCGTAGCCTCCTGAAACTACTTTCAGCGTCCTAGTGTTTTTTCTGGCCTTTTGGCTTTTGCACGTGTTCTTCCTACTACTGTGTCTTTTTCAACAAATTCTATTAATGCCAGCAACTGTGTTGGCTGAGTCGTCCTGGAAGCTGTTTTAGAACTTTTTTCCAAGGATCAAGCTCCGAAAGAGCATGTGTGGCTCTAACAGTAACCTGGATGTGAATCTTGGCTCCACTGCCTACCAGTCTTAAGAACTTAAACAAGTTAGAGACCTTTCTGAGCCCCAGATCTTGTGTTTGTTTTTAATGTGAAACGGAGTTAACAGGAACAACACTGTCGGGTTATTAGGGTAACTCTGAAGATTAAATACAACATATGTTTGGCACGGAATTGTTCGTTTCCCTTTTATTTTCCTGCTACTCAGATTCCAGTTACATATTGCTCATATTTTGGGCCTAAACTTTTAATTCCATTTTTGGATTTAAACTTTAAAATCCATTTTTGGATTTTTAATCCAAAAATCCTCATCCAGAATTCTGTCCCCCGCCCCGCCTTTTTCCCTTATCCTTGTGCTGTTGTGGTTCTTGCTTATTGGGATGTGTAACAACTGCCTGCTCCTTCCTGCTTTTGGTGCTTTCCAGGACCGTGTCTGATCAAACTGTACCTACCAGGCCCCTCACTCTCTGATTTAACTCAAAGCTCCATTTTTGTCTCTTCCTCTGTCTTCCCTACTTTCCTTTAAAAAACAAAAACAAACAAACAAAAATACATACATACATACATACATTTGTCAACCTAGAGATTTTTTCATCCTAAATTCTATAAGCCATTAGTAATTAAAAATAGTTTTAGTCTGGTTATATTTTCTTGGGGGAGATAATCTTAACGCCCTGAGATTTCAAAGTCATGGTTACTTTAAAATAGTGGTATCCTATGGTCACGGACCATCCCTCTTGGTATTCTTTTGTTAATATCCAAACTAACCTTACGACTAACAGAGAACACAAAACTTGAAAATTTGGTTGCTTATATAAAAGCAATACCAAGTATGTGCCAACGACTATACTATATACATACTTTACACCACACCGTTCCGCCGGTTTGAGAGGGAGGTGATAGTATCCTGTTTCCCAGATGAGGAAACCAAGAGTGAGACAGATCAGGTACTTCTAGGAAGCCAAAGTAATGGTGAGTCCTAAAACAGTCTGGATCCAGATACCACTGGCTCTACAACCCGTGCTTTCTCTGCTATGCTTACAAACCAGGGTGCTGGTACTATGCTTGATACTTTACTTGAAGGGGCGCCTGGGTGGCTCAGTCGGTTAAGCATTCGACTCTTGATTTCAGCTCAGGTCACGATTTCACGGTTTGTGAGTTCAAGCCCTGTGTCAGGCCCTGTGCTGACAGCACGGAGCCTGCTTGGGATTCTCTGTCTCTCGCTCTCTCTCTCTGCCCTTCTCCTGCTCTCTCTCGGTCTCAAAATAAATAAACATTAAACAAAAAAAAAGTTAGGGGCGCCTGGGTGGCTCAGTTGGCTAAGCGTCCGACTTTGGCTCAGGTCATGATCTCACGGTCCGTGAGTTCGAGCCCCGTGTCGGGCTCTGTGCTGATGGGTCAAAGCCTGGAGCCTGTTTCAGATTCTGTGTCTCCCTCTCTCTCTGCCCCATCCCCTATTCACACTCTGTCTCTCTCTGTCTCAAAAATAAATAAACGTTAAAAAAAATTAAAAAAAAAGTTAAAAAAAGTACGGTACTTGAAAAAAGTAGATACTCCTAGTTCAGAATGGTATTGTGTTTTGTTTTGTTTTGTTTTAAGGTTCATTCATTTATTTTGAGAGCGAGAGTGGGAGAGGGAGGGAGGGAGAATCCAAGCAGGCTCTGCACTGCCAGCACGGAGCCCAATGGTGGGCTCGAACTCATGAACCAGGAGATTATGATCTGAGCCAAAATCCAGAGCCGGGGGCTTAGCCGACTCAGCCACTCCAGTGCCTGATGTTACTGTGTTTTTCAAAGGCCTCACAAGTGACTTTGACCTTCCTTTCTGGTTACCAGTACTGTTTTAAAGGGCCATAACTTACATTTTTACTATGAGCAATATGAAACAACATACAGAGTGAAGTCATCAGTTTGCTAAGTAGAGTAGTACTCTCACTAAGGTGGAATTTCTTCAGGAATTTGATCATCCCACCTTTATTTGGAACTAGATTATGGCGTTAGGCTCTGGGATTTTTGCACGTCGTCATGTGTATGACAGAAGCAAAGCCCCAAAATATGTGCAAACCTGATGGGATTATTAAGTGTTAATAAAAACTCTAATTTTCAGGGTCTTTACATATTTTGAGTAAAGTTTTGAGGAAATTTTAAAAAATTTGGTTTGGGTCTAAAATATGAACTGCTATTTGTTTTTTCCCCCCCCACTGGTTAAACTGTTTATTTAGTTTTGTGAATTTTACAAATAAAGAATGAAGAGCAAGAAGTTAGATTATTTATTGTTTCCACCCCCCCACCTTTGGTTTTCTCTAATCTTGCCCTTTCATATTTTTCCTGAAGGCTCAGCGTCTTCCATTTCTTCCAAGCTCAAACCTTTCACTGGATATTTTGAGGGGTAATGATGAGACTATTGGATTTGAAGATATTCTTAATGGTAAGTGTCATTCAGCACCTTTTTATGGAGCCCTAATAATGTACAAGGCAATGGTAGCAAACAAAACCCACAGCGTCCTGTCCTCATCCATGTGGCCCTTACAGCTCATTGGATTCACTTGTGTTTATTCATTGCAATGAGACAAAATTTAATGGTAATAACTGTTCTTTAACTGGTTTTTAAAGGTGAAAGTTCTTTGTGGAGTTTCAAGGTTATAGTTACTATGAATCAACTAATGATAGTCTTTCATTTCATGTCCTGCAGACATAGACTAATGTGTGAGTCTAACATAGTATTGTTAAGGTAGCTTGAACAATGATTGTTGTTTCAGTATTTAAAATATTTGTGGGACACGACTAGTTTTTAAAAGAACTAGAAAAAATAAGAAAATTTTTCCTTAAAAATTGCCTCCCACCCCCAAAGAATTGTTGTGCTACTGTAGGTGGTGAATAGGAAAGAAGAATCTGTCATTTTTAACAAAATTCCTTGGATAATTGTATCATGTATGAGATAAATGACTTTTAAGTAAGAACCATACATGCAGCATCCCCTATTTTTTTGCTCCTGAGGAAGATAAACACATATAATTCTGTCTAGTGTTGTTTCTGCTCGTTTTGCCCCGGCGGTTCAGGAGAAACAGAAAAAACCCAACAGGATTAAATTATACTAGTTCTGCTTGGCTGCTAATGTCCGGTGAGGAAATGCTGTGGACACAGCAGAAGTCTAGTGAGCCTGCCCTTCGAGAATCTTTCCTGAGGGAACTTTTTGAATGCAGGAAAACCTGGAATCCCGAAGCTTTTTACATTGAACTTACACCTCATTTTAAATTAGCAAGGTGATAGTTCATGTCTGCATGTTTCTATCTTGCATTTTAAATTAGTTATGAGAACACATTTACTTAAAAATCACCTCCTGTAAGTTTGTGTAAAGAAAGTGAGTTATATATTTACTCGGTTATATATTTACTATGTATCAGGCACTGAGCTAGGCTCTGGATATACAATGGTAAAAAAACAAACTGTGCTTTCTAAGGCAGGAGGTAAACGTTAAACAGTTAAACACAGACATATAATTGCAAATTGTGATAAATTCTAGGAATAAAAAGGGACAGGGGTATAGTTTGTTGTTGAGTAGGAGAGAGAGGCACTTTTGGGAATATGACACATAACCTGATTCCTAGAAGATGTGTGAATTAGTTGATAAAGTCGAGGTAGAAGCAGTGTGTTCAGGGTCTGTAACCTGAGAGAACAGCTGAAGAACTCTGATGTTGTCCTATGTAGAAGCTAACAGGTTAGCCTGCCATGGTTTCATGAATCCAGGCAGAAGACAAGATTCCTAGAGACAACAGTTTATTACTAAGAGCAGTAGTAGTAGCTGGAGTGTCAGCTTTCTGGTTGGTTCCCTGAGCCCCAGCTCCCACGGAGCAGCAAGAAGAAGGTCAGGTGATGCTGCATATGTTATGTATTTTGTTACAGGTAGAGGAACCCCCAGGGAAGGGCATCTGAATCTTTTACAATAGGCAGTAAGGCTTCCTGTTCTGTGCTCCAGAGGAGACACGATCTTTGTCTTCTTCTTAGTCTGTTCGCTTTAGTAACAACTTTGGACAGAGAGCCTAGAACAAAGGCAGGAAGTGTATCCAAGGCTTACAGAAGCATGAGAGACGCATGGAGAATTGTCTCAACACACATAAGAGTGTGTTAAGAAGACCTATGTGACTGGAGGGTTTTGAGTTCAGTGTTGGAGGTGATGAAGTTTTGCTTGCTCATCAGGGAGTCCTTGGCCAAGAAAATTCTGCACATTTTACGAGGAAGGGAAGGGAATATGAGGAGGGCAATAGTAAAGTCAAAACAAGACTTTTAATGCTGAAAGGGGATTTCTGTTTACTCTAGTTCCCTCACTTGATGGTGGTTAAACAGCCTGATGGAGAGGCTCAGTCCTCCCTCATGGTCTCACAGCAGACGTTGGAGTCACAGGCCATCGCCCTGCTTATGCGGCGTGCTGTTTTCTGGTGGAAGTGACTTATTTAATAAGCATGTACTTTATTAAACTCAAAGTTTAAAACGGTTTAAAAGAAAGTCGTCATTATACAAATTAACGTATTCTGTAACAATTTAAAACATTACAGCTGAAACTCAAGTCCTCCACGATTACCCCCAAACCCATTTCTCTTTTATTCTTCATTTACTTGCTATTTATATTTAGTGTATTTCCTTCCAGACTTTTTCCTATGTGTCTTCATACAAATATATATAACCGGAAATATTTGGCATTGCTTGGTGTTTTGTTTTTGTTTTTTTAACACAACAGGTATACTGGGTCTATCTTAACGGTATGTGTGATACCTCAGTGCATTTATTGATGCTTGGTTATCTTTTTTCAGTTATTCACACGAAACAGTGCTGTAGGCAAACATCTTTGCCTATCCTTTGTACTCATGTGCAGGCATTTTTTAAGTTTAGATTTTGAATGCCTGTTACATACATAGCAGTTTACTCTGTTATTAATAATTACAGCAGCGTCAGTTGTTGTTAAGGCTGCTTTATGGTGCGGTGAGTGCAGAGAGTATATAGATGACTGAACTGATGTGACACAGTAATCTCTAGTCTCTTAGGAGATCCAGCGAGGAAACATCCAGATCTGTAATCATTATTTTAATGTGGGTGGTTATTTATTTTTACAAACTGATTTTACAGTCTAGTTCATTGGGGTTTTTTTATCCTGTTTGTGGAGTAGGGCACAGAAATGGAAAAAGGCTTTGTTATTTTGCAACTTACTGTTAGTATTCATTTTAAAAGCTCTTCTAGGTGTATCGTATGGTTAAAATAAGTCTTTTGTCTGACTCATCTCTAAAAATGAGTGAAGATTTTAACAATTTTCTTGGTCTAGGATTCTGATTTATGTTTGTGTATGGAAGAGAGTACAAAACAATAGA
Source organism: Prionailurus viverrinus (assembly GCF_022837055.1). Lineage (NCBI taxonomy): Eukaryota > Metazoa > Chordata > Mammalia > Carnivora > Felidae > Prionailurus > Prionailurus viverrinus. The sequence continues at coordinate 8,197,918 of NC_062561.1, forward strand.
AATAAAACGTTTTTGCAAACTAGATTAAGAGACTGCTCCATGTCTTGATTAGAGATTGTTGCTGGGAAGCCTCTGGAAAACTTCGGAGCTTTGAAAAAGAAGAACGTTTTCAATCTGTTGTTGTTTTTGTTTGTTTGTTTTACAGTCAACTGTATTGAGGTATAATTGACATACAATAGAGCGCTCTCATTTTACGTGTATATTCTGTGAATTTTAGCAAATGTGTACTGCTGTGTAAGTGTCCCCCCAGTCAAGATACAAAATGTTTATCACCCCAGAAAGTTTGCTCGCTCCTTTTGCAGTCAGTCCCTCACCTTTGGCCCCAGGCAACTGCTGGTCTGTCTTCTTTCATGTTAGTTTTGCCTGTTCTAGATTTTCATGTGAGTGGAATCACGGAATTTATCTTTTTTTGAGAATCTTTAATATGTTTGTTTTTGTTTGTTTTCAGACCCGTCACAAAGTGAACTAATGGGAGAGCCACACTTGATGGTGGAATATAAACTGGGTTTACTGTAATCTCTTGTGCTGTTCATGAAAATAGAGGGGCTGCATCTTGTTTATAGTCCTCTTTTTACTATAATTTGATGTACACAACATTAAAAGTACTGACATCTGAGAATTCTTGCCTGAATAGTATCTGTGATCATTTGAAGTTATTTGGGTCTTTGGTTTATTGCCACGTGACAGTTGAAAGCACTAAAGGGAGATGCTTTTAAAACTCCCAATTTATATGAAAACAGTAGCCTTCTATATCTTTAAAAAATTGTTGCTGATGAGTATTTTAAAACTGCCTACAGGTCTACAGTGCAACCTGTTGTTTGGGTATTCTATAAATTTAGTTCTGAAACCATTATCAGCATTGGAGTCTGCAACCTTCATAGTAATGTCTTTCAGAATAAACATCTGTAATTGATTTTAGTGGCAACACTTCAAATTAAGTACAAAGCAAGGTATTTATATTTTACCTTGTTTCAGTATAGCTCATTAATATTCAGAAGAATAATATTGGCTGTATTGATGCTATTTTAGAATTATAGCTATTCTTTGAGGTTGAAAAGTATAAGTTCAAAGGTTTTGATTTCGGTCTTGTCTTTAACGTGAAAAATTAAATAAAGCAACCAGGATGTGCTGATTAAACTGTTGTACCACATAGATTTATATATCACAAGATGCTTAAATTGAAAAATAATCAGAATATTCATGTACACACATACTATGTATCCATGAACAAATCCCATAATAATTTATTTAAAAATAAACCTTCGCTATGGTTGTTCTTTCTTATGAGATATTCTTTATGAACCTGGTATACAAAAATTAAAGAATTTTAGATTTAATTAGTAAATGGGTCATCTTTCACTAATAAGAAATATATTTTGATAATAAAAGTACCAAATGAAGATGGTTTTAAAAACTCATAATTTATATTGAAACAGTAGCCTTCTATGTCACAAAAAAAGTTATTACTGAATATTGTAAAACTGCTTATATTCAGAGTTTGCTCCCTGCAATCCCAAATCATTTGGTTCAATGTGTCAGTAGTGTCAGGGATGACAAACCTTGAAATAAAGCAGATGACACATTTTTAAAAATTGCTCTTGGGGTGCCTGGGTGGCATAGTCAGTTGAGTGTCTGACTTCAGCTTAGGTCACAATCTCACGGTTCATGAGTGTGAGCCCCACATCGGGCTGGCTGCTGTCAACGCGGAACCCACTTTAGATCCTCTCTCCCCCTCTCACTCTGCCCCTCCCCTGCTTGTGTGCTCTTTCTCAAAAATAATAAACATTCAACAACAACAACAACAACAACAACAACAAACCTCTAAAATTACTCCTGACTGTTGAGGTTAGGTTTAGAAACACCTTTGCTGCCACAATATTTGCCAAACCATTTTACACTTAAATTAGGAGAAAATACAGAATTAATGAAGGTTCACTAATTGCTTCTAGATATATTCTTTCAACTAAGAAAATGGGAAATTTCTTCTTTACCATAGTTCTAAGAATACTACATACCCTTCCCGACCAGGAGAGGGTACTATGAAATTAATGAGCATAGTTTAAATGGAAAGCTGATGCTTTAAACAAATGGGAATACTTTCTGAAGGTCTTTTCACTTCCCCTCTCTCTCCTTTTCCTCTTTTACCTTTGTAAAGAATACCGGTGATCCTGATTGCTGGATACACAAAAAAATCACCTGGGGATCTTGTGAAGGAATTTTGGTACTGGGTCTGAATCTCAGAAATTCCAATAAGACCAGAATGGATCCTAGGAAGTGTACTTTTGAAAAGCTCTCCAGGCTTGAGAACCTTTGATTTGTATGCTTGCTTTCCTCTATGCTCACTTTTGCCTTTGTATTAGCAAGAGTCATTGGCGTTAGTTAGTTAATTCTTCTGGCCTACCTCACTGCTGAAAAGCTTACCATTTCTTAATTCCTGCAGTCTTTACTATGTGCTTGGAGTTGAATTATTTGGGTTCCTGCATTAGAGTCCATTGCAGGGCTGTCTGAGTTACCTGTCTAGGTGTCCAACTCTAATTAGGCATTTTTTCTTTCAGAGGCTGTGACTTTATTGAAGAATTAGTTTAGTATTTTCCTGGTCTTTTTTTTTTTTTTTTTTTTTTTTTTTTTGTGAACTATCTTTGGGTTCAAGGGGAAACTTCATAGGTTGGTGGCTAATTGAAATTCATTTTATTCACATTAAAATGATAAAATTCACAATAAAAGATGGAAGCATGCCTAATGAGGTGCAATCTAATTCTTTATTAAGCCTCTCAATATATATGAGGATAAAGGAATTTGTGGGTTTTATTGTCTGGAAGTGTTGGGGGCGGTTGGCAAAAAATTAAGCACTATTTGGCATACACGCCATGGGATGGCTCTTTCCTACCCTCTGTGCAAAATACAGCTGATAGGTGTACCATGTTTCCTTAATTGTGCCCTTTGCAGTGTTATCCCTCTTTCAGGAGTACACATAACCAGTGTACAACCAACCCAGTGCTCGCCTGTGTTTCGTTACTCCTTCAAACGCAGACATGCAAGAGTGTAAAAGGTGATCAAGAGTGTAAAAGGTGATCTGAACAAATCACAACACATAGATGTTGTGCAACAACAAATAGATGATGAAGTTTTGAAAAACAGACTGTGTTGCGTATCATCTTCCGCTGAAATTTACCATCGATTAAATTTTTTTTATCAAGCACCTAAAATCTATATATTAACTAAATTTTGACTTGCTATTTGAATAAAGCAAAACTAAGAATGTTGTGACACTTTTTGGACCTGTTTAGCTCATGATTTCAAAACAAATTTAGATTCCTTCATGTACAATGAATGTTTAAGAATGTATATATTTAGTTTGTTTTATTATAGATCCTTATGTTAAAGAATAAGAATATACTGTTAGTTTTTGAGTCGAATTTCAGCAGTTATTTTTTTGATTGAAAAAAGTAAAAGGGACTTAATATATACGTATATGTACATATATATATATATACATGTATACATATATATACATATATACGTATATAATATGTATATGTGTGTGTGTGTGTGTATATATATATAATGTTTTATATTAGAGAGAGAGCAAGAGAGCACGAGCAGGGGAGGGGCAGAGAGATAGAGACAGAATCTGAAGCAGGATCCTGGCTCCGAGCTGTCAGCACAGGGCCCGATGCGGGGCTTGAACTCAGGAACCATGAGATCGTGATCTGAGCCGAAGTCTGATGCTTAACCAACCGGCGCCCCTCTTTTAAAGATAAATCAAGTTTAGAAAACTTAGAGTTTGCTTTCAGATCTCGAGTTTATTTCTGGAGCCAGTAGACCTGCTCTGCCAGTCGTACTTTGTCATTTTGCTTTTCTTTAGCGTCTTGAACTAGTGGAGACAGGAAGAGTCTATGTTGTTCATCTCTGTGACAGAATAGAGGTCGCAGAGGGTGTGGCTTTGGGTCAGTGAAGGACCAGGTGAAATTCTGCTTCAACTTCACCTAGGCTGTTTTACTTTTGGTGAGATGGATTGATTTTAACCCCAGACTTAGGCCACTCTTTTTATTTGTTTGTTTTCTGTATTATATTTTATATAATTATATTGTATTCTATTTTATAATCCCTTTCTGTCATCACTCTCTGATGCCCTAAACCTAACCATTCTAGTGAATACGTAGACCTTTAATTTGAAAAGAAAATTCCATGGGGGTTCAAGTACTGGATTTAATTTTTAGCATTCCTAATTTAATGTTATTTCACAGAGTTTGGAATATACTTGAGATACTTTAGTTACCATAGTTATCATAATCATAGTTATTAGAGAAGTTATGACCAAAGAAATATTGTGTCAGTCATAGGGGAAAACACTACTGAACTTAATACTACTGATGTTTTGATGTTTTGCCTGATCACACGAGAAAGTCATGAGATCAAGACAAGTAAGGGCAGCCATAGTCTTGGTCCATTATATGCTGTGGCTTCCAAGTAGGCAGTACATTAGGAAAATTTGAGAAGATAAAAGGAACTGATAAGGCACAAGAAATGCTGTATTGTTCTTCTTTTTAAACTTTTTTTCTTGAAAATTTCAGACATCCAAACGTAGGTAGAAAAAGACCATACAATCTCATGTTCCATAATATACTCATGGCCAGCCATAGTTCATTGACATTTTTTTATCCACTTTCCCCCTCAATATTTTTGGAAAGAAATTTCATTCATCAATTCCATGCTGAACTATTTCATTATATAAAGCTAACCATAACCGCAGTATTATACCTAAGTGGACAATAATTCCTTATAATTCAGTGTCTAGTCAGTATTCAGATTTCTGATAGTCCAATAAGTGTTATAAACTTCTTTTTTTGCAACTGTTTTGTTTGAATCAGGATCCAAGTAACTCACATTGTGATTGGTTTTTGTGGCAGTTGTCTTTTGATTCATGGGTTCAACCTCCATCTATTTCTCTTTTCTTTCACTTGCTATTTGTTAAAGAGACCAAGTTGTTCTGTAGAACTTCTCACAGTCTAGCTTTTGTTGTTTGTGTCCTTGTGACACAGTTTCACATGTTCTTACCTCTGCATTTCCTATAAATTGCTAGTTGAATCTACAGATTTACTCACATTCAGGCTCATTATTTTGGAAGAGATCGATTAATGGTGGTCTATAAAAAGACATAAAAAGACACCTAATGCCTAGTGGGCTCTCATTTTGTGTTATTGGTGGCCACCGACGCCCAATGCATGCGCTCATTTATTTATTAGGGGTTGCGAAATTCTAAATCTGTCATTCATTCCCTCTTCACTTTTTTATCCGGACTACTCCCTTGGAAGGAAACTTACTGTGGTCTACCATTTGGTTACCTGAGGGTAGAGTTGATATAGAAAAGACAGGGAAAATATGCTTTCTTCTTTACTTTGTTTTTAGCCATTTTCAAAATAAGGTGATTTTTTTGTTTTTTAAATATTCTGTAACAGGGTTTAGCTTTGGGCAAAGACAGGCAAGACTAGCTTTATCCCACCATACCCTTTATTTCACCTTCCACTTTGTAGAATTCGTTTGTCTTACTTTGGCTGTCTGGCATCCACTCTCACTTTCTGAACATTCAGAATTCTTCAGGCAAATCACCTTTCCTCTATTGGGGGAAGATCACGCATACCTGCCTCTGTAGAATTCTGTAAAGGCGTGCCTCTCTGCTCCTGGTGCCTCGTGGGGCAGGTCTGTGACCTGAGTCAACCAATCAAACCTCTTGCCTGGACTTGGACTCCAGAGAACAAGGGCGTGAGGAAGACAGTGAGGTGGCTCATCACTGGCAGAAATAACGCCCTTTGGTGCCGCATGATTATTGCTGTGTCGCTGCTGCTTTATCTCTGGAGCTCCATTGGCTCCCTATTATTTTCTTACCTGTTCTTTGGCTTTTTATTGAAGCTACTACTGATGTAGAAAATGTTGGGGTTCGGAGCCAATGGCCAAGAAAGAATTCTTGAGATGTCTTCGGTGCAAAAAGGTGGTTTTATTAAAGCATGGGGACAGGACCGTGGGCAGAAAGCTGCGCTGGGGTTGTGAAGAGTGACTGATTATATACCTTCAGATTGGGATGGGGTTAGGGATAGCACAAGTCTCCAAGGTGTTTTGGAAACAAGGTTTCCAGGATCCTGAGGAGACTAGCGTTTGTCAGGAAAAGGCAGTTTATTACTGTTTAGTAAAAACTCAGTCATGACACCCTTCAGATGTGTATCAGTGGGCTATATGCTTGGAGGATGATTGTTTACATTTGTGGCGGGGGCGGGGTAGAGAAAAAGGAAGTTTCCAAAGGAATTTTTATGTGTTAAAGTAGACTTAACAGGATCCTGGAGGTTGGGATAACGTGAAGCTAAGATTGCCTTTTGTCCTTAGCAAAGTGTCATCAAGGAGGCAACTGAGCTCCCAGAGGAATGTCACTCTGGGTCTCAAGGACTTGTCAACGGGCTGTAAGCTGTAAGGAAACTTAATTTTTATCTTTTACCTTTGTTCCCCACATCGCTATCATTCCAGTAAATTCACTGTGCTTAAGATAAACAGTACATTTTGTTGTTTCCGGTCAGGATCTCTGAATGCTGTGGAAATTGGCATCAGATAGTTGGTGTTATGGGGAGCACATCCCCAGAGACTTGTGGGAAGCAGGGGTTGGTTATCTGACTGGGATAGGTTAGGCAGTGAATCTGGGTAGGAAGTCTGGCTGTCTTTCCAGTGGTTCTCTGGTCACATGAAATCATATGCCCAATTCATAGCAAAGCTCTGGGCAACCAGAATGTGGAAAAGTCGGGATGGTGGAGTGGCGGCTTCTGGCTGTACGGGAAAGTTTAAAGTAGGTAAATACCAAGTTCAAATCCACAAGCCAACCTATCGAAGCCTAAAGAATGTAGTCTTACAGGCATAGTACTGTAGCAAAAACCAGTGTGAGGCTCCAGAATTGGCCCAGTTGTGGAAGTCACTGCCTTACCAGATCTAATGTATGAAAATCGGAGCACTGATTAGAGCCCTGAGAATTAAGTAGGAATGTGATTTAGCAAGGAAGCAATTTCTTCACTTAGAGGGTGTTTCTTTCTTAAGACATTCTCACCTGAGGGGGTCAGCTTACCAGAGAAAACCAATTCCTTACTGTCTTGTCACTGTGCTCTCTCTATTCCCAAACCCGGAGCTAGTGTTAAGAGCCTAGCATGCCCCCTGGAGGCCAAATCCAAAGAAACCTAGCGTGGAGGAGGAATTTGGGGACTGCTAATTTTTATATGCCAAGAATTTCAGGAACGTGCGAAAGAATAGAGGTTGAATGTGCTTTTCGAATCTTAGTATGATCCCCATATACAAGATACTTCTAGACACGTTTAACTCAAGAAGATGGATGCGGTTTTAATTGTTTGCAAAATTGCATTTAACACAGGCCCGCACTAGATGAAGCTGAGAGGCCAGAGGTTGTTAGTATTGTGTAAAGCAGTGGTTCTTAAACTTTTTCGCGCATGGGGCTCATGGGAGGGCTTTTAGAAACACAGACTGCAACGCCTCCCCCAACCCCCCCAGAGTTTGTGATTCTGGAGGTTTGAGTTGAAGCCTGAGAATTTGCATTTCCCACAAATTCTGAGGTGATGATGATAATCCAGGGATCACACTTCTGAGCACAGCAGGTGTAGAAGGAGGAAGTCAAATACTTTTGAGAGACAGGAGCCTTGGGATTTTCCGTTTGCTTGTATAAATCTGTTCACTGTCCACCTAACTGGCTTTCCCAAGATAAGCTAGCGTTATTATACCTTTATCAAGGGCTTCAAGCATATATTAGTGCTGGCTTCACAGCACCAATAGAGGCTTTTTAATTGAAGGTTATTGAGGCAAAATCTACATAAAGTTGATGGATATCCTTGCCCTATTCCCAATCTTATGGGACAAGTGTCCAGTCTTTTTACTGTTATTATGTATTGTGTTAGCTGTACAGTTTTGTGTGTGTGTGTGTGTGTGTGTGTGTGTGTTTCTTTGGTAGGTAGATGCCCTTTATCAGCTTGATTCTAGTTTTTTGAGAATTTTTATCATGAATGGAATTTTGAATTTAGTTACAATTTTCTTTTGTATCTATTGAGATAGTCATGTGTTCCCCACCCCCACCCCCCTTAATCTGTTAGTATAGTGCATTAAGTAATTTTCAGATGCTGAGCCAGACTTGCGTTCTCTAGATTAATTCCACTTGGACAGACGTATTCTCTTTTTCATATATTGCTTGATTTGTTAATATTTTATTGTGACTTTGTTATGTTCATGAGAGATATTAGTCTGTAGTGTTGCAGTGTGTCTCTGTAAATGCCCCATTTGACCAGAAATGCAGCATATCCAGTCAACCCGTCCCCGAATGCCAAGCCATCTCTGAGCTTTCTACTTACCTCCGTGTTCCTTATTCTTTTTTCTGGCAAAAGCTTCCTGCCTTCTGGCCCAGTTTGAGTCCTATTTTCATGAAGTGTTAAGTAAAGAGTGTCCCCTAACTTGTCTTCTTTATTTAACAGTAGTTCACTTTTCGTGCACAGACAGTCCCCACCTTAGGATATTAGACTTACGATTTTTTGACTTTATGATGGTGTGAAAGGGATACACGTTCCATAGAAACTGCACTTGGAATTTTGACCTTTCCCTAGGCTGTGATATGTAGTAGGATCCTCTCGCGATGCTGGGCATTGGCAGCCCCCAGGTAGCTGTGCGACCGTGAGAGTAAACAGCCGACACACTGACAACCATTCTGTTTTCCACTTTCAGTACAGTATTCAGTACATTACATGAGATATCCAACACTTTATTATAAAACAGGCTTTGTGTTAGATGACTTCATCCAACTGTAGGTTAATATAAGAGCCCTGAGAACAGTTAAGTGGGCTGGGCTAAGTAAGCTGTGATGTTTGGTAGGTTAGGATTTTCGACTTAGGATACTTTCAACTTACGATGGCTTTCTTGGGGTATAACTCAAGGAAGATCTGTAATTTCTTGGTCTGGTTTTGCATCAGGATAATGCTGACTTCATAAAATGAGTTGGGAAGTGTTCCTTGCTTCTGTCTTCTGGAAACACTTGTGTAGAGTTGATTTATTTGTTCCTTAAATATTTGGCAGTGAAACCATTTGGGCTAGATCCCATCTTGATCATATTCTAGCTGTATATCATCCCCAAGAAAGCGGTCCCTAAGTAACCATCTGAAGGTATGTAGGTCCAGAAACTTATTCCTGTGAGCACAACCAGATCATTCTGGCTCCCGGGACTATCTTGAGCTAATCAAATGAGACTGCTTTTTCAAGCCCCCACTGAGTCAGGAACTGTACCAAGAGTTATATATTTACATTATTTTATGCATTCTGTGATTTAAAATGCCAATATTTACAGTGAAGGACATAGCTCTCCAGTAACCACAATGTGTGTGTTCTCTGTCTAGAGCAGGGCTTCAGCAAAGTCCTGCCAAATTCAGCTGGCTGCTTGTTTTGTTTTTTGGAGGACCGCTGTGCACATTCGTTAGTATATGGTCTGTGGTTGCTTTGTGCTTCAATGGCAGGTAAGTAATTGTGACAGACTGTATAACCCACAAAGCCTAAAATACTTATTCTCTGGCCATTGATAAAAAGAGTTTGCTGACCCTTCATCGAAAGCAGTGATTCTCAACCTTGGCCACATACTAGACATACTGGAATCACCTGGATAACATTAGGTGATTTGAAAAAATACTAATGTCCGCCCTCCCCTCCTAGAAATTTTCCGATTTAGTTGGCCTGGAGATTGGCAATGTTGAAAGCCCCCTAGGTGATTCTCCATGGCAGCTAAGACTGAAAACCACTGGCCCATGAAAAGGCTTACTTGTATTTATTTTACTGCCCATCCCACACTGATTATTCTAATGTGCATTTAGAAGAGGGCTGAGAAGAATTCACTTGGCCAGTAGTTTCCAGATCGGGATGTGTATCAGTCACGTGGAAAGTTTTAAAAACAGATTCTGAGGGACGCCTGGGTGGCTCAGCCGGTTAAGCGTCTGACTTCGGCTCAGGTCATGATCTCACGGTTCGTGAGTTCGAGCCCCACATCGGGCTCTGTGCTGACAGCTCAGAGCCTGGAGCCTGTTTCAGATTCTGTGTCTCCCTCCCTCTCTGGCTCTCTCCCACTCACACTCTATTTCTCTCTCTCTCTCTCTCTCTCTCTCTCAAAAATAAACAAACATTAAAAAAAGAATTAAAAAAAAAAAAAGAAATGGTCACCTTCAGAGGGTGATAGGGAACCAACTTATAAAAAAAAAAAAAAACAGATTCTGAGACCTCACTCCAGACTGACTGGATCAGAATCTCCAGGGATTAAAAAAAAAATTCCTTGGGTGGTTCTGATATGCAGGCATTTCATTAAAAGAGAACTGAACCTAGGACATCTTATTCTTATCAGCAGGATTTTTGGACATTGAGGGATTATTTGGTGAGTGTAGGAGTGGAGAAAAGGGGTTTCTTGAGGCTGTGCGATGCAGGATGTAAATGATCTTATTGAATAGTCCAGCCTCATAGAAATACCCGCTGTGTAGCGATAAGAGTATCCATTTCTTCTGGATGTGGGTATATCTAGCCCCTCTTGTACCGTGCTGGATAAAAAGGAACATGTCTTTCCTCTTTGTTCCTTTTATATGGACTCCACAGAGACAAATCATTCCACCAATATTCTTTCTTCAGATAATCAGATAATTAGGTCACATTATGGGAGATTAAGCGGTAACATTTTTTCCCTCACTTCTGTCTCGACTGTGTAACCCCATCAGCTTGTGCATTTTTCTAGTCTCTTCCGTATCACATTTACTAATTGTACCTTAGGATAGATACTTTAAAGATGGCTAAACTCCTTCATGCTCTGTTTTTACCCTGAGCCATCTCAATCCAGTGCCCTGGTGTACTTCCTGGATCCCCAATAGTTTTTGCTCAAAGATGAAACCCATCTTTTCATCTCTTAACTGTATGAAACAATACCATTTGTGCTCTCTTCACTTTGGATGAAAATCGTAAAAGCATGGAAAGCTGAGCTGAAGGGCCTTTAGAGGCCATTATGTTTACCATTAAAAAGGGCAATACTGTAGGCAGTCTAGGCGGGTACCTTTGGGAGGTACTTCATACTCTACCTTGTACAAGTGTTGATACTGGGTTTACAGTCTGGAACATGGGCACCTTAGCCATGAAGAATCTGAACCACGCCAAGTCCATCTGTGTGTGACGCTGATGCCTGGAGGGAGCCGAATAACCATGGTCAGGTCTCTCCGAGACTTACCCTCCTTGAGTGTACTGAGGAAAATGAGTATCTATCTTGCAGGGTTATTAAGGGAGTATACAGTAAGTTGATATAGAAGATCCCTTTGTAAACCATGAAGTCCTTTTTGGTTTGGGAAAATTATTGAACAGGAAGAAAAACAAAACTAAGTAACTATGGAAATCTCCCAGTTCTTACGTGGGCTTCTGGCCCAGAAGGCATTCGGTAGACTTAAAACGAATGGTCTTGGAAATAAAAATTTCTAATATTTTACACCGAGTGCTATTCGCTAGTCCAGCGGTCGTTGATTACCCTACAGGGAGAAGCTGTAAGCAGTGCTGTCAAATGGAAAACTGACTGTGTTCAAGAGATCACAGAGAAGTCAATCATCTAGTTGTACTTGAAGGCATTTGCGATATTACGTATTGTAACTTAGAAAATCAGAGATACTGGGGCATCTGGGTGTCTGAGTTGGTTAGGCATCCGACTTCTGCTCGGGTCATGATCTCACGGTTCGTGGGTTTGATCCTTGTGTCAGGCTCTGTGCTGACAGCTCGGAGCCTGGAGCCTACTTCGGATTCTGCCCCTCCCCTGCTTGAGCTCTGTCTCTCTCTCTCAATAATAAATAAACATTTAAAACAATGAAAAAAAAAAACCAGAGATATTGAAGGACCAGTGAAAATACCATAAACCAATTTAAAAAGTGCTGGCATATTTTTTCAATTGACTTGCAAGGTTGGCTTAATGGCTGTGGCATGCTATCAGTGGCTACTTAAATATGCAACTTTAAATTATTTTTACAAGGAAAAACAAAATTTTGTATTTAGTTCAACAAACATTTATTGAGGATATAATGAGGAATCAAAGACTGTCCCTGTCCTCAAGGTGCTCATTGTCCAGTAAGGAAAACAAACATTAGGAGACGGTGGAAAATGCGAGGATGGAAGTACGCACCCAGTGCTGTGGGTGCCCTGCAGGGGCGGGGGGAGCATAGGAGTAGGGAAGAAATGTCAGGAAGGCTACACAGAGGAAGCAGGATTTGGCTGACAGTTGAAAGTTCCAATGTCTCAAAGGAGGAAAGGCAAATGGAACAGTGTATAGAAAGATAGGAGGCATGAGAGACTGTGTTCTCAGGGACCAGGGTGGGTCTCAGGATAACTTTAAGGCAGTAAGATACGGATATCCCTGGATAAAAATAAGGAATGAATATTGGCTCTATAACATTACTTCATGATTGGCTGCTTGCTCAGTGTTTACGTTTCTTTATAAAAAATTTTATTTACAGTATTTTTCCAGTCACCCCTGTGTCACCTATATAAACACTATCATGCCTGTCACTGATGACACGTATTAGGAAAAGTGAAAATACGTCTCCTCTAAAGTGCTTCCATTTTAAGGTTTTTGCATCTCCTAGAAACTTTCACGGCCCCTAGCGCCTTGATGGGCTCTGTAAAACAAAGCATTATCCAAGCAGAGGTGTGACTGTACTAGAATTGTTTGAAGCTTCTACCGTTATTTTCCTATCAGAGAATGATTCATCATAATTTTGAACAGTGATGCCTTCAAAATCTTTGAGAGGTCAGAAACCCATTTTGCAGATGAAGAAACTGAGGTATAGAGTTCTCCTTGGTCCCAGGGTGAGAGGCTGGAGTATGTCAGGGAGATTATTGCTTTTGATTGTGTTAAGTTTCTTAATCCCTTTAGACTGTGAAGTTTCCGTTTCTTTCCCAAATCCAGAAGTGGGAAGTGTTCTGAGATTTGTTCTATCTATGGGACTCCATCGCAGAATATTCATAAAGTGCTCAAAGTGCATGGGACTGTAAGAAGCTAGAGCCAGGGGCCGTTTCTCTCACTGTTTAGTTGAGAAGAAAGGGCATGTAGCATTGATTATTTATGAACTATTGATTATGGAACTAGTTTACAGTCCTCGGAAGTCTGAGTATATAATGTGTGTGTCCAATTATTTTTTTTAAATCACGATCAGCTGTCTGAAGTGTCTTCACTGGGTTCCTCTTGTGTAAGAAGTACATAGTTTCCCTCGTTCCAGCTGGTGCACTTGACGATGCTGCAAAAGCAAACAAGACATTCTGCAATTGTGACCAAAGCAATACATAAATAAATAATCTATATTCCAACTTCCCCCTGGTTATATGGCTTGCAATAAATTGTGCAAATTATACACAGAAGGAACATACTGGCACTTTGAGTCCAGCTGACTTGCTAGGCATAGCATTCTGAAAATAATAAACAATCTACAGTTCTTTTCTCTTCCAGATCCCTGAAATGTCCATCCATCCCATTGTTTAGTTTCTATAGTCCACAAAAAAGTAGTTATAACTGTAGGTGTGGCTGAAGTTCATGTCCAATACCTATAACTGAAGCTGGGACAAGAAGACACCTGGAACTTAAAAAACATGTAATTTGGGGGTGCTTGGGGTAGCTCAGTCCGACTCTTGGTTTCGGCTCAGGTGCTGGCAGTGCAGAGCCTGCTTGGGATTCTCTCCCCCTCTCTCTGCCTCTCCCCTACTTGCACTGTCTCTGCCTCTCTCAAATAAATAAACTTTAATAAAAAATAAGCATTTAACTTTTTAAAAATATTGAACGGTATAGGGTTAAAAAATCTCAGGAGACCATCTACATTTACATTAGAAGCATTATTGAAAGCATAACTATCTTTTATCTAGCTGTGTATATGTTCATTAACAGATATGTATGAATATATGAAGAATACAAATTACCCATTTTCTACTCCCTAATTCTTTTTATTTTTCGTGATATGGTATGGATGCACGATCATTTATTTAATCATTCTCTTTTGGTCATTTAAAAAATGTTTTTGTCTTAATAAACTTTATATCAGTTGACCTTTGAACGTCCCATGTAGTTGGAAATGCGCATATAACTTTTGACTCCCTAAAAACTTAACTACTAATAGTCTACCATTGACCAGAAGCTTTACCAGTAACATAAAACAGTCTATCAACACATATTTGGCATGTCATAAGGATTATATGCTGTATTTTTATAATAAAGCCAGAGAAAAGAAAATGGCATTAAAATCATAAGAGAAAGTATATTATAGTACGGCATATATAGAAAAAAAAATCTGCATGTAAGTGAATCCATGCAGTTCAGACCTGTGCTGTTCAGAGTTAACTGTACATAATTTTTGATATTATTGATCATTTCCTTAGGATGTGCTTCTAAAAGGAATCACTGGGTCAAATACTATAAACTTCTTAAAAAAGCTTTTGATACATGTTTATGAATTGCTTTCCAAAGATGATACTGCCAAATAACACTCCTACAAGCAATGCGTAAGACTGTCTCATCATTTACTATATAGCACAGCATGTATTTTTAATTTTGCTGGTTCAACAGGTGGAGTCTCTTTTTAAAAAGATATCTAGTAAAAATCACTTTTCATCAGAATCACAGAGGAACTGTAAATAGTACTGTAGTCTGTCTTACACAGATCTAGGTATGATAATTACATAGACATTATGTAATGAGGTCCTACTATGATTAAGACGTAGGGCAGCCCTTCAAGGAGGTCACAGTCTTGGTCAAATGGGTAAGGCCTGTGCACGTAGGTACTTTCCTTACTCACCCTGCACCCCCCCCTCACCGCCCCCCAGTGCTCAGGAGAAAGCAGAGATGTGTTGTGCTCCACCTCCTACTGACCCCTGTCACTGCACTGTCACTGCATTGTGCTCTCAGCCGTGTAGACTAGGCAAGGCCCAGCAAGGAAAGGGCAAAGAGCTCTCAGCCCAGTGCCCTGGCCCCATAGAACGTGTTCACTCTCTTTGTTTGGCCACTTCGGCAACCACTTGTCTAGTTAGATTACACTTTTTGTTAACTGAAAGGCAAAGGAAGAAAGAAATACTTGTTATGTGTATGACTCTGGTCTTTTTATTCTATGTACTATTCATAAATAGAATTTGGTACTTTGTATTTATTTGGATATTTACATTTAAAAAGGGAGTCATTAGGGGCACCTGGGTGGCTCAGCTGGTTGGGCAACTGACTTCGGCTCAGGTCATGATCTCACAGTCCGTGGGTTCGAGCCCCCTGTTGGGCTCTGTGCTGACAGCATGGAGTCTGGAGCCTGCTTCGGATTCTGTGTCTCCCCCTCTCCCAACCCCTCCCCTGCTCATGCTCTGTGTCTCTCTGTCTCTCAATAATAAATAAACGTTGAAAACAACCACTTTTTTTTAGAAGGGAGCCACTAAATAAGCCAACATTCTTCAAAGAAAATTCTAGATATTCAGTGCACACTATTTGCTCTTGTCATCAGCCCAAGACTCCATATTAAAGTCTGTCTTCTTATAGGAATCTTTAACTCCCCAGGGGATATTATACTCTAGGAAATCATAGTTGAATATGAATATATATACATACACACACATACGCATACACATGCATATTCTTGGATGCTGATTTAATCGGTTCATATCTAAAGAGACAGGGGGTGGCTATTCAGAGTCTGACCCAATCTTTCTTTCTCTTAGTAATGGTGAGCCTTGTCATTGTCTCTTTCTTCTTAAGTCTTCAACATTATGAATAGATGTCCTCATGTCTAAAAGTTACTGAGAAAAGTACATTCTGGGGCAAAACTTCGTTCAAAAGAAAACCACAGGCCCCACGTGGTTTCCATTAGGCCAGCTCATCAAACCTGGACTTCACATGTAACTTACCCACACTCCCAGCCTCCCCCAGAGGCTCGTCTTCACCAGTCAAGCCAGGAGTTCTCTGATCGGCACCGGTGAGCCTGCTACTTGGGCCCTTTCTATCCCCCAGAGAAAGATGAGGTCATCCACCCTAATAAGACCCCTGCCCTTCTCCCTAAGGGAAGGAGACTCTGCCTGAAATAATTATTTCTTCTCCTCTGCTAATAACGTCACGCCCCACCCTCTTTCCTATGAAAACCTTCCAGTGAGCACAGCTCCTCAGAGCCCCGCTCTACTTGTTAGAAGGGATGCCGCCTGGTTCGTGAATCAACCAGTGGAGCCAATTAAATCTTTAAAAGTTACCCAGTGGAATTTTTTTTTTAAACAACTTTAACAGATCTATGTAATTTTACTAGTGAGGTTAGGGAATTCATTTAATCCAGCTATCCTCTGACAAAATGGTTGAAAATAATTACCTACCATAGACTGATGGCTGGAATTAGTAATAGAACGGCAGACAGCAGAAAGGTGAAGCCCGGGTACCAGGCGACAGTGGCTGAATAAATTCCATTAAAAGTAGAAACTGCAGTGACACCACCAAGCGTTTCTAAGAAGGCAATGCAAGCAAACAGGGTACCTGTTTGGGGTCAGGGTGTGGAAGGAGAAAAAGAAATGGCTTCGTGACAAAACAACGAACAGAACAAAGGGAGAAAACTTACTCACTGGAAAAAACAAACACGGGGCACTGCTTGGTGAATGAAAGCTATTTTCCTCCAAATCCTTGAGAAGTCAGTAACCCATTTTTGCAGGTGGAGACACTGAGATCATGAGGTCCGCTTGGACTTGCAGTGACGGAAGGTGAAAACACAATAGTTCCGATGTCGGTAGGGCAAAGGTAAAAGGCAACGACAGCTGACACATTTGAAACCCACAGTCTCCTGTCCCCGAACAGCCGCAGGCATAGCCACAACTACATAGCCCTGACGTTCAAGCTTATTTCCCACTCTCAGTCCCCAAGCTGGGGACATCTGTGACACACCTCCTATGTGCAGGTGGCTCCTACCAGCAAAGGTCCCACCCGAGGAGCCTTCTGAGTTAAAGCAATCCTTTGCATCTGCTTCTCAGATCTGGCAAAAGTGACAGCTGCAGACAAAGACAGATGATGGCACACGCTTTCTGCAGCGTGGACTGGATCCCTCCCTCCAAAGTGCCGGCAAACTGAGCAGCCACAAGGTTCCTTTGTGTGACTCCTCAAGTAACTGTCTGTGCTCTAGTTATGCCACGGTTTGATGCGAAGTGAGTCTTTTCTGCCTTCTCTGCCTGAAACGGCTTCCACGCTGAGGCGGCTCACGAGACTGAGCGAGCGGGGATCCCGCCACTGCCCGGCACCCCTGCCCGCCTACCACGGTTGGTCGAGGGCAGGCCCTGGAGCATCGTTCGAGGAGCGTAGGGTGGCTGCGTGGTCAGTCCAAGTTCATAATCCGAGAAAAGGGGGCACAAATTCTACCAATGTTTCGTTCTGTCTGCAGTCCAAGACCACGCTGACTGAGCAGTTAAACCTCTGAAGGACAGGCGGGTCATCTCGATGTACTTGTCTTCCTCTTTGCCCTATTTTGCATCACCAGATGAAAAACTCTGTCCTGGTTTTCCGCTCTTCTTGATGTCCCCGGTACAAGTCCCTACGTGGCCTTGGCAGACTCTATCATTAAGCCGTTGTGCTTGTTCCCTGCTTTGCCAAGTTTACTTTTCCATGAGAAGTTGTGATGTATTTTTTCTACAAACAATGCAAATCATGTAAATAACTGTATTTGATTGGACTGGTGAGAAGGAAAAGGCAAGCATGAGGGTCACCTTTCATAACCAGATTATGGCTTACACTGTCCGTGTTTTAATTTTCCCCGTGCTCTTGGTCTTGTAGACCGTGTGGCGTACGGGTTTTTATCTACTGAGACTTTTTACCCTGGTATACATCTTCTCGTACGTGGCTTCTAATTCTTCACCGAATGACAGGTCACATGTTCATAAAACATAAACATATCTCTGAAGAATACTGTGTTTTCACGTACATGTCTTCTCTTGACTAAAACGAAAGCTCTGTTCATGCCAAGTGCACATCTACTCTGTTTACTGCTGTGTCCCCGGGCCTGTCTGTCCTGGCACATGGAAGATGTTTAACCCGTATTTGTCGAATGAATGAAAAAAAGCTTCATTCAAGAGCCCAGTTATCAATCAGCAAGTGGTACACAGACCTGTTGCCTCCATGATTTATGATAAAACACGAAGTCAGTTCAGTTGGGAGGAAGTTATCCTACCTGTCTATGCAATTATCTTCTTATATTTCTGATCCCTTGCCACAGCCAGGCACAGTGCCATGGAGGACAGACTGGACAGATGTAGTCCTATTTTGCAATGACCTAACTCGATTCTTGACAGAAAGCTGGCCAGGTGGTACGTGTGTCTGGCATAAACAGCCATCCTGTGACACAGTAGGGTTCACTTCCCGCTCAACTTTCTCGAGCAGTTCAACTTGTGTCACAGTCACCAGAGATAAACTGGATTAAGTAATCAGCTCATTGTTTCGTATCTATACTTTTTCTTAACCCGGTAGGTTTCAAAAGTCGAGTGTGTTTTTCCGGTGTTCCAAGTAATCACAAAGTGCGCAGGGAGCAGCAAGGCAAGAGGTAGTCCCGGGTGGCTTTAGCTGGGAGTTTCACAGCTGTATGGAGCACAGAGATTCCGAAACAATCCAGTTTCCTCTCCTTTCTCATTCAAGATGCTGGGGACACTGAGAGACTCATGAAAACCTCTGTGGCACTTCCTTTCTCCTCTGATTACCTTAAAGCACATAACATTTTCACGAAAATATCCCGTTTTTAAAAAAGTAATGCAGGACCAGAATATACTCAGTAGGGAAGCTCTGACGTCAGCAGAAGGCTTTCTTAGTGAAAATCCAAAAAACAAAACATTTTAAAGTGTCACTTTAAATAGCCTTTGTAAGTAGACTACACCAAATAAAAACCAAAACAAACCAGGCACTCTGAGAAGTCTCTTTTAGCTCCAAGTTGTGAAGCGGGTAGATGTTTCTTTTTCTTCTGAACAGCTCTACCGAGGTATAATTCATACGCCCTAGAACCCACCCCTTTAAACTGCACAGTTAACGGAGCTGTGCAGCCTCACCCCAGAAGAAACTGTACCCATTAGCAACCTCTCCCTTTCTCTCCAGCCCTGGACAGCACTTACCTGATTTCTGTCTCCATGGGTTTGCCTTTTCTGAACGTTTCATATAAATGGAGTATTTATACGACAATGTGTGACCTTTTGTGTCGGGCTTCTTCATTTTCCATAATGATTTCAAGGTTCATCCGTGGGGTAGCGGGTATCATCAGTACTTTATTTTTATTGCCAAATAATATTTCATTGGGCCGATATACCACATGGCATCTATCCATTCATCAGTTCATGGACGTTTACATTTGTCTTTACTTTTTGGCTACTATAAATAATGCTGCTGTGAACATTTGTGTGCAGGATTTTTTGTGGGCATATATTTTCATTTCTTTTGGGATTTCAATTCCATTCTATTTCTAGGAATGGAATTGCTGAGTCCTAAGGGAATTTTATTTAACTTTCTGAGGAGCTACCGAACTGTTTTGGCAAAATGGGTGCATCATTTTATGTTCCCACCAGCAGTGTAGGAGGGTTCCAGGTTCTCCACATCCTGACCATCTCTTGCTGTGGTCTATTTCAGCCATCCCGGTGGGTCTCACTGTGGTTTTGGTTTGCATTTCCCTGAAGGCTAATGACGTTGAGCATTTATTCATATAATTCTTGGCCATTTGTACAGCTTTTTGGAGAGATGTCTATTCAAATCTGTTGCCTATATAGTTGGGTTGTCTTTTGGTTGTTGTTTTTTTTTTTTTAATTCCAGTGTAGTTAACACACAGTGTTATAATAGCCCCAGGTGTACAATACAGTGATCCAGTAGGTTCCATATACTACTTAGTGCCCATCCAGATAAGTGTATTCTTAATCCTCCTTACCTATTTCATCCATTCTCCTCCCCCACCTCCCAAGTTCCTTATTAGACATGTGATTTACTCATATATTCTCACACTCTGTAGCTTGTCTTTTCACTCTCTGGATGGTGTCCTTTAAAGTGCAAAAGCTCTTAATTTGGATAAAGTCTAATTTATCTATTTTTCTTTTGTTGTTGTGCTTTTGGTGTCATACCTAAGAAACCACTGTAACCCAAAGAAGCAGGTATATTTTTACATATTACAGTTACAAATTTTTATATTCCTAAGTGGTTTTCCAGTCAATCATCATTACATAATCTATAAACAGCCGTGTGCATATACAGTGACATGGGTGGAAGAGAATCAAGAAATATCTTTTTAAAGGCACTGGATTAGCAGTCTTCCCCAGTGTTGACTAAACTGCCATAAATACAGTAGCCTAGATATGAATGGTCCATCAACAATTAATATGAATATCTGCACCAGGCTGAGGCATGAAACAAAAGAAAGCTCTGAAATCTAACAATATTCACATGGTACAGGTATGCCTAATATCTAACTAGTAACTAGTTCTAACTAGAAATTTAATTTTTTTGTCCTTTTGTATTGGTTATTCTCTGCCCTCCCACTTCAGCTGTTTGATCTTCTGTGTCCTGCTCTGTGCTTGGGAGGCTGATATATTTACTCCTATCGAATGACGTGGATTTCCTTGCTAATCTGACTTTCTGTCGCACTTGGTCAACGAGATGAAGGTGGAGAGAAAGCTTGTAGTGTCTTGTCTCTGCTCCCTATTTGGGCCACCTTCTCTGGGTGCCTTCTCCACTGCCCACTCCGCCATACTGCTTGGACTTCATGAAAGTCGCTATGGAACCAGCTGAGGGGGATCCTGTTTTTGCTAGGATTCTAATTCAGGCCCAGCCCTAACATTTGTGGGGTCCAGTGTAAGAATACACTTAGAAGCCTATATATTATATTGTAAGTATTTGTGAGTTACAGTTCTAATGAACAAACTGTTCAGTAAGCTATGTTTCAACTACCCGCTCTGAGAAATATGCCTTCTATACCTTCACAATGATTTGGAAGGTCAGACACAGACTCTGAATTCTCAGACTCTTTGGAGTTCTGTGGAGGAACATGGCAGCACTGGCCGAGCTAGCTGGCCCTTGGCCCTCAGTCCCCAGCTGCAGGGTGCAGTCTGCCCACGTTGTGTTCTATCTCTTGCTCCATCCTGCTCAGAAAGGATCATTTACACATGGCTGTACACACCCCACTCTGCAATGCCAAGGTTGGGCTAGTTCTATGAAGAGTGATGGCTTGGCTACCCCTTTGGTCTAGAGGGGAACACACGATCTACCCTCAGGAGAAAGGGTCTGAGGAAGAGGACCACCCAAGCACTGAAAGACATGAACCCAAAACTGTTTGGCTGGGAATTATGGGTCCCGGATACCCAGAATATAGTCTAGAAGGGGGAGGTGTTGTGAGCTCCCGGGTGGGCATCTGCCTGGCCCTGAGCACTCCTCTGCTCTTGAGGCAAGGCCTGGCTAGATGCAAGCCTTCTAAAGCGGGAGACCCTGGGCAGGGCACCCCTGCCTGAACATAAGCCTCTACCGAACACAGAATTTACTTACCACTTAATTCAAAAGGCGTTCTGAGCAAAAAAAGTGTTGTAGAATATTCGGAAGAATCAAACATTGGTTGTCCATAGGTTTCAGTTGATACAGATTGTAAACTCATTATATTCATTAAGCAAATTAAACTCACCTTGTTCAGTAGAACGAACCACTTTTGATATCATGGACCGTAGAACAGAGAGCGGCACGATCGTGAAAAGGAATGGCAACCTGACTGTAAGAGAAATGGTGGGAAATCACTGGCCAAGTCAGAAAACGAATGGCCAATTTTAAATGTGAAATTCTTTCTTTCTGACTATGTCCTTTTCTATAAGCATCCTACCTCATTGCATCTAAGGACTGAATGAATTAGTTGTAGACTTCTGTCTCATGACTTAAGATACACTATAGATGGGTCAGCTAAAGGTTACTTTACTTTGTTATTCCGGGAGTGAGAATAAGAGTTCGTGGAGGTTTTAGGTCCTTGGGATTAGAACTGCGATTGGGACTGATGTGCTATTTCCCTGACTATTACAGTGACCTCTCGTTCAGCAAGTTGTGACTTAGCTTTCTTCATGTATTTTCCGGTTTTGCTTCCTTAGACTTGACATTCTTAGTGTTAGCATGCTTTTAGTATATTGACTCACTTATCGAGAAATTGGTTATCTTTCTGCTTGTTCATCTTTGTGCTGAATCATTTTATGAGCCCAGATCACCTCTCCTCTTAAATTATGACCCCTAATAGTAGCATTTCTAGTTCTTTGACAAAACAGTAATAGATTATTTTTGCAGATGATGTTAAAGTTTTCACACACATATCAACTTACTTGGCCTTGGCAATTCTAAGGGAGACAGGGAGAACCGACATTTACTGAACACAAGGCCTTGTGCGAAGTGCTTTACAGTGATCTCTTCTAATATTCTTGTAACCCTCTGAATTAGGGACTACTGTGCCCATTTTGCATTTGAATAAATGAAGGTAGGCCCTGAGTACTTGAGTAATTTGCTTAAGATCACCTGGTGCCATATAGATGGACATTAAACCTGATTCTCTTTGGTCACCCTGCTTCCCTGCAAGGTAGCAAGAGGTTGGCAGTGGCTTTGTAGAAAAAGATGAAATCGGACCTTTCCTAAGGTCCCACTTGACAGATCCCTTAGCTCTTTCAAAGGCGGCATCTCACTCAAGCCCTACAGAAACCACCTGTGGGGTAGGTAGTTGAGGAAGTGGTCCAGTTTGCCAAAAAATGATTTATCAAAAGCCAATTGACGGAATGACCAATTTGCAGAACCTTGTCTTAAAGAATTTTCTTCTTGAATATATTCAACAAATGTGAATTTTATAAATCTTTTGAGTTTATTTTACGTAATGATCTTTAATTCTTACGGGGCGCCTGGTGGCTCAGCCAGTGGAGCGTATGACTCTTGATCTTGGGGTTGTGAGTGAGCCCCACGTTGGATGTGGAGATTACTTAAAAATAAAATCTTAAAAAATAGTTTTTAAAAAGTTTTAAGGAAAGTAGTCTTCTTAGCAGCACTTTAAGAAATATTCAAGTTGGCAAAAAGCTCTATTGAAGAATTGACTCACAAGAAGAATGCTTCTCAAAACAATTTTTTGGCAAGTATGCAAATTTAGAAAATTGTGGTTAATCATTAGTGTTTTTTAAACCAATTGGCTTTCACTTCCTGGCAAAGTGCCTTAACTGAACTAGAACGCGTTAAATAGAGAATGTTAAACTAAAAGTTTCTCACCCAGCAGACTAAATTCATTTTATGTAAACATCAAATACATGGTTAGTTCTAAGGCTACATTTTGTATCTTACCTAAAAACATCATTAATGTCGTTCTGGCAAAAGCCGTCATAACCATTCCTGCCATGGTGGTAAAGATTCCAATGAAGGCCATGTGAATGTCTTCCATACAGTAAGAAAAAAGCCATATTCCTAGGAAACTGCTGAAAAAGGTAATGCTACCCAGAGCCGATCCATAACCTATAAAGACTTCATTCCAGCAGAGCGGGGAATCCAATTCATAAAGGATAAAAATGGGGGAAATGCCAATTGTCACGAAAAAATAAGTGATCATTGTAAAAAGTAACAAACAGAGAAAATACCGTCGCTTACCAGAAGCATTTTTAAAAAGCATGTAAGTTCGGTAAAATAGGTTTTTAAAGCCTTCACTACATGATATGGCAACATTCGGAGATGAAGATTCTTTCAATGAATCGCCAAGAAAAAATAAAATATAAATCAAGTTAACAGCAAAAGCCATACTAATAATGAAAAAGGACCACACAAAACCTAGTTCTCTGATAAAATAGCCAGAAGACAGTCCCGTTAATCCAGTGACAAGTCCAAGTATGAAGTCAATTATAGCTATTCGAATTGTTCTTTGTTTCTGTTCTACACATTGATCAACTACGTAGGCAAAACAGGCCCCTAAAAATGTGGTGGAATTGCCACAGAGCGCACCGATAAAGGTGGATGCAATCAGAAGCTGGACTGGAAAAGCAAAGTAGGAGAGCACACAGAGCCAAACGCTGGTTGCAAGGGCACCAGCGGAAGACAAAATCAAAGGGAATTTCCGTCCTCGATGATCACTATGAGACAGAAGTATGAACGTAGACACTAGACCAGGAATTAGCCCACTTATGTCCATCTGCAGATTAAAGAGAGACACCTTCTTCTGAACTTCCTGCAAAGAAACAAAAAGAAGAGGATGTGTTTACCGAGATATAGACAACATGCATGAAAATATCACAGCGCGTGCTTTTCTTTTTTCCAGTACGTCGCCAATAAGGAGTCTCTGCGGCATGGGTTTGATACAGCCTGAAAATTCATCCAGTTCACAAAGCAAATATCAAGAGGTGACACAGGAATCAAAGCTCAGTCCTAATATTCAAGTACCGTGGTGGGGACTTTCACTCATAAAAAGAAAATTGGGTATTGCGGTGTGTCTGTCTTACAT
Organism: Prionailurus viverrinus; assembly: GCF_022837055.1. Taxonomy (NCBI): domain Eukaryota; kingdom Metazoa; phylum Chordata; class Mammalia; order Carnivora; family Felidae; genus Prionailurus; species Prionailurus viverrinus. The sequence goes on from NC_062561.1 coordinate 8,222,430, forward strand.
AGGGGCTCCACAGACCCCAGGACATCTGGGACTGGCCATATAAGGACATTTCTTTCTTCTGTGAACAGCTAGCACGGAGATCATGACCACTGTTGTAAAGCAAGAGCAACGCCCTTTCCCGTGACAGATCCTTCTGTCTACTTAAAAGGGAATGAATATCACGTGTAAATGTCATACTCGATAGACCTTTATTTAGGAGGCACTCAGTTGCTTTTTTCACATGTGTCTCCACAAATAAGTTTCTTCCAGTTTCTTTCTTTCCTTACTAAAAAATAAGATAAAACCCCAAGAGAAGCTTTGCACTGACGAAGACGGATGGTAGCACGCCATGAACTGAGGAGGAAGGTAAATCCAGCTTCTCCAAGCCAACACAACCGGGGGCACACACAGGCTGGAAGATGTTACAGTCGCTGCACTGGTTGTTTGATGGAGAGCATTTGGGGTGATTTCTGTTTGCCACCTCTCTCTGTATTTTCCAAGTTTTATGTAGAGTATGTGCCGTTTTTATAACAGGGATTACTAAACTCATTTTTAAAAACAGACGGACTCATGTAATATTTAGAAAGCACCCTAGAACAACTGATGAACCACACAGAAAAATCAAGTACTGAAATTAATGATCTTTTAAAAGAGTGAGCCTGTGTTTATTTTTATATATCCATATAATGCAAGTAACTTCCCGTTACCAGGAAGTGTTGTCGTCACTAAGACTCAAAACTCCAGTCATCTTTGTGTCTGGCCTTTCCCTTCACCCATGCCTGCCAACACCCGGTGCTTCTCGTGACCTCTGCCTCTTTCCAGTCCCATCACTGCCACTGGAAGCACAGGGCTTCTAGTGCTCACCAGGACTCCCCGGGCACCTTGCTTTCCCTCTCTTCAATTCAGTCTATGACCCAGCCTCGTCACTTTGTGGATCACACACCCTAATGGTGGGAGCGGCTTGCCAAAACACACTAGTGGCACGTCTCTCACCTGCTTATTAGCCCTCTGCCTGCTAGAGAAAGCTCACGCTTTCCATGGCTGTTATGTTAGGCCACCCAGATGCGGTCCAACCCCACTCTTCGGCATGATCTCCACTCCCTTCCCTAATACGCCATGTTACAGGCACAGGCCTTAGTCAAGTCCAACTTGGATTTGCCTGAAATGCCCAAACAGATGTAATCTCTCCTGCTGAACCTTCTCATCTGGCCATTATCATTCTTCAGTTGCACTTTTTTGTGTAGCGATTAAGAGCTCTGGAGTCAGATCGATCTAGATTCAGAAGGAGCCTGTTCTTTACGTAGCAGTTAGAGTGATTTTTATTTTTGTTTTAAACGTTTATTTATTATTGAGAGACAGAGAGACACAGAGCATGAGCAGGAGAGGGGTAGAGATAGGGGGAGACACAGAATCTGAAGCAGGCTCCAGGCTCTGAGCTGTCAGCACAGAGCCCGACGCGGGGCTCGAACTCACAAACTGCAAGATCATGGCCCGAGCCGAAGTCGGTCACTTAACCAACTGAGCCACCCAGGCGCCCCTAGAGTGATTTTTAAAAACACACCAACCAGCTCACGTTACTCCTCTACCCAAAATCCCTCGGTGGCTTTCCTGACAGTGGAATAAATCCGAATTCCTTGCCACGGTGTGGGCGCCGATACCGTGACTTCTCTGGTTTCAGGTCTGCCTCTTGGCTCCCCTCAGCCACATGCATTCCTCAGACACTCCACGCTCATTCACTTGTTTTGTACTTGCTGTTCCTTTTGCGATGACCACACGGCTCACTTCCTCAATTCAAAAGTCACTTCCTCAGAAGCCTTCTGTGAGCCATCCAGAGCAACCCCATCAACCCCCACCCAGGGCTCCATGCCCTTATCTGGCTATAGTTTTCTTTAGAGACTTGCCCCACCCCCACAGGGTGGGTTACTTTAATGGAGCTGCTCACCGTGTGCCCTCTCCACTACCACTAAGCTCTGGGAGGGCGGGCACGCGGTCTTCTTCACCACATCATCACGGATTCCAACCAAGTGCTTCACAGGGTGCCCCACAGACCCTGGTTGTACCAGTGAATAAGCAGATAAAATAGGCGATGCGCTAGCTGCGTGTGATGCCGACCAAATTATTTATCCCTATAGCTCCATCTGACAAGAGGGGGGTATGAAGAGTCCCTATCTTGCAGGCTGTCGTGAGTGTGAGATTTAAAGTCAGCATGTCGGGGCGCCTGGGTGGCGCAGTCGGTTAAGCGTCCGGCTTCAGCCAGGTCACGATCTCGCAGTCCATGAGTTCGAGCCCCGCGTCGGGCTCTGGGCTGATGGCTCAGAGCCTGGGGCCTGTTTCCGATTCTGTGTCTCCCTCTCTCTCTGCCCCTCCCCCGTTCATGCTCTGTCTCTCTCTGTCCCAAAAATAAATAAACGTTGAAAAAAAAAAATTTAAAGTCAGCATGTCAACATAAGGCACACCACAGAGACCCTATTATACGTTCACGCTTAGTCAACTCTGGTAGTCTCATTTTTACTAGGGCAGCCTTCTCGCGCACATCGTTGTGGCTCTACGGTTATAAAAGCCATCAAGTAAATATTTACCGAATAAAGAAGTAAATCAAACAATCATTTTTTAATCAGCTTCTCAACAAGATATTCCAGTTTGGGATTCCTCTTCCCATTCCCACCCCTCCCCCATATCTGATCTTCTTTCTAACCCAACCTCTTACGCAGACTTGTCTCCTCATCTGCAATCTATTCCTTTTAAACTCTGGAGAATCATAATTAGATAAGGGCAAATGGAAGAAACCAGAGTAAAAAGTGCTACGTCTTATACAAGACTGAACAGGGTGGCTCAAGCATCCGACTCTTGACTTCAGCTCAGGCTATGATCTCACGGTTCAGTTCATGAGTGCGAGCCCTGCGCCTGACTCTGCACCGACAGCGTGGAGCCTGCTTGGGGTCCTCTCTCTCCCCCACCCGTTCACTCGTGCACGCACACTCGCACACTCTCTCTCAGAATAAACTTTGAAATAAAACTAAAAAAAAAAAAAAAAAAAAAAAAAAGACCGAACAGAAGGACAATGTACTAAGACAAGTGTAAGTTACATTAAGGAAAGGAATATCAATTTTCAAAAAGTCACGATTCCATAGGCTGTAGTATATATAGTAATTACAATTGAGTAGAAAACATTCTCTATCTGCTGGTAGTAAGGAACTGTGTTAGTTATTAAAAGGGTTATAAGTAAATTACTGAACAAGAACGATTTCACGATCTGGTTGACACCACCTTGCTCCCTCAACTAGCAGGGTCCCTGTCTTGATAGCACTTGAAGAGAAGAGACCAAAGTGGCCAGTTTAGCACCCCAAAACCAGTCGTTTAACCTGGGAAGGAGAGGGTGGCAAGGGGCTTCAAAATTCCTTCCTCCACACAAGTCAACTAACATGCTTAGAATTCCCTACCTCTTCTGCTTTAGCCAAGAGTGTCCTTCCCACAGCCTTGCCATTTTGTTAAGAGGCCCTTCAGAGATTAATCTTGCTCAAGAGAAGTATGGAGGTGCATCTTATAGTCACAAGACTCAGAAAACTCAAAGATTCGGAAAGTAGGTTAGATGAATATTTATATGTATTTATATTTATATGTCTATATACATTTGACCCTACTAGGTTGAAAAATAAGACTTTTCATCCATATAGACTTTCAAAATGTTAAGTATAAGTGAAATAGCTTAGTTTATTCTTATATCTATACCCTGAAATTCATATTATTATCTTGCATTCCAATACATGTGTCTGTGTCTGTGTATTTGTTATATAGAAGGATAAATAAATATAGTATCACAGTAAGAAGTTCAATACACTATTGTATTATGCACTCTTCTTACAAATAATTGGTCTTTTGGGGGAGTGGCAAAGAAAAATTTGAACTGAAAAAAATCCTTTGTTTTATTCAGGACTGACTCTGTGTGTCCTATGACATTTTATTTTTAGGGTTACAAGAACAGTTCTCAAACCCCTAAATTTCTTTAAGTCAGCAAGTGCCCAGCACCCACCCCCAGCAGAGCTGGGAATTGAGAAGGAAGGTCCTAAAACAGGGAACATTTGTCCTTGGATTTAACGGTAAGAGAGGGGCGCCTGGGTGGCTCAGTCAGTTAAGTGTCCACCTTCAGCTCAGATCACGATCTCACCGTTTGTGAATTCGAGCCCCACGTCAGGCTCTGGGCCAACAGCTCGGAGCCTGGAGCCTGCTTCGGATTCTCTGTTTCCCTGTCTCTGCCCCTCCCTCACTTGCACTTTGCGTGTGTCTCTCTCTCAAAAATAAAGAAACATTAAAAAAATAAAAATAAAGGTAAGAGAATATTCTTATATTGAGCAGGAACAGTATCCAGAAAAGGGGCCAGAGGGAAATGCTGAAGGAGATGGGGGTGCCTCCTGGGAAGCAAAAATGCTCCTGTGACCTAAGGAGCAAAAAGCGAGTGGCCTGCCTGCCCTGTCCCAATTGTGGGTGGGGACAGTCATGCTTTCTAGTTCCCCAATCTGAGAAAAAGCATCTGTAGCTCTTGAGCACCAACTTTAAGAGAAGGGATCTAGGGCACTATGTTTTCTTGAATATTAATCTAATTAAAAAACAATTAATGAAACAACAATTAGACACTGGGCAGAAATTTTCAAAATGAGACCACTGCTCTGGGCAGGGGGGGCCTCTCAGCAGCTGGGTAAGGCCAGAGGCGGCCAGTACTCACCACCTGCACAGTCACAGAGGCCACCAAGATGACTGAACCCACGGCCTGTCTCCCCTCACTCTGGGAGGGCAGGGGCAGCAGACTTTTCCCCACATTCAAGTCCTCTCCCCCTCTGTCCCTCCCACTGCTCCCAGGTGTCTGCTGTAGGAAAGCATGGAATCCAATATAGAAACCGATGAGCCTACTGAACCTTTTCACTCCCTGGGAGTTTATATATATAATATATAAATATATATAATTATATATTCATATATTTATTAATATAAATATATATTTATAATATTTATAAAGTATTTATATACATTTATTTATATAATATATTTATTATATGTATTATATATAAAATATATAATATATATATAGGAACATTCTTAAAGTCAGGAGACCAAACCACCAGGTGAGACCCTTGGTCCTTCTATTTTTATGACCCCACTCTAGGCCAGAACCCTGATGTCTGCATGGCTTCCCAGCAATTATCAGTTCCAAGAAAGTTTCTCCCATGGAAATGCGGAACGGCAGAAGCTGTGTCCAAAGGCCAGGCCTCAGCCCAGCAAGGTTATACCTGACACCTAGGGAGCCACCTCCAGGAGCGCTACAGCCTTCCTTCTGGGCCCTTGGTCATTTCTTCTAGGCCTCAGACTCCTCTCCCAGTCACAGCTGAATCCCCTTCTCCTGAGGAGAAAATCTGAGAGCCGCTAGGCAAGTGACTCGAATTCCTCCAAACTCTTCTTGTCCTTTGAGAGGTGAGGCGGTGCCACTCTTTGCCATCACAAAATATCCCCTAGGGGAAGAGTTCAAGGTGTAGAACTGCGGTCTGTTTTTGAGGCTTTCTGAGGGGAACAATTCCAGATCTAAATGCTATCTCCTTCGCATCTGGACATTGGTAGACTTTGCTAAAAACTGTCTGAGGGAGCCAGAGGATGGCGATGTACCTCCTGTTTGAAACAAATAAAAAATTGGGGGAGGAGGCCAGAGCGGGAGAAGGTAAGGCTCTGTAATATCTGCCTCAACATTTTCAGTGTCCTCAGAACCAAAGTGAGTGCTCCCCTCCGCAGATAGCCTCCCACAGCTGCTCCTGGGCACTTGGGAGTCAAAGCTGATGTGCTAACACCAAATGATGAATGACAAATGCTGCCCCCTGGCCCCTACAAGTCCATGAAGGGCACTGGCCCCAAGGTCCACAGTCTTCAGTGATGGGCTACTTACGGGGTCACTGAAAACTGGGTCATGTACAGGCAGAAGGAAGCCAGGGAAAGGCAGAAACACTGTTTCCCCGGCCGCCGGGACCATCGAGTAGTCATTCCAGTTGGCTGTGGTCCAACTTTCAGGCTTTGGGATGGGGGTGGGGGAGGAGGAGGAAAGAGCCCCTGGGGAGGTGAGACGAGGCTGAAATTTTCTAAGAAAGGAGAAGCACCAACGTCACAGGAGAAGAAGGGGCTTTTACTTAGAAGAGGCAGATTAGGGACACCTGGGTGGCTCAGTCGGTTGGGGTAACTGACGTCAGCTCAGGTCATGATCTCACAGATCATGGGTTCCAGCCCGGGGTCAAGCTCTGTGCTGACAGTTCAGAGCCTGGAGCCTGCTTGGGATTCTGTGTCTCCCTGTATCTCTGCCCTTCCCTGCTCATACTCTGTGTCTTTCTCTCAAAAATAAACATTAAAAAATAAAAAAAAAAAAAAAAAAAGAAGAGGCAGATTAAAGGTGTCAGGAAACTTCAAACAGGAGAACTAAATAAAGGCTCTTGACCTGGGATTTCGGAGCGTTTAAGGTGACCCTTGAGAGATCAACGTATGATGAGTGCAGTGCCCTCTTTCATCAAAAAACGCCTTTACACATCCCCCTTTTATTACATTTCAGGGATATTTTCATGTCTTACCTCCTGGAATGCAAAGATTGGGCTGCTTGTATTTTTTCCACACGCAGAAATATTGCTATCCGACACAAAACTGTAGTTGCTGGTTTCTTCCCATATTCTCCTATACACATACTGTGTTGTCAGTGGGGCAGTCAAAGTCATAGCAAATGCACTCAGGCAAATGGCAGGTTCTACAAAGAAAATCTTCATATTGCCTGGGTAGGTAGTTGAATTCTGTTAAAAAGAACGGGGAAGTTAGAAGTAACTGGGGAACAGAAAGCAGTAAGCAGTTCGTAAGAGATTAATTTCCACTTTGGAAGAGGGTACGCAGTAAACCGGTGACTATCGTACTTAACTATTTTTAAGAGTAAGTATGACCTTTCAGGGCTCAAACCGCCTTAAAATAATCTTAGCAAGTCGTCACCCATTTTCGTTGGGAATCATCTCACCGCAGTCCCCACATTGTATATACTGCCAACCGGTTTTCAAAAGGGAAACAATGAGGTTCCTCCGGGAACGCGATAGTTGCGCAACTGTTTGCTATTGTTATTTTGCTGCTCGTTAACAAGCACAGGAAGGGGGCCTTTAAAAAGCAGCTCCCGATCGTAAAGGGATTTTTTTTCTCGTTGAAACTCACCCCACGGTTACAGTCTTCCTGCCAGGCTAGGCGCAGGTCTGATCATTTTCGGGGCCGGAATCCCCGGGGGCTGTCTTCTTTGGGGGGGGGGGGTGCCCTGCGCTCTCCGGGCGCCTGCCGAGCAGCAAGTGCTCCCGAGGCTGGGGCGGCCCGGGACGCGCCGGGGACACTGACCGCCGCCTGGGTCGGGGGCCGGGTCTGCGCCGGCCGCCGCGCGGGGACCGGGAGGGGAATTTCCGTTGAATTCGACCAAATGCACCTGTCGGGGAAACTCAAGCTCTCATTTTAAAGCAAACCAACCGAGCGCACTCCAGCGTCCAGAGTGACGACGGCGACAGGTCACTGCGCAGCCCCCGCTCGGCTCCTCGGTGGCCCTGCGGACTCGGCCCCAGGGAGCACGGGCGGCTGCTCCCTGCGCGGTCGGCAGCCTGTCCGCGGGTCGGTGGGTGGGTCTGCGGGCCCGCTGCCGGTCGGCTCCAGACAGAGGCTTAGCTCCCGCCCGCGGAGCCCCGCAGCCGGCCGAGAGGGCGGGGCCGCTGGCTGCCGGGGTCGCCGCCGGCGTGGCTGTCCCTGTCCTGCCTGGCTCTTCTGCGATTGGGCCCGGTGTCTGGCTCCCTCGCGGGGATTGGTCCGCTCGACGTCGCTCCCGTGAGCCCGCCCCCAGAGGCCCCAGGCTAAACCTGGCGCCGCGCAGCCGTCCGCCAGCCCGAGCTGTTTGTAGGGCAGCGCAGAGGTCTCGCTTTAGGGCTCTGCAGTGGCAGAACATTTCTGGGTCTGAACATCGTTTTTCGCAGAAGCACACGGAGATCTGTTGCAAAAGTAACGTGTGTGGGATGCAGTTCCCTGTAGCATCCGGGTCGGCAGGGCAAGTGCCCTAAGAAACGCAGAAAAGGGGAACGGGGTAGGGGGCGCCCGTGCAGGGAAAGAGAGTGCTCCTGGCAAAGGGTCTGAAATGTGGTCTCTGGCTCTTCCTGGCGGTGTGACCTTGGGCAAATTATTTAATCTCTATGAACCTCCTTTCTTTGTCAAGTGGGCATAACAGCCCTACAAGATTGTTCTAATGAACCCTCAACACGTATATACAGCATAGCCTTGGGACAAAGGAGGGACTGTACCAGTGCCTTCCAACAAGCCCGCCAGGACCACACCTGAAGTTAGGTTTATGACTTCTTGTAAGGAGGAGGAATACATAAATGGGGAGCAATGGGGTATTTCAGTAGAAGTGTTAGAATTTGTCATGGGATTTGGGCATAAGTGATGTGTGGGAAGGGTTCAAGAAAGCAAGCCCCCCCCCCCCCCCCCCCGTATTGGATGCTGTCAGGAAGTAGGGGTAATTCTATGATTGGGTGTCTTAATTCTTAGAAGGAGTGAACATAAGTGGGGGTTAAAGCCATAACTGATAAAGAAGTAGCTTACGGTAGACATTTTTTGTCATTTTTGTGGTTTAGACCATGTTCATGTTCTGTGTTCCAACTAGACTGTGGAAGCGGTCTGGTTTTTGTCTCGACCATGGTCAAAGAATGGCCTTGTCTGATGTTATCCTGTGAAATTGTTTTTATTCCACAGAACATGGTCCAGACGAGCTCATAGCAACATCAAGGTCAGTACCCAGATGTCTGAGCTGCTTTCTCTTCCTCAGTGCTCAATAAATGATAGTGAAATCATGGAATGTTGAGTCAGAAGTCTTAGAATCCTACTTATAACTTTGCTACTGGAGTGCTACTTATAACTTTGGGCTTGCCACTTACCTTACTTCTCAACTTCTTTAAATGAGCGTTTTTAAAGCACTTGTTATGCGTCTGAAACAGTAGAGCTTGGCTGTCGGTTGGAAAGACGGTATACAAAAATGAACAGGACACAGTTTCCTAGGAAGACGGATCTTATTTTAAAACGGCAGGACACTGTACTAAGTGCTGAATTAGGGGCACATTAGAAGTGGGATGGGCAGTGAGAGCAGTCCACTGACCAAGGAGTGTTGGTCTGGAAGGGAGAGGTAGAGAGATCTGACCACTTCCCAAGACCACAAGGGAAAAGAAATGAAATAATTAATGAAGAATGCTTTTGAGAATTGTAAAGCATGGCATAATCTTATTCTCACTAAAATAACATCTATTTTTTTAAGTTTATTCATTTAAAAAAAAATTTTTTTTTTCAACGTTTATTTATTTTTGGGACAGAGAGAGACAGAGCATGAACGGGGGAGGGGCAGAGAGAGAGGGAGACACAGAATCGGAAACAGGCTCCAGGCTCTGAGCCATCAGCCCAGAGCCTGACGTGGGGCTCGAACTCCCGGACCGCGAGATCGTGACCTGGCTGAAGTCGGACGCCTAACCGACTGCGCCACCCAGGCGCCCCAAGTTTATTTATTTTGAGAGAGAGAATGTGTGCATGTGCATGGGGGAAGGGCAGATAGAGAGAGGAAGACAGAGAATCCCAAGCAGGCTCCTCACTGTCAGCGCCGAACCCGATGCAGGGCTCATTCCCACAAGTGGTGAGATCATGACCTGAGTCAAAATCAAGAGTTGGATGCTCAACTGACTGAGCCACCCAGGGGCCGCAATAACATTTATTTTTGTGCTAGGTACATCCACTTTCTAAATGTTTTAGCCGGCTTAGACCCTCTTGTTGAGATAGGAGTAAAATGATCGCTTCAGGTGCTCGGCTCCTGTAAAATCAAGAAGGCCAAGGTCATGCCCCAAATCTCAGTCTCTTAAAACAGCAAAGGTTTATTTACCTCCTGATCTACCTGTCCATCGCGTCACTGGAGAGCTTTACTCTCTATCATTTTCACTCACAGACACAGACAAATGGAGTCATCATCTGAATACTATCACTGGCATCAAAGCAGAGAAAACAGAATGTGGTGAATCTGACACCAGCTTTTAAAGGTTCCCCCATAGAAATGATACATACCACTTCTGCTCACATTTGACGGGCCAAAACAAGCCACAGGGCCACATGAAAAATTGAAAAAATTGAAAATGAGAAATTTCATGTGCTCAGAAAGAGGAAGAAATATCAGCAAATAGCTCTAATGACCTCCGTGTCGCCAAGGCCATGGTTTCTCACAAAGATCAAGAGAAAGGAAAAGGCATTTAAGAGATGCTCTTTCTTATGGGCAGGAACAGTTAGTATCCAATATACTTGCATGCTTTGGTGTTCCTACTCTTCCACTTGGAGAAAGCCAGGCCTTTTCAATTTGCTCTCTGCTGTGTATCTCTATGTGATAATAATCATTATGCAACCTTCCCCTTGCCAAATAATATTAAATGCTTGAGTATGTATTAAAGAGGCCTTAACCAACTGTCAATTGGAATCTGTCACTGTACTAGGGGCTGTCGATGCAACAAAGAAAGTTAACACGCCACAGTTAATTATCAAAGAAACATCCATTTATTTTTTTTTAGGAAAAGATAAAAATATATGAAAGGAGTAAAAATGATTCTAAGCCGAAGTCTCTGGATGTCATCGCAGGCCAGAGATTGTCATTCACCCACTGCTATTGTTACTCCTCACAGGTTCTAATTCAAACCCTCTTCCCTTAAAGACAGAAATCAAAAATAAAGGGTAGGCATGAGAGAGGAGTGCCCATCCACTGGGCATAGTCTCCCTGGCAGTGTTTCTGAAACATGAGTCAACAGGTCCCCAGGAGGACTTTGAATTTTCATGGTTTCAGTTCAGGATCCAGAAATTCTCATGTAAGCATATCCTGAAATTGTATTGCCACTTGATATCATCTGTATTTGTATTTCTGTTTATGATACATTGGTGCTGAGTAGAAATACTTTAATAATATCAGACTAAAAAGAAAAGAAATGGACTAAATATATAAATGAGATGCCCAAGCTAAGTGAAGACAGTGTCCTATCATGGTGTTCAAAATGTTTCCAGAGCATTCCAGGAAAAAGTGTAGGGGAATTGAATCATTAACTGACATGTGACTAGACATACCGAACTCAAAAGAACCCATGCTGTACAGGGGCAGTGCCATAGTCAAGTGGCAAAGACAAAACACCATATAGTAGTTACTAGATTTCATTGATGTCAAGAGGAAAGTGGCTTTTTTGCTTCTGATAAAATCAGCAGAGTAAGATGTGATGAAAAGGCCTTACTTATACCAATTACTACTTAGCAAGTGATGGTCAACAGTGTGCTGATAAGAGTCTAATTATACAACTCCAAGCACAAATTGTTGAAAGGGAATGTTAATCTGATCGTATGACCTTAATCAATAATATGCCAAAACAGACCTTTATCTGTGTGAGAAATTCATAACCTGACTTCAGTCCCTGGCTTTCTTGACCTCTGTTACCTTGAACGCTGTGGAACAAATTCCTTCTCCTTGAAATGTTTTCTCCCTTTAGGGTCCATGACACGTCTCTATCTTTCTCCTACTTGAAGAGCTCCTTCGCTTCCTCTGTGGGCTTGCTTCCCAAATGGTACTATTCCTCAGGTTCCTTCTCAGCTGTCTTCCTCTCTGGAGTCAATCACATCCTCACTGTGATTCAACTACCAATGCAGCCATCACTTCCAAATCTCAAGCTCACCTGCTGCTCTTGAACTTGACACCCAGAACTTCCACCTGAGTATTTAAAAAAGCCACTGCATAGTTTTAAATGTCCCAAACAGATATTCTCTTCTTGTAAATCTTGCAAAGGGACCAAGGATTTCCCTAGCAAATCAGAAATCCTGGCTCTTTCCCTTTAGGGTTTCAAACCAAAGGGAAGGTTATAACCCTTCTGATGGGTTATAACCCTTCTGATGTGCTGGGATGGTCCTACCTAAGTTAAGTGGCCAGGAATATACAATAATGGCCCTCAAGAAGAAATCCACCATCATGACGGCAGTGGTGGTGATGGTGGTGGTGGAGTGAAAGGGCTGGGCTGGTAAGCCAGGTCAACACCAGGGCCCGTCTGGTCTTAAGGGGAAGGTCAGTTGCTCACAAAGTGATGATGTTACATCCTGTCCTGACCCACCATCTTGGACCTTGGGGTTCCTTAAGAGAAATAGTTGATTATCTGTACATGAAAATATTTGTCACTAGAGTTGTAATTGGGAACCCAGTCTCCTATAGAGTGGAGTAACCATCAGTAACCTCTCTCCCTCCAGTCTGTGCACCACTATCTGCAGTGGGTTAAGCGTTAAGCCTCCAACCTTTAGACATGGGAGCTGGACTTCCTGTTTTCTGAACCAGCCTCACAAAAGCAGAAGTGAGAACCTTAGGCAGTCAGATCAGACTTCTCAATTTCTTTTCTGAATAACAGAAATAAACAAGATTGACTCATTTGGATAAGGTGAGCACTGAAGGGGTCTTACTTTCCGAGGAAGGGAGGGCTCAGGGAATGGTGAATGGACCTCTCATAATCAGGATAGAAGCATAAATTTGCTCTATTTGTGTGGTAACTTAAGTATGGCTTTATTTTTGACCACAGCAAGTGAGATAGGATGTATGTGAAAGCTCCCAGAACAGGGTCTGACACTTGGTGGGTATTCAGTGATGTTTGGATTTGAATCGAAATCTTGTTTAATAAGACATACATACTACCGTGTTTGAGAAATTGCAGAGAAGAACCTGGTCATGGCTTCAAGTTGGAATTTCCTTTTGTGACTCCAGAGAACAATAGTCATCTTCCTTTCTTAAGAGGATTCCGTCCCATTTACAGTGAGGTTGGTTAGCGGAAGGACTTGGAGTCAGCAGAGTCAGTTAAATGCATGCACATGTGATTCCACAATATAGACCATGTTTATAGGATTAGTTCCCCTCCTTCCGTGTGCAGTTCCTTACCCCAGGCCACCATAGTCTCTTGTCTGCAGTCCTGCCACAGTTTCTTACTTGGGTGCTCTGCTTCTACTCTTTATTCTCCAACAACAGCAAAGCATGATCATCTTCATATAGATGTAGGATCACATCATTCTCTTGCCTGAAACCCTTCCGTGGCTTCCCCATTGTATTCTGAATAAAGGTCAACCTCCTTGCTGTGGCCTGAAAGACCCTAAACAACCCGGCTACTATCCACCACTCACCCCTGAACTCCCTCCCACCATCAGGGTTGCCACACTTCTCCTTTAGGTGTTGGCTTCCTTTAGGTGTCAACTTGAACGTCACCTTAGAGAAGTCTTTTCTGAGCATCTTGCCAAACTAGCAAATGTGTTCTCTTCTGCTGTTCTCTAGCTCAACAGCTTCTTGTTTAAGACTTCACATTCTGTATTATTTTATTTATTTGTATGTCCCCCCCCTTTTTTTTGGGTCATCTTTTCCCTGCACTAGAATTGTAAGCACAAAACCATGGCTGACTCGAGCAAGACTGTCCATGTCTACAGTAGTGGTTGGAACTCAATAAATCTTTGTTAAATGGATGAAAGGAGATGATTTTGTCCAGTGCTCCCAAGTTATAGAATTGTATACAAAATCTGCCCTTGTGAACCACAGAATCCCTTAAAAGATGTACGTACCAGAGTATTTAGCAAACAATGGTTACCAACAGTATTCTAACATACTATGTGATAATGGCAGAAATGAAAAGGTTGTATTCATAACACCAGTCTAAAATGTGTAACTTCAAAACTAATTATAATTTTATCTGAAATGTTACTCTTTACCAGAAAAAGAGGGAAAAATGTTCAGTCTCACTAGTAATCAAATAAACGTGCATTCGGATAATGATTTAGGTGTCATCTTCCACATTCAAAATAGGCAAAGGTTTTGTTTTTAAGATAAAATTTATTTGGAATGAACACGCTGTAGTATACTGCCGGTGAAAAGTCAGCCGGCAAAAGTTTTTTCAGAAAAGTAATTTAACAATATGCACTAAAGTCATTAATGTTTTCGATCCACATTGTCTTCCCAACAAGTCCTATTGGTAAAATAATAATAGAAAACTTTAGCTACTTGGATTTTTTACAAGGTTGTTTATAATTTGAAAAGTCCTCAATATACAACACTATGTAACTATAACTGTTGTATGAGTAAAATAATAGAGGAATGGGGGCGCCTGGGTGGCGCAGTCGGTTAAGCGTGCGACTTCAGCCAGGTCACGATCTCGCCGTCCGTGAGTTCGAGCCCCGCATCGGGCTCTGGGCTGATGGCTCAGAGCCTGGAGCCTGTTTCCGATTCTGTGTCTCCCTCTCTCTCTGCCCCTCCCCCGTTCATGCTCTGTCTCTCTCTGTCCCAAAAATAAATAAACGTTGAAAAAAAAAATAATAGAGGAATAGTGCATATATAATTGCATATTGAGAAAGGCTGTTGTACTGTGTTTTCGCAGAATATTTAATTACATGGAAAATTTTTCATACTGTGCATTAAGCGAGACAAAGAGGGAATGAAAAGTATATTGCAATTTTCTTAAAAAAAAGTATGAGTATACGTATGAATGCAGAGAAAAAAGCCCCCCCAAAATAACAAATGTTGATAGCAATTAGTATTGAATACCATAGACAGTATAATTTTCTGTATTCTCCATATTTTTAGCAATGAACATATGTTAATTTATAATCAGAAAAAGTGCTTATCTAAAAAGAAATGAGAGAGGGAAATGATAAAAAAAAAATACATGCAAAATCATCTATATTTGTTACAAAGCTTGAGTAAAAAAAAAAGAAAGAAAGAAACCCTTGGAACTTCTCAAAGGTTGATTCTTTTCCAAGTGGCACTACAAGCTTCAAAGTTGAGTCAGCAACCACATGACAAACTGACATCCGTGGCCTGTCCCAGGTGGCCCAAGATAAGACAGGACGGAAGCCAACTCCTGACAAGCAGGAGTTCTTTCTCTAGACAGGTGCCTTGACAATGGAGAAATGACTGTTCTGAAATGAACAGAGGAGCCAGAGTGAACTTTTGGATTGTGTGGCCCAGCCTCTTTCAAACCAGGGCCACACAACAGTGGAGACTCAAAGAACATACAAACCCTCTAGTTTCGAAAGAAGCAGGAAGGAATCATTGTGTTATTCTTCACTTTCTGTGTTTGTTTGCTCTTTGATAGCTCTGTGCTCACAAAGATAGGAAAGGATCCTCCTTGGAATGCCGGCTGCCTATTCTTCCATTATTATTATTATTATTATTATTATTATTATTATTACTATTACTATTTGTAACAAAAAGTGAATGGAGTTTTTAAGGAGAAGTGTAAGAAGGCAGTTAAGAGGTTTAAGAAGGGGTTTTAAGCAGGAGAGTCTCTTACCCATCCCGGTGCCCCAGGAAGGTAAAGTGTACTCTCTTATCTTGCCACTCCTACGTGGCTCCCATGTCACTCAGCTGCTGCTACTGTGACCTCCAGGTCCTTGCACTCCCTGAGGTTATGAAAACAGGGCACTCACACCACCGTGGCTGACACTGATGGGAGCCGCACCCCTGCGTATCTTTAAATGAAAGGAGACATAACTTGTGTCGCCACGTTCACACCAATCCTGAACCATTGGATTATGGTTTATTTTATTTCTATCCCCCCCCCCACCGCCTCCCACCCCTCCATAAAGAAAACCTTCAGGTCATCAGAGCAAAATTTGCAAGTATGCAAAACATAACTAAGCAGAACTCTCCATTAATGGTTTTTTTTCTTTTTAATTGTCCTTCCCCAAATATCTGCTATCCCACTGTGTTCCCTATCTTACTTCTCACCCCAGCCAGACCCTGGTGTCCTCCCTGACTCCTCTCTGATACCTTCTCTCCAGAAGTGTTCATTCAGGCCTGCTTACTGTGCTTTATTCCTTCAACAGCATGTACTGAGGCAGTTCTGATCTCGGTTCCACTGTGTAAAGAACTTGCAGGTCATTAATCCCGTCCTCAGAGCAAAAAAAGCTGAACAAGCTGAAAATCAATACATTCCCTTGAACCCATCAGTGACTGAGGTCCCAGGGCAGAGCTGCATCCCATGATCTGGAGAGAGAGGCCAGACCAGAGTCACAGCCAAGATCTCCTTACCTGTCCAGAAGGTGCTGCAGCCCCACGCTGGTGGGAACACTTAGATGACAGTTTTGATAAATCGCTGGAGGCTGAGTGTGGACCAGCCCGAGGGTAAGAAACTCCTGGAGTCTGCCTTCTTTTTTGGGGTCTTACCTCCAGGAACCTCGCCAGGGTTTTCACGATGAAGAGCCCAGAGTGATCCCCATGTGGCTCTGGCACAGGAAGGGGAATATTTACCATTCAAAAATATGCCTGGAGCATTCTTGTAACAAAGGCCTACTTGCTAAGGGAAAGGACTGTCCTACCTGGGGAAGGGCATTTCCCTGCCTCCAGCCTTCCTGTCTCACCTGAGGGGGGGGGGGGGGAATGAGCTAATAAACACTTGTGAAAGTCATAGCCCAGGAAGACAAGCCCACTTAAAGACACATTTAATTATAAGATCACATCCGAACGCTACCCGTTGAGTACCTGCAAACCTCGGTGAAATAGCAGCGGGTTGTAACTGAACGGCACAGGCCCTAGTTACTCGAGGCCTCTGGCACCTGCACCTTCAGAGATTAAAGACAGGTCAACACCCTGGTTACATTAGAATAGAAGCTGAGACTAAGTTGCAACGCCAGGTAACAGGCAAGCAAAACCACAATCCGAGTAGCATCAGCACCAGGTGCCGGCATGGCAGAGATTCGGGAATTACGGGGCAAGCAACTAAAATAGCTATGATAAATATTTTAAGAGCTATTTTGGGAAAAGTGGACAGACCACTTGCAAGAACAGTTGAGTCAGGTAAGCAGCAAGATGGGAACTTTAAGAAAGCGGTAAAAGGAAATGCTAGAGGTAAAACGCACTGTAACAGAAACAAAGAGTGCCTCTGATGGGCCCCGCAGTAGACTGGACGTGGCCAAGAAAAGAACCATTACGCTCGAAGACAGATAAAAATGTCCTCAGTGCCTCTGTGTGCCAGACCCTGTGTTGGGCCATAGCGAACAAGGCGGATGGCCTGTGTCCGTCTAGAAGTGCCTTCCTGCAAGAGGAGAATTCAGAATACATCCATCCATCTCCCATCTGTCCTATCCTTCCCATCTTTGCTATCTATTACCATCCCCGTCCTGACCTTTGCCTCTTTGAAACCTCCCAGATGACTCTTAACACTTTCACATCTGGTCTTCGTACCTTCCAGCACCTGCCCCATTCCAATTAATTCTTGGCACTGTTGCTGGAAAAATCAATCTCACATGTAAAACGGGCTGCTTTCTCCCTGCTTTGGTGGTTATAGGTTGCTGTCCGGATTAAGTCTGAATCCCTAAGCGAGACATGCAGCATTGACTTCGACCTCCTTCTTTTATAGCTTCAACTTTTACCAACCCCTACCTAGAATTTTATGCACAGACACACCGAACTCTGGTTCAGTAACTTAATATTCTGACCTGATAAATTTCTTCCACTAGTGGAATGTCTGTCCCCTTCCCTGTTCTACCTTGCCTAGGCATCTAATGTATCCTTCAGGACATAGTTTTGGAATCAGTGACCACAGGAAGCCTTCCTTCCCTTCTTCCATAGCATATCAGGTAGGTACATTTTCTGTTTATTTTTAAAAAAAAATTTTTTTTTTCAACGTTTATTTATTTTTGGGACAGAGAGAGACAGAGCATGAACGGGGGAGGGGCAGAGAGAGAGGGAGACACAGAATCGGAAACAGGCTCCAGGCTCCGAGCCATCAGCCCAGAGCCCGACGCGGGGCTCGAACTCACGGACCGCGAGATCGTGACCTGGCTGAAGTCGGACGCTCAACCGACTGCGCCACCCAGGCGCCCCCGTTTTCTGTTTATTATAGCAGTTACCACTCTGTGTCATAACCATCTGTTTTCTTGACTGTTCTGCCCTGGAGTAGGCTGTGGTTCTTTAAGGGTATGTGTCATTCTTAATAGGCAATGTTTTCCAGACACCTAGTACTTTGACAATTAAAGGCAACCAGTACATGTTTGATGGATAAATGCATGTATAGATGAATGCAGAAGGTTTACAGTAGGAGAGAAATAGGTAAATACAAGAAACGAAACTACAACAGGCATCTGGCTTAAAAGCTAACTTCTAGGGTGTAATAGGGTTTGTGGTTACAAAGTTGACTCTGGGTTCACTTAAGCAGAGTTGGAATTTTCTAGAGGGGTATTAGGTGGCTCATGGAATCAATAGAAAGGCTGGAGAGTCATGGAAAAGACATAACCAAGAACTTGGCATAGGAATGGCCTGCTGAGAACTGAGGCTGGTGTAGCTGTCTTGGCACATTTGCTACAGGACTTCTCTACCTGCCAGAGCCACTGCCGAGAGTCACAATTTGGTTGCTTAGTCCCTCTTTCAAGATTCAAAATCTCCACAGGGAGACTCTGACTTGCCGTGCTTGGGTGAGGTGTCTGTGATGTAATTGCTGGGGGTGGGAAAAGGGAATAGCTTCTCTTCAGTTTCAAAGGAATGGTGTTCACATGCTAAGTAGCCAAAGGGACAAAATGGCGACCGTGCAGATTTTCCCGAAGAGCTATGTGTCAATTTCCTAGGGCTGTCATAACAAAGGACTACAAACTGGATGACTTACAACAACAAAAATTTATTTCCTCACAATTCTAGAAGCTAGAAGTCTGAAATCAAGGTGTCAGCAGGGTTGATTCCTTCCAGAGAGTGCCTTTGTCTTAGCTTCTGGTGCTTACTGGAAATCCTTGGCATTGTGGCTTCCAGACATATCACTACAAGAACATCAAGCGGTGTTTTCCCTGTGTGTCTGTGTTTCTGTGCCTCTTCTTCTTATAAGGACACCAGCCGTATTGGATTAGGGGGGCACCTACTCCAACATGACCTCCGCGGTGACCCTATTTCCAAATAAGGTTACATTCTGAGGTACTGGGAGTTAGGACTTCAACATGCCTTTTTGGAGGACGCGGTTCAACCATAACGTCCTACACCTTCTACATCAATGTTTTCCTTCTATCCCATGGTTTCCCAAGAGCAGTGAAGGGGGAGTCTTCTGCCCCAAGTGTAGACAGGGGGTACAATGTGAAGGATGTAAAGATATAATAAAAATGACTAAAAGATGGTTGCTTTTTGTTCTCGACTTGGGCCAGGGGTTCTAAACAACATCGGTGATAAAATACTTTTCTCTCCCACATCTGTGTGTTGGTTCTAAATAATTTCAGTATGTGGTAAAACTATGTCCACAAATTCTTCAATATGCCTCCCTTTGACCTGTGGAGCCCACTTCTTTCCTGAATGTGGGCTGGACTTAATATTTTTGTTTGGTTCATCCATAGTGTATTTACAGAGTTTGAAATCTATCTTTAAATGGAAATTTATTCTTTTTTTTTTTTGCTAGTTTTATTTTTTATTTTTTAGTTTTTTTTATACATAATTTATTGTCAAGTTAGCTAACGTACAGTGTATACAGTGTGCTCTTGGTTTTGAGGGTAGATTCCCATGATTGATCACTCACACACAACACCCAGTGTCATCCCAACAAATGCCCTCCTCAATGCCCAACACCCATCTCCTCTCTCCCTTGCCCCTCTTCCCCATCAACCCTCAGTTTGTTCTCAGTATTTAAGAGTCTCTTATGGTTTGCCTCCCTCTCTGTTTGAAACTATTTTTCCCCCTTCCCTTTCCCCATGGTCCTCTTTTAAGTTTCTCAAGTTCCATATATGAGTGAAAACATATGATGTCTGTCTTTCTCTGACTGACTTATTTCACTTAGCATAATACCCTCCAGTTCCATCCATGTTGTTGCAAATGGCAGGATTTCCTTCTTTCTCATTGTCAAGTAGTATTCCATTGTATATATAAACCACATCTTGTTTATCCATTCATCAGTTGATGGACATTTAGGCTCTTTCCATAATTTGGCTATTGTTGAAAGCACTGCTGTAAACACTGGGGTACATGTGCCCCTATGAATCAGCACTCCTGTATCCTTTGGATAAATTCCTAGCAGTGCAATTTCTGGGTCATAGGGTAGTTCTATTTTTAATTTTTTGAGGAACCTCAACACTGTTTTCCAGAGCGGCTGCACCAGTTTGCATTCCCCCCAAAGTGCAAGAGGGTTCCTGTTTCTCCACATCCATGCCAGCATCTCTTGTTTCCTGAGTTGTTAATTTTAGCCCCTCTTACCAGTGTGAGGTGGTATCTCAACGTGGTTTTGATTTGTATTTCCCTGATGATGAGAGACGTTGAGCATCTTTTCATGTGTCTGTTGGCCATCTGGATGTTTTCTTTGGAAAAGTGTCTATTCATGTTTTCTGGCCATTTCTTCACTGGATTATTTGTTTTTTGGGTGTTGGGTTTGGTAAGTTATTTGTAGATTTTGGATGCTAATCCTTTATCCGATATGTCATTTGCAAATATCTTCTCCCATTCCATCAGTTGCCTTTTAGTTTTGTTGATTTTTTTCCTTTGCAGTGCAGAAGCTTTTTATCTTGATGAGGTTCCCAATAGTTCATTTTTGCTTTTATTTCTCTTGCCTTCAGAGATGTGTTGAGCAAGAAATTGCTGTGGCTGAGGTCAAAGAGGTTGTTGCCTGTTTTCTCCTCTAGGGTTTTGATGGTTTCCTGTCTCACATTTAAGTCTTTCATCCATTTTGAGTTTATTTTTGTGAATGGTGTAAGAAAGTGGTCCAGTTTCATTCTTCTGCATGTTGCCATCCAGTTCTCCCAGCACCATTTACTAAAGAGACTGTCTTTTTTTCCATTGGATGCTCTTTCCTGCTTTGTCAAAGATTAGTTGGCTATACATTTGTGGGTCCAGTTCCGGGTTCTCTATTCTATTCCATTGGTCTATATGTCTGTTCTTGTGCAGGTACCATACTGTCTTAATGATTACAGCTTTGTAGTAGAGGCTGAAGTCCAGGATTGTGATGCTGCCTGCTTTGGTTTTCTTTTTCAACATAAATTTGGCTATTTGGGGTCTTTTGTGGTTCTATACAAATTTTAGGATTGTTTATTTTAGATTTGAGAAGAATGCTGGTGAAATTTTGGTTGGGATTGCTTTGGGTAATATTGACATTTTAACAATGTTTCTTCTTCCAATCCATGAGCATGGAATGTTTTTCCATTTCTTTGTGTCTTCTTCAATTTCCTTCATAAGTTTTCCATAGTTTTCAGCATACAGATCTTTTACATCTTTGGCTAAGCTTATTCCTAGGTATTTTATGGTTCTTGGTGCAATTATAAATGGGATTGATTTCTTGGTTTCTCTTCCTGCTGCTTCATTATTGGTATATGGAAATGCAACTGATTTCTGTACGTTGATTTTGTATCCTGCAACTTTGCTGAATTCATGTATCAGTTCTAGCAGTTTTTTGGAGGAGTCTTTTGGGTTTTCCACGTAGAGTATCATGTCATCTGCAAAAAGTGAAAGTTTGATTTCTTCTTTGCCAATTTGGATGCCTTTCATTTCATTTTGTTGTCTGATTGCTGAGGCTAGGACTTCCAACACTATGTTAAACAACAGTGGTAAGAGTGGAAATCCCTGTTGTGTTCCTGATCTCAGGGGAAGGTTCTCAGTTTTTCCCCATTGAGAATGATATTAGCTGTGGGCTTTTCATAAATGGCTTTTATGATGTTTAAGTATGATCCTTCTATCCCGACTTTCTTGAGGGTTTTTATTAAGAAAGGATTCCGTATTTTGTTAAATGCTTTTTCTGCATCTATTGACAGGATGGTCAATAGATAAATATGGTATTTAACCTTTCTTCTATTAATGTGATGTATCACATCGACTGGTTTGCGAATATTGAACCAGCTCTGCAGCCCAGGAATGAATCCCACTTGATCGTGGTGAATAATTCTTTTGATATACTGTTGAATTCGATTTGCTAGTATCTCATTGAGAATTTTTGCATCCATGTTCATCAGGGAAATTGGTCTATAGTTCTCTTTTTTAGTGGGGTCTTTGTCCCACTAAGGAAATTTGCCTTCCTCCCACAGCACTCAAGGGAGAGAATTGCTCTCTCCAACTGCGCCTGGAAGCTAACTGCCAAGCCAGGTGCTGGCTCCCCTCCTCCCCAGGTGCGTGAACAGTGTAGTGGCCCCAGTCTGGAGAAAGCTTCGCAGTTAGAGAGAGATTGGATCTTCTTCCATTTTTTTTTTTTTTTTGATTCCTGGTCTGTGGTTTTTCTCTTTTCCAAATACAATCCTCACTTTCACAACCTCTCTTTCTCTTCCTTTCGTCTCTTCAAAGAAGGGGATCCCTCGTCTCGATTCTTACACTGTTTTATCTCTCACAGTTTGCAATCATGCACCTATGGCTTTGCCACATTGTCCCTGTGGGCTCCTGGAGACATTTCTGTCACTCTGTAGCCCGGATTCCTGGAACTCCAAGTCTTCTGGCCTCAGTACTGCTGTGTTTGAGGGATAAGGGAACTGTGGGCCCCCCTACTTCTCTGCCATGTTGACTCCTTTAAAAACCTTTACCTAGTTGTTGTAAAACTAAAGGCATCAAGCAAAAAAAATATAATTAAGTATAAAAATAAAATTAGCTTTGGTAATTACTGAAAATAATTTTGTTTACAGTTAAGAAAATATGAAAAAAATGACTTGTCATAGTTGTCAAATATGCTAGGTATTATGGTACTGCTTTTATGGCATTTGACCCTGAGACTCAGAATTGTCTGAGGCAGCGTAAGTTCTCCATTGTGTAAAGAAGACTGCATTTTCTTCATTATGGCTTTTTTTGATGTCAGGGAGTTGGAGCCTATGAAGAGTGCAGTCATATCCCTACTTAAGCTGATGAAAAGTTTATCAAACAAATTTGACAAAGGTTTCCTGTGTACCCACTATGTGCTTGGAATACACCTGTGAAAAAAATAGACCCTCGCCTTGTGAATGGAGGGAACAGCAAACATGAAATGTATATAGTAGGTTAGAAGTGGGGGGAAACAATAGGGCAGGAAGGAGAGCTGGGCCTACTGGGGTGGAGTGGACTGGGGCAGATTGTAGGATTGTGCAGGTGGATGGGGGCAGGCCTCACTGAGAAGAGACATAGGACCAGAGACTTGGAGGAAGGGAGGAAGTTTGGCATGTGGGTAACTGGAGAACATTCCCACAAAGGGACCATCTAAGGCAAGGGTCTGCGTGGATGTGTACCTAGCCTATTGGAAGGCCATGGGAGTAGAAGGAGAAGGGAGCTGAGGCTGCCCCTGGGGTGGGATGTACCTTGAGTGAGGAAGCTCTCTTCTGAAGGAGAAAGCCTGAACTGCCAACATGCCGGCAGCTGGGGAACAAGGGCTTCACACTTGACGGAGGTCTGGGCAGGACTCCTAGCAGCCCCAAAGAGCAGGATTTACAGGGATTGAGTCATTTCATGTGGACAGGGTTTTAAGGGGGAATCCTGTATTCTATGTGGAAAACCCAAGAGACTCCACTGAAACACTGCTTGAACTGATACATGAATTCAGCAAAGTTGCAGGATATAAGATCAATGTACAGAAATCAGTTGCATTTCTAAACACCAATAATGAAGCAGCAGAAAGAGAACTCAAGGAATTGATCCCATTTGCCATCATACAAAAACCATAAGAAACCTCAGAATAAACCTAACCAAAGAAGCAAAAGGTCTGTACACTGAAAACTATAGGAAGCTTGTGAAAGAAATTGAAGAAGACACAAAGATATGGGAAAACATTTCATGTTCATGGATTGGAAGGACAAATATTGTTAAAATAAATATACTACCCCAAACAACCTACACATTTGATGCAATTCCTATCAAAATAACACTAGTATTCTTCACAAGCTAGAACAAATAATTCTAAAATTTGTGTGGAGCCACAAAAGACCCTGAATAGCCAAAGAAATCTTGAAAAAGAAAACCAAAGCTGGAGGCATCACAATCCCAGACTTTAAGCTGTATTACAAAGCTGTAGTCATCAAGACAGTATGGTACCAACACAAAAAAAGACACATAGATCAATGGAACAGAACCAAGAAATGGACCTAAAGACATATGGCCAACCAATCTTCAACAAAGCAGGAAAGAGTATGCAATGGAAAAAAGACCATCTCTTCAGCAAATGGTGCTGGGGGAACTGGACAGCAACATACACAAAATAGATTCAAAATGGAGGAAAGACTTAAATGTAAGACAGGAAGCCATCAAAATCCTAGAGGTGAAAACAGGCAGCAACTTCTTTGACCTTGGCTGCAGCAACTTCTTACTAGACATGTCTCCAGAGGCAATGGAGACAAAAGCAAAACTGAACTATTGGGACCTCATTAAGATAAAAACTTCTGCATGATGAAGGAAACAGTCAACAAAACTAAAAGGCAACCAACGGAATGGGAAAAGATATTTGCAAATGACATATCAGATAAAAGGCTAGTATCCAAAATCTATACAAAACTTACCAAACTCAACACCCAAAAAACAAATAATACAGTGAAGAAATGGGCAGAAGACATGAATGGACCCACTTTTCCAAAGAAGATATCCATATGGCTAACAGACACATGAAAAGATGCTCAACATCACTCATCATCAGGGAAATACAAATCAAATCCACGATGAGAAACCACCTCACACCAGTCAGAATGGCTAAAATTAACAACTCAGGCAACAACAGATGTTGGCAAGAATGCAGAGAAAGGGGAACACTTTTGCACTCTTGGTGGGAAGGCAAACTGGTATAGCCACTCTGGGAAACAGTATGCAGGGTCCTCAAAAAATAAAAAAAAAATAGAACTACCCTATGACCCAGCAATTGCACTACTAGGTGTTTATCCAAAGGATTAAAAAAAATGCTGATTTGAAGGGGCACATGTACCCCAATGTTTATAGCAGCAATATCAACAATAGCCAAAGTATGGAAAGAGCCCAAATGCCCATCAACTGATGAACGGAGAAAGAAGATGTGATCTATATATGATGCTAAGCAAAATAAGTTAGAGAAAGACAAATATCATAGGATTTCACTTATGATGTGGAATTTAAGAGACAAAACAGATGAAAATAGGGAAGGGAAGGAAAAATAAGATTAAAAAAAAACAGAGGAAGACAAACCATAAGAGACTCTTAAATACAGAGAACAAATTGAGAGTTTCTGGAGGGGAGGTGGTAGTGGGGATGGGCTAAATGTATGATGGGCATTAAGGAGGGCGTTTGTTGTGAGGAGCACTGGGTGTTATTTTTTTATTTTAATTTTATTTTTTTAATTTACATCCAAATTAGTTAACATATAGTGCAACAATGATTTCAGGAATAGATTCCTCAGTGCCCCTTACCCATTGAGCCCATCCCCCCTCCCACAACCCCTCCAGTGACCCTCTGTTTGTTCTCCATGTGTAAGAGTCTCTTATGCTTTGTGCCCCTTCCTGTTTTTACATGATTTTTGCTTCCCTTCCCTTGTGTTCCTCTGTTCTGTGTCTTAAAGTCCTCGTATGAGTGAAGCCATATATTTGTCTTTCTCTGACTGACCAGTTTCGCTTAGCATAATACCTTCTCGTTCCATCCACGTAGTTGCAAATGGCAAGATTTCATTCTTTTTGATTGCCGAGCGCTGGGTGTTATATGTAAGTGATGAATCGCTAAATTCTACTCCTGAAACCAATACTACACTATATTTTAACTAACGTGGGTTGAAAACCACCAAAGTCAGGGGGAATCCGAGGTTAGCATAGTGGGAGATATCCATGTAATCCCAAGGCACTTAGTTGACTGACAGTGATGGCATGCAAAGACACAAAATTGACATACAGCAGTTTTGCATAGATCAGACCAAGATTGGGGCTAAAGAATACTTTAAAGAAGATGAAAGTCATCCACCAGGGAAATTACAAAACACTTGAAGTAAGTATTTGCTGTACTTTTTTTTTTTTCTATGTCTGAGAACCGTGACTGGATAGTAAGCTGTAAGTAAGAAAGAAATAGATCTCACCCTTCTTTTGTGTGTATATCAGTCGGCTCAGGCTGCTGTAACAAAATCCCACAGACTGGGAGGCTTGCACGACAGACATCTGTTTTCTCGCAGTTCTGAAGGCTGCAAGGTCAAGGTCAAAGAATCAGCAGGTTTGGTTTCTGCTGAGACCCCTGTGCGTGGCTTGTAGACACCCTGTTCTCACCCTGTCCTCACATGGTCTTTCCCCTGAGTGGCAACATTGCTCGTGTCTCTTCCTCTTTTTACAAGGACACCAGTCATATTGGATTAGGGTCTCATCCCTATGACTTTAACTGTAATTACTCCCTTAAAGACCCTATCCGCAACTCGTGACATTGGGGGTTAGGGCTTCACGTACGAATTTGAGGGGAACACACTTCAGTCCGTAGCTGTATATGGTACCTTGTGGGGTAGTGCCCTGTGTTCTTTTAGGCATTTAGGGCCAGAACATTTTGGAGTTGAAAGGGTTACTAGAAGTGTTCAAATTTAACTTTCCCGCAAAGTCAGAATCCCTGGAAAATAGTTATTATTTCACTGGGGAGCTGAACTTTTCTGGTTGGCACGTCTGATATATAGGGTTAATAACGTATAGCAGATAGAAGTAAAGGGAGAGGAGTGTGGGGGAGGTGTGCAGGCAGGCATTTTGAATTCCAAGGCAGATTTATCCGTAGTAATAAAAGGGGTCTGTCGGAGGAAGCAATGATAACGAAAGTAGAAATGGTAACACTTTAAAAGCAGGGCCCAGAAAAGTAAGTGTAGCGCTGAGTTTGGGGCAAGGATCCCGGGGGCTGTCTAATCTCCATACCCTGGCTTCCCCACGGAGGTGCCCACCGCCCGCAGGAAGTTGTGTGGAGATGGGGATCAGGAATAATGTGCAAACAGAGTTATAGGATGTAGAAAATGTCATGATTCTGGGGAAGATGACCATATATTTTCTCTTCCAAACACGGGCATTGCTTAGAGTGACAGGGATGCCAGACGACAGGTGCACAGCAAGAACCCGGATGTGTGGTCACTCTAATATTTACAGGACTGTTGCCAGGGGAGGCTCAGTGGATCAGTGTGGATGTGGGCCCTGGGGACGTGTGATCCTCCTGGACCTCTGAGAAGTGACATTCTGCATGAAACTCCGTAACTGTTCCCTTTGGCCAAGCTGGGGCCCAAGAAAGTTAACGAGCTACACCTTTGAAATGTCGATCTCTGTACTACGCTGGCAACCCCAGAAAGGCCACGAAGTGCCCATTCCCTTTCTTTAACTTCTGCACGTTGATTTTTAACTCTTTCTCAGCTTTCTCATGTATATTTTAACCTTTCAATCGTCAAAACTCAATACCCGACAATACCTTCTTACTGTGGATTCATACAGAATTGAAACGTGTCACCAAATTCCGTGCCTTGGCAGTAGATTATGCAAAGTGTCATTTCCTCACAAAACATAACATAGAATCTGGAAAACAGAACTAGTAGAGTATCATCTTAAATGTTTTGCAACTTTTTTAAAAGTAATCTGTGCATCCGGTGTGAGTCTCGAACTCACGACCCTGAGATCAAGAGTCATGTGCTTCACTTACTGAGCCAGCCAAGCGCCCCTCATATTAAATGGTAACGATCAGCCCAAGGGTGACAAAAGCCATGCACTCATCCTACATGTGCTAAAGTAGCTTCTTTGGCAGGGGAGAGCAGAAGTAATAATCTACAGCTGAGCAATTGTCAGATGGTTAGAGGCCAAAAGTCCTAGAGTTAGAAAATGTTATCAGCAGACTGCACATGTGAAAACCTGGGAAGGGGAGGCTGCTGAAGATATGTTCCTACCCCTGTCCACACCCCTCCCCACCACATTTTTTAACCTTGCTGTTAAAGCTTGCGTTTTGTGTGTGTATTTATCCTCCTCCACAGCAGCTCTAGGGTAGGCCCACCATCCCTTGTCCCAGCAACTGACTCATTATTGATCTAATTCAGTTATTCTCCTTCCCTGTAATTCCCTTAGTCATGCGTGTGTGATGAAATCCTGGCCCATGAAGTGTTTGAAGCCAGCTGCGAAGATTCAGTCTTAAAAAGAGGTATGTGGAAACATACCCTCTCTTTTTTGCCTCTGGAGGTTGTGTGGTTGTGAAACCGGGAACAGCTGCAGCCATCTTGTGATCATGAGGAGAGCTGGTGGAGGACAAACAGGTTGCTCAGGCTGGAGGCCAAGGTAGAAAGACAGGAAGTATTAAGATGCCTGACATAATTGTTGAGTTGCTGAACTGTGGAGTTCAGCTGCAACAGTGGAACAGCCTTTCCTGTGGACTTGGCTTATGTCTTGAAACTCAGCAGTATAGTTGGTTTACAATTTGTATCTGATAGATTTCTAAAAGTTTGTGCAGGTCTGTGTCTGTTCTTCCTTGCTTCTGCTGGCCTTTTCTCCTGGAACCTTGTTTCCCGATTTGCCATTTATCTCTGCAGGGGCCATGGGCCTTAGAAAAATGGTATCCAGGGCTTCTGGGAGGTTGGGATAGAGGTACTTCCTCCATAGAGGATTTATATTTGCTTCTGCCAGATACCTGGGGGCTCTACTGGTCAGTGACACCTTAAACCCAATTCCTGGCTTGAGATTCCAGAAGGGAACTAGGCCTGCAAATCTGCCCCAGGCAGCAAGGTTGGGGCTGCAGTCAAGACCCCTCCAGGACAGTTTCTTTCTCTTTCTTCTTTTTCTTTCCTTTTCTGTAGTCAGTGCCCAGCAACCTTCCCCTAGGAAGGTAGGGGATGGGAAGGATTGTTTCTGGTTCACACTTTCCTTGACAGGGGACTTTGGGGGGTATCAGCCGTAGGAAGCACCCCAATAAGACCCCTGCCTGGGCATTGATTTCTCCCTCTCCCTCGGGAAGGCCTCAGAACCCAAGTTCTTATGCCCTGGAGCAAAGTGGCTGAGCATTCCTTCTCTGGATTCAGGCTTTGCCTCAACGTTGGCCCAAGCATTTGCCCCCAACTTATCAGTTCTTTCATTTTTTCCCAGCATTGTTCTTCGAATCTCATCTAGCAACATACCCATTTCATTGAGAGAGTTACTCCCCCTCTGTCATTAGTTTTGTGTGAGAAGATTCATTCATTACTGTTTCAGTCACTTGGGTCAGGAGTTTCTGTTGCTTTCAGGCTACTGAGTCCACTCTGGACACCTTAACGGCATTCTGGAGAAAATTCTGTCAGGACGTCTAAAAGAAGCCCAAAGCCTTTAATAGTAGGATTTGGGATGCACTGCCTCAATAAGGATTTCTTAGTTGTTCTGGGAAAAGCTGTAGAGGAGGAAAAAAATTGACTTGGAAAGGAGATGTGGCACAAATACAACAGCACAAAAGAAGAGTAACATTTATTATGGAGGGCTGATAGCCATTCAACTCTTGACATTTATCATCTCTGGACTAAAACTCTGGTCCCTTAGATTAAACAATGAGATTCTATGACTCAAGATGTGCAGATAACGTGATGGAATTGAGAGGGAGAACAAAGGGAAGGAGGAGGGGAGGAGGGGGGAGTGAGAGGAGGAGGGAGGGGAGGAAATAAAGGGGGAGAGATGTGTTCTATCCTCTTCCCACCTGGAAGCAAAAAAATGGTTCACCCCCATGTTTTCTGCTGTTTTGGGTCGGTCAGATCATACTGTGCCGTGAGTCCTGAGGTCTTGGGAGGCTTCCTCACTGGGACACAGTCATAGCCGTGACCCTGCCAAGTTTACACACAGTATGGTTTACGTTTGGCTTTGTTTTCAAGCTGGAAGCTTTAAATTATATTTAGAGCCACGTAGGTGTAGTGACTATAAAACCAATTTTAGCTAGACAGGATATCTTAGAAAACATCAGGAAGCCGGGATCTTGGGTCCACCTTGGTTTTCACGTTGCCTCTAGATCTTGAGAGAATCTCGACTTCTCTGAGCCTCTTGACCCCTATCGTTTAGATAAGGGGTTCGACACGATGATCTTTAAGATTCAGATTCTGACACGCTGCTCTATCAATCCAGATTTACTTAAGATTTTAAAGCCTGTATTTGATGGCAAGTCACCAAGTTGATTTAATACTGTCCTCCTCCTTGCTCTATTTCCCTTATAGCCATCCCAGTCCTCGTGGGTCATTGCACTGTCACGGGGCTTTGCTGTGGAGGATGCCGTGGGGTACAGCTCAGACCCTGCAGGACCCAGCCCTGGCCGCTGGGCTGCCTGCTCAGACCCTGCCTGGGAAATCAGTGCCTCAAGTGAAGGGAGCTGCCTCACCCAACAGGATGTTCCTTCCTAGGGGACAACTCAAGTCCCAACACTGGCCTAGTGGGTCTAGGCGGCCCTAACAGAATACCACAAACTGGGGGGCTTAAGCAACGGACATTTCTTTTCTTATCTGGAGGCTGGAAGTCCAAGATCAGGGTGCCAGTGGGGTCGCTGGTTTCTTCTGAGACCCGTTTTTATGGCTTACGGATGGATGTCTTCTTGCTGTGTCCTCACATGGCCTTTTTTCTAATTGCCCATCCCTGGCGTCTCTTTCTCTATCTACCTTTTTATTTTCTTTTTTTCTCCCCAGTATTTATTGAGCTCCTACTATATAGTGGGCACAAACACTGTGCCAGGACTTAGGGACGCAGCAGTGTGGAGGATGGACAGACAAGGGCCCGGCTCTCCTAGAGCTTCTGTTCGAGTTGTTGTTGTCTTACAAACAGCGTGCAGGGGTGAAGAGCACCTGGCTCTGGGGGGGCCCAAACAGACCAGGTTCAGCCACTCACCGCTGACAAAATCCAAAAGCAGAGAGATGAGTGGTGGTGAAACAAGAAAGGAATTTATTTCAGTGAGGCCAACACCAGGAAGACAGTGCATTGACGTCTCGAAGACGTCTCTAAAGTGCTGAAAATCCTTCCAGGTTTATATAAGGAGAATGTGGGACAGTGGGTACACGTAGGTGGGCAGTGAAGGGCAGGTTAGTCCTTGTCCTGGGGTCAGCCACCTGGGGGCAGTCATATTGCTCGAGGGGGCATTTTCAGTTCCCATCGTGGATGCTTTGCTCCCAGGGTCTATTGCCTGAGTTAAGAGAGAAGCTGGAAAGAACTTAATCAATTACAAAGTACAGGGTTGCCTGGGTGGCTCAGTCAGTGAAACATCCAACTCTTGGTTTTGGCTCAGGTCACCATCTCACGATTTTGTGTATTCGAGCCGCACGTTGGGCTCTGGGCTGGCAGCATGGATCCTGCTTGGGAGTCTCTCTCTGCCCCTACCCCGCTCACTCTGTCTCTGTCTCTCTCAAAATAAATAAATAAATAAACTTTAAAAAAAATAAAGAAGGTACAGATGGAGGTCAAAATGGAGAGAGTTGAAGTCCTCTTCCAGTTTTGTCAAGATTTAAAAAAAATTTTTTTTAAATGTTTATTTTTGAGACAGAGAAGAGACAGAGCATGAATGGGGGAGGGTCAGAGAGAGAGGGAGACACAGAATCTGAAGCAGGCTCCAGGCTCTGAGCTGTCAGCCCAGAGCCCGATGCGGGACTTGAACTCACCAGCCGTGAGATCATGACCTGAGCCAAAGTTGGACACTCAACCAACTGAGCCCCCAGGCACCCCTCATTCATCTATTTTTTAAAGTTTATTTATTTTGAGAAAGAAGGAGACAAAGAGAGAAAGAAGGAGAGAGAGAGATAGAAAGAAAGGAAGAAAGAAAGAAAAAAAGAAAGGAAGAAAGAAAGAAAGTGGGGGTGAGGCAGAGAGAGAAGGAGAAAGAATCCTAAGCAGTCTCCATGCTGTCAACACAGGGCCTGACGTGGGTCTCTATCCCATAAACTGTGAGATCATGACCTGAGCAGAAATCAAGAGTCAGATGCATAACTGACTGAGCCACCCAGGTGCCCCTATCCATTCATCTGTTGACAGACACTTAGGTTGCTTCCAAATCTTGGCCATAAATCTTAAGTGAACTCAGGTGTGTATAGATCTCTTCAAACTGATGTTTATGTTTTCTTTGGATAAATACCCAGGAGTGGAATTGCTGGTAGTCTATTTTTAATTTTTTGAGGAACCTCCATACTGTTTTCCACAGCGGCTGCACCAGTTTATTTTCCCACCAACTGTGCATAAGAGTTCCCTTTTCTCCTCATGCTCACCAATATTTGTTATTTTTTTGTCTTTTTGATTCTAGCTAATCTGACAGGTGTGACACCTCATTGTGGTTTCCATGTGCATTTCCTTGACTATTAGTAACGTTGAGCATCTTTCCATGTGCCTGTTGGCCATCTGTATCTTCTTTGCAAAACATGTCTATTCGTATCTGCTGCCCATCTAATAATCAGGTTGTTTGCTTTTTTGATATTAAGTTGTATCCTTTTTTTTTTTTTTTTTGGTCAGAATTATTTCTGTTTATTTTATGGCAATTTTGAAAATCCCAAATATGTTTGCCTTACTTTTGTTATTTTAATATGGCAGAGTGGCTTGTTAATTATGAGACATCTTTCCCCGTAGGTGTTCATCATTCTGTTATTACTCGGTTACTTGGCTGAGGAGAAATGTCACAATAATTGGCCATGGATTTCTCATCTTAGTTTTTTTTTTTTTATTAAGTTTTAAATTTTAATTCCAGTATAGTTAACATACAGTGTTATATTAGCTTCAGGTGTAGAATCTAGTGATTCAGCAATAATCTGTAGATTATTTAGTGCTCATTTTGATAAGAGTTGTGTAAGTTTTAAAATATATTCTAAACATGAGCCCCTTGTTGGATGTATAATTTGCAAATATCTTCTTCCATTTAGTAGTGTGCCTTTTCACTTTGTTGATGGTTTCCTCTGCTGTGCAAAACTTTGTAGTTTGATGTAATGTTATTTGTTTATTTTAGCTTTTGTTGCCCTTGCCTGAGGAGACTGACCCCTCAAAATATGGCTAAGACTGATGTCAAAGAGCTTACTGCCTATGTTTTCTTCTAGGAGTTTTATGGTTTCAGGTTTTACATCGAGTCTTTAATCCACATTGAATTTATTTTTGTATATTGTGTAAGATATTGGTCCAGGTTCGTTCTTTTGCATGTAGCTGTCCTATTTTCCCAACATCATTTATTGAAGGGGCCGTCTTTTCCCCATTGTATATTCTTGCAGCTTGTTATAGATTAACTGACATATATATGTGGGTTTATGTCAGGGCTCTCTATTCTGTTCCATTGATCTATATGTATATTTTCATGCCAGTACCATACTGTTTTGATGACTATAACTCTGAAGTATAGTTTTAAATCAGGGAGCATGATACCTCCAGCTTTGTTTTTCTTTCCCAAGATTACTTTGGTTTTTTGGGATTTTTTGTGTTTCTACATAAACTTTAGGACTCTTTGTTCTAGTTCTATGAAAAATGCCAGTGGAATTTTGATTGGGATTGCATTGAATCTGTATATTTCTTTGGGTAGTATGGACATTCTAATAATATTAATTCGTCCAGTCTATGAACATGGAATGTCTTTCCATTCATTTGTGTCATCTTCTATTTCTTTAATCAATGTCTCATGGTTTTTAGAGTACAGGTCTTTCATCTTGATTAACTTTATTCCTAGGTGTTTTATTCTTTTTGATGCAATTGTAAATGGGATTATAGCCTTGATTTTTCTTTCTGATAGCTCATTATAAGCATATAGAAAAATTACTCTTTCTGTGTATTAATTTTGTATCTTGTGATATTATTGAATTTATTTATTAGTTCTAACAATTTTGAAGTGAAGTCCTTATGGTTTTCTATATATAATATTATGCCATGACAATTTTACTTTTTCTTTTCCAATTTCCAATTTTTCTTTTCCAATGACTTGTATTTCCTTTTCTTGCCTAATTGCTGTGGCTAGGACTTTCAATACTATGTTAAATGAAAGTGCTGAGAGTGGACGTCCTTGTGTTGTTACTGATTTTAGAGGGAAAGACTTCAGCTTTTCACTGTTGAGTATGATGTTAGCTGTGGGTTTGTCACACCTGGCCTTTCTTATGTTGAGGTATGTTGCTTCTATATTTACCTTGATGAGAGTTTTTATCATAAATGGATGTTAAATTTTGTCAAATGCTTTTTCTGCATGTATTGAAGTGATCATATTATTTTTAGTCTTTATTTTGTTAATGTGGTATATCATGTTGATTGATTTGCAGATGTTGAACCAAGATTCTTGCTTCCCAGGAATAGATCCCACTAGATCATAGTGTATGATACTTTTAATATATTGTTGAATTTGTTTCACTAATATTTTGTTGAGGATTTTTGCATCTGTGTTCATTAAGGATATTGGCCTAGAATTTTCTTCTGTGCGGTGTCTGTCTGGGTTCAGTATCAGGGTAATGCTGGCCTTGTAAAATGAGTTTCAAAGTGTTCCTCCCTCTTCAATTTTTTGCAATAACTTGAGAAAGATAGGTGTTAGCTCTTCTTAAAAACTTGGTAGAACTTGCCTGTGATGCTCTCTGGTCCTGGACTTTTCTTTTTGGAGAGTTTAAAAATTAAAATAGGTTCAATTTTGTTACATATAATCAATCTATTCAGATGTTCTGTTTCTTTGTGATTCAGTGTTAGAAGGTATTTTTTAGGAAGTTATCCCTTTCTTCTATGTTTTCTAATTTTTTAGCATACATTATTCATAATATTCATAGTCTCTTAAGATTCTTTGTATTTCTGTGGGTAACTTCTTCCTTTCATTTCTGATCTTATTTATTTGGGCTCTCTCTCTTTCTCTCTCTCTCTTTCTCTCTCTCTCTTTATGAGTCTGGCAAGAGGTTTATCAATTTTGGTTATCTTTTTAAAAAGTCAGCTTTTAGATTCATTGATCTTTTCTATTGTTGTTTTTTTTGTTTTGTTTTTGGTTTCTATTTCATTTACTTCCGCTCTTATCTTTATTATTTCCTTCCTTCTACTAACTTTAGGTTTTATTTGTTCTTTTTGTAGTTCCTTTAGGTGCAAGGTTAAATTGTTTATTTGGATTTTTCTTGTTTTTTTTGAGGTAGGCCTGTGCCACTTTGAACTTTCTTCTTAGAACTGCCTTTGTCGTGTCCCATAGATTTTGGAAAGTTGTGTTTCCATTTTCATTTGTCTCGAATTATATTTTGATTTCCTCTTTGATTTCTTCATTTACTCGTTGATTGTTTAGTAGCATGTTGTTTGTCCCTGCATGTTTGTGTTTTTTTCAGTTTTCTTCTTATAATTAATTTCTAGTTTTAGCCATTGTGGTCAGAAAAGATGCTTGGTATGATTTTAATCTTGAATTGATTGAGACCTATTTTGTGGCCTAACATGTAGTCTTTAAGTAAAGCTTCCTCAAAATGCATAGATTTCTACAATTAACCGTGACTACCACTGGAGGATATTCAGTGGAGGTAAATGGCATGACTAGGTGGTCTCTAAGGTTCCTTTTATAGGACTTGCCTGTACTAATTCATTTGTCACCTGACAGCTCCTCCTTAAATAGTCAAAGGGTGCAGGGGCTCAAATAAAAGTGAAAGTTACACATCATGTGCCTGATTTTGCTGTTCTTAGGCCCAACTTAGCTCTTTGCCCCAGCTCCAAGAGACCTGAAACAGTTTCACTTTCTTTCTGCCTACCCTTCTTGTACAAACCAAGAAAGGATTTCAGGTCATCAAAATCACAGAAATGAAAAATTACAGTGGGGGGAATTTGAGAATTTACTCTTTATTGAGCATCTGTTCTCAGCAGAGCACTCTACCATGGGGAATAGGAAAGAAGTAAAGGGGAAGAAAATCTGGCTCTAAAGCCATGACAAGGCAGATGGAGAGATGAGTTATATTCAGACTAAAACTTGTCATTATCGTGGGAGATATATCCAGAAAGGAGACCATCAGTCACATTAGGGAGGACCAGATGATGGAGGCCTTGCTTCTGGAAACCAAAGCAAAATGTAGGCCCAGCTACCAAGGGCAACCCCAGCAGTGGGAATCTCTTTATCTCTCTTTGTCTGGTCATTAAAGGCAACGTGGCCTCTGACAGGCACCAGTTAAAGATTTCCGCTTATTGGTCCTGGTTTTGCAAGACGGTGACTTTGGAGGAAGATGTAGAAAGGAGACTAAATCTCCAGCTGCCTTGGACCAAGTTCCCCCAAAACAATCTTGGTACAGCCAGCGGGTTGAGAACCTCTTACAAATCATCTGAAAAGTCTTTTGAACGCCTTGGAAGCAGATATGGAGTAAACATAATGATTATGTTTGTAATATTAATACAAGAAGGGTAACTTGTCTCAGTTGTGCTGTTCATACTGGCAGCTGTTATTGTTCACAGAACCTATAGCCTCAACAAGAAGTTAGTATATTTATGTCTGTACCGTTTCCTCTAGGAGTCCTGTATATGTGCCTAAGAAAAAAGTCACATTGAGCCAAATACGTAACCTCTCTAACAGGCACAGGAAACTCTCAAAGATTTGGAAGAAAACCTTTCCAGAGTTAGGGAGAAAGCAGCAGAATTCCACTGTCAGATCCATCTCCTGGCTTCTGTCGCCTCACAGTGGAGAGCTGGCAGAGCAGTGTGCCTTTTCCCTACCCCCTCTGGGACTATTAGCTGCAATAAGATGTCATGAAGGAATTGAGCATCCTGCCGCGGTTGGTACTAAGTCCAATGAAAGACCACAGGGAGGCTTGACATGAATTGTGAGATAGCTCTGAAGCCAACACTCTGGAACTTTCACTAGGCAAGACCAGGCTGCCTGAACCGACTACCGTTTTCTCTGGCTTTGATCAAGGTTCAAAGCTTTGGGGCATGGGGGAGGTTCTAGAGGCCCACTGGGGGGCATGAAATCAGTTTAAAAACCTAAAGAGATTCTACAGAGACTAAATTGCCCTCTCTCTAGGATCCCCTAAAGCAACTCCAATCCTGTTTTGGGATTCAAAGTCCGAACTAGATTTGTCCTGCAAACCCAAGACTGGCTGACTGGTCAGGGATTACCAGGTTCAGAACCGTCCTTGGGGATGTGGAACTTATCTAGAAACTTCTGATCCACGTGCACTCCTAGAACATTCCCTCGGTGATCACTAGGCAGTGTTTGCATCTTTACTTGGTCTATACTTACCCCAGACCTTTGACCGTTTAATACTCAGTTGATGATAATGTCAAAATACATTCTTTTTCATGACTTATATTCGTCTGTATGTCCTCTGTTACTAGGAATTATTTTCTTCTAATTTTTTTTGAAAATGAACCTTTTAAAAATGAACCATTTAAATGAACCATTTAAAAATGAACTTTTTAAAAAACCTTTTTTTAACTTCTAGGAGAAACTGGATCCTTTTCTGCATTTCTGCATATTCACCCAATGATGTGTAATAAAAATACATTGCGTTTACATATAGGATTTTCTTCCAAAGACTATTCCCAACCATCATCTGCTTGATTTTATAGATATAAATAGACACGTATGTAGCTATACATGAGACCAGATTAATATGCACATATAAATATATAGTTATTAAATATGTGTTTATACACATCTGAACAATGTAGTATTAATATTGTGTATGTGGATGTATATATGTACATCAGTGGGTATATATAAGGTATTTGCGTGTGTGCATTCTGTGTGTGTGTGTGTGTGTGTGTGTGTGTGTTATAGGTAATTATAAAACTTAAGCAAAGTATTGTATGGGAACATAAGTGTCAATTTTGTCTAAGACCAAAAAAGGTGTTTGTGACAGCATATGAGAATTTTTTTTTAATATTTATTCATTTTTTAAGAAAGAGAGAGAGAGACAGAGCGTGAGTGGGGGAGGGGCAGAGAGAGGAGGAGACACAGAATCCGAAGCAGGCTTCAGGCTCTGAGCTGTGGGCACGAGCCCGATGCAGGGCTCGAACTCATGGACTGCGAGATCATGACCTGAGCTGAAGTCGGATGCTTAACTGACTGAGCCACCCAGGCGGCCCGCATATGGAAAATTTTCAGTGATGAATTTAAAACTGCTGGCTTGTTCCATTACTATTTTAAGCTACATCTGAGGAAATGCACTGCTGTCTGTGTGTGCTCCCTGGGACAAATGCTTCTCTGAGATCCACGTCTCCCCCTGGACGTTGGGGTTATTTTTAACCATCCCAGAGTATGGATCTCTGGGCTGTTTGAGAGAAGCAGCTATTTTTCACTCCCCAAAGCCTTCTGCACTCTGTCCTTCTGGTAAAAGGCGGCTGGTGACGTATCAGGGGCAGATGCCTGGGAGCCCCGGCAGCTAGAGGGCCTCCTTGCTGGGGGTCTCTGCAGACTGAATAGAGGAGCAGAGGGGAAAAGAGCGGAGCCTGACCGCGGCCCCCACCTTTCAGTGCAGCCAGGCATCCCCACCATCCCCCACCTCGGGGCCTGGGCATGGAGGCATGGGGAGGGTGGGAGGGTGGTGCTGCGGTCTAGCTTGGGCAGTGCGTTGGTTTGGAGCATTTGACACCAACATTGGTGTTCTCTACCGGACAAAATTACTTCCTCTACTGGTCAGTAATAAGTAGCAATCGTTCTTCTCTCTATTAAAAATAATATATTTTAATTTCAAAGATACCCAACTGTAGTAAACTCTTTGGGTTCTGAACTAAAATGTGCATGTATCAGACAAAAATACTGCTTCTGCACTTTTTCACTCTTCCACGTTTTAAGCACAAAGAAAACTTCCGCGTGGTCATATAAAATAATGAAATTGAAGGGACGCGAGTTCTGGCTTTTCGTCTTCACAGTCATTGTCCTGTCGTCGTTTATTTTGAGTCTGCTGTTGAAACACAGCCGCATGCCGTGTTACAGGGCTGGAGACAAAAACTGGCCCAAAGCGAACTTGAGCGAGGCCGTGCTGTTACCAGTTTATCGTCAGAATGGCTGCGTGTTGATGAGTCCGTGTAAGTCGGAATAACTGGGGATCCTCCAAATTAACTTCCATAGAGAATACAGTGATTGTGGAAGGATAAGTAATTCAAGTGTGCTCATGTGCAGCTCACCTGAGTTAGTAAAAGTCACCAACACCGGTGGCAGCTGTTTATAGCCTATCGTACAAAAAGATTTTTTGCAGAGGTGCATAATGCGAATTGTTGGTGTGTGTTGATGTGAAAAGCAGATTGACTTACAGTTTGTTTTCTTTTAAAAAAAATTTTTTTTTTAACGTTTATTTATTTTTGAGAGACAGAGAGAGACCGAGCATGAATGGGGGAGGGTCAGAGACAGAGGGAGACACAGAATCCGAGGCAGGCTCCAGGCTCTGAGCCGTCAGCACAGAGCCCGACGCGGGGCTCGAACTCACGGACCGGGAGATCATGACCTGAGCCGAAGTCGGATGCTTAACCGACTGAGCCATCCAGGCGCACCCAGTTTGTTTTCCTTATCAACATTTTTGTTCCTGCCAGTGACACATCCCATTATTACCAGCACCTGGCTGTTGTGCCCCGGCCTCTTCATAATGCAAAGAAAAGGGCTTCTGAACTTAGAAGATTTGGCCTTGGGTGTTGGCCTATGACCTTGAGAAACTGGCCAATATTGTTGTGGTTCACTTTGCTTGTCTATACAATGAAAAGAACAGGTGCGCCTGGGCGGCTTGGTCGGTTGAGCGTCCGACTTCGGCTCAGGTCATGATCTCGAGGTCCGTGAGTTCGAGCCCTGCGTCAGGCTCTGTGCCGACAGGTCGGAGCCTGGAGCCTGCTTCGGATTCTGGGTCTCCCTCTTTCTCTGCCCCTCCCCTGCTCACACTCAGTCTCTCTCACTATCTCTCAAAAATAACCATTTCATAAATAAATAAATAAATAACATTAAAATAACAGCACTTCTCTACGTGACCTCGCATAGCCGTCGTGAAGATTCCATACACGTGGAGCCTGTGATATCTGTACACAAATACCAGTTTGCACAACTAGCCCCTGGAGTTGTGGTTTGCTGTGGAAGAATCTGGCCGTGAGGCTCCCCCTACCTCTTTTCTCTCCCCATCACTGGACCCTGCTTCCTGGTCTGCTTCCTAAACACAGTGCTGTCATTTCTGCAGGTTCTGGCTCTGACTCTTGGCTTCTCTCTCCCCATTGCTGCTTTTCTCCCCCCTCATCTCTGCTGAGTTCGTACTTTCTGTTTCTACTTTTTTTTTTTTTTTAATTTTTTTTTTTTCAACGTTTATTTATTTTTGGGACAGAGAGAGACAGAGCATGAATGGGGGAGGGGCAGAGAGAGAGAGAGACACACACACACAGAATCGGAAACAGGCTCCAGGCTCTGAGCCATCAGCCCAGAGCCCGACTCGGGGCTCGAACTCG
The DNA here is from genome assembly GCF_022837055.1 of Prionailurus viverrinus. NCBI lineage: Eukaryota > Metazoa > Chordata > Mammalia > Carnivora > Felidae > Prionailurus > Prionailurus viverrinus. The sequence continues at coordinate 8,262,636 of NC_062561.1, forward strand.
CGGACCACGAGATCGTGACCTGGCTGAAGTCGGACGCTCAACCGACTGCGCCACCCAGGCGCCCCTCTGTTTCTACTTTTAATTAGCCCAACAACAGTTCCCAAACCCACGCTCTCCAGTGCCAGGCCAACATTTCCAACAAATCCTCTTCTCCGTAATATTCGCCTCCCAATCTCCCACTTTTGCAACCTCTGCCCTGTGTTTCAGTGATCCGAACATAGGCCTCAGGCATGGGCCCCAAAGATGACTCTCATCCTCCCCTACATCTAAACAGAAATGAGCCAGAGGGGGCGGAGGGGATGGGCGTGGGGGTTTCGGGGCCAGGGGACTCTGGATTCAGATCCTGGCTGTGCCATGTACTAATTTCTTGGTGCTTTCTAAATCCTGGAGTCCTTAAGTGCGTTTTGACCCACCCGAAATACAAACTCACGGAGCCAGTAATTTATTATTTGCATAATGTTCTTTCTCTCTCAGGGGCTTGGAATACTTTTAATTATAATACTTAATTGTGGTAAAATACACACACCATTAAGCTTATCATCTTTAGCATTTGTAAGTGTGCAGTTGTGGTAATGACTACACCCACATTGTGGTGCGATCATCACCACCATCCATTCTGCAGAACTGGAAACAGTGATTCCCGATTTCCCCCTCCCCTCTAGCTCCTGGCAACCACCATTCTACTTCCTGTCTCTGATTGTGACTCCTCTAGGTACCTATATAAAAGTAGCATCTTATAATATTTATCCTTTTGTGTCCGGCTTATTTCATTTAGCACGATGCCCTACGTTGTCACACGAATCAGAATTTCCAAACTTTTTAAAGCTGAATAAAATTTCGGTGTGTCTGTGTGTGTGTGTGATCTTTTGTTTATCCGTTCATCCCGTCAGTGGACAGTTGGGTTGATTCCACCTCTTGGCTATTGCAAATAACACTATGAACGTGAGCATACAAATATCTCTTTGAGACCCTGCTTTCGATTCTTTGGGTCTATACCCAGAAGTGGGATTGCTGGATCATACGGTAATTTTGCGTTCAACTTTTTGAGGAACCACCCTCCCACTTTCCATAGCCATTGTTCTATTTTACATTTTCACCCACAGTGAACAAGGGTTCCGGTTTCTCCCCATTCTCATCACCACTTATATTCTGGGGTTTGATACACATTTTTTTTTTAAGATGAAGAATTATCTAGGTTTTATCCAGCGTTTCTCTAAACTTACAGGAGGATCACCTCCCCAGAACCATCTGGAACACTTGTAAAAATGCACATTCCTCGTCCCCCCCACCGAGTAGTCCCTCTGAACGTGACTTCTGAGGCCAAGTGCTGTGTGCACCTGTCGCCTTTATTCACAGGAACGCCTCTGGCAGGTGAGGTCTTAGCCAGCTGACAAGCCCTTGAGGAGAGATTTAGAGGGAGAGCACCCTCCAGCCCCCTGAAAACCACAGCATACAGGAGAACTCCATCGGGATCGTCTCATCGCCGGGATTCCAGTGACAGCACAAGTGGAAGAATGATAATCATTCATATTGGGGTTTTTTTCCAGTTTTCAGGCTTTTCAATGGTAATCCACTAAAAAAAAAAATCACATTAAGGTCTGGAAACAGGACATTTTTAGCTAAGGAAATGCTCTTGATCAAAAAGCAGATTTTGACTGGTGATGCTCGACGAAGTACCTATTATCAGCTTCCTACAGATCTCCTCAGAGCCATTCTCAGGCATTAGGGAAGCAATCTTCACAAGGGCCACTTCCCTGGCTGTAATGCCTACTGTGATATGAGTCATGCCTTTTGTCTTGTGCCTGGAATTTGGGGATGTTTACGAAAAGTTGTTGTAAATACGAGTCATAATTCCTCTTTTCACAAGATTCTTTATTTCACAAAAATGAGTGGCTCATCACGTACAAACGTCATATCACTTCCAGCCCTATTGTCACCTGCAAGTAGTCTCTCAGTTTTACTAGGGATTATTTAAAGGCTTTCGAGAACAGTATGTCATGGAAATCCACCAGGCAACACAGTTTCTGGGTCGCCACCGATAATGTTGAAACACACATGTGCATTGACCGGACCAACTTCGTCTCTTGAGGGCAGAAAATGGAGTCTTGCTTTTGGAAGCAAATGGCAAAGACAGGCAAAACACCTTTTTAAATGCAGGCTTCTTGAGTTTGAGCACAGCATCTATTTTCTTGCTTCATTTAAAGTCCCAAAGCGGGTGGAGATGTAACGGACACGCACCGCATGCCAACATTTTCCTTAGCATGCTAAAACCTTATTTTCAGTTTAAACTGCGCTGGCACCGAGCATTAATATTTTAAAGTGAAGCGTGGCAGTTCATAACTTTTTAAAAATGGAGAATGGGCCACTTGAACTTTCTTTCCCGGTGTTGTCTCTCAGCATTCAGACATGGATATGAGACCAGACCAGATGGGTATAACAGTGAAGCAGGACATAGTCCAGACTGCCCAGCTAGTCTCAGGCAAAACAAACAATGCAATAAAAAAAAAAAAAGACAACATTCCATTGAATCCCTGTAGATAGAAATACGTGTTATGTAAACTGTCACTTATGCTTGTTTGTACTTGGCAAATGTTGGTGGAGGGAGAGAATAAAGTTCCAAATAAGATGGCCAGATGTGTGTGCCTACTGGGAGAAGTAAGCACGCTGTTTATGGAGGCAAATATTTAAAGGGAAAAATTATACTATTCGTTTCTACGGGGGCATACTGAGGTGAAGTTGTCTACAGTTAAGGGCAGTTCTGTTCATGCTGTTCTACTCACGCAAATACAACTATACTTTTAATTTGAGTACAGTTGATGCACAATATTACATTGGTTTCAGCTGTACAACATAGCGATTGAACAACCGTGTACATTATGCCGTGCTTGCAAACGTAGCTAGCATCCGTCACCATGTAACGTTATTACAGTATCAGTAACTATATTCCCTACGCTGTGCCTTTATCCTCGAGACTTATTCACTCCATAAGTGGAAGCCTGTACCCCCCCCCCCCCCCCCCCTTCACCGGTTTTGCCCATCCCGGTCTCCCTCTGGCAACCATCCGTTTGTTCTCTGTATTCATGGGTCTGATTCTGCTTTTTGTTTGCTTATTTATACACTTGTTTTGTTTTTAAGACTCCGCATATAAGTGAACTCCCATGGTATTTGCCTTTCGCGGGTTTTTAAAGGCTCTGAGGCAGGAGAATCCTTAACTGAGTGTTCGGGGTTAATTTGACCATTTGACCACAAGATGGGAAAGAAGGCAGGCTGGGGAAAGTCGGCCCCTCCTCTTTCTTCTGTTCCACTGAGAACAGTAAGTAGCAAAGGCTTCTTTCAGGAATGGTTTAAAACTCTGGAGAACAAAGCTTCTCACACTTCAAAGCGCCGACGTCTCATCTGGGGACTGTTAAAATGCAGATTGTGGTTTAGGGTGTCCGGGCGGAGCCTGAGGCTCTATTTCGAAGAAGGTCAGAGGTGATGCTGATAGTGCAGGTCTGAGGAGCCCGGGAGTGGTGAGAGAGATTAGAGCGAGGAGAGAAGCAAACCTTCGCTCCTGGCCGCAGAGCAGGGAGCCCTGAGCCACAGCCCGAGCTAATCACCTTACCCTTTCAGCCGTCAGCCTGTTTGGCATTGTCATCAGTCAGACTGAATCCTCGTTTTGAGGTCTAAAAGTGTGTTTTATCCTTTCTCGTGGAGTGATAGAAAGCAAAAGAGATTGGCATGGATAGTGCATAACTCAAGAGTCTCGTCGGAGACAACCGTGTTCCCAGTTGACAGAAATCCAGGCCCGACGGACGACTTCCTCCTTTCGGGGATGGACGGTGTCACGAGTATGTCCCTCTCGTGACGAGCTCTCATTTTTCTCCCCATCTTCCTGGGCCTGCCGGGTGTTTAATTTCACAAAAAGTGCTAGTTAAACTTTATCAGGAGTGAAAGTTCGTTTTGCCCCAGCGTTCTGGCACAGAGAACACCAGGGCTGCGGGAAATTCAGTGAGTCAAAGATGGACGCCAAAGTCATTAAGTCCTCGTTAGCCAAATGCTGACTTCTGCCAGGGCTGAGTTTTTGCCTTTCACCTGATTATTTTCATTAAGGACCACGTTTTATTATTATTATTATTATTATTATTATCATTGCTATTATTATTAAGAATCATGTTTTATTAAGTGTCACAGGGTTGTTTGCAAAATAGATTCAAATTTCTCCTCAGCCTGAAGTCCCCCTCGGCCACTCCCTCTGAGACCTCAGGGCCCACAAACTTCCGGCACCCCCAGGATTCGGTTGCAAGTTCTTCGACCTAGAGCTGCACAGTATGTTCCTGTTGTCCTTGTCTCTCTCTCTCTCTCTCTCTTCATTGGCGACTACCAGTCTGTTCCGTGTAGGCACCAACCCATTGAACCTATCACAGGCCTTTAGTCTGAGGTCTCAAAGTTCAAGGGGACCCTTTTTGGTTGTCACGAGGTGCTGATTCTGACCTGGGCCTGGTGGTCATGTGGGCCGGGCCTAAATAAACAGTCCAGTCCTCTCCCTTTCTGGGCCCGTGGTAAGTTGCTTATCTCTTTTAAAGGTAGGCACATCGCGTGACCTGTGCTGGCCAATGAAATGTGGGTGGAGGTTGTATGCCAATCCCAGGAGGCGACATTAAGAGTTTGTGCACAATTCTGTTCCCATTCTGCTAGTCTCACGGAAGCATTTCCCTGGAGGGATCCTCCAGCAACCCAGCAGGCTGGGCCCCTGGATGGTTACACTAAGAAGAACACCCCCGTCACCACATCCTGTAATCCATACTGCACATGTAGTATGAGCTACAAATAGACCTTTGCTGTGCTAAGCCATTGAGGGGTGTGTGTGTGTGTGTGTGTGTGTGTGTCTGTCCGTGTGTGTGTATTTGGGAGGGGGGAACGTGATTGCTCCAGTAGCCTAACCCATTCTATCCTGATTGATCCACTGGCGTTCGGCCGATAGCGTAATACATCACCCACAAGTGCACAACTGTAGCAAAGCAACTTCTGGGGATGGTCTTCATTTTCTGTTGTAAGATAGGAGGTGGGAAGGAGGGGCCAGTTCCTTCAAGTTGAAGGAAACCGTTCTCACAACCGCCACCCAGAATCACTGGCTCCGATCGCTGGCACCAACAGCTGGCTCCCAGTTCAGCCAAGAGCCGAGATGACTTGTAAGGACTTCATGAATATTCGTTTATCAAAAAAATACAGCTTTCACTGTCTACAATGCACTCCTGTTCATTCTTCCAACACCTCTCTCAAGGTCACATCTGTAATGGATGCAGCTGTTGGGGGACAGACACATGTAGTAAATCATAGGGTCAGATACACTCTTCTCTCGAAGGAAGATGAAGTCAAGTGCCCTGGAGTAAATTTCTTTTTTTTTTTCTTTTGTGGTGGGAGGAATTAGGTATTACCACCTGATTATTTTACTGTTTCTATTCCACTCAGTAATTAATTTGGGGGCCCTGGTCGGCACAGAAGCTCAGGTCCTGCTTTGCTTCTCTCTTACCGATGGCCTGGTGCTTCTTTGACTTCATGACCGCCTCCCCCCCGCCCCGAATCTTTCACCAAGTCACTTGTGCTGGCATTACCAGTAGCTGATAATGCAAAACCTTGTCATCTTGTGGGCATTCCCTGCCACGTTTTTCTTCAGTCCTTCCTGAGTATGAAATGAATGTGAACGAAGAAAGCATTCTTCCTGTGCTTTCAGTCGCTGACTTATTTCTACGGGGTGCAATTCCGAAACGCAATTCTTTGAACACAATTTCTTTTTCTACACGAGTTAGGAAGTGATTACGATTTGGGCTTCTGAGCTCAGATTGCCTGGGTCTCAATTCCACTGTGGCCCTCAACTAGCTGGGTAGCCTTGGGCAGCTTACTGGGCCTCTCTGTGCCCTAGTGCCCCATCTGTAATATGGGATTACAACCTTGCAGCTTTCATTGGCTAGTGTTGTGAGCATTAAATGAGTTAACACCACCTTAAGAGTGCTTCTTAGCAAGTGCTTACAAGTGCCAGCACCCTCGACGGCCCGGAAAGGAGGTAACGTGGCCCAGCTGAGTGCAGGCCGTGGTGGAGACCACCTCTGTGGTCTTAGACAAGGTAGTGACCTCTCCGTGCTTCAGTTTTCTCAACTGTCAAGTGGGGCTATCGTAGGACCGACCGTAGGGGCACCTGGGTGGCTCAGTTGGTTAAGTGTCTGACTCTTGACTTCAGCTCAGGCCATGCTCTCATGGTTCATGAGTTCGAGCCCTGCATCAGGACTCTGTGAGCACACAGAGCCTGCTGGGGGTTTTTTCTCCCTCTCTCTCTCTGCCCCTCTCCCGCTTGCTCTCTCTCTCTCTCTCTCTCTCAGAAGAAATAAAAATTACACATAAAAAAAAAGTAGTACCTACCATAGAGCACTTTTGTGAGACTAAAATGAAACAGTACAGGTAAAGGTCCTTGCCAATGGTTCTGGGACATCCAAAATGCACAATAAATACTAGTTAGTTCACTACTATGATTGTTATTTTTAAAAATTCTTTCTAATTCTCAGCATTAAAAACAAATTTGCCACCTCCTTCCCAAACATTCTACGCTTCCCTCTTCTTTTGGTGGCATTTATTTAATAGCCTGAGAAGATTGAATTCCTGGTATTGCCTAGTTTTTCTTTGATGGGGTAGTTTCTTTGATCCAGGGGGTGCAGTGTTTATGCTGGCTGTCAACAGGGCAACGCCCAGGAATTATTTTTTAGAATGATCTAATGTAGTTTCCAGAAATTCTCCAAAAGACAAACATTTTTCGGGGCAAAATACATTTGAGGCGGCCATTGGTCCTTTCACACACCTTATAACCCATCTCGCAGATGCTAACATTTTCCTGCACGCCCTGACCCTCTGCCAGAAGTCGCAGGGCTCTGACATCTAAGACGAGAATTGTTTGGGTTAATTCAGTACATTTTTTGTTGTTGTTGTTCCGAGGTATGTTTTACACTGGAAGTTTAAAAAAATTATCTTGTATCTTGTATTTAGACTACAGTGGCTTGTTTTTCTATCCTATGTATTTATAAAGGTCTGTTTCCTACTTTATTTTACAGTTATCAAAAGAACATTGCAAGGTTTCTTTTGTGAAACCTCCAAATGTTTCCGAATTTGGCAGGCATTATTAACCATTCCTTCACACCTCTGAGAAACTCCACCTTTGTCTCACTTCTTCTATGGAAAAGGTCTCTAAAAATATCTACAGGTATGGAAATAAAATTATTAGGAGGAAAATAGCATCTTTTTTTTTTATCTCTTAACTATCACAAACATAAAATCAAATTTCTTGGTTTAAAGTGAGTACTAATTTTACTTCTCTCAAAATACTAGCGCTAAGTCTATTCAGGAAGAATGCTGAATCTCAGGTATATTCAGAAACCAACACTCCTACGTGGGGAGGCGTATACTCGTTCTTCTCACTTTCGGGGAAGAGCTGAGCCATTGCCTGGCTGCACCCATTTGCCTAGAGTTTAGAAGAGAGCCCCGTGCTGGCGAAAGATCAGCATGGACCCTCTGGCCACGGGCCACCTCGCTAGCGACTGGACAGGGCCCCTTTGCAATACCAGCAACGTATTCAAAGCTTCGGACAAATATAAAAATCACGAAGAAAGCTTGATGGTTTCCCGGCGAGACATTGCCTCTGTCGCAGGCCTGGCAGGATTCGTCAGAAGGGGGCCGGGGAAGAGAAGGTACCAGACAAGCTGGGTTTATTGGGATCGGAATAGGCGGGGCATGCTGGGGACTCAAGGGGAACGGATATCTATCTAAGGAGCATACGGGTAAAATATGGAGAAAGAGAGACATCCGAGTGATCTACATCCAGGGGAAGGGTGGAACCCCTTAAATGCCATGGGAAGTCCGCTTTAGCTGAACACGAGGGGAAGGAGGAGGTAATCTTAAAAAGGAAGCATAGTGTATATATAGTTGCAGCTAGCGTATTTTAACTGAGTAATTTGGTGTTTGGGAAGATGGAAACATTGTGCCTGGAAAGGAAGCCACATCTCTTTGCAACCGCGTTGGAGCTGTACCCCACCCCCCACCCCCCACCCCCCTTCCCCCTTCCCCCTTCCCCCTTGCCCAGCCTGCTGCCCACAGGGCCCTGCCCAGAGGGTTGCTGTTCCAGCACACTTCCACCAGGGGGCACTGTGGTCCACGCAAAACCACTCTACTCTGGCCACGGTCCTTCCGGTGCAGCTCTGAACTAGATGGAATCGTGTGAGAATGGCTTGACTTCAAGGGCTGGGGCCACAGTGCTCAGTGGCTTAACTGGAAGTCCTCTCCCGTGCCCCCAGGAGGCGTCCCCTGCAGTGTGTGCAGGGCCCAGCTGTGCTTTTTCCGCGGGAGAGCGGAGCCCAGTGGTGAAACACGCATGGGCATGAGTAAATACCCTTGGCCACCTGCCTCATTCCTGCCATCTGCTTCTTGGTCTCCAAATGGCTGGCCTGCACTCCCTCCTCTCCCCATGCCCTTTCTTCAAAGTCGCCCCTCCCCTTCCTTTGCGCTGATAACATCTAGTGGGTCAAATTCTATTTTAGCTTTTTACTGACTGGCTGACCCTCCTTGCTGCGACAGGGAGAAGTTATTTATTTTTTCTCCGGAAACCTCAACATCTAGGTGGGAAAGCACTGGTTTCCTGGAAGAGTGCTTCTAGAAAGACCACCCCCCCTAGGAAATGTCACAAACTTTTTTATCTAGGTACTTCCTGCTTCCTCAGTTTAAAGTACTCCTTCCCCTGGCCATGGCCTTGTAAAAGAACTTCAAAGGCTCTGGCCTTCCAGGTTTAGGCTCATAGGCTTTTTTTCTTTGAACTCTTGATGGTTTACTAGGAATCGGGCATTTAGTTACCCTACAGATTGGTCTGTGGTTATTAAGGGAACGTGATAGTTAAATTCTGTGCAACCAGCTCTTGTTAATGCGTTTGCATGTATCCAACCACACATACACCTTCTGTTGTTCTTGGGGCTGGGGGCCTCCTGGGAGGACACACACCTCGTTCAGATGTCACCATGAGGTGAAAGCTATGCAGTGCATGATGCTGTCACTTTTAAGTGTAAATATTTAGGTTTATTTATTTAAATCTGCAAAAACGCTTCACCTTCGCGTGCAGACTTATCATTAGCTCTGTTTCTCCACGGCGCAGCTTAAGTGCTCTGTGCAGTTACTCTCCCGGAGAGGTGCAGAGGATAAGGGCGTGTAAGAGCGTTAAGATCAGGGAGTTATTTCTTAGACACAGGTGTTGTTTTCTTTCTTTTTAAAAACAAAACAAAACAAAACTCTCTTTTCTAAAACGAATACATGTTCTTGGAAGGAACATGTAAAGGAGTTATCCATCATTTAAACCTCCTTATAAATTAGTCTATTAGAGATAGGAAAGATCTTAAGGAAAGGCGACGCAAGGCAGCTGAGCCACGTGAACTTGGGCAAATGCACGTGACCTCGGGCCTCAGGGTATCGTTTTCCTTGTGGGAAGTGGGAAGGAGAAACTATTTCAGCCGGTAGTATGAAGATCAAAATCCAAAGGAGATGGGAAACAAATGAAGTCTACTGGAATTAAAAAACTTAACATTTTTTTAAAAAAATTCAAAGGAGATGGTTAATGAGACCGTGCTTTATAAAACTCACATGCATGGAACTGTTACGGTTTTGACGGAGGCAGAGGAAAAGAGGCTGCAGGAGAGGAGGATGAAGGTGGGCTGAGGGGTGGGGCAAATGTCTGGATGGGTGAGCACCCCCGCTGTCAAGAAAGGTGGGAAAAGAACTGAGGAGACCGCGAGGCAGACTAGCTTACTTCACAACTCTGCACCGTACATGGGTCTGAGGGGTCAAGTCAGGGGCGGTGAGAGGTGATGTTTCCCAGTGAAAACAAGCGTGGGATTTTATGTCAGAAGAACGGACACTGCCAGATGATAACCTTGAAGGCTTTGGGGGAGGTTTCTCAAGCTCTGTATCCCTTAGTTTCTGATCTGTTAATGATGGGTGATGATGAGTGTTACTTATGGTCAGCATGACATGGGAATCATGGAAAAACTGACTTTATAAATTCTAAAGGACTATGGTTATGATATCGTAGAACACTGACCAATGGTTAAGCAGCTCACTCTCTGAAATGAGGCAGTAGCATCCAACCTTACTAGTAGCCATTGTATTCTTCACAACCATATACTTCCGACACAAAAAATGCCCGTTTCACTTGAGGATGTCCTCAGCGGAGCAGCAAAAGTTAAATTTATTAAACATCAGCCCTTGACTACCTGTCTTTTTAATATTCCCTGTGATGAAACAGAAGTACATTTAAAGCCTTTCTACTGTGCGCTGAAGTGTGATGGTGAAGTGCTTCAATTGTTTGAGGTATGAGCTCAACCAGCTACTTTTTTTCCCTGGGGGACACCAGTGTTATTTGAAGAACGCTTAACAGTCTAATTGAATACCAGAATAGTTCATATGCTTTTTTTTCTTTGAGAGAGACAGAGACAGAGACAGAGACAGAGACAGAGAGAAGGGGAGGGACAGGGGGAGAGAGAAAGAGAATCTTAAGTAGGCTCCATGCTGAGCATGGGCTTGATTCCACAGCCCTGGGATCATGACGTGATCCGAAATTAAGAGTCAGATGCTCAACCGACTGAGCCACCCAGGCGCCCCAGAATATTTCATATGCTTGAAAAGGGATAGTGAGCCTTTCATCTCAAAGCAAACAACGGACAGTATTTGTAGTATGAATAGTGCTGCAGTGAATATATTTTTCCAAACTCTTGTTTTCAATTTTTTTGGAGGTATACCCAGAAATGGAATGCGGGATCACATGGTAATTCTGTTTTTAATTTCTTGAGGAGCCACTATACTATTTTACATCGTGGTTGCACCATTTTGCATTCCTGCCAGCATGAACAAGTGTTCCAGTGTCTTCACATTCTTGGCCAACACTTATTTTCCATTTATTTTTTTGATAGTGACCATCCTAATGGATGTGAGGTGGTATCTCATTGTGGTTTTGATTTGCATTTTCCTGATGATGAGGTGATGTTGAGTACTTTTTCATATGCTTGTCGGCCATGTGTATATTATCTTTGGAGAAATGTCTACTCAAGTCCTTTGCACATTTTAAAATTTGGTCTCTTGTTTTTATGTTGTTGAATTGTGGGAGTTCTTTTATGTGTTCTGGTTGTTAACCCCTTGTCAGATACATGGTTTGAAAATATTTTCTCCCATTCAACAAGTTGTCTTTTCACTCTGTTGATTGTTGATTGCTGCTTTTGACACACAGAAGCTTTAAAGTTTGATGTAGTTCCATTTACCTTTGTTTTTGTTTTTGTTTTTGGGGTTTTTTTGCTTTTATTGCTCATGCTTTTGGTTTCATATCCAAGTCCAATGTCATGAGGCCTTTTAAATTTGTTTTCTTTACCCTATGTTTTCTTCTGGGAGTTTTTTGGTTTCAGATTTTATATTTAGTTCCTTAATCAATCTTGAGTTAATTTTTGTGGATGATATAAGCTAAGGATCCAGCTTTATTTATTTTAATTTTTTGGCATGTGAGTGTCCAATTTTCTCAACCTCATTTGTTGAAGAAACTATCCTTTCTGCATTGTTGAAGATCAGATATATGTGGGCTTATTTCTGGGATCTCTATCCTATTCTATTAGTCTATATGTCTGTCTTTATGTCAACTCCATACTATTTTGATTACTGTATCTTTGTAATATTTTGAAATCAGGAAGTATGAGTCCTCCTGCTTTTTTTTTTTTTTACCCTCAAGATTGTTTTTGTTATTTGGGATCCTTTGAGATTCCATATGAATTTTAGGAATTTTTTTCCTATTTCTGCAAAAAAAAAAACCATTTAGATTTTGATAAGGATTGCATTGAACTGTAGATTGCTTTGGGTAGTACAGACATTTTAACAATATTAAGTTATCTAATCCAGGAACATAGAATGTATTTCCATTTATTCATGTCTTTTTAAATTTCTTCCAGTATTGTTTTCACTTTTTAGTGTATGAGTCTTTTATGTCCTTGTTTAAATTTACTCATACATGTTTTATTCTTTTTGATGCTATTGTAAGTGGGATTGTTTTCTTAATTTCTGTTTGAGTTGTTCATTAGTGTGTACAAATATATAGAAATGTTAGTGTATAGAAATCCAAGGAATTTTTGCATGTTGATTTTGTATCCTGCAACTTTGCTGAATCTGTTTATTGGTTTTTTTTTTAAATGTTTATTTATTTTTGAGAGACACAGAGAGAGTCAGAGCATGAGAGGGGGAGGGTCAGAGAGAGAGGGAGACACAGAATCCGAAGCAGGCTCCAGGCTTTGAGCTGTCAGCACAGAGACCGATGCAGGGCTCGAACTCACGAGCCATGAGATCATGAGCTGAGCCAAAGTCAGATGCTTAACTGACTGAGCCACACAGGTGCCCCTGTTTATTACTTTTAACAGGTGTGTTGTGGGTTTCCTATATTAAGGTCATATTATTTGCAAACACAGATGATTTTACTTTTTCCTTTCTAACTTGGATGATTTTTACTTCTTTTTCTTGTCTAATTGCTTTGGCAAGGACATCTAGCATTGTGTTGAATACAAGCAGCAAGAATGAGCATCTTTGCCTCGTTCATGATCTTAGAGAGAAAGCTTTCAGTTTTTTGCCAGTGAGTATGACATTACCTGTGGGATTTCCATATATGGAATGGAATTATGTGGAGGTTATTTATTATGTGGAGGTAATTTCCTCTCTTCAGAGTTTGTTGAGTGTTTTTATCATGATAGGCTGTTGGATTTTGTCATATGCTTTTTCTGTATCAATTGAGATGTTTGTGTGGTTTTTATTCTTCATTCTGATAATGTGGTGTGTTACAGTGATTGATTTTACCATCTTTGCATTCCAGGAATAAATCCCACTTGGTCATGGTATATTATCTTTTAAATGTGTGTTGAATTTGTTTTGCTAGTATTTTGTTGAAGATTTTTGCATCAATATTCATCATAGATACTGATCTGTAGTTTCCTTATTGTAGTATCTTTGTTGGATCTTGTTATGGTAATGCTGGCCTCGTAAAATTAGTTTGGAAATATTCTCTCCTTTTTATTTATTTATTTATTTTTTGAGAAGGACTGGTGTTAATTTTTCTTTAAATGTTTGATGGAATCCTCTAGTGAAGCCATCTGGCCCTGGGCCAATGTGATTTTAGAGATTTTTTTAAAGTTTATTTTATTTTGAGACAGAGAGAGAGAGAGAGAGAGAGAGCAGGGGAGGGTCAGAGAGAGGGGGAGATAGATATTCCCAAGCATGCTCCACACTGTCAGCACAGAGAGGTCTCAATCCCAAGACCCTGGGATCATGACCTGAGCCGAAATCAAGAGTCAATCACTCAACTAACTAAGCCACCAGGCGCCCCCCAGTGTGATTTTTTAAATTATTTAATAAATATGTCTACATTTGAAGGATCTCTATTACTAGTGAACCCAAAATTTCCAACTGACCAATGCATGATATTATAAAATCATGCCTGAGTAAAAGTGCCATTATAAAATCATGCCTGAGTAAAAGTGCCATTCAAAGTGTAAGACAGACTAATGGATTTTAATGTAACAGTATGAAAATTTTACTGAGTAGTTTCAAACTCTACAATGTAACTAATCCTTTGTCATGTTTTGCTGTAGTGTCAAAGAAAATGTCAATAACTGTCTGAAAAGATGATCAAAATACTCATCATTTTATTACTACATATTTGTATGAGTCTGGATTTTCTTCATATACCTCAACCAAAACTAAATGTCACAACAGATTGTGACAACAAAAAATTGTGATGAAGAAGGCATCTTTGTGCTCTTTGAGGAGTTGGTCTAAGTGACCTCTAAAAAGTCTTCCATTTCAGTCCCTAAATTCTAAGATCTCAACTTTTTTAAAGCAAGATATTTTAAAGTCTTGCCTAAAAAAAGTTGCCAAATAGAAACCAACAACTTGTTCTCATCCTTCTGTAAAACAACATGGCTGTCTGTGTGTGTGTGCGTACCCATTCGTTCTTTGTCCTGTTAATCTTTTTTTTTTTAATTTTTTTTTCAACGTTTATTTATTTTTGGGACAGAGAGAGACAGAGCATGAACGGGGGAGGGGCAGAGAGAGAGGGAGACACAGAATCGGAAACAGGCTCCAGGCTCCGAGCCATCAGCCCAGAGCCCGACGCGGGGCTCGAACTCCCGGACCGCGAGATCGTGACCTGGCTGAAGTCGGCCGCTTAACCGACTGCGCCACCCAGGCGCCCCATGTCCTGTTAATCTTATTACGAGGAATATAGTCTGCAGAAAAAGATTCTAAGGAATAATAAAACACAAAAAGGCAATTTGTGCAAATATGTCTATCATAGCACAATTCATGGTGGTAAAAACTTGAAGCAGCCTAATTAACCAATGCATAGCAAGGAGGGCACCTGTTGGGATGAGCACTGGGTGTTTTATGGAAACCAATTTGACAATAAATTTCATATTAAAAAAAATAACCAATGCATAGCAAATGTTAACCAAACGATGGTACATCGACATAATAAAACTCTCTGTGATGACTTATGTTGCAAGTATATAGATTACAGTCAGTAAAAAATGAGTCTCTACCTAGTTTATAGTATAAACCATTGATTATAGCGCTATAAAAATTCAGGTTTCAATATCGACCAGAAATAGAAATATTTTAGTTGAGTATGTTGTTTTCCTATAAAGTGGTTGTATGCACGTTGATATTTATAAATGATAGACAATCACTGCAAGAATATTCAGGTCTGGATACCAGAAGGCCAGTTCTGGACACAGACAGGCCAGGATGAGCCATTTTAATGGTGGTGGAAACCTCTTTGGGTACTCCCATCCCCTCTCTGGCCTCCCAACTTCTCATAGTCTAGTCAGGAGAAGAGGGAAGTGGGTAGGGCAGGGCAGTTGTGGGGGTACCCTAGGCAAAAGAATTTACTGGGGGTCTGTGAGGAGCACCAGCCGAAGTTGGAGTACCAGCTGGGGATGCCTGGTTGACTTGGCCATATGTCATACCTCATCTGGTCTCCTTGGTTATTCCTGGATTGGCAGGGCCTAGGACTTTGCAACCCAGCCCAGTTAGATTTGCCACACATTTATTGAGTGTCTACTGTGTGCCAGGTACTTCACTAGGCCCTGTGGGGCCAAAGGCTGTTCTTCTCAATCTGGAAGAACTTAACCACACTCCAGGTAATCTCCACCAGGCATGAAGTGAATGGGCAGTGATATTTTAGATACTTGACAATAAAACATACTGTTAACCTTACTAGTGAATAGGTTTCATGACTTCGGGGCAGTTGTTGACTAGAACTGCTCATTAGTGGCCTGACATTAACGTGTCAATGGTTCATTCTGTTCCAGGGTACTGTGGACTGTAGGGGTTGGGGAGGCTCGGGAGGAAGGAAAAGAGACCAAAGCAAAACAAAGCAACAACAACACAAACAGGGTAACTTAGTCGTAAATTAAATGACTTTTTTTGAAAAAGACGTGAAAGAAAAGAATTCTCCTTGTCTCAAAATTGTTATTTCTTCCTGGTAACAAAATAAAGTTAGGGCCAGATGAAACTATCCTCGGGGTCATTTCCAGGAGCCCAAGAATAGATATAAAAGAGTGGAAGCATGTGGGACAAGGAGAGAAGTCTAAATTTGAGGCGTTTTTTTCACTTGTTTGGTTCCTTATTTGTCAAATACTATTTGCCTCACTGGATTACCATGAGGATACATAAAATGGTTCCGTGAACGGTAAAGTAGAACAAAAACATAAGGCGCCGTTTCCTTTGTTGTTAGTACAGAATATTCCATAGACTTGGATTTTGCGATAAATGAGAATTATACCTGTCACGTATAATTTTCGATTTGAGTGGCGATTTTCTATAGAAGACTTTCTGGGTCTAGTAATAAGATGCAAAGGTTTAAATTATTGTTTTTTTTTTCTTTTTAAAAAATATACCTTTTAAAAAATTTTTAATGTTTACTTACTTTTGAGAGGGGGAGAGTTCAAGCAGGGGAGGGCCAGAGAGAGAGGGAGACAGAGAATCCAAAGCAGGCTCTGCACTGTCAGCATAAAGCCCCACGTGGGGTTCTAACCCATGAACCATGATCATGACCTGAGCCAAAGTTGGACGCTCAATAGACTCAGCCACCCAGGTGCCCCTATTATTTTTTTCTTAAATCAGTAACAGAACCACAAAGTTTTCCATATGGTTTGGTCGTATCATCAGCAAAATTAATACTTGTCCAAAATGTAAATTAATTTTCAGAAGCAAAAAATTTCCTCTCCTCTTAGCACACAGTTAATTTCGTCTTTGGGGTCAGGGGGAGATCAAGCTAAGTCTATACCCCCATCTCACAACCACTGTTTTCAAATGGTATTTTCCTAAGGACTCTATGCCTATTATTACACAAAATAACTCAAAGCTTAAGAAAAAAAAATATCTTTCAGTTAGAATTTTGGACTCTCCCCAAAGTGCTGATTAATCCCAAGTCATGATATTTGGAGGAAGCAGTTTCAAGTTTTCTGGATGAAAAATAGAACAAACTTGTGAGCAGGTGCCAAATATAATCCTCAGCCCAGTCTGGTTTGCTTTGCCAGATGGCACCGATGGTATTTCCGTTGTGTTTAGTTTGAAATACTAAAGACAGTTGTCAGTTGGAACTCCTCTGTCTCCAGAAAACACTGGACAGACCCCTGAAATACAGGTACAACAGGGAAGGTGAGGACAACGGAGGTGAGTCGGGGTGGGATAAGTCACTAACACTCCTCTGATGTCCTTGGCATCCTGGGTTGTCCCCTCAGGGCAGCACCAGCTGCATGGGACCTCCCGGGGGGTGTGCTATTGTAAATCACCAGGAGGGGCTGTGATAAAAGCAGGTCGGTGGGGGGCCAGGCCTATCAGAGGCAAACTGAGCAGTCAGAGAGTTTTTCCCAGTTCCTGGCATTCAGGGACGCTCCTTACTGGCTCAGACAACCAGACCTTCTCTGGGGCAATGTCTCTGGTTCTAGAACCCCGAGAACTGCAGCCTGTCGCTCAAAGCTTCTGCTCATGGAGCTGGAGGGACTGATCTGTGTGTGTCAGGCGGGGCGCTCCCAGGCATAAGGAGTCCAGTGTGGAGACCAAGACCATGGCTGAGAATAGTTCCGGGTGGACGCAGCATGTCCACTGTGCCCGGGCTGGGCAGCAGCCTGAAAACCTGGGAACAAGTCCCGGTAGGGGACGTAGAGCCAGATGCAGCTCCTGGACGGGCCCTGAGACAGAGGAGGGAGGGTGGCTTTCTCCTCAAGACTGTTCAGGCAAATTATGTGTCCAGGAGACTGACCCCATCATTCCAGGTCGTGTCTCCTCAAGGTGTGTAAAGCAGTGTCCTCAAAGGATAGTTCCCAGAGGTCCTGTCGGATGATGTTCTTGGTAAAAATGTAGACTGAGAGATGTAGAGGTGGGCTGGGGCTCAGCCTTGTGCGTTTTAAACCAGGACTCCGAAAGCTTCTTATTACACAAAGATCCCCTCCCCTTGCAGATGGACATCTTAGATGTCAGGACAGGTCGGTGGGGGGCAAATATTTTTGGACGAATCGCTTGTTCGTGTTCCTCAAATTACACGATACTAGTTATTTACCCCATCACACCTTGAGAGGAAAACATATTTTGGGGGTGGTAGCGAGTTGCATTATATTTCTTTCTCCCCTTTCTCCTCTCAGGCTCAGCGTGATTCCTGAATTTCCAATGAACATTCCTAGCATGGAGTCATATGGGTATCACCTGCTCCCCGTCTCCTCTACCAGAAAATGGAAATCTCGTCCCATCAGGCACATATTAGTGCTCTATGCTGTGTAACAAATTACCACAGACTCAGCAGCTTAAAGTAACACTCATTTATGACCCTGCCTTCTCCATGGGTCAGGAGTCCAAGGATGGCTTAACAGAACCTTCTGCTCCCTAAGGTTGTAATCAAGGAACCAGCCAGGCTGTGTTCTGATCCAGAGCTCAGAGTTCTATTCCAGGCTTTCATGGTTATTGGTAGAATTCACTTCCTAGTGGTTACAGACCGGAGGGTCCTGGCTTCTTCTTCGCTTTTGGTCGGAGGCCATCTTCAGTTCCTCGAGGTGCTTGCAGTTTCCCACCACATGGATTTCTCCAGAGGCAGTCCAGAAGGTTCTACTAAGCCATGCTTGGACTCCTGACCCATGGACAGGGCGGGATAATAACATGGCTGTTTGCATCTTAGAGACCAGGAGGCTGCCTTGATGTCTGGCCATCACTGCCTTGATGTCTCATTGCTGCCATATTGGCTAGTCTATTAGTTTACTAGGGCTGCCCTAACAAAGTATCATGGACTGGGTGGTTTAAACAGCAAAGATTAATTTCCTCCCCGTTCTGGATTGTGAAGTCCAAGATCAAGGTGTCAGCAGGCTTGATTTCTTCTGAAGCCTCTTTTCTTGGCTCGTAGATGGCCATTTTCTTGGGGTGTGTTCACAACCTCTTTTCTCTTTCTGTGTCTGGGTCCAAATTTCTCCTTCTTCTAAGGACACCAGTCATATTGGATCAGGGCCCACCCACATGACTTCCTTTAACCCTAATTAACTCTTTAAAGGCCCTATCTGCAAATAGAGTCACATTCGGAGGTTCTAGGGCTCAGGATTTCAACATATATTTTAGGTGGGTGGGAAGACACAATTCAGCCCAGAACATAGTGGGATGTGGGATACACCAAAAAAGAAAAAAAAAATGTGATAAATGCTAGAGCAAGGGAAACACAGGATGCTGTGGGGAAATTCCTGGGACAGTGATCAGGCCTGGGCTCGACAGTCAGGCGAAGTCTTCCTGGAAATGCCGAAATCTAGGCTTAGACAGGAAGCATCCAAAGGACAAAGAGGGAAGGGGTATGAGTGTCCAAGCAGAAGGAGTCACATTGTGTTGGTTAGGAATGATTTTGGTTTCAAGAAAGAGGTACTGATTAAGGCTGGCTCGAAGCAGTAGGCGTTTATTTTCTGTCACATCTCAAGGAGTGGGAGTAGGCAGCTGCTGACATTGGTTCTGCAGCTCGATGATCTGTAGGTGTCTCTGCTATTCTCTTGGCCTTTTCCTACGGTCACAAGATCGCTGTTGCCACATTAGCATCATTTCTGTGTCAAAGACACAACAGGTGAGGGAATGTTGTTAGCAACGTCTATCCTTTCAATCAGGAAAGCAAAAGCTTTCCTAGAAGCTCCCAGCAGACTACCGCCCATCTTCCGTGAGTCAGACAAGGTCACAGATGACCGCCCCTGGCTGCAAAGAAGGCTGGGAATGGGAATGTTTTCTACCCTGGCCTCTGTGTGGAAGTGGAAGAGAGGTGGAGGCTGAGAGGGGATGTGTCCGCCAGTCAGTGTGGCCATAAGCACACAAAGCCTGGGGGTGGGGGAACGAGTCTTGTTCAGAGAACTCACAGTGGTTGGTAGACTTGGAGGATGAAGTGCTGCGGGGAAATGGCAAGAGGTGAAGCTGGACAAGGTGGGGAGTCATGAAGGACAGATTAATAAGTTTGGATTTTACCTTGGAGACAGTGGAGGATGTCTCAGTTATCTATTGTTGTGTAACAAACCACCCTCAATTTAGTGGCTTAAAATAATGACCATTTTGTTATGGACACAGTTTCTCTGAGTCAGGAGTTCTGGCAGGCACAGCGGCTGAAACCTCCTTCTGCTCGTGACTGGTGCCATTAACTGACACAGGCACACAGGAGCAGGGTAAACTTGGGGGAAGACAATGGGCTCACTCTTGGATGTTTGCACTTGGGGTTTCTGCGAAACATCCAAGATCCAAGCAGAGTTTTCTAGTAGTTGGTTGTATGGGTTCAGTTTTCAGGAAAAATTTCTGGGCTGAAGATGTTGATTTAAAAATCATCAAGGTGCAGTTGGTAATTGAGATCTTGGGGGAAATGTGAAATACCAGGGAGAATGTGTGGAATGGAAAAGAAAAAAAAACACCGCTCAACTGAATTCTGGGGAGAATCAAATTTCAGGTTCAGGCAAAGGAGCCTTCAAACAAGGCTAAGGAATGGCCACGGAGGTAGAAGGCGCTGAGATTACTCTGAACTATCTACTTGAACCCCAAATGCCATTGCAAGGGTCCTTAGAAAGGAGGCAGAAGGAGATTGGAGAATGCAGAGAAAATGGTGTGAAGATGGGGGCACAGAGGTGAGTGATGTGGCCACAAGCCATGGAATTCCTGGAGCCACCAGAAGCTGTAAGAGGCCAGGAATAGATTCTCCTCTAGAGCCCAGAGGGAGCATGGCCCTGTTGACAACTTGATGTCAGATTTCTGGCTTCCAGACTAAGAGAGAATAAATTTCTGTTGTTTTAAGTCACCTAGTTTGTGGTGATTTGGTACATCGGTTCTAGGAGACTACCTCAGAGAGAAATCAGGAAAGCAAGATATCATGGAAGCCAAGGGAGAAAGGATTTCAAGAGGATGAGTGGTCAACATTTAACAAATAATTATTACGTACATCCTGTGTAGGAAGTCCTATCCAAGATGCTGGAGATGCTGTCCTCAGGGAGCTTACATTCTAGCGTTTCCTGTTGGGATGAACACTGGGTGTTGTATGGAAACCAACTTGACGATAAATTATATTTAATATAAAAAAATAAAAATAAAATGTATTTATCAGCAAAAAAAAAAAAAAAAAAGTTTCCTAACAATGAACCAGCAGTTGTTCACTGTGGCAAAGGTGTCAATTAGAAAAGCTGAAAAGAGTTGTGGTGGGCATTTGCTTTCTATTTTTTTCCACCCGTTATTCTTTCACCTTTCTTTTGATTATAACACCTGCATTTCCTTTTAGGAAACTTCCTTCCCCATCGTGTGCACTCTCAGTAGTCTCCTGGGACTTCAGATTTTAAGCATAGGTACAAGAATGGGAGACAGAGCCAAAGTTCATTCGCTCCCAAAGCGGGGCCCTGACCAGGCTGTTGAATAGTTGTTACTACCCACCCCCTAGGGCTGCCCCGGTTTCTGCATTTCTTCTGACCTTGGTTATCTAGGTACCTGATGATTCCCTGCTCTATTTCTTCCTCAATGAATCCTTGTCTACCTAAGGCAATTAGCTTCCTCTTACTTGAAAAGAAAGACCTGTGGGGCGCCTGGGTGGCTCAGTGGGTTAAGCGTCCAACTCTTGATTTCGGCTCAGGCCGTGATCTCATGGTTCATGAGTTCAGTCCCCTCATCGGGCTCTGTGCTGACAGTGTGGAGCCTGTTTGGGATTCTCTCTCTCTCTCTCTCTCTCTCTCTCTCTCTCTCTGTCCCCTCCCCTGCTCATGCTCTCTCTGTCTCAAAATAAATAAACAAACTTAAGAAAGACTTGCAATTAACATAGGCATCTGTTGGCTTTCAGCCAGATTATGATTTATTGAAGAGTATAATATATAGGAAGATAAAGGAGTGCAGACAGAGAAAGATGGTATAATGGCTGGAGGAGGGTGTAGCTTAGGAGAGGTTTCCTTTCTCTTTATTTTCAGATATTGAGGGGATCTATGTGTTGGTGGAGGCAGAGGCTGAAGATATAGGACAGAGAGTGGGTAACTGATGGAAACATGTCTGTGAAGAAAGAGATGGGATCTTAAACATCAGAAGATCTCTACTGTAACTGAGCGAAGGAGGTGGATATGATTGGAGCTAAGTCTGTGAGAGTGGTGCAGAAAGTTTACGAGATTCCTTTCTACTATCTTTTATTTTCTCTGAAAAGTGAGAGGCCAGGTCATCACCCAGGAGTGAAGAGGACAGCGATGGGGGTAGTGGTTTGAGGACAGAGGAGGGGGCTTGAAGTAACCAGTGTGGAGAGTGGGAAGGAGAATCAATTAAAGCAACCTGGCACAGTTGGCTGGAAAGATTGTGAGTCCCGTTTGGGTCAGACACCATGAGTTTATCTAATACAGTGTGTGAGGTGGTGTGGATTTCTTCCTCAGCACTTAAGAGCATCAAGAAGGCCAATAGTTGGAGTAATCCAGGGTTTAGGTTTTATCAGGTGGGTATGATGGAAAGACGATGAGGTGAGCTTGTTGAGAATGCCAAGAGAAGCTGGACAGGGTGAAACATTGGGTAGAAGCTAGGGAGGGAAGGGAGTGTTGACAGGATGGGTAGTTAGGGGTGAGGGAGAAGGGTGAAGAGACTAGAGGGCTGGACAAAGGGAAAGAACTGATGCAGAGGAAGTAAGTGGATGATCCGGCTGGGAGAAGGAGGGTGGTGTGGAGCTAGGATTCCAGGGGACAAGTAGATCAAGGTCGTGGCTGAGGGAGGGAATGGAAGGGCCACTGTGGAGAAGGTTGCTGCTGAGAGGAGGCCAGTGAGAGAAAACTTAGGTTTTTGAGGTCATTCTCAAAAATGTTTCATTTCCTTAGCCCAGAAATAGAAAGGAAGACTGAGCCAGATTGTGGAGCCTTCAGTAAATGATGAAGCAAGACAGGAAGTTTGGAAGATAACAGCAATGTGGAAAGGAAGTGTGCAGCAGATAGAAATTTGTTTCATGATGTTCAGGAACACGAAACATGGCTTTTATGTTGGATGACAAATCAAATCCGGCTCTAAGACCCCACTTCCTGGTTGGTGGCACAGTTGATGTTGGTGATTACTGGGACTCCTAGTGCCCTCCTGTACTGAATCCTTTAACAGAATCCCAGGGTTTACCTGGTCATAGGGTGGTGGCTGCCATTGTATCACACATTGTGCTTCCATCGCGCAATGTGGTTGTCCAGCCCAGCCGTGCTCCCCAGGTGGGCTGCAATGGTGCCCATGGTGCCCAATGGGCGTCTCCATTGACGGCTGCTCAACCACAGTAGACCCTCACTGGTGCAGCTGAGCCTTGTGGATTTAGACTCCAGCCTCTAGAGATATCCATTCACCCTGATGCGGGTCCAGCCATATCTAGGACGTGTGGAAACAGGTCTCAGGCTTCCAGCATGCCTGGAATTCATCACAGGTGGTTCACAAGTTATTGAGCACTCCAAAGAGCTTTTGTTTGGGGGGGGGGGTTATGGCTGTCAATATTTACCAGAAATTAAAACTGAGAAATGTTCAAAATCTTTATTAAGTCATCAAAAAGTATTATTAAGCCCACTATACGTTGAACTAAGTAACGTTCTTTAGGTAGAATTAATTTTTCCAAACCAAAAAATGAATGAGAATTTTTTTTTTACATTTTTTGTAAGTCACTTTCATATCTGGATTCTCACATCTGCTTCTGCATTCGATCTGCTGTGATATCACACACGGGGTGGCCTCTGGACAATTCCCTGTACACTGGGGAGAGCAGGAAAGTAAAAAAGGCAAAGAATCTTGTATTATCGTGAAAGTAGTTTTGATCTCCTGGAACCACTAAAGGGGTCTTGGGGAACTTCAGGGGACGGCATTTTGAGACCCTCTCTTTAGAGGATCCAGCTCTTCCTGGGGCTGGAGGGGTCATACTCCCTCTTCCTCAAAACTTAGGGTTCTTACAAAGACCTGTTCCTGCTTTTTAAGAATAAAGTCAAGTTTCCGAGACTCAAAGGCATGATTACTTTCTGAGAACAGGGTGAAAAAAAAACCACTGCTTATTCTTTTTTAGTGAGACATCCGCAGAAACCATGGCAGTGAGTTTCTCAGCCAGATCATTCTGCTACAGAGGGACGGCAGGTGTTATTGGTGAGGGTGGAGGGGGAATGATTTGGAAGCAACTGGGAGAGAGGGAACCAGGTGGTGAATGGGGAGCAGCCCCTTGGGAGGGCTCAGGACACATCTGGGTCCCCACTAAAGCTGGGCACTTTGAATCCTGTTAGACCCCACACTGGTTTTCTCCTTGCCTGATCTTTTCCAGAAATTTCTCCGTCATGCCCATAATGTGGGCTGGTACATGGACCACCAGCCTCTCTCCTTGATCTCTTTCTCCGAACTAGTATCTCTTGCTCTCCAGTTGAAATCTTGCTAGCTGTGTGGCCTTGGGCACCACTCCAAACCTCCTTTTCCCACTCGTAAAATGGGAGATGGTAGGGGCAGGAGATGGTGCAATCACGCAAGAAAATGCATGCCAATTACCCAGCACAGTCCGAGTCTGGTACACAACAGACTCACTTCACATTAGCCATTATCAGTGAGCATCTCTGGGAAAGGCCTCCGCGAGGGAGAAGAGCCAAATGACACTCGTTCTCTAATATAGGGCTTGTACCCTGTGTCGTCTCTATAGTTCTTTAAAGGCATCCACCGCACTACCCATTCACATTTTGTTTAGTATCACATCCGGGGGTGGGAAGTCCGCGAGCAGCTTCTTACTGTGTTTGTGTCTTCAGTATCCATCTGATTCTCGTCATCTGCAAACACCGGCCACACCAATCCTATGAGCCCATCTCTTTCCTTTCTTACTGTTTCTCCTCATTCGTCTTAAACCAAGACCGGCTGTAGGGCCCACCGTGAATTCAGCGTGGGTTACAAAGCAAGTTCAGACACGCGAAGCCATTTCTATATGGATCATTTCTGCTGAGCCACTTTCTCCCTGGCTGGTGCGGCTGGGAGCCCGGGGTGCTTCTGGCCACAACAGCTGCAGCCTGCCTCAGGGCTCAGCTCCCCCACAGCAGAGAGAGCTGGACCATCCACTCACCGGGTCACAAGGTCCGCTCCACACTTTGCCCTGCTGCTCAATTCTGAGGCTAATTTGGCCGAAAACGGGACTTGCATTTAGTTAGTGAGGACCGGGCCTTAAATACTCTTTTTTCCATCCTTTCTTTTTTTAAATGTTTGTTTGTTTGTTTATTGAGAGAGAGAGAGCATGCACGCAAGCCAGGGAGGGGCAGAGAGGGAGAGAGAGAGAGAGAGAGAGAGAGAGAGAGAGAGAATCCCAAGCAGGCTCCACCTGTCAGCTCAGAGCCTGATGCGGAGCTCCCCTTTTTTTAAATAAAGAAATAGACTAAAAAAAAAGATACTGTTTTTTCAGTTTATCATCCCAAGATACTTGGGTTCGACAAATGGATTAGTTAGGGAATTGTGTACCAGTCAGGCATCCAGGATCTATTTGTTGAGAGCTTCTCATGTTACGGACAGAATTCTCGGTTCTGGAGATCTGGCAATGAACGGGACAGACAAAAAAACCCTTCTCTGATAGAAGAGAATGAGGGCAGAAAACATATAAGGAAACAAAACAGCCAATAGCCCGGAGGCCAGGTAGAGATTTTGGTTAATCACAACAGAAACTTTGTCTTAACCAAAAGAAGGATTTTACTGGGAAGACATAGGGGTCCTCGTAGAATAGGAAAGGCAGAAGAACCAAGGTTTGGGACCTCCCAAACCAGAGGCACCTGGAGAATGTAGGAAACGAGAAGTGTCTTTTCAGCATCCCATTCTGTCACAATCAGCTCCTGCTGGTGTCTCCTTCTGGGTCAAAATGCCAGAGAGGTGGCCAGCCGGTCCAGCCTGAGTCACATGCCCGGCCTCTTGGCCAGTGGAGGGCTGGCTGTCTGGATTGACAGTCCGCAGGGTTCTCTCCAACGGAGAGAGTGGTTAACTCCCCAAGGGAAAACCGGGGTGCTGTTGTAGAAGAGAGTTGAGCCCTGAGCAGACAAAAAGAGCAGAGGTCTCTGATTGTAAAGGCGTTTACACAGGCGAGGCCTAGGGCCTTCAGTTACACAGGCATTCAAAAAATGGATGTATTTTTGGTTTGCACTAAATCCACCTAGGTCTCAAGGGGGCGCCAAACCCACAGTCTTGGATGTATGTTTGGTTTGCATTAACTGGATCCACCAAGATCTCAAGGGGGCGCCAACCCCACAGTCCCTACGGTGGTGAAAACGGGACAGAGGATTCAGGATTTTGAGAAGGATACTGACAGTTACAAATTTATCAAGGACAGTCGGGATGGCAGAGCATCTGGAAAGCCTGATCTATCATGGATAATTAAAGAAGCTGCTGTAAATAGTCTGGAGCCCCTAAGAGATGCTGGTTGTCTCACTCTTGTGTTCCAAATGAGGTAAATAGCTAGTTTCACTTCCTTTTAAATGATACTTTATGGTAAAATCTTGTCTTTTGGGAATGCAAACTGGTGCAGCCACTTTGGAAAACAGTATGGAGGCTTCTTAGCAACTTAAAAATAGAACTACTCTATGACCCAACAATTGCACTGCTAGGTATTTACCCAAAGGATACAAAAAGAACAGATTCGAAGGGATACATGGCACCCCAATGTTTATAGCATTATCAACAATAGTCAAACTATGGAAAGAGCCCAAATGTCCATCGACTGACGAATCGATAAAGAAGATGTGATGTATATATATATATTTATACCATTTATTTTATACACACACACACACACACACACACAACACACACACAAGGCAATATTACTCAGCCATAAAAAAGAATGAAATCTTGCCATTTGCAACGATGTGGATGGAGCTAGAAATATAATGTTAAGTAGGTCGGTCAGAGAAAGACAAATGCCATATGATCTCATGCACATGGGGAGTTTAAGAAACAAAACAGATTAATATAGGGGAAGGAAGAAAAAAGAGGAAAGGCAGGCAAGCTGTAAGAGAGACTCTTAACTCTAAAGAACAAACTGAGGGGATGGGTTAAGTGGGTGATGGATATAAAAGAGGGCACCTGTTCTGATGAACACTGGCTATTATATGTAAATGATGAATCACTGAATGTTACACCTGAAACTAACATTACACTGTGCTAACTCATTAGCATATAAATAAAAACTTGAAACCTAAAAAAAAAAAAGAAAAAACAAAAAAAAAAACCAGAGCAAGAAATCTTAGTCTATCAAAGGAAAACTTTAAAATAAGTACAATCTTCTATTTCTTCATTTTTGCTTATCCTTCTTTAAAACGAATTTGTGGGACGCCTGGGTGGCTCAGTCGGTTTAGCATCCAACTTCAGCTCAGGTCATGATCTCACGGTTCGTGAGTTTGAGCCCCACATCGGGCTCTACCCTGGAGCCTGCTTCAAGTTCTGTGTCTCCCTCTCTCTCTGCCCCTCCTCTGCTTGCCCTGTCTCTCTCTCTCCCTCAAAAATGAATAAACATTAAAAAAAAATTAAAATACCTTAAAAAAAAATAAAATGAATTTGAACCAGATCGCCTTTGAGGTCTCCTCCACTTTTAAAATTCTACATTCTACAAATCTCATCATCTTTACCAATATGTTATGAGACAGCTACATTGTAAATAATATTAATATGGTACTGTAACTTGTCCAAGTTTATTCTATACTATTTTTGTTTATTCCAAGAGTGTTAAATTAATCCTCATCATCTTCCTTTAAGTATAGAAGACTAGTTGAAATTTCTTCTATTTTAAAAAGATTAGGAAATGGGGTGCCTGGGTGGCTCAGTCGGTTAGGCATCCAACTCTTGATTTTGGCTCAGGTCATGATCTCATGGTTTGTGACATTGAGCCCCACGACGGGTTCTGAAATGACAGTGTGGAGGCTGCTTAGGATTCTCTCTCTCTCTCCCTGCCCTTCCTAGGCTCTCTTTCTCTCTCTCTCTCTCAAAATAAACGAATAGACCTTTAAAAAAATAAAAAATAAATAAATATTAGAAAACAAGAAACATAGTGGTTCATAGATAAGGGTACGGTACATTTCATTTTATCTAGTTAGACTAAAGGGTACTATTGTCACCCTTTTTACAATAACCACACATTAAACACTATTAGATATTTGTTTGTTTATTGAGAGAGAGAGCATGCACGCAAGCCAGGGAGGGGCAGAGAGGGAGAGAGAGAGAGAGAGAGAGAGAATAAACAAACACAGCCATGTTGTGAGGGTTGCCATCAAAGAAGAAATTTTATATTTATGGAAAATATGTCTGTGGCATAAGGTCTATTTGGTTACTCAGTTGTGCCAAGGTTTTAAAAATAGTTTAGATAAAATGTGAACATAGGCGCTCAATAATGAAATCTAAGATCTTCCTTTCAAGAGTAAGAGGCAATTACTGTTTGTGATTTAATTAGGAAAACACAATTAAAGGAATAAAGAGTGTCTGTTCTCCTGCTGAATATTAAAGTACGCCACAGAGGAAACCCCCATGTGAGATGTAGCTGAGGCTAATTAGCTAAAGTAGATGGGTCTAGAACCAGTGCTTTGCTCAGGGCTAAACAACGAACTCCTCAGGGGCCGGAAATCAGTGCTCCTTTAGGAAGCAAACACTCCGAATCACAAAACCTAGACTATGCCTGTCTGCTGCAATATTTCACAACACATCATGCACTCCCCTGTGTTTCCTCTGGACATTCGATTTGCAGTTGCTTACAAACATCATATACTTGGGCTTATTAATAAAGAATTGTTGACATATTGATCCTGAACTGAATCCAAGGCAAAGCTGACTTGTCTCTGCGAACAAGCTGAGTGTGGCTTGCAAACAAGTCACGAGGTGCTGTGGGCCACTAAGAAGGGTTCTTAGGGGCAGAGAGGCTAGCCTCCTGACCCTGGGATAGAATGAAAAACTCAGGTCAGGGACCACATGCTCAGAACAGCATGGTCTTGGAAAAGAACCCCGGGGATGAAAGTCAAGAATCTCGGGTTCTGGTCTTGTAGATCTGGCTCTGCCACTATGAGGTGTGTGACTTTCAGGAAGACTGTTTACGTCTCTGGGCCTTATTTATTTTACCTGTAAGCGGAATGAAGCGGTCGCTCTCCAAGGGTATTGGAAATATGTCACAGGTTTGGCAATGGGAAAATGTAAAGGTACGACGCAAAGTCTGCATCCTTCTTTCAGAGCAAATCTGTATACAGGTGAAGAGATCTCTTTTCCCATCCCCTCTGCTGATCTGACAGGTGCACCCTGTGGGCCCTGCCCACATTGCTGTTTAGTCTTGACTTTTGTCTCGTCAGTGGGCACTGCGGCCATCAGACAGTGGGTTGTCAAGAGATTTATTTTCCTTTCAATATTGGAGTGTTTATACGCATGAGGCACTGTTCTGAGAGCTGGGGATACAGTCATGGACCGAGAATCCCACAAAAATCCCGCTCCTGTGGATATGCTAGTCAGATAATATATAATACATCAGGTGCAGGTGACAGTGCTGAGGAAAAATAAAGCTGGTTAAAGGGTCAGGCCCACCTCAGGTTGGGGGGTAAGTGGGATTACTCTTTTAGCTGGGGAAGGCCTTCCTGATAAGGTGACATCTGAACTGAGTTCTGAATGAAGGGGGAGAGCGTCCCCAGTCTGGGACAAGAGCAGTCCAGGGAAGCGGAAGTTAAGGGGAAAGGTCCTGAGGGGAGAGTAAGCGTGGGGGTGTTCAAGGAACATCAAAGAGACCAATGCGGCTGGAATGAGGAGGCAGAGAGATTGGACAGTGGTGGGGTTTCTGTTCTGTTGGGGGAAGGATAATGGGGGAGCTGTTGCCTCTGTGCTTCCAGAAGCTGGAAAGCGTGCAGGTAACGGCACAGTCTGAATTTAGGGGTCCCTGGGTTGTTAGCATTGGCTGGACTCAGAGCACAGAGAGTGCACTGGATGGGTATGCGGCCAGTGCAGTCCCAAAGGGCTGACAATCTGAAGGGGCTCCCACCTGGCTTTAAGTCTCCGTGGTAGTCATCTTGAAATGCTTAACAGTGTTCTCTTTGTGTTTGTGGTGTTCGTGTGAAGCCTGACAGGCCAGTGGGGTCTGCGTCAGGGTGACAGGAAGGCCAAACCCTGTGCACACTGTCACAGGTCCGGGCACCAAGGCCTGCACCACCCTGCCGGTGTCCCTCGGCCAGAAGGAGCTGATATTAAATAACAAAACGCAGCATGACAGGTAGAGAGATTGAAGAATACGGGAAAAGCTTTCTTCTTGGCCTTTGGACAAGGGACCCCTATTTTCATTTTGCAACGGCCGCTGGCGCACTTCTTGGTGGGAATAGGGTGTCCTCCCCCTGGGCCGGGGCCTTGTTTTAAAACACGGTAGACATCTGGGTGCTTTCCTGCGGGTCCTGTTGCCCTCTGCTGGACAGCCTAGGCATTAGCTCTGCCTCAAAGTCCGAAGAAAATGCTTGCTCCCAAACCAAGAAATTCAAAACCCCTTTGAGAAAACAGTTTAAATGATCATCGATGTTCTTCTGGGCTTTTGAAGGCTGTTTCAGGTTCGAATAGCCAATTCCCAAGTGAATTGCTTTGTCGGCAGGTGAGTTTTGTTTTAAAACGGGCTATCATAACACCTTAGGATCTAGGAACGAGATGTAAACCACATTTTGAAGATTTTGTGATTCAGTTTTATTGTGCCATCATGTAATCTTACGTACTGTGTATGAAACATTCCCTACCATTGAAAAAATTATTGGAATGAGCCTACACATCAATAGCACCTGTGTTCAGAATTTAAAGAACCTCATCGTTCCAGTCTCCCAGCTCTGCATATCTGGCAATTTTTCATTTCATTGGACATAGGGAGGACCTAGGGAATATTTCTTTAACGTTTGTAATACATCAAGAAATTGATCTTTAACCATGAAATCAGTGCTTCCAAGATAGACTCTCTTTTCGGCAATGGTGGTCCCAAAACCATAGGAAAGAACATCATTAAAATCAGTGGACCTCTGTTGTCTTTGGGGTGTGGGGGGCGGAGAGAGATGTGGGACATAAGTGGAACGTAAAAGATGAGCATCCTCTGTGTCTTGTGTGTAAGGACGGGTGTCATTAACACAACTGAAGGCCCCTCTAGACTCTACCATGGGTGAACTGGCACAAACTTCACCTGACTTATCCCATTTAAATTTCACAGCAACTTTGCACGAGAGATGTCATACTTCCTACAGAAAACTGAGCATCACTGAGGTTAAACAACTTACCCAAGATTTGTTAATCTGGTAACTGACAGTCTGGAATCAATGCCAGAGCTGTGTGACTCCAAAGCCCCGAGTACTTCACTATGCAATGTGGCCGCCTAACGAACGACTCTAATCCTGATTAGTTTTTCAGAGAACTACTAGGAAGATTGTGTAATACAATGGCACATTATAAGTTGCAGATGGCAAAATTGCAGCCCTGAGGAATCAAGCGATCATTCCGGAGCTGGGCACAAGGAGAACACTTGGCCTTGGGTCCTCAAGTCACCTTAGCCCTAGTTCAGTGCTCTTTCCAATATGTCACATTGCTGGAATAACTTAGTTAAGGAATTGGGGATAATCTAATTTATTTCCACTTTTCTGTCTCTTATGCGGTGCAGCGAGAGATATAAAAGAATGAGCTCGTACAAGATTGTAAATGGATTAAATACTAGTCATGGTCTAACTGAGAAAGGAATGAGAAAAGAAGCTAATCAAATAGGCATCTCATTGTCACGCAAGTGTCACGCAGTGCAAACTTCCAGTCAGTTGATCAATCAACCAACATTTGGGGCACCTGGGTGGCTCAGTCGGTTAAGCGTCCGACTTCGGCTCGGGTCATGATCTCATGGTCTGTGAGTTTGAGCCCCGCATCGGGCTCTGTGCTGACAGCTTGGAGCCTGGAGCCTGTTTCAGATTCTGTGTCTCCCTCTCTCTCTGACCCTCCCCCGTTCATGCTCTGTCTCTCTCTGTCTCAAAAATAAATAAACATTAAAAAAAATTAAAAAAAAATCAACATTTACTGAGCATCTTCTCTGAGCCAAGTACCAAGGGAGGGGCTAGAAAACTAGAAATGAGTAACGACCAATGGGGGGGTCTCACAGTCAAATGGGATGAACAAACATTTAAACAAGAGTACATTGCAATGCCGATCCTACAAACACGCTGCTATTGGACTGTAGGGAGAGCGGTGATTCCCATCTGGGAGAATCACGGTCACCAAGGGACAGACATCCACTCACCAGGATACCTTCACTATGGTTCTGCTATTCACACAGCATTTTTCTGGTCCTTCTAACAATGAAATGGGCACCCTTCCCTTCCAGCTTGGACAGACAAGAGGATCCTACAATAATCCAGGAACTGGAAGTAGTAAAAATTTTTTGGAAGCAGTTAAATTATTTTGGTTAATAAGGAACAGAGATGTGGACTAACTAGGACACTGTGGTGCATTTAAATTGTCTAGAGGGTTTGAACAGCAAATGAAAGCCTAATTTCAGCTTGGTTAAACACAGAATAATTGGGAGTTGTTAAATTGGTATGCTAATTTAATTAAAAATTTAAAGCAAAAACAAACATGGTAGCTAAAAGGGTGACTATTATATAATCTTAATGAGTTTCCAATTTAAATATTTTTCCAATTAAAAATAGGATTAATTTTTGGGGCTCCCAAACACATTACATTGAACTCAGGGAAAAAAAACAAAAGGATCCACGAATTATTAATATACCTCTCTCATTCCAGATAGATTTCAGAATTATATATCTCTTAAATTTTAGAAAAACAGAAAATGGAATTGATTATTTATTAAATCTCAGAATTGGGAAAGACTGTTTAGGTTCAAAAGTAGCATAAGCTAGCAGAGGAAAATGTACAAAATTGTACACGGTGTATGAAATTAACTAAACATGAGATTTTCCTGATGTTAAATAAAGAAACACCAGGGGTGCCTGGGTGGCTCAGTCTGTTAAGTGTTTGACTCTTGATTTCAGCTCAGGTCATGATCTCATGGTCTGTGTGATAGAGCCCTATGTTGGGTTCCCTGCTGACAGCAAGGAGCCTGCCTAGGATTCTCTCTGTCCCTCTCTCTCTCTCTGTTCCTCCCCTGCTTGCAAGCACTCTCTCTCTCTCTCTCTCTCAAATTAAATAAATAAACTAAATAAATAAAAATGCCAGAAAAACTCTAGCACAGGAGGAATAGTTATAGCAATAAACTAATAATTATATAAAATTAATTATAATTATATATAAAGATTATATAAATTAATAAAATTGGTGAGAAAAATTGATAAGAAATTCATAAAATTTGATAATAAATTATCTAACATCCTGATAGATAAATAGATGTGTCCGTCTGCTATTCCTCTAATAATACTGCATAACAAATCCCCTTAAAACTCAGTGGCTAACGATAGCATTTATTATCACCTAAATCAACTCTGATTTGACTGGTTTAGGTTGGACTGGGCTAGGTGACTCTGCTTCAGGGTGCAAGTTCATGGGGCTTGTCTCCAGGATGCAGTTTGGGTACAGGTCTATTCCAAAGGTCTGTCATCACTCTCAGACAAATGATTTCCCTTGGCTCAAGTCATGATCTCAAGGTTTGTGAGTTCAAGCCCCACACTGGGTTCCGCTGCTGACAGTGTGGCACCTGCTTGGGATTCTTTGTCTCCTTCTCTTTCTGCCCTGCCCCCCTGCTCACGCTCTCCCTCTCTCCCTCTCTTTCTCAAAACTAAATAAATATACTTAAAAAAATCTTCTGTATTAACACCAAGCCCCTTTTTTAGTTTTACGTTTCTCCCCGTCTTTGTTTATTTTTATTTTTTCGAAAGTTTGTTTATTTTCAGTAATCTCTACACCCAACATAGGGCTCGAACTTATGATCCTGAGATCAAGCGTTGCATGCTCTCCTGACTGAGCCAGAGCTTTTTGCTTATGTCATGTCTGCCAACAGTCCCTTGGGCAAAGCAACTCATATGGCCAAGCGCCAACATCATTGGGGTAGGGGATAGTATTGTATCCATAGTGGGAGGTGAAGTAAAATTAATCTAAATGATCATAGAGGGAAAAGGAAATAAACTGGAAGCCCACAAAATAGGAACCCCATAATTAATAAACTATGGAAAGATGACAAATCTCTTTAGTGGCATAAAAATGGAAGTTAAAACGGCATTGAAATAGTACTTATTACCCATCAATAAGAAAAATATTAAAGAAATCCAATTACTCATAGTAAAAATTCTTCCCAACAAGAACAACAGGAGATCCAGATGAGTTCAACTAAATTTTCCAGAAACAGATCATTCCATCTGATGTAAACTCCTCCAGAGGATGGGATGAGTGGAAATATTTTTAATGCATTTTATGGCATCAAGACAAGAAAAGAACATTAGAATAAAGGGAAATTATTGTTCATTTTCATTCTAAGGATAGATGTAAAAATCCTAAATAAAGTATCCTAATTTTTTTTAACATTTATTTATTTTTGAGAGAGAGC
The DNA here is from genome assembly GCF_022837055.1 of Prionailurus viverrinus. Classification (NCBI taxonomy): domain Eukaryota; kingdom Metazoa; phylum Chordata; class Mammalia; order Carnivora; family Felidae; genus Prionailurus; species Prionailurus viverrinus. The sequence goes on from NC_062561.1 coordinate 8,296,693, forward strand.
GCGGGTGAGTAAGGGAGGGGTAGAGACAGGGAGATGCAGAATCCGTAGCAGGCTCCAGCTCTGAGCTATCAGCAGCCCCGACACAGGGCTCGAACCCATGAACTGTGAGATCATGACCTGAGCTAAAGTCGGGCGCTCAACTGACTGAGCCACCCCGGTGCCACCTAAATAAAATGTTCTAAACAGAATTTAACAGTGTATAAAACAATAGCACACCATAATAAATACCCCCCCAAAGCATGGCTTAAATAAGAGAGAAGTTTCTAGCTTGGCTCCTCTAGGCTGGTCAGACAGCTCTGCTTCAGCAGGTCACCAAGAGACCTAGGTTCCTTCCACTTTGTTGCCAGGTCATTTCCAAGAGCCCTGTACTCACCGGAATGGTCAAAGATGGGTCACTCCCACATCAATGTTGCAGTCAAGTGTGAGGAAAAGCTGAATTCAGGGCAAGCAATGTTTCCTTAAGGAGGAGCTACCTAGAAGCTGCACCATTACTCCTGGGAATAGAATAGAATCGTTGAGTTGCTCTATGCCCAGGAAGAGGAGGATGAAATTTTTTGGAGGCCATTGGCAACCTGCAATATGAGGAATAACTCTAATAAAAGATGTGTAAGATCTACCTTCAGAATATCATAAGATCTTACTGGAGGATATTAACACCCAAGAAAATGGAATGATGTTCATGTTTTTGGAGAGGAGTACTCACTATCGTGAAGTCACTTGTTCTCTCCACAGTCCAAATAAAAGCTAAATGGGATTTCCACTGAAATTGAGAGGTTGGTATTAACATTTACATGGAAGAGAAAAGGGTCAAAAATAGTTAAGAAGCATAAAGTAGATGGACTTGCTCTGGCTGATAGAAAAATTTATTATAAATCTGTAGCATTGATGCATTGGCTGTTGGTATAGGGAAAGACAAATTGACCAGTAGAACAAAATAGGGACTTGAGAAAGAAGCCCACATACTCGTGGAACTTTGATATATAACAGAAGTGGCATTGCAGATGATTGGGGGAAGAAGGAACTATTTAATAAATAGTTGTTGAACAGCTCAGTATCCACATGGCTAAAATTGAAACTCGATTCTCATCCCATACAAAAATCAATTCCAGTACTCAAAATGTGAAAGGCAGAGAACTTTAATGTTTTAGAACAAGATATAGAAGACAATCTTTCTAACCTTGGAATTTTTAAAACAAGACACAGAAACTCATGAAAAGAGAGTTGATAAATTTGACTACTTTACAATTAAGACTTCTCCGACAAATACCATAAAGCAAATAAAAATCAAGTCATTAATTGGGAGAATATATTTGTAATACATATAATCGAGAAGGGGTTGGGACACCTGGGGGGCTCAGTCGGTTAAGCGGCTGACCTCGGCTCAGGTCACGATCTCACGGTTCATGACTTTGAGCCCCGCGTCACAGCTCAGAGCCTGGAGCCTGCTTTGAATTCTGTGTCTCCCCCTCTCTCTGCCCTTCCCTTGTTCATGCTCTGACCCTATCTCCCTCAAAAATAAAAATTAACAAAAAATAATCTACAAAGGATTCATACCCAGAATATGCAATGAACTTCTACAAATATGTTAGATAATTAAATACAATTGAAAAATGGGCAAAAGATGTGAACTGATATTTCACAGAAGAGAAAATATGTAAGGCACATAACTGTAAGAAGAAATAATCTGCCTGATTAGTAATCAGGGAAATACCATGTAGAAACACAGTTAGATACTAGTTTACAAACACTATCTTGCCAACAATGAAATTTGACCATGTCAAGTGTTAGAGAGAATGAGGATAAATAGGGTATCTTATATAATGCTGGTGGAAAAGTATCCTGGGACAGCCAGTATCTCCACTGTTGCATTGGAAAAATATTTGGAATTATCTTGAATGGTTGTTGATATATGAAGTGATTTTTATGATACGCTCACATTAAATCATAATAACAAAGCTGAAAATGATCCAATCGAAAAGAATGGAATACTATTAACAGTGAAAATGAATGAACTCAATGATGTGCCATAACATAGATGAATCTTAAGAACATAATGTTGAGTGAAGATAGAAAGTTGGAGAACCCCATTAAGTATGATACTATTTTTATAAAACTAAAAACCCAAACTCACTGATATAATATTCAGGTATATACACTGATTTGATAATTATTTTAAAAGAAAGACAAGAGAATAGTAGATCTAAAACTCAGGATACAGTTTACCTGGGCGGTGCAGTGAGGCTGAGGGAAGGGGACAGTGGAGTTGCTTGTGTATGCACGCAAGTTATTGGCTGGGTTATGGGTTCATGTGTGCTATTTTGTTTTATAACGTATGCACATATTCTGTATATTCTTTTGTATTTTCCAAAGTTATATTTAAAAATATGATAGGGGCGCCTGGGAGGCGCAGTCGGTTAAGCGTCCGACTTCAGCCAGGTCACGATCTCGCGGTCTGTGAGTTCGAGCCCCGCGTCGGGCTCTGGGCTGATGGCTCAGAGCCTGGAGCCTGTTTCCGATTCTGTGTCTCCCTCTCTCTCTGCCCCTCCCCCGTTCATGCTCTGTCTCTCTCTGTCCCAAAAATAAATAAAAAACGTTGAAAAAAAAATTAAAAAAAAATATGATAAAGAAAATAAATAAATTAGATACTATTTATATTTATCAAAATTGTGAATATTCCAAAGGAGATTAAAGAAAGTGAAATAGCTTTTCTTGTACATTGAGAGTAGAAGTATAAATTGGCACAGACTCTTTTTAGTTGTATCTCTGTCTCTCTCTATAATTATGTATATATCACAACATATATATGTATATGTACACACATGTATGTATACCCCATGTATGTTGTGCACACATATGTATATGTGTATATATATGTTATATATACACATAACAGATTATATATAACACATATAATGTATGTTATATGTATATATAACATATATAATCTGTTATATAGATTATATAACACATATAATGTATGTTACATATATGTATGTATGTATAACATACATATGTTATGTATATGTTATGTATATGTTCTGTATTATTTATATGTTGCCATAAACTTGTTAATATTCTCCAAAAATTCAGTTCTGGGAAATAAAGGCTAACCCCCCCTAAAATTAAAGCTTGAAATGAACCCCTGAAATTAGAAAAAAATTATGAACACAAAGGTACAGTTACCTCTTTTACACCTGGGGACCTTTCGCTTTTCCTTTCTTCTGAGACCCGTAACTTGAGGCTCAGTGGGCAAGGGACCAGTGGAGGACACTCTCATATCCACAGTAGACACCCCACCCCCTCTGAGATTCTGTCATGCCGTACTATGTATTTCCTCCACAGTCCTGGCCCAATCTTTAATTTCCTACAGTGTAAATTCCATGAGAGAAGAGACCATGTCGTGTGGTCCTCCATTGTGCTGTGGCCAAAATACGTGCTCAGTAACCATCTGTGGAGAAATTAATGCTTCGTAAAAGAAGAAAAGGACTTTCAAGGACCAAACTGGTTGAGCTGAAGGAGTGTAAGTGATTTGTGTACCAGCATTGTGCAGATTTTATAATCACGGTTGACTTTTTTGGTTAATATTTTCTGGTCTCCAGAGAAATGCCTTTCTGAGATCCAATGTAAAATGCTGGATTCTTCTTCTCCTAAAAATGCCTCTTGCAAGGTCTTCTATGATCAGGGTTTCTGACCCTCTGGCACAAAATAACAATCTCTGAGAAGGATTCTTTGTATGCTGTAGACTGTGTTAAAATTTATGCATACATTTTCAGTAGGCTTTACCATAATGATTGAAGTTTAGTCCACCATAAGTACATAAAACAAGCAAAGGGAAGCAAAAAACACATCTTTCGATATATTTTAGTTATAACCCTAAATGAATGTCAAATCCTCAGGAGACTCATAATGCATTAGAAATTCAAATAGCATTAAGACAACCATGGCCATTTATATTTTATTGCTGTTTCAGCCATTTCAAATATAATTGCCCGGGGGAATTTATCTTGGGTCTAGGGACAGAAATTATGATTTTTGTACCATCTGTATCATTTGAACAGTCCGGATTCGAGGAAAAATGGACTTTCAGGGAGGACACAAGAAGAGAAGGTGCATAGTTGGGGCAAAACCCAGTCACTGAGTTTTAGGATATCAACTGCAGTAAATGCTAATCAAATTTTAGAAGAAAACACGAAGTCTTTAAACTCCTGGGCCTTGGGGCGCCTGGGTGGCACAGTCGGTTAAGCGTCCAACTTCAGCCAGGTCACGATCTCGCAGTCCGGGAGTTCGAGCCCCGCGTCAGGCTCTGGGCTGATGGCTCAGAGCCTGGAGCCTGTTTCCGATTCTGTGTCTCCCTCTCTCTCTGCCCCTCCCCCGTTCATGCTCTGTCTCTCTCTGTCCCAAAAATAAATAAACGTTGAAAAAAAAAATTAAACTCCTGGGCCTTGCAGCCAAGTGTACATCATAGCGGGTTTCAAGAACAGCAGCCAACTCTGTGATCTACACTGAAGGGAGGTGTTGTTGGTAGTGTTTAAAAACCGCAGCCGGTGCTCAATGAGCCATGCTAAGGAAGAGGAAGATGGGCGAGTTAAGGCCAGTACGGGGACACTCTGTCAGAAGACTGGGAAGTCTGCCTCTCGTCTTCCGGCTCTGCTGTCCCTGCCGTGGTGAAAGGTTTCCCCTTTCACCCCTTTCACCCCTGACTCCCCTTTCCCCAGAGTCAGGTTGGCATTGCCCAGCAATGGCAGAGAGACGAGGGGCAGCTGGGAGGTCCAGAGCCTCTGGCATGGGGACCAGGAGTTATGGGAAGCATGCCCTTAGGCTTTGTGTGGTCACCGGCCTAGGAGCCGGGCAGTGTGTTCAGAAAGGGAGGTAGGGTCCCTATCACTGAGGCGATGGTGTCTGCACACACCACCCAAGCCTTTCGCGGGACCAGGCCAAAGAACCAAGACTTACGTCCCTTGGCCTGGGAAGGAGACACAGAGGATCTCACTGATCCTTGATGCAGTGGGTGCTCTTGCCATGAAGACTGTCCCTTTGCTTCTTGTACTATTTGGGTCATTGGCTACCTTAAAAAAAATTGTGGTAAAATATGCATGACATAAAACTTGCCATCTTCACCATTTTTAAGTGATAGTTTTATGGCAGTAAGTACACTCACTTGTTATGCAACTGTCACCACCATCCATCTCAGAACTCTCTTCATCTCGTGAAAACAAAACTCTGTCCCCATTAAATAACAATGCCTCAAAAAGTTAGAGAGGGAGGGAGCCAAACCATAAGAGGCTCTTAAAAACTGAGAACAAACTGAGGGTGGATGGGGGGTGGGAGGGCGGGGAGGGTGGGTGATGGGCACGGAGGAGGGCACGTGTTGGGATGAGCACTGGGTGTTGTATGGAAGCCAACTGGACAATAAATTTCATATTGAAACAAACAAACATAAAAACAATAATGGAAAAACAAACAAAACAAAACAAAAAAACCAAAAACCAAACCAAAAAAACAACACCTCATTTCCCCTCCCCCCAGCCTTTGGCAACCACCATTCCTACTTTCGGTCTTTATGAGTCTGACTACTCTGGGTACCTCATATAAGTGGGACCATACAGTATTTGTCCTTTGGTGACTGAATGATTTCACGTATAATGTTTTCCAGGTTCTTCCATGTTATGGCATGTGTCAGAATTTCCTTCCTTTTTAAAAAAATTTTTTTAACATTTATTCATTTTTGAGAGACAGAGTATGAGGGGAGGGGCAGAGAGAGGGAGACACAGAATCCAAAGCAGGCTCCACGTTCTGAGCTGTCAGCACAGAGCCCATAGCGGGGCTTGAACACACAGACCACGAGATCACAACCTGAGCTGAGTCGGACGCTTAACCGACTGAGCCGCCCAGGCGCCCCTAGATTTTCCTTCCTTTTAAAGGCCTGAATAATGATCTTTTATAGGTATGCACTACATTTGGTGTATCTGTTCATCTGTCAGCTCATACTTGGTTTGTTTCTGCCTTTTTGTTATTTTGAATATTGTTGCTATGAACAGGGGTGTACAAAGACCTCGTCCAGTCCCTGTTTTCAATTCTTTGGGTATATACTTGGAAATAGAATTGATAAATCGTATGGTAATTCTATTTGTTGTTGTTATTGTTGAGGAGTTACCATACTATTTTCTATAGCAGCTGCCCTATTTTCCATTCCCACCAACAGTGCACAGGGTTCCAATTTTTCCACATCCTTGCCCCTGGTTACATTTTATGTGACAAAGCATACCACCGCAACGTATCTGCTTCACTTTAAAGAATACCATCATAGCTGGTTTATTATTTTTTATTTATTTCTCTCAAGCGTTTATCCCATGTCATCCTATTTTCTTATCAAAAGCTCAGGGCTCAGCATAGTTATGGTTTGGGGGGATGGGTGCAGAGACCAGCCAGGCCACCAAGAATAAGCGTTAATGTTCACACTCATCATAAATTATATTGCTGTGGCACTTTACAGCTTATAAAATGCTTTTTATATTCATAATCTCTTTGATTCCTGCTCCAGAAGAGGAGTAATGCATTTGCTATTATTCCCCTTAATAGTTGGAGAAACGGGGCTCACAGGAGCTGTTGTGTAGGTTGTAGAGCCAACATTGGGCTGGAAACACCACTTGCTGATTTCTGACACATTCAGTGCTTTTCCCATCACATTTTGAGATTTCTCCAGTCCACTCTATGGGCACAGAGACCAGTGTGATTGTTCCCATTCCAGATATATGAAGGACTGATTATTCTAAGACAAAAACAGCTCCCGACTCAAACACTTAAAACTGCTTTGAAATACAGAGCTAATATCTGCTTGTGGACATCTGTGGATCCTCTTGGTGTCACCATTTGCTCCAGCTGTTGTGGCAGCTACCAATTTCATGAGGCTTAGACCAGCTTTACTTCAGTATAACCAGACGCGACCTCACCTCGATTCTGCCCTGGGTGTCTCTTGTTTTCCTTCCTGAAGGAACATCAGATAGCGTGGCATGGAGTACCTATAGGAACTCTGGAAGAGTGGGTGAATTAAAACTCATGAGACCACCTTTGGCCAAAAGGAAATGGAAGCCAGTGCATAAAGAGGTTCTCCCTTTCTTCTTCCAGGAGGACATATCTGAGATGCATTCTGTAAAAGCCTCTTCAAAAAGACTTAGTAGGATCTAATACCATTCACCCTTAGCAGTAGCCAACTCAGTAATGCTTCCATCATTAGTTTTCCATCCTTTCGTATTCTACAACTCCCTTCCAAATAACTGATTCTTGGGATCACTTGTCCGATAAGCTCCCTGAACACAAGGTTTTTTTGTTTGTTTCTTCCTTTCCAGACTCTGCTTTCAGAGGATTCCATGCAGTTCTAGAAGTAAGCAGATCCTCAGGATGGGATTTTGACTGGGTCCCTTTTTCATTAGACAGCAATAAGGACTCCTTTACTAGTCTAAATTGAGAATGACAATCTTGGCATGCATTAGCATCACAATAACTAGGATTCTGATATGCAGAGGACAACCATGAGAAATTGGGTAAATTTAGGGCTTAGCAGTTTGGGGCAAAAATAATTACGAGGACTGTGGCAGAGTGACAGGGAGACTGAAGCATAGCCTCAGCGGGTCTCTCATATCAAAGTCGGGCCATGATGTGAAACAAGTGGGGTCTGGAATCTGAGATAGAGATATTTGCGTTGGCAAGATTGACTCTTTAGAACCTCCAGACTTTCTAGAACCATCGAGACTGGTAGAAGCAGCCTCGTCCCTCTTGCTAGAGGACAGAAGTTTCTGCTGGCTTGATTGCCTGTTAAAATTTCACTGACTATAAAATGCCTCACAAAATTATGCTGTTCTCCTCGAAGTCCACTCACACCATCCCTCCACTGCCCCCAGGCTGGTATCGAGAGTCAGCTCTCAGCTCAGCCTGAGCAGAAAAATAGCTTACACACACACACACACACACACACACACACACACACACACACACATGCACACACACACACATTGATTTTGTAGTTTTTCACAGTGGTATGTGTGCTATTGGTTTAGGTGGGTGGTACTGTGTAATCAATAGCCAATGTATATTGGTCCAGGAACCATTTGGTAGAACTAGACCCTCTTACCAACACTCTCAGTGACCCACTCATGCTTCCTGTGAAACCTTGAACTTTGTGGGATTAGAGGCCCGGACTCACTGTAATAATTCCACTGAGCTTGAAGCTACAACTACCATCTGGTCACTCTGAGATTCCCATGGCCATAGGCCAACAGGCAAGGGGAGGAGTTACTGTTCTGGCAGGAGATATTGATCCTGGTTATCACAAGGAGCTAGAATTGTTGCTATACAGTGGAGACAAAAAAGATAGTATGCCTGGGACTCACTGGGCACCTTTTGGGGCTCCCATGCCCAGCAACGTAGCAACGAGTGGGCAATTGTAGCAGTCATGGCTTAACCCAGGCAAAACGACTAAGAGTCAGGACCCTAGGGAGGAAGGTCAGGTTACCCCAGCAACCTAGCCTGGTCAGAGTCCCAGCAGAGGTAAAGAAAATCTAGAATGAGAATTAGAGGAAGAAGATGCTGATTCTCAGTGACCTTCTAGGGAACAGATGCCACAGAAGAGACCTTAGCTTGTTCCACTAACTGACTGTGTATTAACTCTTCATAGAAATGACTGCCGGCCACCGCCATAAAGGGAATCCTGTGATCGACTGGACTTAATGGAAAGTGTAAGAGATGTGAGTGGTGCACTGGGACGTATCTCAGATGCATTTTATCAGAACCCAGAAAGTTTGAGCATAAGTCATCTGGAGCAGTGACTAACTCTATAATGAGTCTTTTAAAATTCAATATTTGTATAGATTGTGAAATGATCACCACAATAAGTCTAGGTAACATCCATCACCACACATAGCTACAAACCTTATTTTTCTTGTGATGAGTACTTTTAAGATCTACTCTCTTAGCACCTTTCAAATATGCACCACAGTATAATTGACTGTAGTCACCATGCTGTATGTTACATGCCCAGGACGTATTTAGTTTATAACTGGAAGTTGTACCTTTCAATCCCCTTTCCCCGTTTTCCCCACCCCTCCACCCCTTACCTCTGGCAACCACAATCTGTTCTGTCTATGAGCCCTTCTGTTGTTGTTTAACAACGGCTTTTAATGTTGAGACCTCTTAGTTAATTAAGGCTCTAAGGGCTACCTAATTACAAAAAGACCCACCCATCAATAAAAGAAGTCCAGAAGGAAACCAAATACAATTTATAAATAAAAAATTATCAAATATAGGAGGAAAGCACCCACAACCAGTGAGAGTGAGCAGGAAAAACAAATAATATTACTAGACCCCCCCCCCAAGGACTTCAGGTATTGGAATGATCAAATGTAAAAAAGTTCGAAGTACCCCTAACAGGTTTGCTAAAATTAAGCAGAGCATCAAAAATATGAGAAAAGAATAAAAGATGATAAAATAAACACACATACATTTGAAAAGGAACCAACTAGAATGTGAAGAAATGAAAACAGAAACATTAAGAAATGAAGAAGAATCAAAGAGAACATTAAGAAAGGTTTAAGGAATGAAACTAATGTGAACAGACACTATTAACGAGAAATGTGTGAGGTGGAGTGGAGGTGTGAAAGAATTGTAAAGGGTCCAGACGGAGAGGAGAGGGCAGAGAGAAAAAGAAATGGTTAATAAGAAAAACAGACCAAGAGATACTAGAATAAGAAAGTACAATGTGCATTCAGTTGGAACTCCAGAAGGATAGAATGGGGAAAATCAGCATGAGGAGATAGTATTGCAGAACTTCCCCAAATTGGTAAAAGACAAGAATTCTTAGACACAGGAGGCACAGTAAATCACAAACAGGAAGAATAAAACAAAATCTGCACCTAGATGTGAAGAAGCGAATTGCAGAACAATGAAGACGATGGGAAGATCTTCAAAGCAGATGGAGAGGAGACAGGTCATGCCCAAAGGAATAGCACCTGGACTGGTAGCCAACTTCACCAAAGCAGCAATGGAAGCCGGGAGAGAAAGTAATTGTTAACCTAGAATCGTAGGCATGGATGACAACTGTGCAGACATGGAAATGAAATAAGGATATCTTCAGGGAATCAGACTGGGAGGTGTTTATTGCCGGTAAGCATTCACAAAGGAATTCTTGATGATGTACTCCAGAAAGAAGGAAATGGATCCCAGAAGGAAGATCTGAGCTTCGAGAAGGACTGGTAAGCAAACACTGACTATAAAATAATAATAACACTGTCTAATTTGCATTGTAAAAAATCCACTGACATATTGCATGAGATCATATGGGCAGGGAGTAAATGGAGTTTAATTGCTCAAAAGTCCTTTATTGTTCATTAGAAGCACAGAGACATAAAAAATTAGAATTTCCAGTTACCTATCCATGTTAATAGTTTAAGGCTAACTACTGGAAGAAAGAAAATAGAGTGTATAACTTCTATAACAGGAAATATAAAACAATGAAGATTTTCTCTCAATCTAATGGAGAAAGAAAAGAAAAAAAAGAAGATGCGAAATAAGCAAAGACCAATAGAAAGCACAAATTATATGGTTCAATTACATAAAAAATGATACAATTCCAAAGTAATTATATAAGTAATTACATAAGTAATTAAATGAGGTATATTCACAAATGAAAAGACAGATGTCGTTAGGCTGACTAGAAATAACCAGAGATTGCAAATTTATAGAGAACACACCCAATACAACACTGAGAGGGTAAAAGACAGAAAAAGATAGATATATGGCTATTATTAACCCAGAGGAAGCTTCTCTGGCAATATTTATATCAGAAGAAAATATAAGGTAAAAAGCATTAGCGAGAAAGAGAGCCACTGGATAGTGTAAAAATATATGAGTTACTAGGGCTGTCTAACATTTGGGTACTTGTTTGCCCCTAATAACATAGCTTCTGTGTACATAGAGCAGCAGCTGTAAAGAGAAATGGACAAATTCAGCATTATAGCTGGAGATTTCAACATTCCCCATCAGTAACTGAGAGCTGTTGGAGACAAAATATTAGAGAAGATACAGAATATTTGGACTGCAAATTTAAAAGCTCGACCCGGTGAACACACTTAGAAACCTGAACCTAAAAATTAGAAGATACACATTGTTCTGAAGAGCATGGCGTATTTATGAAAAGGGTACAAAGCAAGTCTCCATCAACTTCAAAGAGTCTGTATCAAACAGACCATGTTTTCTGGCCACGGTGTAAATAAACTAGAAGCGAATCTCTAAAAGATATCTAAAAAAGCTTCTTTTTTTTTCAACGTTTTTTGTTTTTTTTTTTTTTTATTTATTTTTGGGACAGAGAGAGACAGAGCATGAACAGGGTAGGGGCAGAGAGAGAGGGAGACACAGAATCGGAAACAGGCTCCAGGCTCCGAGCCATCAGCCCAGAGCCTGACGCGGGGCTCGAACTCACGGACCGCGAGATCGTGACCTGGCTGAAGTCGGACACTTAACCGACTGCGCCACCCAGGCGCCCCTTTCAATTTTTTTTTTTTCAACGTTTTTTTTTTTTTTTTTAATTTATTTTTGGGACAGAGAGAGACAGAGCATGAACAGGGTAGGGGCAGAGAGAGAGGGAGACACAGAATCGGAATAAAAAAGCTTCTTATGTTTACTATCAATGAGTTTCTTTCTGTTTGTGATTAATTGATTTATATATTTGGGTCCTTTAACATTTGGAGCATAAATGTTTATAATTGTTAGGGCTTCTTGGTGGATAGACCCCATTATGATATTATGCCCTTCATCTCTTGATACAGTCTTTATTTTAAAGTCTAGATTGTCTGATATAAGTATGGCTACTCCGGCTTTTTTTTGTTGACCATTAGCATGATAGATGGTTCTCCATCCCCTTACTTTCAATCTGAAGGTGTCTAGGTCTAAAGTGGGTCTCTTGTAAACAGCATATAGATGGATCTTGTTTTCTTATCCATTCTGTTACCCTATGTCTTTTGATTGGAGCATTGAGTCCACTGATATTTAGAGTGAGTACTGAAATATATGAATTTATTGCCATTATGTTGCTTATAGAGTTGGAGTTTCTGGTGGTGTTCTCTGGTCCTTTCTAATCTTTGTTTCTTTTGGTCTTTATTTATTTATGTATTTATTTTTTCATCTTTTCTCTCCTCAGAGAGTCCCCCTTAAAACTTCTTGCAGGGCTGGTTTAGTGGTCACAAACTCCTTTAATTTTTGTTTGTCTGGGAAACCTTTTATCTCTCCTTCTGTTTTGAATGACAGCCTTGCTGGATAAAGAATTCTTGGCTGCATATTTTTCTGATTCAGCACATTGAATATATCCTGCCACTCCTTTCTGGCTTGCCAAGTTTCTGTGGATAGGTCTGCTGCAAACCTGATCTGTCTTCCCTTGTAGGTTAAGGACTTTTTTCCCCTTGCTGCTTTCATGATTCTCTCCTTGCCTGTGTATTTTGTGAATTTGACTATGATGTGCCTTGTTGATGGTCGGTTTTTGTTGAATCTAATGGGAGTTCTCTGTGCTTCCTGGATTTTGATGTCCGTGTCTTTCCCCAGGTTAGGACAGTTTTCCGCTATGATTTTCTCACATAACCCTTCTACCCCTATTTCTCTTTCTTCCTCTTCTGGGACCCCTATGATTCTGATGTTGTTCCTTTTTAATGAGTCACTGATTTCTCTAATTCTTAAGTTGTGCTCTTTGCCTTAATCTCCCTCTTTTTTTCTGCTTCATTTTTCTCCATAAGTTTGTCCTCTATATCGCTGATTCTCTGTTCTGCCTCATCCATCCTTGGCTCTGTGGCATCCATTCGAGATTGCAGCTCAGTTATAGCATTTTTTATTTCATCCTGACTAGCTTTTACTTCTTTTATCTCTGCAGAAAGGGATTCTAATCTATTTTCAACTCCAGCTAGTATTCTTATTATCGTGATTCTAAATTCTGGTTCAGACATCTTGCTTGTATCTGTGTTGGTTAAGTCCCTGGCTGTTGTTTCTTCCCACTCTTATTTCGGGGGTGAATTCCTTCATTTTGTCATTTTGAAGGGAGAAAAGGGATTTATGAGGTAGAAAAAATTAAAATAAAGCAATAAAATTTAAAAAATATTAAAATTAAAAAATTAAAAACACACACACACACACAAAATCGAATAAATGATGCTAGATCCTAGTTGTGTTTTGGTCTGGGTATTGAAAGTGGTTTGATAGATTAGAGAAAAAAAGGGGAAGAATAGAAAAAAAAAAGGAAATCGTTTGAAAATGTGAAAAAATGAACACACTGAATGAAGTAGACGAAAATGAAATGATCGAAGTAAAATAGAATTTGAAAAAATTTACACAAAAGTAAGAAATATGGTAGAAAAAATTAAAAATTAAAGAAAAATATTTTTAATAAGAATTGAAAATAAAAATGAATTTTTTCTCTTTCTGTATTCAAGAAAAAGAAAAGAAACAACAAAGATTTAAAAAAAAGAGAAAATTGAAGAGTTGGACCAGCTAACAGACTGAAATATGACTGAAATTACTTCATTTTCCCCTAGAAGTCAAACTATGAAGTGCTTTATAGTCCATAAACTAAGCAGGCAGTGAGGCCTGGGCGGGACTTAGCGTAATGGTTCCGTCCTCCACTAGACGGCGCTGCTAGCCTACTGGGGTGGATTGTTGCGGCGCTCAGGTGCGTATGTGCATGCGCGGGAGCGGTGAAAATGGCGTCACCCAGCTACCCAGTCTCTAGTATCGGAACTCCATTCTCCCTGATCAGCAATCACGCACCCGTCTTTGGCTTCCGTCCACTCCCCATTTCCACACTGTCCGTGACCAAGCCCCAGGCAGCACCTCCCTCCCGAGTTTTGTCTCAGATGCGGCTGCCATCCCTGGCCCCCCGCTTCTGAGGGACTGTGACTTTGACCCGCTCCGCCCCTCTGTGGAGGGTCTCACCGAGCAATGTCCGAATGAGCAATGGCCGAATGTCGGCTGCACCCAGGAACGCTTGCTGGACCCTGCTGCTGTCGGTGCCCCGAGACTGCGGCCAGGTGCCAGCCTGTCCCAGCAAAAGTTCACGAGACAGTGTAGCAGCAGCATTTCAGGGATTATGGAAAATCACAACCCACATCTGGCACCAGGCTTCACCCTTAACGACCTTGTTCCAGCACCAGCGAATGTGGCTGCCTTCTGGGGTCTTCTGGGACCAGGTGGCTTCAACAGTCTCTACCACTCCTTCCAGCAGTGGAACCCCTTTCCCCCATGTGGCCTGAGAACCTCTTGGACCCCACTCTGCTCCTGGGGATTCGCCCTTCCCCCCAGAGCATCACCAGGCATCGAGCTGTGGAGTTGCAGACTCTGTGCTTCCCTTGTTTATAGTCTTAATGGAATTTGAACTCTCTCCTTTCTCCTGTCTCCTTTTTTAGTTTAGTCCCTGTGGCTATTTGTAATTTTCCACTTTCTCTCCAGCTGCTTTTGGGAAGGGGTGCTTTTCCCATATTCTCCCCCGCCCCCTTCTCCATCTTCTCTCTGCGCTCAAAAGCAGCTCCCTGCCCGCCACGGCTTCTCGCTCCCCAAGTTCACCTCTCCACACCGTGTACCTGCTGAATTCTGTGGTTCAGGTTGTGCAGATTGTTGTGTTAATCCTCCGATTGGTTTTCTAGGTGTGCAGGATGGTTTAGTGTTGGTCTGGCTGTATTTCATGGACACGAGACACAAAACACTTCCATGCTGTTCTGCCATCATGGCTCCTTCCCCTCATATGTTCAGAAAGTAAAAAAGACACTTCTGAATAACCCATGGGTCAAAAAAGTGATTGAAATGGCAATTAAGAACTTATGATTTAATGATCTCAAAAACACACATAAAAAAATGTGTGGGAGTTTATTTGAAAAAAGAAAGACTGAAAAAAATTAATGGGCTAAGCTTTCAACTGAGAAGTTAGAAAAAGAACCACAGAATAAACCCAAAGAACACAGAGGAGAGGAAATAATGATAATCAGAGCAGAAATTAATAAAATTGTAAATAAAATACAGTAGAATCAATAAAGTCAAAAGACAAAAGGGAGGGGCACCTGGGTGGCTCAGTGGGTTAAGCGTCTGATTCTTGGTTTCCACTCAGGTCATGATCTCGCAGTTTCGTGGGTTTGAGCCCCGCATTGGGCTCTGTGCTGGTGGCACAGAGCCTGCATGGGATTCTCTCTCTCCCTCTCCCTCTCTGCTGCTCCCCTGCTCGTGCTGTCGCTGTCTCTCTCAAAATAAATAAATGAACTTAAAGAATTTAAAAAAAAAAGACAAAGGGGAGACAGACCTTAGGCAGAATGAACCAAAAAAAAAAAAAAAAAAGGCACATCTACACAATATTGGAAACAAAATGGATGCAACTTCAGAAATAGCAAGTATTTAAAATTAATAAGAAAATACTCTGACCTTGTATCAGTTATGGGGGATACAGAGAAGTGTGGCCCGGGCTCCCCTTCCCTGAAGGGCCTGTTGCCTCAGCTGCTAGGAACACATTGAGCAGCTACCTCTGGCTGGCCCCTTCAGCGCCTGGAGAGAGCCTCCTGGCCCAAGAGCGCACCTTCCTCAGAGAGTCCCACAGCCAGCAACTGACATGGGCGGGGACGTGAAGATCTGGCCATTTAGCCTAGTCTGGGACAACTCTGCCCGTGTCATATACGCAGTAGTGTGCTCTTAAGTGTTGGGCTTCTCGGGGCTGGGTGGGAAACCCAACTTCTGTGGTGTAAATATCACCCTCCATGATTTCAAGCTTCCAGAGGAATAGCACTAAATGTGGAGTTGGAAAGGGATCCCTAACAGCACAGTATCAGATAGTACTGCCACCATACGGATAGGCTGGCTATAATTAAACTCAAGAACACGTGCACATGGAGCAAAGTAATGGAAGTCATGAGCGTTTATTAACTTCGTTTTTAATATTATATATTGTATATAATGTATATATGTAGCTACAGATAGATAAAACACTGTAAGTTTATATAACTTAATCTTAAAATTTTTTTTAATGTTCATTTTACTTTTTGAGCGAGAGAGAGACAGAGCATGAGCAGGGGAGGGGCAGAGAGAGAGGGAGACACAGGATCCGAAGCAGGGTCCAGGCTCCGAGCTGTCAGCACAGAGCCTGACGTGGGGCTCGGACTCACAAACCGTGAGATCGTGACCTGAGCTGAAGTTGGACACTTAACCGACGGAGCCACCCAGGCGCTCCTATCATTTAATCTTTAGTAATGGCTGTGTTTAACAACTGGCTCACAGAATTCCTAGGAATGGAACAATTTATGCTTCCGGGCCGGAACCAGCAGGCTCTAGCACACCGCTCTGTATGTGCTCACAGCTCCCCGAGGGTTTGGCTGAGGCTTTGTTGGGCGCAACTCAATCTGATTACTCTCTTTGTCCAATAATCCTGGTTCCCTGCCCTCCTCGCAGGCACCGAACCCTAATAACGTCCTGCTGTGCGGCAAACGGATTGCGGTGGTCTGAATGTTTACGTCCCCCTGAAGTCATGTGTTGGAACCTAACTTCCGAGGTACTGGTATTTGGAGGTGGAGCCCCTGGGGGGTGATTAGGTCATGAGGGGGGGAGCTCTGGAGCACCGACAGAGTGGGGGTGCTGGAGCCCGCCTGTACCAGCCTCAAGCACAAACTGTTCCATTCCTAGGAATTCCGTGAGCCCTTCTGGAAGAGACTCCAGAGGGCTCCCTTACCCTTCCCATCCTGTGAGGTGACCGCAAAAGGGTGGCTCTCTAGGAAGCGGGCCCTTACCAGACACTGAAGAAATAAATGCGTGTTGTATATAAACCACCCGGCGTGTGGTATTGTTGCAGCAGCCTGAACTAGGACACCGGTCTCCTGCCGAGTGTCGTTCTGACTTGCAAACACCACTCTACCCTTCCTTCCTTCGTCTTTTTCCACTGGCATTTCAGCAATGTGGAATTGCACCAGGCAGATGCCCCTGGCTGACCCACGTGCCCCTCAGCGTGGCGAGGCAACAGGGAAGATACCCCTGACACCTGCAAGGGCAGGCACTTTTGATGCCCTTGCCCACATCTCCTCGGCTCCCCTGACCCACAGCTCTGACGGACGTGCCTTGCGAGCCGGGACTCCAGTTGGCAGTGTCCCACTCACTCTGTGCGTCTGCCATGAGTCGCTCTGTGTTTCGGCCTCAAGATCGCTGCTAAAGCCCTGGGTGCCCGGAAGTGTGTGGGAGTTAAAGCAAGCCCCAAAGACAATTCCAGTTCACGGACAACAGGAGCCAGGTGGTAAGTGTTCAGCCCACGTCTTTGCGGTGACAAATCTGGGAGAACCGTGAAGGCTTCTCAGACATCGCATTGGTATTGCCCCCAAGCAGGGACCTTGATGACACAGTGAGATGGCACACCTTTCTGTTGTCTCTTCATACTTCCCTGTCTTGGTTTTTCAATGTCAACACTCCTGCTCCTTGGCTTAGCTACCGAAATAATCTCTCTGCATCCAAGTCCTTCTATCAGGTTCTGCTTTGGGAGGGGGTGGAGGAAACCTATGCTAAGACACCTGCTGATCATTTTTTTTTTTTTCCTCAAGAGAATACTCTACTCTTCTGTTCATAGCTTCTAAATACAAGCATGACCGCATGTCAAAATGGGACTTGTCTCGGAATAAACTGCTGGGAACAATAGGTGGCTGTGCCAGTTTGGGACCTCTGAGAGGCAGATGCCAAGAAGGATTAGGTGTGGGAAAGAAATGTTGAGAAAACACCTGCCCAGGGTGGTGCGGGCAGGAGGGGGAGGCTGGCATGTAAGTGAGGACAGCCTTCAGCCTGTTCAAGGCTGGCACCTGCGAAGGGAGAGTGGGAAGGGGGGAAGATCGGGTGCGAGGAGCTTCAGAGTGTAGCCATATCTTGAGAGAGCATTCGCAGGGTGGTGGGGAGTTCTGGAACAAAGGCCGAGCGTCAGATCAGTCCTCCATCAGGCAGCAATGGCCCAGTGCTAGCGATGCCCTCATGCTCAGCCACGCAGGGGACGTATGACCTTGGCGTGAGTGCTGTGGTAGACTGGAAGGGGTAAGAGCTGGACGCTGTGATTACTGAGTAAAGGTTCGGCCATTTTCAGCCCAAATTTAAGGAAAAGGGGACAGTGATCCAGGGAGAAGATTGGCAGTGAGAATCACGGGGTGCTTTGAGGGACAGGGGGAGACCCCAGCCACTTCATTCAAAGACAGACATGCTTCTGGAGAACGACTTGGAGAGCCTGGCATGTTTCACTTGGGGTTCGAGGACGTACACAAACCCAGAGATGGCCGCTTGAATCCCACATTAGAAACTTCAAGGAGAGAGACTCACCGGAGCCTGTGACCAGAGAAAGAGGGCGGGAGGTGCGGCGCAGTGCCGTGACCTGCGCTTCTAGCTGGATTGGCAAGCACACCACCTGTCCTCTGTGGGTCAGCGCGGCCGTGGTGGAAGCTAGCCAGGTCAGCCTGCCGGAGCTTGGGGACTCCGCAGAAGGTCTGTGCGAGGAGGACCACTAGAGAAGCTGACCTGGAAGGGAGGACCAGGGCAGGGTTCAGGGGACGTCCCCCACGTTGCCATCCTGGCAGAACCAGCCTTCACAGAGCCGGCTGGAGGATGGAGGACAAAGAAGGAAAAGATGTTTCCATTCCCTAGACGCAGGCTTCTGAGCTGGGGTCACACCCAGCTGGTGGGCGTTGCGGGGGGAATGGGGAAGGCTTAGGTGGACTGAGACTACAGTTTTGATTTCGATTGGACTGGACTTTGGAACACCGGGGAATCAGCCTGTTTGTTAACACTTGAAAGCGACAGAAAACGCTATGAAATCTGCCCCAGATTCTTCCAGAGGAGAAGGGAGATCTGATAGAATGATTTCAAAAGGCCGCGTGGAAAAAAGGTGCTGCTTCATGATTTCCCCTCACCAAGTAGTGCAGCTTGTTAAAAAGTTGACTTGCATAAAACACTGCTTAACAGGGAAAACGACACCATTTCATTTTTATGCCGGGAAACGTTTATTCCTCTGCGCTTGAACCACAGGGAGTAGCTCTCCGATCTCCGTTGCCTTTTTAAACCTTTTAGGTGCACTGCTTAGGGAGGCCAAGAGCATTTCAGGCAGGACTGGGACAATCTTTGAGGAGCCCGTGTATTTGTTTATAAGTCAGGATGTTATCCGTCAAGTTCTCCAGAACCCCTCGAACAGTGTTAGGCTCAGACACTTCTAGACCCGAGTCTAGAAGGAAACGCCTGCCTTTTTTCTACAGCCATTTCCAGGGATCAACTTTGGGTTCCTCGTGCATCAGGAATCCCACCGCCCTCCCAAGCTTTTCCCCTCCGCTGACCCCGAATTCCTCCTGCTGCCTAGGATGGGAAGCTGCCCCCTCTTCGGTCCTAAGAGAAATCCAGCAGATCCCGCTCCTCGAAGCCGCCCCCCACCCTCCCCAGTCATACTCCTTCCTGCCCCGGGGGGCGGGGCCCGGGGTCGCAGGGTCGCCCGCGGAGCGCGGCGGCGCCGAAGGGCCGCCTCCCCCCGGGCCCGCACGGAGCTGCAGCGGGACGGCGCGCGCACCGAGGCCCCGCGGCCGGCAGAGGGCGCTGCGGCTCCCCGGCGGCGCGGCTGCGGTCTGCGGGGCGCCGGGCCGGGAGGAGGCGCCCGGGCCCCGGCGTGCGCGTCTCGGGGCGGCCGGGAGGGGGTGCGCGCCTCTGCCGCCCCGCGCCGCCCTCCCGCGCGGGCCCGCTCGCCTCCCCGGGGGCTGTCACCGCCGACCGCACCTCGCGAGCGAGGCGCGCGGGTGGCGCGGCGCGCTCCGAGCCTCGGGCTTCGCCGCCGCCCGCCCCGCCGCCCGTCTTTGTCCGGGCGACGCGGCCGGAGGAGCGGCGGCCGAGGCGGGGCGCGCCCGGGCGCGCTGTCGGCGGACCCCGGTGGCCTCGGAGCGGCCGGAGCCGGGAGGGGGGCGGCGGCGGCGGCGGCCTGGGCGGTGCCGGCGCGAGGTGAGTGCGGGGGCGCGGAGCCGGCGCTGCCGGCGGGCGTGGGCGGCCGCCGAGGCGACGGTGCCGGAGAGCGCGCCGCAGGTGCGGGGGCGTCCCTGGCCGCGCCGCCTCCGCTGGCCTCTCCCGGCAAGTTTGTCGGGGTCCCCGCTTCGGGGATCTCCGTGGCCGGTCAGCGGAGTACACGCCCGTCGGTAAATAGAGAACTCGAGCTGGAGGAGGAGGAGGAGGAGGAGGAGGAGGAGGAAGACGCGGAGGAAGCGCGTCCGCACCCGGTCCGGGATGCGAGTCTCGTTGAGGGCAGTGGTGGCTTCTGGGACATCTTCCTTGGCCCTTTCCCACCCAGGTGAGCGAATCCTCTTCTGCGCAGCCCGACGGGGTCGCGCGGGGCTCCGGGAGCCTGGCTTCTGGAACCCGCTCGCAGGCAGGTGCGCGGAGTTGGGGAGTGATTGCAGCCGGCCCCGGGCAGCGCAGTATTTATTTGGCTTTTCTGGTCATCACAGCGCTCGCTGCTGCTTTCCTGCTCGCGTCACCTGCTGGGGCCGCGGTCTTGCAGCTCGTGTGGCACCCTTGCCCGCACCCCCTGTTTCAGGAGGGAGGGTGGGTTAGGGGAGCCGAGTCCTTCCCCCCCCACCCCCCGCTTCAGAGAAATTTGTTCTGTGTCTTCGTCTTAATTTAGTATGAATGTGTTATTTCCTTTGAGCTTTATAATGGCAAAGCAGTGAAGTGGTGCTTTTTTTGTTTTTTGTTTTTTGTTTTTTTCTCATTCTGAGCCTCTGCACAGAAGGAATTTCAGGCACACAAGTGATGTTACTACCAATCTATTTTAAATACAAACATGGAAAGAAGAACTCCTGGCCGGGTACCAAAGGCGCCTGTACTCTCCGTTCTAGAAGTGCTTTAAAAAATATTTGCTCATTGGTGAAGTTATAGAAGTGATTGCCAGAGCATCTGAGGAGAAAGGTTGAAGATAAGTCAGAACTAGGTTTTCAGACCAAAACTTTACTTGAAGGGAAGCCTGGTCATAGCTTGAGGTGCCCTTTGAGATAATATAGGGCTCCTTCTTTCAATTCATTAGGTAGAATTGCAAAACATTAAAAAATAAGATGGGTTTTGTAAAGGCTGTTAAGACAGTTGGTGAAAATATTTTGACTCCTTATTGATAGAAATAAAAAGAAGATCCCACAGATCTCCTTGATGGCTTTCAAACTATGGGATGATTTTATTTGTATAGCTGATGGAAACTTAGTAATTATGAGCTACCTGTTCTTAAAGATTCCCTCTTAAGAAAACCTCTACTCATATATATGGTTATTTTTTTCAGGTAAGAGGAAGACAGAGGTAGAAAACATCAGAAATTCTGATGTCTGGGGACCCCCTCTTGTGCCTCACCCCAAGTATTCCTTTCTGTTTTCAATTTATAGATCATGGTTTTGGGTGGTGCTGAGGCATTTGTAATGGTCCAAGCTCTCTCGGTGATTCTGACGTGCAGCCCGGGGTGGGGGGGGGGGGTGAGACCCATTGGGTAGCACGGTTTCTTTTAATTTGCCACTTCGTAGCTCAACGTGTGGCTACAGTGGCTTAAGGTAGGCAAAAAAAAAAAAAAAGTTAAAAATTCGGAGAGAAAAAAAATGGCATTGGGAAGAAAAATTATAGCACGTGCACTTTTGTCTTGTATCCAGAGATCTTCCTCGGTGATTTTTGTAAACCTGCAGAAATCGTCGTTTTTCAGAGACCCGTAATTCCATGTGACATATGTAGAGGAGTCCAAAGTGGGACATTTCTGTGTGCAGAGGTAACAGTGAAGTTGAGTCGTAGTGTCAGAAAAGATACGTGAAAAGATAATCAAGTCTTATGAAAGGTCATCTTCGTCTCATTAAAAACTTCATATAGAGAAGTAAATTAGGTGCAAGACGCTTTTTATGGTTTTTAAGGTTGGAAATAGGCCTGGCTGCTGAGTCGGTGTTTTTTGTCTGCCTCATGTAATTCCAGATATTCCAGATACTCGGATCTTATGGATGGTTTGTGAAGGCTTATGTAAGAACCACGACTATGCTTTTGTACTCCGTTAAACTCCCTGTTTGGGCTGTTACGTAATTGACACATTACTGGGTTCTTAGAGCCCAAAGAGGGGAAGGACGCGCAACCCCAGCCCGGCACATGTACTTTTTATAATGAATTGCTGGGGCCAAATTAGAGGGAACGGAAGGGACGGAGGTTTGTGAGAGAAAGATAAGAACAGCATCTAGAGGACTGAGGTAATAGAACGCTGTTATGCTTAGCGGTTTTCTAGAGATTTTAATGCCACGGTGTAAACCGCTCTAGTCTTTTATTTCTCCCAGCAGAGGCGGATTTACCGGGAAGCTAATGAATCTTAAGCTTCGGGGCCCCTCATTCGGCTTCTTCCAAGCCCCTGGGAGGGCCACTGGCCGTGTGTTCGCCTGGTCCTGCCTCATTTTATATTTGCGTTTTGGATTCTTTTTAGACGAGGTGGACACTCCCGCCACCCCCCTTTTATGTAAATGTAACGCTCTACAAAGTCTCAGTCTGCTCTGGCTCTCAATGGTGTTTGAATGTTAAGTTAACTTACAAAAATGCTTTTTCTTATTTTAACATCCACAGTCTTACGAAAAGACAAAACCCCAAATCGGGCCAGTGTTGTAGTTGACCTGCTGAAATAGTGCAAGGTGCTGTGACCTCGGGCCATGTGCAGCTACTGAGATCAGGCGGTTACCTGGAGAACCGACTCTTTGCCTGGTGGCACGAACCAGAACCGGGGCTTTTCTGGCCCCGGGGGTGTGAGTTGGAGGTGGAGAAAAGCTGAGCCGGGGGTGGGGAAGGGAAGAAAGTGGGTTAAAGCCCTTCCACATCTCAGAGGCGGGCTGCCAAGGGAGAAGGAAGAAAAAAAAAATTAACTACTAAGAGATGCTTCATTACTAGAAAGTTAATAGGAACAGATAGCATCAGCTCCATTAGGAGATCTTTTTGTAAACTCCTTAGGATCTGTCTCTCATATGAATTTTAAACAGGGAACAAACTCAGGCCTGGAAAATATTCTGAGGGAAACCAGTGCATGTCGGGAAGGACTCGCGTGGACTGTTGACTTGTCCCCATTAGCAGCCTGATTGGGCCCATGGCAGGAATGTTTGAAAGGGAGCTGCTGAGAAGAGAGGAGGATTTTCCCTTTTTTTCTGACACGGTTTCTACTTCCTATCTGAGTTTGGGCGCCTTCAGAGCTTAACATCTCGACCCCTTTCCCTCCAACCCTTGTGCCCCATCCATCCAGCACCCTCCCCCCCCCCCCCCCCCCCAGACCCTCTCTTTGACCAAACTGTAGCGAGGCTCCTCTGAGGACCCTTCTTGACCTCAGCCTTGGCCTGTAAGAACTGCAGCCTGGGACACACTTCCCCCTGTGCACCCACCCCACCCCCACCCCTCCCACGCACACAGTAAGACTCTTCTTGAAAAACTGTGACTTGGCTTCTAGCAGCCTAAGGCCTCCTCTCTGGGATGACCCAGCCCCACCCGCCTGGAGTTCCGGTTTGGAAAAGCCCAAGGCTGCCAAAAAGGATTTACCTTTTGTCCTGGCCGACACCTGATCGCGGGGGCCCTGACTTCCCTTTCGTTAAGTATTTATTAGAAAAACTTACAATCGTAATCCTTTCCCTGCCCCTTCGAGATGTAGACGTACATCCTACAACCCAGGAGTGTCTTTCTCAAAGACCTGAAAGCCATTCCTTTGACATGTAATCACGAGGGAGGATAGAGCCTCTGTCTCCCAGTCTGTGTGGGAGCCTAACTCTGACAGGTGCCACTTAGCAGACACAGATGGCCTAATCGCCTTGACGGGCAACAGCCACCCTGCCCGCTTCCTTGACTCTGCTTGTTCCCCCTCCTTATTCCCCTGTTCTTCTTTCAAAACACCCAGTCACCCTCTCCTGTTCACCCTCTCCTCTTCAGTTCTCTCCTGAAGTCTCTTTCCCCTCTTCCAGTATATACCGAATAAAAGCCGCCTCTAGTGCTCTTAGTGTCCGGCTTTGTTTTGCTTTAACAGCATCCGCCCGAAGCTTGAGACACGTGCTGTTCTCAGCATTAGGTATTCTTACAGAGCAGTGAGCAAAACAGACCAAAACTGCGCCCCTGAGGAATTTACAGTGAGCATAATAGGTACATTTAAATAGATATGCGGTAGATCAGGTAGGGGTAGCACTACAGAGAAAAATAAATCATGGTAGGAATGTAGGGCAGGGAATTGTTGTGTCAAGTAGGGGGGTCAGGGACGGCCTCTCTGAGGGGGAACATTGAGTGGAGCCCTGAAGGGGATGGAAGAAAGAGCCATCGGGGAGGAGCCATAAGGGGGAGGAGCATTTTGCTCCCTGGGGAATGGCTAGTACAGGGCCCTCAGACCAGAGCTCCACTGGCACGTGGCAGGACCATCAGGGAGGCCAGATGGCGATGGCCAGTGCCTCCCCACGACGGCTGTAGCGGTTTCTTGGGCCTCCCCTTGGACTCTCTTCTGCAGCAACCTGAGGCTGTGTCAGGCGAGTGGGCGGTGGTGTTTCTCTTGGGACCCTGGGTGCCATGGTGGCTTGGGACCAGTTGCAACCGAGGGCCTCTCGGGGACATGGAATCCAGTCTACACCATTACATGAACTGGGAGTTGGAGGGAGGTTGTGTGTCCTCATTGACGGTTCCCATTGGCTCGTTGCAGGAGGAAGTTGGCACTTGTGCCTAGGTTCCCTGCGGTCCCCTAGGAACAAATAGAACTGCGCTAAATCAGGATGTTGGCAGTGGAAGCCACACTGCTCTTTCTTAGGGAACGTGGAGGTGGAGAGTGAGCTTAGGGAGAGTGAGCTGGAGGGAACCCAGTGACCTGAAGGCACCTGGAGTTAGCTAGGGTTGGAGGAGGGGAAACTGCTCTTTGGCTGCTGATGTGTAGCCGTGTGTAGACACACAGTCATTAAAGGTAAGTCAGCGGTGTATGTGATTAGGGCGAAGCCAGTATCAATGACAGGTTGATACTGACTTTGGGAACTTTGACTCACCCGCAGCAGTGAAAAGCCAACAGGGTGTATTAGCTTCTATAAAGACTATAGTGAGGGAAATACATTTGTCCAGAAACAGGCTGATTTTGATACCGTGATTTTAAATGCTTTCCAAAAGCACAGTGGAAAAAGCATCGAGTATAGAGCCGTGGATTACAAGAAATGATAATAAAACAGCAGAAGCAAATAATGAGCACTTAATAGGGAAGTTAAATTTCCACACTTCACCAGACTGTTGCTGCAAAGTACTAATCTAAAAAGCTAATGTGAACACTATCTCTGCTCGATGCAGTATAGAAGTAATCTCAAATCATCCAGAATTATCTTTTAAATTTTCTTTTTTTTTTTTTTGAACGTTTATTTATTTTTGGGACAGAGAGAGACAGAGCATGAACGGGGGAGGGGCAGAGAGAGAGGGAGACACAGAATCAGAAACAGGCTCCAGGCTCCGAGCCATCAGCCCAGAGCCTGACGCGGGGCTCGAACTCACGGACCGCGAGATCGTGACCTGGCTGAAGTCGGACGCTTAACCGACTGCGCCACCCAGGCGCCCAAGCTGATGCATTTTCTGTTAGTGTTGCCTAATATCTTAGGAAATTTGTATGGCAGATATGCGACACGTTATATTTAAATTCTACAGACTCTAACCAGTGTTTCTGTGCAACAGTCTGTATTGTTTTAGTTTAACTGGCGGCTCCTGATGAGCTTAGTACTGAGCGAGCTAATACACCTCTCCTAGAAGACTTGGAAGTTAGCGTATTAGAACGTCGTCGTCCTCCGCTCCTCGGCTTCCCAATTAAAAATTTTCTGCTAGATTTTTAGATTATCATTTTGACAACAACCCAAGGTATTGTAACGGAATATAAAAGTGAAGTAGAGCTAATATCTCAGTTTGGAGAACTTTTTTTTTTTTTTTTTTTTTTTAAAGCAGAGATGTGGTCTGAAAATTGCGTTTGTCTAAGGCTGGGACCAGAGAGAGGCTGTCAGACACTCGTCTCAGGTGCGGAATTTAAAGAGGTATCAAAAAGCAAGCAACAAAAATAAATGATCTCTCAATGTAATTTAAAAATGAAAATTAGGGGCACCGGGGTGGCTCAGTCGGTTGGGCGACTGACTTCGGCTCAGGTCATGATCTCACAGTTCATGAGTTCGGGCCCCGCTTCGGGCTCTGTGCTGACAGCTCCGAGCCTGGAGCCTGCTTCGGATTCTGTGTCTCCCTCTCTCTCTGCCCCTCCCCTGCTCATGCTCTGTGTCTCTCTGTCTCTCAATAATAAATAAACGTTAAAAAAAAAATAAAAGAAGATTAGTGCAAAAAATTCATGATGAGCAAAATACCAAATTAAAAAAAAAAAATCAGTATTGATTTTTTCCTCCGGTGTCAGACTCCAGGATGAAGCGGCACAGCACTGTCCCTGATTGTGTCTTAACTTAAAATTTTGATATTTTATTCATGATGCATTTTTATTAAAAAAAAAAAAAAACGCTTATCTTGGAACCACATCTGGAATGTTAGAGTAAGGACTTTCACTAAATATTCCCCTGCAAAACAGCACAGAGAACAAAATTTCATGGAGGCAAATATTGGCATAATAAACTATTTTAGAACTCTGGGGTTAAGTCAGAGAGTTGCAACAATTCAAGGAGCATTTATTCAAGAGAAAAGACTGAATTTCAGAACAGTGAACTCCTAGTACAGTAGCCTTGAAAACTAAATGCTACTGGAGGGGTAAGAACAAGTTCTGAGCTCTTCAAAAATCCCCACTCTCAGAAAATTGTCACTATATGACCTGTCTGGCAAATGTTGAAAAGCTCTATCCTCAGAGCTTGTTTTTCTTTCTTTTTTTTTTTTTTTTTTTTTAAGTTTATTTTGAGAGAGAAAGGGAGGGAGAGAGCACGTTAGCAGGGGAGGGGCAGAGAAAGAGAGAGCAAGAAAATCCCAAGCATTCTCTGTGCTGTCAGCACAGAGCCTGATGCAGGGCTCGATCCCACAAACTGTGAGATCATGACCTGAGCCAAAATCAAGAGTCAGATACTTCACCGACTGAGCCCCCCAGGTACCTCAGAGCTTGTTTATATTTCACCTGATTCAGAACTCATTTCGTGTGAACAGCTTGAGGGCATTTTTTAAAGACACTCAGCAGCAGTTAACACTGCAGGTGCCTGAGGTGGCTACACCTGTTGAGGTTGACAAGAAAGAGGTTGACCAAAAAAACCTTAAAAAGAATAATTGGGATAGGAGGTATCTGTGGGATTTGAAACGCTTTGACATATGTTTTAGAATCTAGAAGGCCCCTGCGCATGTGAAAATTTATACATTTGCCGAGGACTTGTGAAGGCCCTGATCTGTTACCCTGGGTGACACTGAGGCTGTCTATACAAGCAGGAAGAAAAGGCTAAGGGAGAGTTGTAAACTGCCTATCAGAGCATAGAAAGAATGTGACTACATACACACAATTCCTCAAGGAAGGCTGAGAGACATATTAGTTCAACGCATTTAAAGAAATTTTTGGTTTAGAAACAGTGCTTATTTATTTTGAGAGAGAGAGAGGGAGGGAGTGGGGGAGGGGCAGAGAGGGAGGAAGAGAGAGAGAATTCCAAGTAGGCCCCACGCTGTCTGCACAGAGCCTGATGTGGGGCTCTAACTCACGAATGATGTGTGATCATGATCTGAGCTGAAATTAAGAGTCAGAGGTTTAACTGACTGAGCCACCCAGGTGCCCTGGGAATTTCTGTTTTATCATTAGTTGGCCACTAAAGGCAACTAAACAAAGACTTAAGCAGCTACATATGATAAAACAGACTTTATAGAATTAGTCCTGGAAATGGATACACAGCATTAGTATCAACAAAAACAACAGGCAGCAACAACAATAAACCTTTGATGGAGAGTGAAATCTGAGTTTATTGAAAATCCAGTTTTCAACACACACAAAGAAAGAAGGGACAGGGAAAATCCAAAAGTGTCCCTGAGAGTCCAGATATTGGACTTAGTAGACAAACATTTTATTTTTTATTTTTTCAATATATGAAGTTTATTGTCAAATTGGTTTCCATACAACACCCAGTGCTCATCCCAAAAGGTGCCCTCCTCAATACCCATCACCCACCCTCCCCCCCACCCCCCCCCCCCGCCATCAACCCTCAGTTTGTGCTCAGTTTTTAAGAGTCTCTTATGCTTTGGCTCTCTCCCATTCTAACCTCTTTTTTTTTTTTTTCCTTCCCCTCCCCCATGGGTTCCTGTTAAGTTTCTCAGGATCCACCTAAGAGTGAAACCATATGGTATCTGTCTTTCTTTGTATGGCTTGTTTCACTTAGTGTAACACTCTCCAGTTCCATCCATGTTGCTACAAAGGGCCATATTTCATTCTTTCTCATTGCCACGTAGTACTCCATTGTGTATATAAACCACAATTTCTTTATCCATTCATCAGTTGATGGGCATTTAGGCTCTTTCCATAATTTGGCTATTGTTGAGAGTGCTGCTGTAAACATTGGGGTACAGGTGCCCCTATGCATCAGTACTCCTGTATCCCTTGGGTAAATTCCTAGCAGTGCTATTGCTGGGTCATAGGGTAGGTCTATTTTTAATTTTGTGAGGAACCTCCACACTGTTTTCCAGAGTGGCTGCACCAATTTGCATTCCCACCAACAGTGCAAGAGGGTTCCCGTTTCCTCTCCGGCATCTGTAGTCTCCTGATTTGTTCATTTTGGCCACTCTGACTGGCGTGAGGTGATATCTGAGTGTGGTTTTGATTTAGACAAACATTTTAAATCAGTGATTATAAATGGGTTCAAAGAGTGAAAGGAATTCACATTTAAAGAATTAAAGTATGAAAATTATGTCTTACCTAATAGAGAATATCAGTGAAGAGAGATAATAAAGAACAAAATAGAAATTCTGGAGTTGTAAACCACAATGAAATGAAAAAAAATGACTAGATGGGGTCAACAACAGATTTAAATTTGCAGAACTAAGAATTAGTGGACTTGGAAGTCAATTGAAATTACACAGGCTTCCCCCCCCGCCCCCCCCCCCATAATGGAAGTCCCAGAAGCAGGAGAGAGAAAGAGACAGAAAGAATACTTGAAGAAACAATAGCCTAAAACTTGACAAATTTCATTTAAAATATCAACCTGAATACCCAGGAATGTTAGTACATTCCAAGTAGGATAAACACAGAGATGTACACTTACACAGTCAAGCTATCAAAAGCCAAAAAAAACCAAAAACAAAACCCAAAACAAACCCAAGAGAGAAGTGAATCATGGTGTTAAAGGGATCCTCAATAAGATTAACAGCTAGCTTTTCATCTGAAATCGTGGATGCCAGAAGTAGTAAGATGACACATTTAAAGTGCTGAAAGAAAGAACAATCAAGAATTCTATATGCAGCAAAACTGTCCTTCAAAATAAAAAAAAATTAAGACATCTCAGAGAAACCAGTTTGTCACTAGCAGATGTATCCTACAAAAAAAGGGAATCTTTCTAGTTGTAACAAAAAGAAACTAGACAGTAATTCAAATCCATAGGAGAAAAAAAGAGTATCAGTAAAGGCAACTCCATAGGTAAATGTAAAAGATGGTGTCACCCACTAAGAAAATAACTAAAAAATATATAATAAAAGAAACAAGGGAATTAAAATGGGATACTAAAATAACAAAAAATAAGGCAGTAATGGAGGAATAGAGGAACAAAAAGGCCTAAGATATATAGAAAACAATAAAATGGCAGATTGAAATTTTACCAGTAATTATGTTAAATGTAAATGGACTAAACACTCCCATGAAAAAGCAGAGATGGGCAGAATGAATTAAAGAAGCATGACCTAACGATATTCTCTCTACAACAGACCCACGTTATATTTAAACACAAAAAGTTCAAAAGTAAAAAAATATAATAAGATGTACTGTGTGGGGTGCCTGGGTGGCTTGGTCAGTCAAGCGTCCAACTTCGGCTCAGGTCATGATCTTGAGATTCATGACTTTGAGCCGCATGTCGGTCTCCATGCTGACAGTGTGGAGCCTGCTTGGGATTCCCTCTCTGCTCTTCTGCTACTTGCATGCACACACTCTCTCTCAAGAAACAAATAAACTGAAAAGATACACCATGCAAAAAGTAACCAAAAGAGAGCTGGAGTGGCTGTCCTAATATTGGAGAAATTGACTTTAAGAAAAATATTATTACAAGGGTAAAGAGAGTCATTATATATTGATAGGTCAATTTATCAGGAAGACATTATAATTACAAACATGTGCAAATAACATCAGATCCCAAAATACATGAAGCAAAAACGAACAGAATTGAAGGGAGAAATACAAAGTTCGGCAATAACCACTGGAGATTTTAATATCCCACTTTGAATAATGGATTGAAACTGGGTAGAAGTTCAATAAGGAAGTAGATTTGAACATTATAAATAAACTAGAACAGACATCCAAAGAACTCTACATTTAACTATAGCAGAATACACATTGTTCTTAATCGCATACAGAAATTCTTCAGAATAGACTGTATTAGGCCATAGAACATATATTAGGCCACACAACAAGTTTTGATGAATTTAAAATTATTGAAATCATACAAAGTGCTTTCTGATCACAGTGGAATGGTATAAGAAATCAATAGTAGAAGGAAATTCAGAAATTCACATAAATGTGGAAATTAACACACTCCTAAATAGCTACTGGGTCAAGGAAGAAATAATAAGGGAAATTAGAACATATTTTGAGGTGAATGAAAACAGAAACGTAACATACTAAAACCTAAGGGATGCCACTAAATCAGTGCTTTGAGGGAAATTTATAGCTGTTAATGCCTATACTTCTGAAAGAAGAGAGTCAACAAAATGAAAAGACAACATTTGGAACGGGAAAAAAATCTTTACAAACCGTATATCTGAGAAGGGATTAATATGTAAAATATATAAAGAACTCATGTAACTCAACATAAAAAGCAAATAATCCAATTTTGAAAATAGGTGAAGGACCTGAAT
This sequence comes from Prionailurus viverrinus, assembly GCF_022837055.1. Taxonomy (NCBI): domain Eukaryota; kingdom Metazoa; phylum Chordata; class Mammalia; order Carnivora; family Felidae; genus Prionailurus; species Prionailurus viverrinus. The sequence continues at coordinate 8,327,722 of NC_062561.1, forward strand.
AAACATTTTTCCAAAGAAGATATATGCATGGCCAACAGACACATGAAAAGATGCCTCGCATCACAATTCATTGGCAAATCGAAACCATGGTGAAATATCACTGAATCCTTTTGGAATGGCTGACATTAAAAAAAAAAGGATGAATGCAAGAATGTGGAGAAAAGGGAACACATGTGCAGTGTCGGTGGGAAGGTAAATTGGTGCAGCCACTATGGAAGACAGTATTGAGGTTTCCCCCCAAGTTAAAAATAGATAAACCATAGGATCTAGCGGTTCCAATTCTGGGAATATATACATAGGAAATTCCAAAGAAAATGAAAACACTATATTGGAGAGATACCTGCACTCCAATGTTGATAGCAGCATTGCATACAATATCTAAGACATGGAAACTACCTAAGTGCCTATTAGAATAAATAAAGAAATTGTGATACACAGGAATATTATTAAGCCATCAAATGACATTCTGCCATTTGCAACAACATGGATGGACCTTGAGGGCACTATGTTGTGTGAAATAAGTCAGATGGAGAAAGACGAATACTGTATGATTTCACTTATCTGTGGAACATAAAAACAATCCAAATTCATAGAAAAAGAGATTCGATTTGTGGTTATTGGAGATGGGGTGGTGGTGAGGGGTGGGGGAATTAGATGAAGGTGGTCAAAATATACAAAATGTACAGACTTCCGGTTATAAGTAAGTATTGTGGATATAATGTACAATATGATGAGTGTAGTTAACGATGCAGTATGGTATATATGAAAGTCGTTAAGAGAGTGAATCCTAAGAGGTTTTATCAGAAGGAAAGAAAACTTTTTTTTCATCTGTGTGAGATGATGGATGTTAACTCATTGTGGTAATCAGTTCACAGTATAGGTAAGTCAAGTCATTATGTTGTGCATTTTAAACACACAGTACTATGTCAGTTGTATCACAATAAAATGGGCGGAAATGAAAGAGGAGAGATCACAAATCAGTAACATAACCTTTTGCCTTAAGGAGGTAGAAAAAGAGCAAATGAAACCCAAAACAAGTAGAAGGTAGGAAATAATAAAGACTAGAGCAGAAGTAAATAAAATAGAGAATAGAGAACAGTAGAGAAAATCAGTGAAACCAAAAATTAGTCCGCTGAAAAAAATTAACAAAATCGACAAACCATTAGCTGGCTGACCAACAGAAAAATAGAAAAAGCTCAATTCCTGCAATCGGGACTAAAAGAAGGAACATCACTACCCGCCTTGGAGAAATAAAAAGGATCATATTATGAATAATTTTATGTCAACGAGTTATGATAACCTAGGGGAAGTGGAAAATCCCTAGGAAGACACATGACTACCAAACTACCCAAAAAGAAACAGAGACTTTGACGTGACCTATTGTAAGTAGAGAGATTTCGTAATGAAAGAAATGCTCACAAGGCAAAGCCCAGGTGTGTGTGGCTCCCCTGCTAAAGTCTACTAAATATTTGAAGAAGACTTGATGGTATAGCACAATCTCCTCCAGAAAATGGGAAAGGAAGGACCATTTCCCAACTCATTGTTTAAGGCCAGTATTACTTTGATACCAAAACCAGACAAAGAGATCACAAGAAAAGTACAGCTGACTCTGGAACAGTGCAGGGGTGAGGGGCATTAATCCCCCATGCAGTTGAAAATCCACATATTACTTGATGTGGTAATTACTTGACAAATAGCCTACCATTGACTAGAAGCCTTACTGATAAGAACTACGGCATATTTTGTATATTTATTATTTATATGTGTTATGTACAATAAAATAAGCTAGAGAACAGAAAATTTTATGAAGAAAATGGTAAGGAAAATACATTTACAGTACTGTATTGAAAAAAATTGTACATGAGTGGACCCACACAGGGCAAACCCATGTTGTTCAAGGGTCAACTGTATAAGCTGATATTTCTTATGAATATAGATGCACAAATCTGTAACAAAATACTAGCAAACTGAAGCCAGCAACATATAGAAAGGTTTACATGCCGTGACCAAGTGGGATTTATCTGAGGAATCCAAGATTGGCTTAACATATGAAAACCACTGCAATGTACCTTATGAATAGAATAAGTACAAAAACTTCATAATCATCTTGATAGGCATAGCAGAAGCACCTAACAAATGCCAAAAGCACTTCATGATAAAAGCATTCACAAAACTAGGAAGAGAAGGAAACTTCCTTGAGTTGATGAAAGGCATTTACCAAAACCCCATAACTAACATAATACTTAATGGTGAGGGACTGAATGCGTCCCCCTAAGATAAGGAACAAGATGAGGATTCCTTCTTTTTTCTTTTTTCTTTTTTCTTTTTAATTTTAGGGAGAGAGGAGAATGCTATCAGGGGAGGGGCCCATGGAGAGAGAGAGAGAGAGAAAGAGAGAGAGAGAGAGAGAGAGAGAGAATCCTAAGCAGGCTCCATGCTCAGTGCAGAGCCCAACACAGGACTTGATCCCATCACCCTGGCATCACTATCTGAGCTGAAATCAAGAGTTGGAGGTTCAACCGATTGAGCCACCCAGGCACCTCCCATTTTTTTTGCATTTATTGAATATTTTTTCAGAGGTTCTAGCCAAGGCAATTAGGCAAGGAAAAGAAATAAAAGGCATTCAGATTAGAAAGGAAGAGGTAAAACTATTTTGGTTTGCAGATGACATGATTTTTAAAAAATATTTTATGTTTATCTTTCATCTAAATTTAGTTATTTAACATGCAGTGCAATAATGGTTTCAAGAGTAGAATTCAGTGATTCATCACATTCAACACCAGGGCTCATCAGAATAAATGCCCTCCTTAATACCCATCACCCATCTAGCCCATCTTCCACCCACCTCCCTCCACAAACCCTCAGTTTGTTCTCTGTCATTGAGTAGATGACATGATCTTATACATAGAAAATCCTAAGGACTACACACACACACACTTAGAGCTAATAAGTTCAAGGTTGCAGCATATAAGATCAATAAACAAAAATCAGTTTTATATATTTGCAGTGAGCAATTTGAAAATGAAATAAAATTCCCTTTACGGTAGCATCAAAAAATAAAATACTTAGGGATAAATTTAACAAAAAGCATTCAAAACTTGTACACCCAAAACTACAAAACATCACTGAAAGAAGTAAAAGATAAATAAGTGGAAAGACATCCTCTCTTCATGGATTGGAAGACAATATTGTCAAGATGGTGGTGCTCCCCAAATTGATCCATAGCTTCAGTGCAACTGATGTCAAAATCCCAGTTGCCTTTTGAGCAGAAATTGACAAGCTGATCCTGAAATTTATATGGAAATATAAGAGACTCAGAAGAGCCAGAACAATCTTGAAAAAGCAAAACAAAGTTCAAGGACTTGCATTTCCTGTTTTTAAAAGTTACTACAAAGTTACAGTGATAAAGATAATGTGGTATTGACATTAATACCATCTTACAGATCAGTGGTATAAAATTGAGAGTCCCGGAATAAGCCTTTACAGTGATCATTGATTTTCAACGAGGGTGTCAGGACAATTTAGTGGAAAAAGAGTAGTCATTTTAACAAATGGTGCTGGAATAACTATATATCCACATTCAAAAGAATGGAGTTGGATTCTATTTTACACTACATACAACAATTAACCCGAAATAGCTCATTGACCTAAATGCCAGAGCTAAAACAGACCAACAAAAACTCATGGAAGAAAAGAGGAGTAAATCTTCATGATCCTGGATTAGGCAATGAATGGTTTCTTGGATACAACATCAAAAGCACAAGTGACAAAAGAAGAAATATATAAGTTGGGTTTCATAAAAATTAAAAACTTTTGTGCTTTAGAGAATATCATTAAGGAAGAAAACATACAGCCCATAGAATGGGACAAAAATTTTGCAAAACATATACCCAATAAGGAACTTGTATATGAAATATATAAAGAATGTTTACAACCTGATAACATAAAGACAAATAACTAAAAAGTTGAGCAAAGGACTTGCGTTGACATTTCTCCAGAGAAGTCATACTTATGGCTAATAAGCATATGAAAAGGTGGTCAACATTATGGATTTAGGAAGATAGAAAAAGAAAGCACAATGAGATATCACTATGCACTCACTAACATGGCTAACAAAAAATACAAGTAACAACAAGTGCTGGTAAAGATATGAAAACTTTGGAATCCTGATACGCTGCTGGTAGGACAGTGAAATGGTGCAGCCACTTTGGAAAACAGTTGCTAGTTACTCAAATTATAGACATAGAGCTACAATATGACCCAGCAATTCCATCCTAAGCATATACTCAAGAGAATTAAAATTTTATATCCACATAGAAATGTGTATATCAATGTGCACCTAATATCCCCAACTGGATACAATTCCAGTACCTGTTAACTGATGAATTGATAAACAAATAGGGCATATTCATATAATAGAATATTATTCATCCATAAAAAGGAATGAAATACTGATAGACGGTACAACATGGGTGAATTTTGAAAACGTTTAACTGGCAGAAGACAGGCACAAAAGGCCACATATTTTGTGATTCCATTTGTATCAAATATCCATAATGGGCAAATTTACACAGAAAACAGATGGTTGTGAGGGGTGGGCATAAGGAAGGTGGTATATCTGCTGATGGGGTCGGGGTTTCTTGGGGGGTAATGAAAATGTCCTAGAATTTGATAGTGGCAATAGTTAAACAACTTATGAATGTATTAAAACTACTGAATTGTGGGGGCGCCTGGGTGGCTCAGTCGGTTGGGCGTCCGACTTCGGCTCAGGTCACGATCTCACGGTCTGTGAGTTCGAGCCCCGCATCGGGCTCTGGGCTGATGGCTCAGAGCCTGAAGCCTGCTTCCGATTCTGTGTCTCCCTCTCTCTCTGCCCCTCCCCCGTTCATGCTCTGTCTCTCTCTGTCTCAAAAATAAATAAAACGTTAAAAAAATTAAAAAAAAAAAAAAAAAAAAAAAAAACTACTGAATTGTGTCCTTTAAAATGGTGAATTTTGTGGTACGTGAATTACATGACAACAAAGCCGTTACTTAAACGATTATTCATCTTGATGACGGAGTTTTTCAGTTTCCCTTAAATTATGTGCCCGAGGCAAATGTTCTGCCTCTGCCTAGTCCTGGCCCCACTTTTCTCTACTGGCCTTTGCCTCAGAATACATAAGATAGCCATATTGGAAGATTAAAGACCTTAGGAGTTACACGTGGAGAACCAACAGTTGATGGTGGAGGCGAACTCCAATGAGTTGATAGAATTCTGAAAGCAACATTCTGTGAGTCTTTTAATGTAGGAGAAACCTCTTTATGTCCAGCAGGGCCAGGCTATGTGACACTGCAGTGTGGTCTTGGATGTCTGTGCTCTGTAATCACTAGGAAAAGTTAGCATCCTCTTAACAGATTTATTAGTAAGGAAGAGAAAGGCTGTACTTCCTAGAGTAGCACTGTTCAATGGAAATGTAATGTGAGCTACATACGTATTTTACATTTTCTAGTAGCCACATTAAAAAGATAAAAAGAAACACATGAAATTAATTTTAACACATTTAGCCAGATATATTCAAAATATTATTTTAACATGTTAATATCTTACATTCTTTTGTCATACTGAATCTTCAAGATCACGTGTGTATTTTAAACTTATAGCACGTTCCAGCTCAGACTAGCCATATTTTAAGTGTCCAGTAGAAACACGTGGCTACGTGGCTACTGTATTAATAGTTATGGAGTTGTTTTTGTAAAATCAGATTCAAGAGACACAGTGGTGTACTGGCTTTGAGTTGCATCCAGGTTCAAATTCTGGTTTTGGCTCTAACACTGTATTTATTCCTAAAACATTTATTGATATCTGTTCTTGAAAAGTTATATAGCCCATATCCATGAGCTACATGTAATAGTGGGGAGAAGTAAAGTGTTACTTTATTGTTATGACTGCTACATTGAAGGAAGTAGTCAGTTCTACTTGGGTAGGGGCCGGTGGTGGTCAGGGCTTCATGAAGAGGTGAAGGTCGAGCTTCATCTTGGAACATGAGGTAGATGAAGGGCAAAGGCAGAGTCGGGGAGGCTTAAAATAGCACTGCCCAGGAAATTGCTTACTTCTAAGCAATTGGTTCAGCTAGAGTGTGGATGTGAATGGGCGGCTGAAGGAGTGGTGTGGTTGAGGTAGAGTTAGGGACCGTGTTTTCGGACGGTACCTGAAAAGGAGTTTAGAATACATTCCATATTAGGCAGTGGGCACCACCAAAGAGCTTGAAAAAGGAAGTCACAGGTGACATCTGTTCTTTGTCACTTGACCTTTCAGACCTGCCCCTCCGTCACCTCTTTGCAAAACTGGGATCCTGAAATTTAGAGAGTTGCCATGAAGATTAAATGTAACATGTCTGATGGTCCAGCCCAGACTCTTGAATTGAGAGACTGCCTCTCTGGTAGTTTCCATCTGTTGCCCCAGCACATGAAGTGGCTGTGCTCCAGTGTACCCAGGGAAAGCTTTCCAAAAAAATAAACTCTTGGAATTCGAGAGTAAGTCTCCGGGTGCTGTCCAGGAATTTCTGTGTAAAAAATTCCCTCAGTGATTATTGTGTAACCACCTGTTCCTGTTTTGCACACTAGTGTGCAGAGTTTACTTTCCCAGCCAGTTTGTTGTGATTGTTTTTGTGCTTTGAATATGGTATATCTTAGTTAATGGTTATTTCATGTGTTCCTCCATAGTTTTGGGTGTGGTTTTGATCAAACGTTCTCATTGCCATGTAGTATTCCATTGTGTGCTAAACTGCAGTAAATACTTGGTTATATCAGTTATGAGTTGAACACAGTTGGTTTTTCCAAGAATACTGTTCTGACTCAAACCAAATTTATAAGCATCTGTCTGATAATAGATATGTACACCAGCTCCTCAACTTTATGTCCTATTGTTTAAAAATACTGTCTGTGCCTCAAAAGTCAAGATCAAATCGATGTACTTTCTTAATTTGAAAACTGTGCTTCAAGGTTTTGTGTTCTTTGCTCTCAAAACGAATCATTTTGTGTGGGGAGGGTATGGTTGTTTGCAACTTTTGTGTTCATTTTGTCCTTTTATATGAATTCAAAAAATATTTCTCTATTATTTTTACCTACCATTCTAACTAAGTTTAGCATTCACTCTCTTTTTAAAAGTTTTTATTCAAGTATAATTAGCATACAGTGTTATATTAGTTTCAGGTGTACAATATAATGATTCAACAATTCTATACATTTCGCAGTGCTCATCAAGATGAATGTACTCTTTTTAAAAATTTTTTTGGAGAGAGAGAGAGAGAGAGAGCATACAGGAGAGCATGAGCAGGGAGAGGGGGAGAGAGAATTTTAAGTAGGCTCCACACCAGGTGTGGAACGCAATATGGGGCTCGATCTCATGACCATGAGGAGATCATGGCCTGAGCTGAAATCAAGAGTTGGGCACTTAACTGACTGAGCCACTCAGGTGCCCCAAAATGAATGTACTCTTAATCCCTTTCAGAGGTTTCACCCATCCCACCGTCCCCTCAATAACCTCCCCTCTGGCAACCACCAGTAAGTTCTCTGTATTCAAGAGTCTTTTTCTGTCTCTTTTTTCTTTTATTCATTTTTTTTTGTTTCTTAAATTCCACATATGAATGAAATCACGTGGTATTTCTTTCTCTGATTGACTTGTTTCACGTAGCATTATACCCTGGAGTTCCTTCCATGTTGTTGCAAATGACAAGATTTTATTCCTTTTTTATGGCTGAGTAATATTCCCGTGTGTGTGTGTGTGTGTGTGTACACACACACACACACACACACACACACACACACATATATATATATATATATATATATATATATATATATACTTATCACATTTTCTTTACTCATTTATCTATTGATGGACCCTGGGTTGCTTCAATATCTTGGCTATTGTAAATGCTGCTGCAGTAAACATAGAAATGGATATATCTCTTCAAATTAGTATTCCCATTTTCTTTGGGTAAATACCCAGTAGTAGAGTTACTAGATCATATGGTAATTCTTTTTTTAATTTTTTGGGGAACCTCGATGCTGTTTTCCACAGTGGCTGTACCAGTTTGCATTCCCACCAACAGTGCACGAGTTCCCTTTTCTCTGCTTCCTTGCCAACACTTGTTGTCTCTTGTGTTTTTTGTTTTAGCCATTCTGAGAGGTGATATCTCATTCTGAGAGGGGTGATATCTCATCATGGCTTTGATTTGCATTTCCCTGATGATTAGTGTGGTTAAGCATCTTTTTACGTGTCTGTTGGCCATCTGCGTGTGTCTTTAGAAAAACGTCTTCTATTCATGTCCTCTGCCCGTTTTTAAATTGGATTGTTTATTTTTTGGTGTCGAGCTGTATACAGAGTCCTTTTACATAGGACTCTAAGGCCTTAGGTAACACCTGCTCCCCTTGCCTTTTGTGTCAGCTTCCCAGTTTTGCTGCCTGGTGATGTTCTGCAGACCTTGCTCTGATCTCAGTGATCGTTACCAGTGGCCTAGGCTCCTCTGTGTGAGGTTGACCAGTTGGTTCTTAGGCAGCCTCTGACTCTTCACAGAGTGACTTTGCTTAGTTACTACTGGGTAGCTTCCACACGTGTATGTATAGTCTCCACAGACCTTTGCTAGCTCTCCTTACCTACGTTCACACTCTTGCTCGATCGCTTTATTAACGTAATGTTGTTTTCTAACCGTCTTTCATAATGGGCAGTGCCGTTCCAACTGGTTTATTAATTCCAGGCTGTGATATTTGCAGTAGCTCTTTATCTGTAGCCATACCTATTATAATAATAATGATTTCCTTTCTCTGTTATTGTTGGTGCTGTCATTTAGCTATTGCCATCATTAACACATTTGCCTTCAACATTATAGTGGTGCACAGTAGATTGCATATCTCTGTTTCAAAGGGAAAGTCAGTGCTAGAACAGTGAACAGTGCCTCTGAATGTAGGATAGACTCTCCATGCATGTTCTCTCCTGGTCTTATGTGTTTTGAAATTCTGATTGGATATGAACAAAACAGTAGGCTCCACCTGGCATGTCATCTAGGACTCTGTAGTAAGAATGCTGATTTTTAAAAAATGTTTGTTTATTTATTTATTTTGAGAGAGAGAGATTGGCCGAGAGAGAAGGAAAGAGAGAATCCCAAGCAGGCTCCGTGCTGTCAGTGCAGAGCCCAACGTGGGGCTTGAGCTCATGACCCTGACATCATGATGTGAGCTGAAATCAAGTCAGACACTTAATCAACTCAGCCCGAAATCAAGAGTCAGATGCTTAATCAGCTCAGCCACCCAGGTACCCCAAGAATGCTGATCTTGACCTTACACCTTTTCTTCAGATAATTAATTTTCAAAAGCAAGGGAATGTGAAATAGATAAATGGTACTAAGAAGAGGTTAAAAAGTTTATTTTGCAACCGGCTGCTTGTTCATGCAACAAAACAAAACAAAGCAGTTTATGGTAGGCTGCTCATTAACAGGTCTCCCCGTAGGAGGGAAAATCAGTTAAACCATTTCTGCTCCATCTCAGAAGAAAATACATCGTATGAACAGGAAACTTTTTGTATCGGGGGTATCCACGTGGCCTCTCTTCTGTTGGGTTTTAGTTCCAATGGTGTTGTGCGTGCCCTACATTACGTCCCTAGTGTCGGGGATTGCTTGTGGTGATGGTGTGCTGGTGTTCGTAGCAGTGGTGGGACTGGTGGTTGTGGCAGCTCCTGAGATAGATGGGTTGCTGAATATATTAGACGAGTGAACGTCTCTTTCATTCCATCCCGACGTGGACCTGTTTAATTTTTTCAGTCTCGTGTGATGCTTGCTGCCATGTCAGGGCTGGATCAGTGAGTGGGCAGCCCTCTGCTTTCCTCCCCACCTTGTTCCTCACTTACTCTGACTTGCCCTTTGGCCTGCCCTTCTTAGAGATCTGCGTTCTTACTGTCTCCCTTTGCCTTCTAGCCCTCAGCTGTCCTCTCTGCCACACACTCTTGGAAAAGACTCTTGATGTTGCAAGGAGGAAGCTGAGAGGGAGTCGGCAGTAAGTAAATAGACTGGGTGGGAAGAAAGAATCGAGGAGGTTCGCTCGGGCCCTTCCAAATGCTGGAGGCAATTCACTTGTTACCTCTCTGGTGCGACGAAGGTGTTAGGTGGGAGTGGAAACAGTTAATACCCAAACCATGGACGCTGCTTCGGAAAATGATGTGTGCCGAGCAAAAGGTAGTTTTGAAGATTTAGTTGTTTTCCGGTCCTTTTCTTTTGACTTAGAAAAATGATGACGTTGTCATTTTTGAGGCAAACGGTGGTTGGACATCACCAACTTTCTATGGCTGAAGCTTATAATAGCAGGCATTCTGTGGCATCTACTGAAGTAGCATCTGGGAGGAAAATTTGTATTTTTTCTACCACCTAAAACTAATCTTGCTGGATAATTTAGAGAGGAAAGTAATTTTTGCTGTTTTGTTTAAAAAAATACAGTTTTATTAGATTTAATTAATACTGTTAATATTGTGGGATTCATAGTTCTCTAGTTCTTTATTTTTTTTCTGAATAAGAACAAAGTAAGAATAACAAGGTATAAATTTGGTGCCACTTAAGAAAATCAGGAACTACCAAACAGACATAATTATTCATGTATCAGAGGTATTCTTCCCCTGACAAAAGCCAAGTCTTAAGTCTGTAAGATACTTCATTTATGTGGTGTATTTAAGAATCAGTTTTTAGATCATTAACTACTTGAGGGGTTAAGATAGAAGGAAAATTGAAGTAATGTAATTCACTGAGGATTAATCTGAAAATAAGATTAAGTATCTCTAAAATCCCAGACCCAGCCAATGGAAACATGGTTAAGTTCGTGAAACAGCTCCACTTATGAAGAGTTTTGTTAGTGGTACAATTACTGCATGGGTTCAAGCCCTCCTGAACTAACTTTACTTTTCAGGGAGAAGAAGTATTATAATGAAGTAACTGGTTATGCTTTTCTATTTCTGTGTCCTCCCTTCTAAGTGTTCACCGCTCTTTTGCTTTTTTAAGGTTTCCACACCTGGACCGTCAACTAAGGCAGATTGTCACCAATGGCAGTAAAACTCGTTTTCTGGAGGTCAGGGTGAGTTTCCGTGGCCCTCTACTTGCTTTAGTATTTCATTCAGCTTGGGTTCCTGGCACTCAAAGTAAACAGTGGTAAGTTTTTGGCGGATATTATTAATGACAAAAGTCAATTAAAATGAATTCTGGCATGAAAGCTTAATTTTGCTTTTTTTTTAAAATGTGAGGAACCTATTCAGACATTGATGAAACTCAAGTTCAAGCAACATGTTTTGTTAACGTTATTAAATTTGTGGCACGTGCTTACAACGGATATCTTTTTCCGAGCGGTAATTCATCTCGCACAAAAGGTTATCGTGTTATTGTTAACATGTGTTTAGTAATATCAGTTGACAGAAGTAGGACAAGGGGGTACAGTTGGTACTTAGGGGCTTGCTTTGAGGGGAGGATGTGCTTGACCGCTGAGGTTATTGAGAGAGAGAGCCCAGATTGGGGGCGGGGGAGAAAGTTAATGCAGTGCAAACAGAGTTTATGAAACCAAGAGCAGATGCTTTAGTGAACAGCCAAGACCACAGAAAGTTTAAAATGTTTGAGAGGAGCTATTCCGAGGGCTGCTGCTGGCCCATATGGCATTTTGTGCAAATTAGACAATGGCACCTCTTCCACAGACATTTTACTTCCGTGTGACGGAAAATTGTCGAACTATACTGATTTTTGCAACAAGGCACTCTCTTGCCATATGCTGGAAAATTGCAATATAAATAATCAAATTAGCCATCTTTAAACCATCGGTGTTGCAACAAAGATGCACAGTTTTTGAAATCGTAGAGATGCTAATGATGTGATCGGTGGCCTCTTAAACGTGGTGAACTTGCATAGTACACAACTTGAACAGATGCCAGGCTGGCTTTGCTTTGTTGGGATTTAATTCAGGGTAGACTCTAAGGAAGGGAAACTTTTTATTAATTCTGGTCATTGGGGCAGAGGATAGAAACAACAGTGTGGGGTATGGCTTTCACTGGACACTTGGGTAGCATGAAAGAAACTTGTTAGAAGGACAGTAGCTTCTATAGGTTTGGAGGCCAGAAGGGGTAGCCTGAGCTTTCTAGGGGTAAAACTAGGAAAGGAAAACCTCAACTTTTATGCTTTAAATCAAATTTATGCGTGAGTTCCTGAGACTTAGTGATATAGAGTGTATATTTTCAGAGTGCCAACCTTACTCAAGCGGGCTTTATTCTGTAGATCACCACCTCTGTGATGGGCTTATTCTGAAAGACTATTTAAACTTGAGTGTTTTGGGGCGCCTGGGTGGCGCAGTCGGTTAAGCGTCCGACTTCAGCCAGGTCACGATCTCGCGGTCCGGGAGTTCGAGCCCCGCGTCGGGCTCTGGGCTGATGGCTCGGAGCCTGGAGCCTGTTTCCGATTCTGTGTCTCCCTCTCTCTCTGCCCCTCCCCCGTTCATGCTCTGTCTCTCTCTGTCCCAAAAATAAATAAACGTTGAAAAAAAAAAAAAATAAACTTGAGTGTTTTGTCCCAGTAAAAGGGAGCTACTTTCAAAATGTTGAGGGTGTTCACGGAGCACCTGGGTGGCTCAGTCAGTTGGGCAGCCAATTCTTGATTTTGACTCAGGTCATGATCTCATGGTTTCTTGGGTTTGAGCCCCACATCAGGCTCTGTACTGACAGTGTGGAGCCTGCTTGGGATTCTCTCTTGCCTTCTCTCTGCCCTCCTCCCCCACCCTCCAAATAAGTAAATAAACTTTAAAAAAATGCTGAGGGTGTTCAAAATGGATGGATGGCTCTTCCCTGCTTAACAATGTTTTTATTATTATTTTTTCTGCTTAACCAATTTTTAAATTAATCTTCCGATGAGACAAAAAGCTGTGAAGTTGATGTTAATGGGTAGATAGCGATTGATAAATACAGGGTAAGGAGGATGCAGCAGTATTTTAGGACAGCAGGTGGAGAATGTGGCTGATGACTGATGTGTTAAAGAACAGATCCGGGAAAAAAACTTAATGCAGTGCTGATAGGTGGCAGTGGTTGCAGGAGTGGTCAGGGTGGTGGTGACAGCCGCCATAATGTTGATGACTCCTGTGAGGGAGGACATGGAAGGAAAGGATGCCAGGCCATGGAAACAAAACATAGGGCCTAAGAAGAAGCTTCGGCATCCTTAATGCTGATGACAGAATTGATTAGAGGGAAATTCAAGGAGCTCCTCTTTGTGGAATGCCAAGTTAGTTTTCTTATTGTGTCACTTATCCGTCCCCTCCTCCCCCAAAGGACACCACCTTACATTAAGAATGACAATAAAGAGACCTTAGAGAGTAGTTCTAATTCCAGTGCATGTTGATGTTCTCCCATACCCCAGCTCATGGCCCTCATTGCTTGTGTGTGTGTGTGTGTGTGTGTGTGTGTGTGTGTGTGTGTGTGTGTATGTGGTGGGGTTGATACTCTGGGTACCGAAGCAGAGGAACACATGGTCAATTCAGAGAACCATTTAGGTGATTTAGGGGAGAGGCCCTGGTGTTGTTTACATGTGAAACCCCTCTCCCCCACCCCTGCCGCATATACGTGATCTATGTTTTAAAATATTTTTTAAATGTTTATTTATGTTTGAGAGAGGCATGAGATCATGACCTGAGCCAAAGTTGGACGCTCAACCGACTGAGCCACCCAGGCGCCCGTACATGATCTATGTTTTAAAGAAAGGTATTTTGTGGATGTATTTGTTTTTAATGAGTGGAGGGTGCAGAAGGAAATGGGAAAGCGGATAAGGGAGGCTTATATAAATCAATTCCCTCCCACCCTCGGATAATTGCTTAGATGTTGTTTTGCTTTGTGGATATTAAGTCTGATTTTTTTTCTCTGCTGTCGGAATACCAAGGAAAGAGCAACAATAGGAAGATGTTCTGGGGTCTGATATTTGGCACCTGTGATACTGAGCTAATAAGTTCGTGTTCCATTTTCCTTACCTTTCAGTAGGGAGAAGGATATTTGCAGTTAGAAAATGCTGAGGAAGTCTTTGTGAAAACACTAGCTTAACAAATGTTAAAATGGCACAGAATAAGGTACATAACAACAGTATAGCATTCTCATTGTCATTAATCTTCGTACTTTTGGATTAAAACATTTTATCGCTATGTGGTCCAAATAATCGTCTTGATTATTTTTTTTTTTTATTTTTATTTTTTTTTTTTAAAAAAAATTTTTTTTCAACGTTTATTTATTTTTGGGACAGAGAGAGACAGAGCATGAACGGGGGAGGGGCAGAGAGAGAGGGAGACACAGAATCGGAAACAGGCTCCAGGCTCTGAGCCATCAGCCCAGAGCCCGACGCGGGGCTCGAACTCACGGACCGCGAGATCGTGACCTGGCTGAAGCCGGACGCTTAACCGACTGTGCCACCCAGGCGCCCCCGTCTTGATTATTTTTAATAAGAGACCCTTTATGTTGATTATATAAAGATGTACATACACACTCTGACGTAAGAGAGATGTAGAAAGAGTAGCTTTTAAAAAGGAGTCTTAGCGGGGTATCATACGCTAGAGGTTGTTCGATTAGGCATATAGCACCCTGTATTAATGCATGCTCAATGGAATGGAATCACTTTACAGTGTTTAAATGCCAATAATATCTGACTCAGAGCAAGTGCTCACTTACTCCAGTGCTGTGCTGAGCTGACCACACTCCTTTGTCTCCTTTGTTCCTTAAACACCCTGCGAGGTAGATGGTGCCATGGCCCTCGGTTTGCAGCTGGGGCTTGTAGCCAGCCTTGCCCTCACCCACTAGGTCTGCTGCCCCTTTGGACACTGGATGAAATCTTGTAGACTCCTGAAAGTGTTTTTCATTTCTCAAACTCTATGCATTTCAGACCAGCCTGGCTCAGTCCTCATAATATGAAGCCTGATAGCTTCACACGTGGAATTGCTTTAAAATTGAGCAAATAATTCTATCATTAGAGGGCACCTGCTGAATAAGGCCAGAGGAATCCTAAAAATAAATTTGCACCACATAATGAGATGTGAGGGAATTGTCGGTTACAATTTGTTTCCCAGAGACCTTAGAGATTTTTGAAGAATATGTTGGGGTTTTTTTTTCACCACTAAAGAAGGTCCTGTGATTTGAAAATATCTAAATGTCAAATAGGACCGAAATAGTCTCGGATTTTTGAGGATTGGAAGAAACTCAGCAGTGTGTGTGTGTGTCTTGTTTTCTGCTTTAGCATTATCTTGAGGAATAGATTAGAAACTCTAGGGTCTCACAGTCCCATTATTTCAGGGAAGGTGAGGTTAATATTCTTCCATATCTGCCTTTTCCTTAGAAAACCCAGGAGAAGAGCCCAAACACATTTTAATATTTAAATCCATAGATGCAGAGCCCAGGGTTTTAAGAAATTGGTTGTTGGGGGAGGGGAGGCAGAGCGAATAAGTGTCACATGGCTGATCCCGTTAAGATGATGGACACCACGTAGGTTTCTTTGTTGTCTGTTTCTCCATGTGTCCAAGACTGTACAATTTTCCATGCACTGCTGTCTCGTACTGTTAGATACATGCTATTATCTGGCCTCCGTAGCTAGGAAAGAAACCCGTGTTCTGTCTGAGGCGAGGTCAGATTTTATTCAACTAGGTCGTCGGGGCACACACACGGGGGTTGGATCGCACTGGCACCGTGTCGTCTTTGGTAATTAAATGGGTAAGCATGCCAGCAGCACACGCGATGGCTTCACTCCCGCTATTCGAGGCAGATAGCCGGCAGCCGTGTGATACTTGTACACGCGTCCAGTTAATGATGAATTACGACGGGAATCCTGGAAGGGCTCCTGCGAGTCTCATGTTAAGTCAGATGAGTTCACTGTAGTTCAAGTTAGCACAGAAATCACAGAAGAATTAAAAATGGATGGGTTATTCAGATGTTTTATGAGTCACTTTGAGGACATCTTAGAATACTGTAGACTCCGCCCGCCCCTTTCCTCTTGGAAGCACTGAGAACCCGAGCTGACATAGCCATTTGGCGGGGACTTCCTGGGGCAGCAGCCTGGGACCTTCGTGAGGAGAGATCAGTTGGAGATCCATTTCATGTTCTTCTTTTGAAGGTTGAGTTTGGTTCCAACTATAGGAGAATGAGTTAAATGGCTTTTAAAATACGACTCTTTAAGATTTGCTTTTGCCTGAAAAGGATTTTGTATTTAGCTTTTCATCATATTTTTATAGTCATTATTCATTGTACTTGCCATCCTGACCTTTGAAAATGCTGTGTGCACACGTGTGTGCGTGCGTCTGTGTGTTTGATGTGCTCTTAGGGTGAGGATACTCCGCTTCGATGCCAGGATGGGCAGGATGACCTTCCCAGAAGTGGTTGTTGACCTGTGCAGGTTGCGGAGCAACCAGAAGTGGTTCCCAGAAGTGGTTGTTGGCCTGTGGCTGGGCGGGGGGACACGGGGGTCCGCAGCATCTTCTCATCTTGTTCCTGTAGGGCCAGCTCATCATTGGAAAGTAAGCTCCATGGGGGCTGGCATTTGTTCATTCACTGCTGTTTCCTGACACCGTGGCCTCCGAATGCCTGACACTTGCTGGGTGCCCCGTGGACATTTGTAGGATGAGGGAGGCCGACTGGAAGCTGGTGGCTCTGGGGAGTGGGATGCCTTTTTTTCCCATCTCAATTGGAGGAAACCAAGAAGATGCGTGTAGGCCTTCTGTTATTCTTTCTGCATCAGAGACATAGTGAGAGATCACGGCAAGACTTATGCTTCATTTAAGAAACTGGGGAGAAGCAAACTTTTATTCATGGCATAGAACGTACTCAGTTCAAGTCCTGGCTTTGCAGGCGAGTCCCTGATACGTTGGCTTTCTCTTTATGCTTTTTTATGTATAGACAGCTTGTTACGTTTGTCAGTCTGAACCAGAAAGGTCATGAGAAAGGCATGACGAAGGATGGCGTGGCATTTGGTGGTGACACTCTGGGTCATATCTTGGCATTTTGGAATATGTGACCTGAATTGCATTACATTCCCTTCCCTTAAAATGGGATAGCACTTGTCCTGTAGTTCCAGAAGGATCCAATGACATGATAAGGTAGGGCACCCAATAATGTTACAGTGCTGGGCACAAAGGAAATACTGCTTTCCCTTCCAAGTAAGGCCGTGTTTAAAATTGAGCGGCACCTGGAGGGTTCAGTGGGTTAAGCGTCTGACTTTGGCTCAGGTCGCGATCTCATGGTTCGTGGGTTCAAGCCCCACGTCGGGCTCTGTGCTGACAGCTCGGAGCCTGGAGCCTGCTTCGGATTCTGTGTCTCCTCCTCTCTCTGCACCTCCCCCACTTATGCTCTCTCTCTAAAAAAATAAATAAAAAAATTAAAAAAGTCTCCTTTGAGAAGCTGACATTTCTAGACTTGCTAAACTTCTTAAAAAAGCGTATATAGGGGTGCCTGGGTGGCGCAGTCGGTTAAGCGTCCGACTTCAGCCAGGTCACGATCTCGCGGTCGGTGAGTTCGAGCCCCATGTCGGGCTCTGGGCTGACGGCTCAGAGCCTGGAGCCTGTTTCCGATTCTGTGTCTCCCTCTCTCTCTGCCCCTCCCCCGTTCATGCTCTGTCTCTCTCTGTCCCAAAAATAAATAAACGTTGAAAAAAAAAATTAAAAAAAAAAAACATATATAGTCCCCCCGCCCCTTCTTTCTCAAAATAGGGTATATTAAAGGGTCCTATACAGGAAGTAGGGCTACTCAAAAGTTGTGGTTTGGCCGAGGAGTCTGTTTAGGCATTCACATAACTGCGCCAATTTGAGCTCGTTTGCTAATGAACCAACATTCTTCCATGTGGAAGCCACATGAGAGCAGACCGTGGGGAAATCTAAACTAAGTTTTGAGGTCTGTCAATCCAGGGTATCCTTCTCCTCAGAGTTTAATTTAGAGGAATAGTGATTCTCTGTAATAACTGCAATGCACGAAAGAATTAGATCGGAAACGCTTGGCCAATTGTAAGTTCTAAGATGTATTTCGGGTCACTGGAGAGGTTTAACATCAACCAAAACGCACGGATACACTTCTGACTCCATCAAGTCAAAAGCTGTATGTGTCTTTTCAGTATTTTAGTTCTGTTCTCTTTTTTTCCCCTCTCTTTAAAAGAAATTAAATTATCTGGGCAGATTCATCTCCACAGACTATTATAAATGTGCAAATAATATGCCACTTACGGTGGATTTTTAATAGCCTCCTTGTCAGAAGAACTCATGTCTTCTTCCGCTTCACATAGAAGCGGTTCTTGTTATGCATTCAGAAAACAAAGCAGTCTTCCATTTATTAAGAAAATGCATAGTTAACAAAACCAATGCATTTTAATAGGAAAAGGGTATTAGGACTCCTCATCTTCCTAAAAGGCAGACGTAATAGAAATGATAGTCTGTGAAGCTCCTAGCTCCATAGCACCCCATCAATGCCTTGCAGGGGATTCGCCCTTCTACCTTGCCGTGGGGTTATTTACAAACACACGTTATTTCCATTTTGGACATTATGCCTCTTCCGTATTGGACATTATGCTTCTTCGGTGGGGTGATCCATGTCTCATTTACTTCAGAATTATTTGACAAAATGCCTTGCACATAATGGGGCTCAGTAAGTATTTGGTGAATGAAAATGTTGTCTGCCCAAAGCACGGAGGGCTGGATTCATTATGGTTCTCATTATTTAAGATGGGAATGGTGTGGAAGGGTTGATGTCTGTCTTAGATCCTGTTCAAGCCATCGCGCTGGGCTGTCTTTAGGATGGCAAGAGGAACCTGCCAGAAACTCACCTAGGGTAACTTTCTTTGTAAAGTGGGAATATATTGAAATCGGCATGAACGGTTTGGTGTTTCTGTAAATAGAGTGAGTATCATTTGAGGGTTTTTTGGTGGCATTTTCATTCTCCTTGTTGGAGAAATGGGGGTGGGGGTGGAATCTACAGGTTTTTTTTTTTTTTTCTGCCAGAAGGAAGAGACAGGGGACACAGGAGCCCTGAGAGGGAAGAGTGATAGTGACTGGTCCCAAAGAAAAGGCAAAAGGACCCACTTCCGAGAAGGAGTCAGGAGAAGGACTCAGTGGGATATCAGGCCTCGGTTAGATTCTAGAAGACATTAAAGATAACTTGAGACTTTTAAAACTTCTTTTGATTGTGTCACTGTCTTCCTTGTTTATTATTTGCACCGTGTCCTCGGTCTCATTACTGCTCTGGCCAATGCCAGGGAATTGATAAGCAGTTGGTAGGGTGGTCTCACAGGGCAGGCCTTGTTGCCCCCCATACGTGGCCTGATTCCTCCACCTGCACTGTCCGAGGAAACCAGGCAGCTGCCCTGAAGATCGATGCCACTTTGGAGTTATGCTTTCTAAGGCCAGCCGGGCCCCGTATAGCTCCTGCACCTGGGCGTCCGCTGTCAGCTCCGCTCAGCCTTGGGAGAGCGGGAGGGGAAGGTTCATCTAGGCCTTCTCCTCGGACAGACACTGGCATTTACTTACCTGGGCCTTCTGCCTTGGCTGGGCTCAGCCCTCGTATATTTGACAGCCCCCTATATAACCCCGCAGGATAATGCTCAGATTCCTCAGCAGAGTGTTCCTTTGCACACTCTGTCTTCGATCTGCATTTCCTGCTGCCTGCTCCTTTTTTAGTTCAGCTGTGGAAGTATGTATTAAATGTGTGCTTTGTGATATTTGCCAAATAAAATTTGGTTTCATGTTTTCCAAGAAATTACCACCTGATGGGATAGACTAGTATGTAAACAGTGGTTTAAAGCGATGTTACATGGCAAGCATGGCGGTGAGGCTCCATCCTTCCTAAGCCACTCATAGTTAGTATGTCTGGGGATCAGTCAGTATCGATTTGATATTGGTGTTTTATATCTATAGTACTGAATGACAACAATTGCTGTACCGGAAAATAATTTTAGCTACTGTAAGAGCTGTCAGAGTCAAAAGAAATAAATTATACTCAGTGGTGTGTAGTCTGGCAGGACAAGAGACTAATACATACTGTTGACCCTTGAACTTGTGGGGACTGGGGGCCTGTCATCCCCCTGTGCAGCTGAAAATTCATCTGTGACTTTTGATTTCCCCAAACTTAACTAATAGCCTGCAGTAGACCAGAAGCTTTACTGACAACATAAACAGTTAGGTTATATTTTGTGTGTTATGTGTGCCGTGCACTGTATTCTTACGATAAAACAAGCCAGAGAAAAGAAAACCTTATTGAGGAAATCATGAGGAAAACACGTTAATAGTACTGTGCTGGGAAAAACCCACGTATAGTGGGCCTAGTCAAACCCAGGCAAAGGCCAGTCTCCCACAAAGGATTTTCTGACCTAAAATATCAGTTGTGTCAGAGTTGGCAAAGCTCTGGTCTGGATGCCTGACCTATGTTGCTCGTATTCACTAGAGAATTTTATAAGATCTCCAATCAAGTGTGCCCATAAAGATATTTAAAAAGATGATTTTGAACCAAAGGGGGTTGGAGGGCTAGATTACAGGCAGAGTGATTCGTAGCAATTTTTCACTGGTGATGGTGACCCTCTTTTATTTTGGCCTTTGCTACGTGTCTTTTTTATTTTTTTAACAAGCTCTCTTAAAAATCGAGGCATCATTGACATAACAATATTTTCTGAGTTTCAGGTGCACGACATTGTGGTTTGATATTTTTATCCATCGCAAAATGATCACCTTGATACATCTAGCTGTCACCCTACCTGTCACCCTACAAAGTTAACACAATTATTGACTGTATTCTCCATGCTGTACATGAATTTCTGTGACTTAATTATTTTATAACTGGAATTTTGTATTTCTTGATCCCCTTCACCCATTTTGTGTCCACCCCTCTCTCCCCTCCTCTCTGACAACCCCCGGTCTGTTCACTGTATTTATGAGTCTGATTTTGCTTTGTTTTGTTGCTTAGATTCCACATATGAGTGAAATCATACGGTTTTTGTCTTCCTCTGACTTATTTTGCTTAGTATAATACCTTCAGGATCCAACCATGTTGTTGGAAATGGCAAGATTCCATTCTTTTTATGGCTTCTTTATTCATTCCTCTTCTTTATCCATTCATCTATCAATGGATACTTGGGTTGTCTGTAAATCTTGGCTTTAGTAAATAATGCTGCAGTGAACATAGGGAAGCATATATCTTTTTGAATTAGTATTCTCATTTTCCTTGGATAGACACCCAGTAGTGGAGTTGCTGGATCATGTGGTAGTTCTATTTTTAAGTTTTTGAGGAACCTCCATACTGTTATTCATAGTAGCTGTATCAATTTACATTTTTTGGGTAAATATTTAACATGTAATCATTAAACAACACACTACTGCACAAGCAACAGGCCGAATAAGAAATCAAACAGCAAATCAAAGTATGTCTCAAAAGAAAAAGAAAATACAATATTACAAAACCTATGCGATGCAGCAAAAGCAGATGTTAGAGTGAAATTAATGCTATAAATGCTTCTATTAAGAGAAACACGTTCAAATAAACAACATTGCACCACAGCAATTGGAAAAAGAACAAACATAGCTGAAACTTAGTAGAGGAAGGCATAAAAAAGAAGAATCAGAAGTAAATAGGAGAGAGACCAGAATAAACAATAACATGATATGGAAATGACCAGCTTTTCAAAAAAATTTTTGGCAGTGCTTTAACTACATCAAGAAAAAGAGAGAGAAGACTCAAAAACCAAAATGAGAAATGGAAGAGAGAATACAACAGATAACCACAGAAATACATAGTGTGATAATAGATTACTTTAAACAATCATATAGTAACAAACAAATCAGATAACTTAGGGAAAAAATCAGCTAATTCTTAAAAGCTCACAAGTTACCATGATTGAATCATGAATCTGGACTCCAAGAAATAGGAAATATTCTTAGACCAGTGGAAGTTAAATTAGAAATAAAAAAGTCTTCCAGCCCAGAAAAGCCTAAGAACACATGGTTTCATTGGCAAGTTCTACCAAACATTAAAAAAAAATAATTAATGACGGTCTTTATCAAAATCTTACAAATAACAGAATAGGTGGAACTCATTCAAAATCTTTCCATGAGGCCAGTGCTGCCCTGACACCACAGGAAGATAAAAACAATATGAGAAGAATAAAGTCTAGTTTGTCTGATACAAGTATCACTGTCCCAGCTTTCTTTTGACATCTGTTTGTGTGATGAATGTTTCTCCATCCTCTCACTTTAAATATGCAGGTGTCTTTAGGTCTAAAATGAGCCTCTTGTAAGCAGCACATAGATAGGTCTGGTTTTTTGTTAATCTACTCTGACACTGTATGTCTTTTGATTGGAATGTTTAGTCCACTTACTTTCAAAGTAATTATTGATAGATAGGTATTTATTGCCATTTTATTACTTGTTTTGTCATTGTTTCTGGAGATTTTCTCTGATCCTTTCTTGTCTTTGTCACTTTTGGTCTCTCCTTTGCACTCAAGGAGTCCCCTTTAATATTTCTGGCTTAGTGGTCATGACCTCCTTTAGTCTTTGTTTGGGAAACTCTTTATCTCTTCTATTCTGAATAGAGTACTCTTGGCTGCAGATTTTTTCCCATTCAGCACTTTGAACATAGCATGCCAGTCCTTTCTGGCTTGCCAAGTTTCTGTTGAGAAATCTCCAGCTAGCCTTATGGGTTTTCCCTTGTAAGTTAAGGACTTCTTCTGTCTCACAGCTTTTAAGATTTTTTTCTTTGTGCCTCCTGGATCTGGATGTCTGTTTCCTCCCCCAAATTAGGGAAATTTTCTGCTATTATTTCTGGAAATAAATTTTTTTTGCCCCATTTTCTCTCTCTTCTTCTTCTGGGACTCCTATAATATGAATGTTATTATGTTTGATGGAGACACTGAGTTCTCCAAGTCTATTCTCGTTGTTGCATAATTCTTTTGTTCGGCTTCTTTATTTTCCATTATTTTGTCTTCTGTATCACTTATTCGTTCCTCTGATTTTTCCAGACTGCTGTTCATTGAATCAAGCCTGTTTCTAGTCTTGTTTATTGTACTCTTTCTTCATCTCTGATTCTTTTTTAACTCTTCTATCTTTATTGTAAGAGTCTCCCTGATGTCTTCTATTCTTTTCTCAAGCCCAGTGAGCATCCTTAGGGTTGTTTCTTTAAATTCTCCATCAGGTATGTTACTTATATCCATTTTGCTTAGATCTCTGGCTTTGGCTTTATTTTGTTCTTTCATTTGGGATAAATTCCTCCATCTTGGCATTTTTTATTAGTCTCTGCTTCCTTCTCTGTGTTACAAAAGCCAGTTATGTCTTCTGCTCCTGAAAGCAATGGCTTAACGAAGAAGAGGGCATGTAGTGCCCGGGGCCTGGCACTTCAGGGAGTGTCTCTGGTGTGTGCTCTGCTGTTGTGTTTTGGTTGCTCTATCCTTCAGGCTAGTTGTCTGCAGAGGCTCTCCTTGCCTTCTGTGGGAACTGTTTGGTCCCTGGCCTGAATGTGGTGAGTTTTAACTAGGTGTGCTCTGGTCTGCATGTGAAATGAGACCTGACACCACGTCCACCAGAACTGAGGCCCTGCACAACTCTCTGGCTGGGAGATGTGGGCAGGGACCTTTGTTGGTCTTCTGGGGAGGGGGCATACCACACTGGAACTGAGGCACACTTGATTGAGAAGGGCAGTCCCACCATGGGACTGGTTTTGATTTGCATTTCCCTAATGATTAGTGGTGTTGATCATCTTTTCATATGCCTGTTGACTGTGTGCCTTTTTTGGGAAGAATGTCCATTCAGATATTCTGTACGTTTTTAAATTGGATTGTTGACTTTTTGTTACTGAGTTGTAGGAGTTCTTTGTATATTTTGAATGTTAACCCTTATTTGATATATGACTTGCAAATGTCTTCTATTAAGTAGGCTGTCTCCTAATTTGTTGGTGGTTTCCTTCACCATGTGGATGCTTTTAATTAGATGCAATCCTATTTGTTTATTTCTGCATTTGTTTCCCTTGCCTTTGGAATCAAATAAAAAAAAATTACTAAGATCAGTTACTTAGTAATCAAAAAACATTTAGTAATCAAAAAATGACTAAGGTCAAGGAGTTAGGTGCCTATGTTTTCTTCACAGTTTTATGGTTTCACATCTTACATTCAAATCTTTGAGTTAATTTGTACATATGGCATAAGATAACGGTCCAGTCTTTCTTTTGCATGTAGCTGTCTAGTTTTCCTCATACCATTCATTGAAGAGATTCTTTTCTCCATTGTGTATTCTTTTTTCCTTTGTTGAAAATTAAATGATCATATATACATGGGTTTATTTCTAGGCTGTCTCATCTTTTCCATTGATCTATGTGTCTGTTTTCATGCCAGTACCATACTGTTTTGATTAGTATTGCTTTATAGTGTAATTTGAAATCGGGGAGCATGATACCTTTGGCTTTGTTTTTCTTTCTCAAGATTGTTTTGCCTATTTGTGGTCTTTTTGTGGTTCCATAGAAATTTTAGAATTATATGTTCATTTTTTATGAAAAATGACATTGGAATTTATCAAAATTCCCTATCAAGGGATTGCATTAAATGTATAGATTGCTTTGGGTAGTATGGACATTTGAACAATACTAATTGTTCTAGTCCATGAGCACAGAATATCTTTCCATTTATTTGTGTCTTCTTCAGTTTCTTTCATTAATGTCTTATAGTTTTTATTGTACAGGTCTTTCATATCCTTGGTTAAGTTTATTCCTATTTTTTTCTGATGCAATTGTAAATGGGATTATTTCCTTTTCTGATAGTTCATTATTAGTATATCAAAATGCAGCAGATTTTTGCAAATTAACTATGTATCTTGCAATTTCACTGAGTTCACTTATTAGTTTTAACGGTTTTTTTGGTGGAGTGTTCAGGATATCCTATATATAGTATTATATCTACAAATAGTGATAATCTTATTTCTTCCTTTCCAATTTGGATGCCTTTCCTTTCTTTTTCTTCCTACTTGAAGTGGCCAGGCCTTCTGGTAATATGTTGAATAAAAGTGAGGAGAGTGGGCATCCTTGTCTTGTTTCTGATTTTAGAGGAAAAGCTTACAGCTTTTCACTGGTGAGTATATTAGCTGTGGACTTTTTCATACATGGCCTTTATAATGTTAAGGTACATTCTGTCTATACCCAGTTTGTTGAGGGTTTTTATCATAGATGAATGGATTTTTTCAAATGCTTTTTCTGCATCTATTGAGATGATCATATTATTTTTTTTATCTTTTATTTTGTTAATGTGGTATATCACACTGATTGGTTTGCAGAGGTTGAACCATCCCTCTATCCCTGGAATAAATCCCATGTGATCATGGTGTATGATTCTCTAAATGTATTATTGAATTTGGTTTACGAATATTTTGTGGGAGGTTTTGCATCTGTGTTCATTGGGGATGTTGGTCTGTAATTTTCTTTTTTTGTGGTGTCCTTGTCTGTTTTTGATATCAGGGAAATGCTGGCTTTGTAAAATGAGTTTGGATGCTTTCTCTCTTCTTTTTTCTTCAAGAGTTTCCATCTTCTCTGGTGTTTGAGAAAATTCACCAGTGAAGTCATCTGGCCCTGGACTTTTGTTTGTTGGCAGGTTTTTGATTACTTACTCAGTCTCCTTACTAGTAACTGGTCTATTCGGATTGTCTATTTCTTCATGATTCAGTCTTGGAAGATGGTATGTTTCTAGGAATTTATCCATTTCTTTTAGGTTGTCCAGTTTGTTGATGTATAATTTTTCATAGCAGTCTCCTATGATTTTTTATATTTCTGTGGTATCAACTATAACTTCTCTTTCATTCTCACTTTACTTATTTGAGCCCTCTCTGTTTTCTGCTTGTTGAATCTAGCTAAAAGCTTGCTTATTTTGTGCGTTTTTTCAATGAACCCATTCTTAGTTTCATTGATCTTTTCTATTATCTTTTTAGTCTCTATTTCATTTATTTCTGCTCTCATCTTTATTATTTTCTTCCTTCTACTAACTTTGGGCTTTGTTTTTCTTTTTTTTTTTTATAGTTCCTTTAGGTATACAGTTAACTTGTTTGAGATTTTTCTTGTTCCTTGAGGTAGGCCTCTATTACTATGAACTTCCTTCTTAGAACCACTCTTGCTGCTTCCCACAGAGTTTGGTATGTGTTATTTCTGTTTTCATTTGTCTCTAGGTGTTTTTTGATTTCTCCTTTGGCTTATTCTATGACCCAGTAGTTTGTTCTGTAACATGTTGTTTAATCTCCACGCATTTGTGGTTTTTCTGGGTTTCTTCTTATAACTGATTTCTAGTTTCATACCATTGTAGTTGGAAAAGATGCTTTATATGATGTAAATATTTTTCAATTTGTTAAGATTTGTTTTGTGACCTAACATGATCTATCCTGGAGAATATCCCGTGTGCACTTGAGAAGAGTGTGTATTTTGCTGCTTTAGGATGAAATGTTATGTTTCCTATTATGGGACATTTAAGGCCTTAACAAGCTTGTTTTTATTAATTAATAAGATAAATTGTTTGATTATTGATTAGTGTATTTTGGAGAATGTTACACGTGTATCCCTAGTCTCTAGCACAGACCCTGTAACATAGTGCACAATTAATGTGCGTTTTGGGTGACTGCATAAATGCATATATTCCTGGAGACAATAGCATTTTATTTGTTTTCCAAATACTTCTTTTGACCTTTGATGGTTAACTAAATGGAAAATTTGCTGCCAAAGTTGACGAAAGTCATTTGAAAGATTCAAAGAGAGTGTTAAGTCAGTAAAATAAGACACCTGGCTCTCCCAAAGGGAGAAGCTGGGAAGTCATTGTCTCTAATATCAGCTTGTTTGGAAAGCTGAACAGGCAGAAAGTACGGCAGAAGTTCACAAAAGCCCACTTGGTCCAGAGCCACAGAGGAATACGGCACAAGCAAACAGCTGTACCAAAAAGCCAGCTCAACACAGACCCTCTAGTAGGAAAGCAAGTGGGCATAATACAGAGTCCACAGAGGAAACAGAAACTCAGCTTAACGGTCGCGCTGCTGTCAGCCAGGGACGCAGACTGATAGAATGAGAGCAAGCTCAGAAAACCCTGCGCTGCCTCAGGGATGCTTCTGTGCCGGTTCCACCGGGATCAGTTCTTCCCAGTTTCTCTCTCACTCGTTTTCATGTATGAACCCTTTGCTCCAGCCAGATTTCCCTGCTTAGTTTCTAACCATGCCTCCTGCTGCCTCGACCCGGTTTTGCTCCCCATGCTCTTCTCTCCGGAATGCCATTTTCATTCTCCTCTCTATCCTTGATTTGTTTCCAAGACCCAGTTCAAGTTCTGCACCCTCTGCGAAACCTTTTCTAAATGTTTCCGCATCAGAAAATTTTAAGTGAGGCCTGCATCCTTCCCATTCCACCAAATTCAGGAAACGACGTGCAGTCATGGTTTATGAGCAGGACTTAAAGAGGACAGCAGTCAGCACATTGCATGTGGAATGCGAATCCCAGAGCGAGGAGGTGGGTAGAGGTAAGGAGAGCACCAGGAGGACTCCATTCTATAGAAACCTCAGGCGTTTACAGAAAATTAACTGGAGAGAAATTCATCTTTTTATGGTCATCGAAGCGGGCATTAAGAACAGGAGAGCATCCCCCTTCTGTCCAGCAGGGACCCATTGGATGAATGCCCACAGGCAGGGACTTTTGGCCAGAGTCTGTGCACAGCACCCTGCCTTCTGGCTTAAAATCTGCGTGAAGGTTTCGGCAGTCCCTACCTGGACAAAGAAGGGATGGGAAGTGCTTTTAACTTGTCTTCAAACTCCAGACAAAAACGTAAATGCTAACCTAACATTAGGCAGAGGTTCCCCCATGCACAGGACGCCATTCCGGTTTTTGGATACAGGTGGAAATTCCTTGGGGTCCAGGTACAACATGGGAGGAATGTGTGGCTCTTGCTGTGCCCTGGTCTTGGCTCTAAGCTCAGGGAGTGAGGCTACGTTCTGCTCATTGGCCAGAGCCAACCCCACGGGGCTAAGTACTCCTGTCAGGATCACCAGGGACCCTTTTCCCAGAAAGTGTATCTGGGAGTTTAGCAATATTGGATAGAATTCCCCAAAGCAGTGGGTTTGATCACCTCTGTTGAGAAGAGCAATATTAAAAACATAAATTGCCCAGAGGGTATGCTTAACATTAAAATGTGAAGCAGTGGTAGGGAGAAGAGACTTGTAAAAATGAAGTTTAATTTTGCTACAGAGAACTTTCATTCTGTGTGCGGCATTTCTTAAGGATGTCTGAACCACCCCTGAGGTCGGTCTTTAGCTAGTTGATTCATTTTACAGCAAAATCTCAGACAGATACATTAAAATTAAACCTCCTGCTGGGTGTTAAAATTTCATTATCAAACCTGTCCTTATTACAAGTACTTGTTTTCTATTCATATGAGACCACTGGGTAGAGAAAACTTACCTTGATTTTTGTAATCAGAATATTCAGTTCCCTGTTTAATGTGGTTTCATTTAGTTTTGGATGTAAATTTCCCCTTTTTGTGTGCAGCCGGGTGTATCAGTTGCCAAAGAGGAGAGGAATATCGCTGTTAAATGCAATGATCATTTATTTGCAAGTTAAAACATATTCTGAAAAGGATGAGAGCTTATTCTTGCCTGAAGCTTGTTTGTTCTGTGAGAGCTGCGAGGCGCCTCTGAGGGTTGATTCTGTGCTGTGTTTTTCCCTGTGTCTTAGCAGTAAGGTCTATTCCTATTCCAGCAAACTCCTTTACTCATGTTGGTACTGGGAGTAGAGGAAAGTGAGGAAATGAACCTGGAGTGGACCTGTGAGAAATAAGAAACCTGCAACACTTGTGTGTAATTTACATGCAGGGCTGGTGATTCTGAAAGATTCTGAATTGTATTTTTAAATACCGTCGTGTGAGCGCATGCATTTGGATACTGACATTGATAGAAGTCATCTTAGATGACCCAAATGTACCTGAAGCCCTGGGGTTGGTTCTGGTCTACAAGTAAGGAAATGATACTACTTGTTTTAAAAACATTATCACCCTTCACCCCCCCCCCCCCCAACACACACGTGTGTGTGTGTGTGTGTGTGTGTGTGTGTGTGTGTGTGTACGTGTGTGCATTAAATAATTGGAAAATATATTTTGAGTAACCATTATGCATCAGGTGCTCTGCGTCTGTCAAGGTTGCAGAGATAAACGTGATGTGTGTAATACAGTGCTTGCCTTCCAGGCGCTTTGAGTCTACGAGGAGATACAGTGAGTAGCAGCTGTGGTACAGGTGAAAAGGGCTCTGAGCAGGGGCATGACGTGCCTTTAGTTCTGGGGCCCTTCTTAGAACTGTACATTCTAGAAAGAGAATCTGGTAGAGAAGTGAATGTTTACTTGCAAGAGGCTTGTGCAGGCGAGGAGCCCATGGGAAGTGTGCGGGGCGAGGGAGCTCCTGAGACGAGCCTGCGATCCATCGCTGGGCCTTGGGCCCTATTTCCCCAACGAGCCAGACTGCCGGTGACATCGTACTCTGCCCCTCCAAGCGTCTTCTCCACACAGCAGCCAGGCGGAGCCTTTGGAAGCTCATTCAGATGGCATTGCTGCTCTGCTCACAATTCTCCACCGGCTCCCATCACCCCAGTGCTTCGCCCCCTCGCTCCTCACGTGCCGACCGCTGGCCTCCTTGCTGTTCCTCAGGCGTATCTGCCATCTTCCTGTCTCCGTTTGCCTGTGTCCCCTCTGCTTGCAGGACGCCCCCTGTGTGTGGTGTGCGGCTTGCTCCAGGGGGCCCTCGGAAGGGCGCTGTCTGCCCACGCGTCTGTAGCACCCCTGCACGCTCTGCCCTCTTTATTCTGACTTCTATCCTTCTGAACATCATCACTCCGTTACGTGGTCATTTGTTCGTCCGTCTCGACTGCAGTGTAAACTCGGGGAGGAAGCCTTGTTCTCTGCTGTGTTCCGGCACCTAGAGTGGGGTCTGGCACCTGGGAGACACTCAGTGAGTACCCGCTAGATGAAAAAGTGAATGAAGGCAGTGGAGAAACATAGTTCGGGGATGGTAATTGGGAGCGTTGTCCTTGCTGGCTTGTCAAGAGATATCAAAATGGTCTTCTGTAAAATATATTAGTTTCTGAGCAACATACATTCAGAGGATTTCTAAACTGTTGGAAAACATTTCCCTGCCAGATATCTATGGACAGGCAGTGGCAGATTATCTGAAATAGGTCTGATTTTGTGTTGTAATTAACACCTGTACTAAATGTTCTGTCGTTTCAAATATAGTACTTCATTTGGATTCAGTTGGAAGTTTGCACAGTGGGAGAGAGAGGGAGAAGTTCAGTGTGTGTCTGTGTGCAGTGTAGTTTTAAAGGGTTAAAAAAATCCCATATAAATTATTTTCTTCTACTGATTTTGCATTTGAACATGCATTTGGTCATGAAGGCAGCAGCACGTTGACTGTGAAAACGATCTCTTGTCTTTTATGTTCCTGGGGCGCCTGGCTGGCTCAGCTGGTTCAGCATCTGACTCTTAATTTCGGCTCAGGTCATAGTCTCATGGTTCTTGAGTCTGAGCCCTGCTTCCAGCCCCACGTTGAGCCCCGCCTTGGGCTCCACGCTGGCAGCGTGGAGCCTGCTCGGGATTCTCTCTCCCTCTCTCTCCCTGCCGCTCCCCTACTCAGACATGTGCTCTCTCTCTTTCTCTAAACAAATAAATGTTAAAAAAAAGTTAAAAAATCCCATGTAAAATATTTTCTTTTACTAATTATGCATTTGTTAAACTGTTTGAACATGCATTTGATCATGAAGGCAGCAGCACTTTGTGAAAACGATCTCTTGTTTTTTATGTTCCTGCAGGATATGTGGGGCCTCTTTTCTCGTGGGCTGTGTCCAGAGTGGGTACCCTGGGGAGGCCCATAAAATTCCTTTGAGGGTAGAGGATGGGACAGAAACGAAGCTTTTGTAATGTTGCTTAAAGGGTAGCCACACACTACTTCACTTGGTCTGCTGTAGTGTTCTGGACTGAGATACTCAGGGGCAGCAGTGGGAGGTCACGTCTGGGCGTGGGGGAAGAGAGACCCCCCCACACCCTTGTCCCTTTTGCGGTCTGTGTGCAGCGTTAAGTAGATTTGCAGATTACGTTATCTGGTTTTATTTATTTATTTACTTTTTATTTCGTTTTACTTTTTTTTTAGTTTTTAAGTTTTATTTAGCTTTATGGTTTTAAGAACTGCTTTAGGTTTACAGTAAAATTGAGAGACAGGTACAGATGTTTCCCAAATGTTCCCTTTCCTCACACACATATAGCGTCTCCTATTATCAGCGTCCCCTACCAGAAGGGTACATTGTTAACAAGGATGAACCTACCCTGATACGTCATAATCGCCCAAAGTCCATTGTTAACCTTAAGGTTCACTCTTGGTGTAGATTCTATGGGTTTGGACAAATGTGTAATGATGTATATCCATCAGTGTAATCTTAGAGTGTTTTCACTGCCTGAAAAGTCCTCTGTGCTTTGCCTGTTTATCTCTCCTCCCACTTCTATGTGTGGCCACCACTGATTCTTTTACTGTACCAATAGTTCTGCTTTTTCCAGAATGGCATATGGTTGGAATTACACGGTATGTAGCCTTTTCAGATTGGCTTCTTTCACTCGGTGCATATGAGGGCCTCCACCTCTTTTTCATGGCTTGGTAGTCCATTCGTTTTAAAGCTGAATAGTAATGTATTGTGTGGATGTCCCACAGTTTATCCATTCGCCTACTGAAGGGCATCTTGGTTGCTTCCAGGTTTTGGCAGTTATGAATAAAGCTGCTATCAATATCTGTGAGCAAGTTTTTGGGTGAATATAAGTTTTCAGTTCCTTTGGGTAACTACTGAGGACCATGACTGATGGATCGTATGGTTAAAGTATGTTTAGTTGTATAAAAACCATTGAACTGTCTTCCAAAGTGGCTGTATTATTTTGCATTCTTACCAGCAACGAATGAGAGAATTTCTATTTCCGTTGCTCCACATCCCTGATAGTATTTAGTATTGGCAGTGTTCTGGATTTGGGCCATTCCAGTAGTGTTGAGTGGTATCTCACTGTTATTTTAATTTGCATTTCCCTGATTACATATTTTCATGAGTGCGTCTTTATGTGTGTGTGTGTGTGTGTGTGTGTGTGTGTATGTATATCCATATATATATTTTTTCTGTCATTCTTTTTTTTAATATATGAAATTTATTGTCAAATTGGTTTCCATACAACACCCAGTGCTCATCCCAAAAGATGCCCTCTTCAATACCCATCTCCCCCCCATCAACCCTCAGTTTGTTCTCAGTTTTTTTTTTGTTTTTTGTTTTTTTTTTTAAATATTTTTTTCAACGTTTATTTATTTGTGGGAGAGAGACAGAACATGAACGGGGGAGGGGCAGAGAGAGAGGGAGATACAGATTCGGAAACAGGCTCCAGGCTCTGAGCCATCAGCCCAGAGCCTGACGCGGGGCTCGAACCCACGGACCGCGAGATCGTGACCTGGCTGAAGTCGGACGCTTAACCGACTGCACCACCCAGGCGCCCCTGTTCTCAGTTTTTAAGAGTCTCATGCTTTGGCTCTCCCCCACTCTAACCTCTGTTTTTTTTTTCCTTCCCCTCCCCCATGGGTTTCTGTTAAGTTTCTAGGGATCCACATAGGAGTGAAAACATGGTATCTGTCTTTCTCTATATGGCTTATTTCACTTAGCATCACACTCTCCAGTTCCATCTGCGTTGCTACAAAGGGCCATATTTCATTCTTTCTCATTGCCACATAGTACTCCATTGTGTATATAAACCACAATTTCTTTACCCATTCATCAGTTGATGGACATTTAGGCTCTTTCTACAATTTAGCTATTGTTGAAAGTGCCGCTATAAACATTGGGGTACAAGTGCCCCCATGCATCGGCACTCCTGTATCCCTTGGGTAAATTCCTAGCAGTGCTATTGCTGGATCATAGGGTAGGTCTATTTTTAATTTTTTGTGGAACCTCCACACTGTTTTCCAGAGCGGCTGCACCAGTTTGCATTCCCACCAACAGTGCAAGAGGGTTCCCGTTTCTCCACATCCTCTCCAGCATCTGTAGTCTCCTAATTTGTTCATTTTGGCCACTGTGACTGGCATGAGGTGATATCTGAGTGTGGTTTTGATTTGTATTTCCCTGATGAGGAGTGATGTTGAGCATCTTTTCATGTGCCTGTTGGCCATCTGGATGTCTTCTTTAGAGAAGTGTCTATTCATGTTTTCTGCCCATTTCTTCATTGGATTATTTGTTTTTCGGGTGTGGAGTTTGGTGAGCTCTTTATAGATTTTGGATACTAGCCCTTTGTCCGATATGTCATTTGCAAATATCTTTTCCCATTCTGTTGGTTGCCTTTTAGTTTTGTTGATTGTTTCCTTTGCTGTGCAGAAGCTTTTTATCTTCATGAGGTCCCAATAGTTCATTTTTGCTTTTAATTCCCTTGCTTTTGGGGATGTGTCAAGTAAGAAATTGCTACGGCTGAGGTCAGAGAGGTCTTTTCCTGCTTTCTCCTCTAGGGTTGATGGTTTCCTGTCTCACATTCAGGTCCTTTATCCATTTTGAGTTTATTTTTGTGAATGGTGTGAGAAAGTGGTCTAGTTTCATTCTTCTGCATGTTGCTGTCCAGTTCTCCCAGCACCACTTGTTAAAGAGACTGTCTTTTTTCCATTGGATATTCTTTCCTGCTTTGTCAAAGATTAGTTGGCCATACTTTTGTGGGTCTAGTTCTGGGGTTTCTATTATGTTCCATTGGCCTATGTGTCTGTTTTTGTGCCAATACCATGCTGTCTTGATGATTACAGCTTTGTAGTAGAGGCTACAGTCTGGGATTGTGATACCTCCTGCCTTGGTTTTCTTCTTCAAAATTACTTTGGCTATTTGGGGCCTTTTGTGGTTCCATATGAATTTTAGGATTGCTTGTTCTAGCTTCAAGAAGAATGCTGGTACAATTTTGATTGGGATTGCATTGAATGTGTAAATAGCTTTGGGTAGTATTGACATTTTAACAATATTTATTCTTCCAACCCATGAGCACGGAATGTTTTTCCATTTCTTTGTGTCTTCTTCAGTTTCCTTCATAAGCTTTCTATAGTTTTCAGCATACAGATCTTGTATATCTTTGGTTAGATTTATTCCTAGGTATTTTATGCTTCTTGGTGCAATTGTGAATGGGATCAGTTTCTTTATTTGTCTTTCTGTTGCTTCATTGTTAGTGTATAAGAATGCAACTGATTTCTGTACATTGATTTTGTATCCTGCAACTTTGCTGAATTCATGTATCAGTTCTAGCAGGCTTTTGGTGGAGTCTGTCGTATTTTCCATGTATAATATCATGTCATCTGCAAAAAGTGAAAGCTTGACTTCATCTTTGCCAATTTTGATGCCTTTGATTTCCTTTTGTTGTCTGATTGCTGATGCTAGAACTTCCAACACTATGTTAAACAACAGCGGTGAGAGTGGACATCCCTGTCGTGTTCCTGATCTCAGGGGGAAAGCTCTCAGTTTTTCCCCACTGAGGATGATATTAGCTGTGGGATTTTCATAAATGGCTTTTATGATGTTTAAGCATGTTCCTTCTATCCCGACTTTCTCAAGGGTTTTTATTAAGAAAAGATGCTGAATTTTGTCAAAGGCCTTTTCTGCATCGATTGACAGGATCATATGGTTCTTATCTTTTCTTTTATTAATGTGATGTATCACATTGATTGATTTGCTAATGTTGAACCAGCTCTGCATCCCAGGAATGAATCCCACTTGATCATGGTGAATAGTTCTTTGTATATGCTGTTGAATTTGATTTGCTAGTATCTTATTGAGAATTTTTGCATCCATATTCATC
Organism: Prionailurus viverrinus; assembly: GCF_022837055.1. Classification (NCBI taxonomy): domain Eukaryota; kingdom Metazoa; phylum Chordata; class Mammalia; order Carnivora; family Felidae; genus Prionailurus; species Prionailurus viverrinus. The sequence goes on from NC_062561.1 coordinate 8,362,572, forward strand.
AGGGATATTGGCCGATAGTTCTCTTTTTTTACTGGGTCTCTGTCTGGTTTAGGAATCAAAGTAATACTGGCTTCATAGAATGAGTCTGGAAGTTTTCCTTCCCTTTCTATTTTTTGGAATAGCTTGAGAAGGATAGGTATTATCTCTGCTTTACATGTCTGGTAGAATTCCCCAGGGAAACCATCTGGTCTAGGACTCTTATTTGTTGGGAGATTTTGATAACTGATTCAACTTTTTCACTGGTTATGGATCTGTTAAAGCTTTCTATTTCCTCCTGATTGAGTTTTGGAAGAGTGTGGGTGTTTAGGAATTTGTCCATTTCTTCCAGGTTGTCCAATTTGTTGGCATATAATTTTTCATAGTATTCCCTGATAATTGCTTGTATTTCGGAGGGATTGGTTGTAATAATTCCATTTTCATTCATGATTTTATCTATTTGGGTCATCTCCCTTTTCTTTTTGAGAAGCCCGGCTAAAGGTTTATCAATTTTGTTTATTTTTTCAAAAAACCAACTCTTGGTTTCATTGATCTGCTCTATAGTTTTTTTTAGATTCTATATTGTTTATTTCTGCTCCAATCTTTATTATTTTCTTCTTCTGCTGGGTTTGGGGTGTCTTTGCTGCTCTGCTTGTATTTCCTTTAGGTGTGCTGTTAGATTTTGTATTTGGGATTTTTCTTGTTTCTTGAGATAGGCCTGGATTGCAGTGTATTTTCCTCTCAGGACTGCCTTCGCTGCATCCCAAAGCATTTGGATTGTTGTATTTTCATCTTCGTTTGTTTCCATATGTTTTTTAATTTCTTCTCTAATTGCCTGGTTGACCCATTCATTCTTTAGTAGGGTGTTCTTTAACCTCTGTGGTTTTGGAGGTTTTCCAGACTTTTTCCTGTGGTTGATTTCAAGCTTCATAGCATTGTGGTTGGAAAGTATGCATGGTATGATCTCAATTCCTGTATACTTATGAAGGGCTGTTTTGTGACCCAGTATGTGATCTATCTTGGAGAATGTTCCATGTGCACTCGAGAAGAAAGTATATTCTGTTGCTTTGGGATGCAGAGTTCTAAATATATCTGTCAAGTGCATCTGATCCAATGTATCATTCAGGGGTCTCGTTTCTTTATTGACCATGTGTCTAGGTGATCTATCCATTGTTGTAAGTGGGGTATTAAAGTCCCCTGAAATTACCACATTCTTATCCATAGGTTGCTTATGTTTGTGAGTAATTGTTTTATATATTTGGGGGGGGTCCCATATTCGGCACATAGACATTTATAATTGTTACTTCTTCTTGATGGATAGACCCTGTAATTATTATATAATGCCTTTCTTCATCTCTTGTTACAGCCTTTAATTTAAAGCCTAGTTTGTCTGATATAAGTATGGCTACTCCAGCTTTCTTTTGACTTCCAGTAGCATGATAAATAGTTTTCCATCCCCTCACTTTCAATCTGAAAGTGTCTTTAGGTCTAAAATGAGTTTCTTGTAGACAGCAAATAGATGGGTCTTGTTTTTTTATCCATTCTGATACCCTGTGTCTTTTGGTTGGCGCATTTAGTCCATTTACATTCAGTATTATTATAGAAAGATATGGGTTTAGAGTCATTGTGATGTCTGTAGGTTTCATGCTTGTAGCGATGTCTCTGGTACTTTGTCTCATAGGAACCCCTTAGGATCTCTTGTAGGGCTGGTTTAGTGGTGATGAATTCCTTCAGTTTTTGTTTGTTTGGGAAGACCTTTATCTCTCCTTGTATTCTAAATGACAGATTTCCTGGATAAAGGATTCTCAGCTGCATATTTTTTCTGTTCATCACATTGAAGATTTCCTGCCATTCCTTTCTGGCCTGCCAAGTTTCAGTAGAGAGATCGGTCACGAGTCTTATAGGTCTCCCTTTATATGTTAGAGCATGTTTATCCTTAGCTGCTTTCAGAATTTTCTCTTTATCCTTGTATTTTGCCAGTTTCACTATGATACGTCATGCAGAAGATCGATTCAAGTTACGTCTGAAGGGAGTTCTCTGTGCCTCTTGGATTTCAATGCCTTTTTCCTTCCCCAGATCAGGGAAGTTCTCAGCTATTATTTCTTCAAGTACACCTTCAGCACCTTTCCCTCTCTCTTCCTCCTCTGGGATACCAATTATGCGTAGATTATTTCTCTTTAGTGCATCACTTAGTTCTCTAATTTTCCCCTCATACTCCTGGATTTTTTTTATCTCTTTTTCTCAGCTTCTTCTTTTTCCATAATTTTATTTTCTAGTTCACCTATTCTCTCCTCTGCCTCTTCAATCCGTGCTATGGCCGCCTCCATTTTATTTTGCACCTCATTTATAGCATTTTTTAGCTCCTCATGACTATTTCTTAGTCCTTTGATCTCTGTAGCAATAGATTCTCTGGTGTCCTCTATGCTTTTTTCAAGTCCAGCAATTAATTTTACAACTATTATTCTAAATTCTTGTTATGTTATATTGCTTAAATAGTTTTTGAGCAGTTTGCTAGCTGTCGCTACTTCCTGGAGTTTCTTTTGAGGAGAATTCTTCTGTTTTGTCATTTTGGATAGTCCCTGGGGTGGCGTGGACCTGCAGGGCACTTCCCTTGTGCTGTCTGGAGTAACTTGTGTTGGTGGGCGGGGCCACAGTCACACCTGATGTCTGCCCCTAGCCCACCACTGGGGCCACAGTCAGACTGGTGTGTGCCTTCTCTTCCCCTCTCCCAGGGGCAGGACTCACTGTGGAGTGGTGTGGCCCCTGCCTGGGCTGCTTGCATGCTGCCAGGCTTGTGGTGCCGCTTCGATGGGATCTGGCCAAGGGCATATTAGCCAGGGTGGATCCTCAAGGTGCACAGGGCCGGGAGGGGCAGGAGGGGCAGGCTCAGCTCGCTTTGCAGTGGGTGGTCCCCTGTGGGAGGGGCCCTGCAGCACTGGGAGGGAGGGAGGCAGGCCCGTGGGAGGGATGGATCCACAGAAGCACAGCATTGGGAGTTCCCGCAGCGCAAGCAAGTTCAGTGTCGGGAACTGGTTCCCTTTGGGATTCCGGCTGGGGGATGGACGAGGGAGATGGCGCTTCCCAGCGCCTTTGTTCCCCACCGAGCTGAGCTCTGTCATCCGGGGCTCAACAACTCTCCCTCCCGTGTCCTCTCACCCTCCCCACTCTCCGAGAGCAGAGCTGTTCACTTTTACCATTCCAGATGTTAAGTCCCGCTGGCTGTCAGAACACACTCCGTCCGGCCCCTCTGCTTTTGCAAGCCAGACTCGGGGGCTCTGCCTTGCCGGGTGGGCTGGCCACCCCTCCACCGCCCAGGCTCCCTCCCGCCAGTCTGCGGAGCGCGCACCGCCTCTCTGCCCTTCCTACCCTCTTCCGTGGGCCTCTGGTCTGCGCTTGCCTCCGGAGAGTCCGTTCTGCTAGTCTTCCGGCGGTTTTCTGGGTTATTTAGGCAGATGTGGGTGGAATCTAAGTGACCCGCGGGACGCAGTGAGCCCAGCGTCCTCCTATGCCACCATCTTCAAATTTTTTACATTATCTAGTTTTAACTAAATTAACCTTCACAAAATAGATAAGTGGGCTAAAAACCAGAAATCAACCATTATACTAAGAAATGAAAGTGTAAATGAACATTAAGAAAACAGTAGAATTGATACTGTTTCCACTACTCCCTGTATGCGAATTTTCTTAGCTGAGTAAAAAAGTAGTGATGACCTAATCCTGTTGGACAAGAGATTGGCCCAGAAATTCAAGATCACCAAGAAAATTATTCAAATGAGGATTTATAGCTGTTATTGCGACAGTGTAGTTTGGCCTAACTGGATAGTGTGTCTAGTTACATTAGTTGCTGGTCGGAATACGTGTATACAGTTTATATATAGTGTATACGTTATATACAGTGTAACCGTAGTTACATAACATAATAGTGTTATATATAACGTGTATACAGTTATATACAGTGTAACCGTATATAATAGCATATGTATGTGTATATACAGTTTGTAAGTAAACAAGTATACACCTGTTGGGGGATGCCTGATCAAAGTGTCTTTCTCTTAGGGGGTGTCCACCCAAGAACGTTTCCTGCCCACAGTTTAAGGGGCTTGCCATTCGAAGTGTGGTCCCTAAACATGGGAACGTTTTTGAAACGCAGCATCTCAGACTTCCACGTCAGACTTTCAGAATGAGAATGTGCTTTTTAACAAGATTCTCAGGTGATTTGTATGTATGTTATAGTTTGGGAAATGCTGGTCAAGGGCATATTTTATAGCATACTGCTTCTGTGCTTTTTAAATCAGGGAGTGATTGCGCTACACAAGAAATTGTAGAGTTAGGAAATTCTGAGTTTTTTTGAAAAAGATGGAATTGACATAGAGCATTATATTGGTTTCGGGTGCACAACATAACGATTCCATATTTGTATATTTTGTGAAACGATCACTCCAGCAAGTCTATTTAACATCCATCGTCACACAGGGTTATTTTTTTCCTTTGTGATCGGAACTTTTAAGATCTGCTCTCCTAGAAATTTTCAAATATGCCATACAGCATTGTTAACTGCAGTCACCACCCTGTACGTTCCATTCCCAAGACTGACTTACCTGGAAGTTTGTACCTTTTGACCATATTTACCCATTTTGCCTACCCCCTTGCCCCTGCTTCTGGCAACCACCGATATATTCTCTGTTTTTGTGAGATTAAAAAAAATATGCCCCGTGGAAGTGGGATCATATGATAATTTGTCTTTCCCTGCCTTACATCACTTAGCATAATGCCCTTAAGATTCATCCATGTTGTCGCAGATCGCAAGATTTCCTTCTTTTTAATGCTGAACGATATTTCAGGATACATATAGACCACATCTTCTTTATCCACTCCTCTATCAGTGGACACTTAGGATGCTTCCATGCTTTGGCTGTTGTAAATAATGCTGCAGTGAGCGTGGAGATACATTCATCTTGTTGGGGTCAGTATTTTTGTTTCCTTCGTTTAAATACCCAGAAGTGGAATTACCGGGACATATGGTAGTTCTAGTCTTAATTTCTCTCTTTTTAAAATGAAGTACAGTTGACTCCACTTTTAATTTTTTGAGGAACTTCCATCCTGTTTTCCATAGTGGCTGCACCAATTCACATCCCCGCCAGGGGTGCCCGAGGGTCCCCTTTCCTCCACGTCCTCAAAAACACTTGTTATTTTATGTCTTTTTAGTGACAGCCATTCTAACGGAAGTGAGGGGTTGCCTCTTTGTGGTTGTGATGTCCATTTCCGTGATGATGAGTGATGCTAAACACCACACGTCTGGTTGTAAACTTTGTTCTATCACTTCAGACTTGACTTTAGGCAGCTTACTGAGCCCCTGAGCCCCTGTTCTAAGTCTGAAAGTAGATGTGGCCTCGTAGGTGTTTGTAAGGATCGCGTGTCTACGAGGCATAGTGAGCATGAACCTGGTTATCCTTGGTTCAGTCCCTCCTCCTCTGCTCCTTGGTCTGTGAAGGAGGGAAAGCCTATCTTCATATTTCCCAGCACAGAGGTCTTTATGAACTTTTTACTCACGTACCTCCTAAAGGAATTTGGAAAAATCACATATACCCTCACATTTTTAAAAGTGAACATACAAAAGTTTTATCGTAAGTTTAAAAAGTTGCAAAGTAATTCCTAGGTTCTTGTAAATATTGATATTTTACAGGTGGTTCCATCACTCTTTTCAGTCTGGCTACTAGAATAAAATTACCAAGTGATTTGGTAGATTCCCAGTGGGGGCCGGTGAATGGGAAGAGCCTGGGTTTATTTCGTGTCTCTCTCTCTCTCTCTCTCTCTCTCTCTCTCTCTCTCTCTCCCTCTCTCTCTCTCTCCCTCTCTCTCTCTCCCTCCCTCCCTCCCTCTCTCTCTCTCCCTCCCTCCCTCCCTCCCTCCCTCCCTCCCTCTCTTTCCCTCTCTTTCCCTCTCTTTCCCTCCGTCTCTCTTCCTCTCTCCTCCTGCCTCTCTCCCTCACAGACTTTGGTGGCATCCCCTGGTGGTTCCAGCCCCCACTGAATGGGCTCACAGCTCCGGCTCCCTCCTGGGGCTGCTGGCCCAGGGCTGTGGTCTGGCCAAGGCTTCTTTTGTTTCTTCAGTGCAGGCTGGTGGGCACCTTCCAGCAGTGGCTTCTCTGTGCTGCTCCACAGTTTCTCTTAGTAGCTCAGCCCGTCTTGTATTTGTGTGGCCAGTCCCCTGAATTGATTCCCTCTGCAGCAAATACTTCCAGTGGATTCTGTTTTCCTGGTGAGATTCTGACCGATATTCTAGTCTTTACTGATATGCCAGTATTTAGAAGTGTCCCGCTGTCACTGGAAGATTTTCAAGCCCCAATCAGTGCACTATAGAGAATTTCAGGATGTGTGAGGGATGTGCTTTTCTTTAAAAAATGGAACAAGGACGGGGCACTTGGGTGACTCAGTCGGTTAAGCATCTAGCTCTTGATTTCGGCTCACGTCATGATCTCACAGTTTCACGAGTTCGAGCCCTGCGTCGGGCTCTGTGCTGACAGTGTGGAGGCTGCTTGGGATTCTCTCTCTCTGCCCCTCCCTGCTCATGCTCCCTCTGTCTGTCTCAAAATGAATAAATAAAAAATAATGATAATAAAAAAGCAGAACAAAGGACACTTGTGAGGAGGAAAGTTGTTCCCAGGCAGAACAACTTGGAGGGGGGGAAGTACAAATACAAGATAAGGATGTGTAAACCGATTCCCCTCGATGAGAACCCCTGGAAAGTCGTCGTGTGCCCCTGTTTGGAGACTGCTGCCTTGCAAAGTCAGGCACGTCGCACGCAGCGGGCACACGAAACGCCGGTCGAGTAAATGGGTGACTGAGTACGTACCACCATCCCAGATGGCCAGAAACCCCCACTGAGCGGAATGTGTATGGAATCTGCTGCGCCCTGGGGCAGCAGCACAGAGCCGGACTGGACGTCTCCCAGGGCCGGCAGTTGGCAGGGCAGGTAAAGCCACAGGCAGGGCTGGCGGCGTGGAGGAAGCGGGGGCAGTAACAGCCGGCAGCTGCAGGCGGCTGCACCCCCAGCTCCTCTGCGCCCCCCACCCTGCTGCGCCCCCGTACCTCCCTGTGCCCCCCACTTCTCTGTGCCCCCCACCCTGCTGCACCCCATACCCCACTGTGTCCCCCACTCCTCTGGGCCCCCCACCCTGCTGTGCCCCCGTACCCCACTGTGTCCCCCACTCCTCTGTGCCCTCCCACCCTGCTGCGCCCCCGTACCTCCCTGTGCCCCCCACTTCTCTGTGCCCCCCACCCTGCTGCGCCCCATACCCCATTGTGCCCCCCACTCCTCTGGGCCCCCCATCCTGCTGCGCCCCTGTACCCCATTGTGCCCCCCACTCCTCTGGGCCCCCCCATCCTGCTGCGCCCCCGTACCCCACTGTGTCCCCCACTCCTCTGTGCCCTCCCACCCTGCTGCGCCCCCGTACCCCACTGTGCCCCCCACTTCTCTGCGCCCCCCCACCCTGCTGTGCCCCCGTACCTCCCTGTGCCCCCCACTTCTCTGTGCCCCCCACCCTGCTGCGCCCCATACCCCACTGTGTCCCCCCCCCCTCTGCGCCCCCCCACCCTGCTGCGCTCCCCACTCTGCCGCTGCTGATGTCTGCAGTTGAGTACATCTGCCTCCCGCCCTTGGAACTCTGCCGCCCATCCGGGGAAATGTCTTTGACAAATTTGTTTACAGAATATCAAATTGTGCATTTATTGGCTAGCTGACTAATCTGAAAATAGCCTGAGGAGGATTTATAAAAGGGCTGCTTTCATTGCTCACAGAACAGAGTTTCTCCCTGTAAAGAGCACCCCATTTGGCATCGAGGATTGCCTTCTGCCGTGGCACACACGTCCTGAACTTTAATCCACACGGAAGTGGAGTGAGGGAGTTCAGAAACCACACAGGTGAAGGCGATGGAAGCAAAAGCAGACCCCAAACCCCAACCCGCGCTCTTGCAGAAGGAGACTCCTGTCATTTCTAGACGGCTAACGGGGCGGGGCGGGGCGTGGCGCCCACTGCCCACGTGTCCAGCGCACTTAGTTCTCACCGTGAACGCATCGGCTGGATGTTGTCGTCAAGTCCATTTCACTGACGGGGAAGCCGAGACCCACGTAAAGTTGCTGAGCCCCACAGCTCTCGGAGGCACAGCTGACCCTGAACCAGGCATTCTGGCTCCAGATGCACCTCCTCGGCCACTAAATCAGAACCTCTAAGCGGCCGAGTACGTTAGCCACCGACTCTTGAAGGAGGTGTGGATGTCTCTGAGGGGGCTGGTGGCCTGTTTGCCTGGCTTATCTGGGAGGGCAGGGCCTTGGGTACTGAGACAGGGCTACCTTTATTGTATAGCAATTAATACCGTCGCAGAGAGCCACCCTGGGTGTGGAATTGGGGGTTTCTCACCTGGGGTATAGAACCAAGGAGAACATTTGGGAAGGTAAAAGCTCTGAATGACCAAGACAAGCCTTCTTAAACTCGGAAGGTTCACTTTCCAACTAATAACCCGTTTGAAAATCCGAAAGATTAAAGTCGTACGTGGTCCGTGAGCTTTTTGGAGGCAATAAAGATCATGGAGATAAGTTTTCTGGAAGGTGTCATGTGGGAACAAAGTCGGCTCTTGAAAGAGAAGGCAGGGGCGCCTGGGTGGCTCAGTAGGTTGAGTGTCTCTTGATTTCGGCTCAGGTCGTGATCTCACAGTGGTTCATGGGTTGGAGCCCTGGGTGGGGCCCTGTGCTGACAGTGTGGAGCCTGCTTGGGATTCTCTCTCTCCCTCCCATTCCTCCCCACCTCTGCTCATGCTGGCTCTCTCTCTATTTCAAAATAAGTAAGTAAACTTAAAAAAAAAAAATAAAAAGAGAAGGTAAAGATATCACAGTTTGTGGGTTCAAGCCCCACGTCGGGCTCTGTGCTGACAGCTCAGAGCCTGGAGTCTGCTTTGGATTCTGTGTCTTCCTCTCTCTTTTCCCCTCCCCTGCTCATGCCCTGTCTGTCTCTCTCAAAAATAAACATACATTAAAAAAATTTTTTTTTAAAGAATCCTTCCTATAAAAGAATTCCAGCCTTAGGAATTGGAGTATCCCGCTTCCTGGAGTAGAGGTGGAGTAGAGGAAAGAGGAAGCGAGAGGGCTTTAACTTGATTCCAGGAGGCAGCAGTTACCAGGGCTGTCTTTTGGGGAACAGGGAGAGACTGATACTACTTTAGAAAGTCAAACTACAGAGCAGCCCTTTTGGAAGCTTTGTTTTGTTTTGTAAATAAAGAATGAAAATACGTTTTTTTAAAAGTTTTTTTTTGAGAGATGGAGAGACAGAGCACAGGTGGGGGAGGGGCAGAGAGAGAGGGAGACACAGGATCCGAAGCGGGCCCCAGGCTCCAAGCTGTCAGCACAGCTGACAGGCTTGAACCCATGAACCACGAGACCATGACCTGAGCCGAAGTCGGACGCTCAACCGACTGAGCGCCGGGAATGAAAATACACTTGATATAGTACCGTGGGAGCAACAAGTGAGGGACTTGTTAACGGACTTTGATGATCAGTAGGTAAGAAAGTATAAAGGGAGTGAGAGAACATAGACAAATGAAGGTCAGGGACGATTCCTACTCAAGTTCGTTTGCTTCTGCACAGAGTCTAACGTTAGAGTTTCACTTTGGCGCTTCCTCACCCATCAGTCCATTTTTTCCATAAGTACCTTTGAGGCCCTGCTGTGTGCCAGGGCCTGGGCTGGACACTAAGGGCACAGAGGAGCACAAAGCCGCACATGGTCCCCGCTGTGCTATCTTATTAAAAGCGCCAGTGAACAATTACAGCAGCACCAAGTCCCAAGCAGGAGAGCCCTGTGGCGTCTTGGATGGCCGATAGGGGGATCAACGTAATCAAAGAACGAGAAGAAAGAAGCCAGTGAGGGACGGTGTGCTGTTTCCCTGGGAGGCAGGGTCCTCACTTGCTTAGGAATGTAAGGATGTGTACATCGACCCTAAGGTTGGAATTCTGTTATAGGAAGGATTCTTTAAAAAAAAATTTTTTTTTTAATGTTTATTTATTTTTGAGAGAGAGAGAGAGACAGAGCATGAGCAGGGGAGGGGAAAAGAGAGAGGAAGACACAGAATGCGAAGCAGGCTCCAGGCTCTGAGCTGTCAGCACAGAGCCCGACTCAGGGCTCGAACCCACAAACTGTGAGATCATGACCTGAGCCGAAGTCGGACGCTCAACCAACTGAGCCACCCAGGCGCCCTAATGTAGGAAGGATTCTTGAATGAAGGTGTGCAGGGACCCAGAGCCTTTTCTACCTCGCATCACCCCCCTGCCCCACGTTTACAGTGGGTCAGTTATACCACGGTTGTAGCTAAAGGCAGGAACATTGAATTGCAGATTTGCCTTTTGCCCTGACCTGCTTTATGAAATGATATTGACACTAGCACACAGCAATTAATAGCTGGCTGAGTACTTTGTAGTTATTTTGACTGTATCTCTGTCCCCAGCCCCCTGTCCTTCCTCTCATTCACCTACTTCCCATACAGGTAGGATAGGCAGGACAATATTATGCATCCATTATCGTAATGCATTATCATCATTACACATCATTATTATTACCACTGTGCCATTGTTATCAAAGTGGTTTTGAAGATTTGCTGCATTGGACACGAGAAACAAAATTATAATGTGTGCCCACCACCTGTAGAGAGGGAGACCGATAACTTTCAAATGTAGTGTGTTAATTTCTCTTGAGGCATGCGCAAAGGACATCAGAGGACGAGGCAGGGAACCCCTAACTCAGAATGTGTGGGGGAGCTTTCTGCAAAATTTTGAAGAATGGGTGAGATTTGGCTGGAAAAGCACAGGGTGGGTGGGAAGCAAGCTCAGACGAAGTTGAGCCCTGCTGGATGAGGAGGTGAGAGAAGCTGGAGTTGAAACCAGATCTTCTGATCTGTCTCCAGTGCTCATTTCCTGAACTAAGCTGCCTTTGGGGGGTGGGGAGGGAAGCTGGTGGGAGAAGATAAAGATCCCGCAGGTGGAGTAGGAAACCAGGAAGCAAGAGAGCCTTCTTTAAACTGATATCAAAGGCTTTTGGGGAATGGGGGAATGTAGATAGTATGTGATTTTTAAAAATGTTTATTTTTGAGAGAGAGTGCAACAGGGTCGGGGGGGAGGCGCAGAAAGAGAGAGGGGAACAGAGGATCCAAAATGGGCTGTGTGCTGACAGCAGTAAGCCCCCTGTGGAGCTTGAACTCACGAACCACGAGATCATGACCTGAGCTGCAATCAGACGCTCAACTGCCTGAGCCACCCAGGCGCCCCAGTATGTGGTGTTTTAAGTTGTCCTTTATGGAGCCTTTATCAAGCCCAGGTGCAGAGCCGAGCCCTGTGCCGTGGTCGCATTTGCCCTTCACACCGGTGCCCCTGTGAAATCTCATCCTGTGCACACTCAGCCTTTGCAGGCACTGTTGTTACACACGGGGAGAGGTGGGACGGGGACACAGCCTGTGCGTCTCACGTTTGGCGTTGTGCCCCTTGTAGCTCTGAATTCGGTGTTAGTGCCTCCGTGTCACAGAGGGAGGAGCTGAGCCAGGGGGTCGGAACGCGGGTTGAACTTCACCCTGCATTGCCCTGATTCGGTGGTCAGTGCCTCACGGCTGGGTCTGGTGTGGGGGGGGCTGTGCGCTGCCCTTGGCCTTGTCCTGGGCTGGACGCCTGCAGGCCGTCCCTACAGTCGTCAAGCATGGCTGGATTCTTCACAGACACGCTGAACATACAGACTCTGGGGACTGCTCGGGGACATCATCCCTCCAGCATAGTCATTTCTATGGTAAAATGCGTTTACAGACCCATTTGTAAGCCGGGCCCGTCGGGGTGGTGTTTTGCTTTCTAGGACTTGGTGTTCATTAGGCATATGCTGGCTTCCGCAGGCCCGATGTGTATGGATGTCTGCCAACTTTCTGAACTATAGTAATTAAGGCTTTTATGCGTTAGCAAGACTCAAACGTAATGCGGAGTACAAGTAGCTACTGTTAGACTTAAGTCCTGAAGTCAAACTTCGTTTTCAGAAAACACACTCAATTTGGAAAGGCAGGGGGTAAATCATCCTGTAACCGATGTAAGGGAGACTGCGTTTACCTAAGGAGTTGCACAGATCAGCAGCATGCGTGCAGAAAAGATCGAGTGTGGGCAACGTGCATGTTGCTTCAGGAGAAATGTTGCTGTGGGATGGTCAGGGCTCGTGGGAGCAGCCCGCTGATCAGGTGGGGAGAGAGGGCAGAATCCTTTCTTGTAACACGTTTCCCCTGAAGCTCCGTAAGAGGCAGACTTCTGGGTTTTGTTTCAGAATTAATCTTGCTGATCAACGAACTCCATTCTGCCTACTTGTGTTGCAAAACCTTGAGCCTGGGGGGAGGGGGTGGGGGAAGGCAGAGGCAGGCGGCGGGATTTAACTGGCACTGAGCTGTGATCACTTAGACAAAGCGATGCAGATCTTTGACAGGATGGGTTTAGGGCTCCTGCCATCCGCAAGGAAAGCTTCCATCTGGAGACACCATCAAAATAATACTTCTAGGTTTTATTGAGGGCCCTCCTTCCATAACCAAATACTGTTGTTTCTTCCGTCCAGATAACTCTTTTCACTTGCCGTGAAAACAAGCGAACACCTCGTTTTTCTCTTGGTGGAGAAATGAGTCAGCATTCCTTGCAGCCGTCCCTTTGCCAGCTTTTCACAGGCATCGGGGAATTTGATTCGCTTCCTCCTAAAAGGATAGCATCTGAAAAGAGGAGAGCGGGGAAGGCCTGAGGATTTATGTGCCAGCCCTTGAGCTGAGAGGCGAGAAGGAGAGGTTTGGAATAGGGATGTAGGTCTTGACACTTTGAGACGCCCCACGTGAGAGCAGCGGAGAAGCCAGGGTAATTGTGAGAGCGTGGGACCCTTGACTCTGCGTGGGCTGTGCTGCCTTCAGTCCCAAGGAGAAAGCAAGCAGGAGAGAGCACCTTAGGGAAACATTGCCACGGGCTGCCCGTTTCGGCATAAAATGGGGCGTGTGCTTGGCTGGTCCCTGTGGCCCTAGGTTGCTGTTGGGGTCGACGGCCCCCTCCCCTCTGCTCCGTGTCTGTGTGTGTGTGTGTGTGTGTGTGTGTGTGTGTGTGTGTGTGCGCGCGCGCAGGAGGAGTTAGGACAGACCGTTCTTGTGCTGCCTTAGGAGAAACCTTCTGGGTGCACCTGTGAAATCTCATCCCGTACAAGCTCAGGCTTGCCAGACATTGTTGTCACACACAGTGGGGGGAGGTGTGTCAGTGACCCAGCCTGTGCGTGTCACGTCTGGTGTTGGCCGTGGCTCTGCTGGACAGCCGAAGCGTGGCCCGGTCATAGCCGTCGTCCTGTCTGCGGCAGGCATACCGTCCCTTGCTAGTTCCATCAGTAACGGGTACTGTTCTTATCAGGTAAACAGTCTATTGCAGAGTCTTATCAGTCTCCGAGAGCCTCCGGCAGAGAGAGCTGAAGCTCTGCTGCTCAGGGCCAGGGCCAGTCGAGGGTGGTGCTCTTAGCTGGAGAGTGTCTCTGTCCGCCCTCACGGGGGATGGGGTGGGGGACGTTTTCCCGGTGCCACAGCATAAACAGAGCAAGTAGTCCCTGAGGTTAGGATGCTACATAGAATGGAAAGTAATATGGGGGGGGGGAGTGGGGGTGCCTTTGTACTTTTAGAATGTGCATATGAGATTCTGTAGATTAATTGCCTATTTAAGAAATGATTGCCAGAATTGTGTTAGACAATTCATGCAGGTAGCCTGTCCACCCACAGAGAGCCCCACACAATGACTGTTCTGCATGTGGGGGGGGGAGGCTGTGAGGCCAGACAGGCCTGGTGTGGGTGTACTTCTGTCACTTATTAGCTCTGTGTAAGCATTTGGCTCTTCTAAGCCTCGGTTTCTTTTACTCTAAAATGGTGACAACAGTCACCCCGAGGTGCTTTCAAGATTAAAGGAGATCACTGCATATATTAATACATTTTAAAATGCCTGGCACTTAGTAGGCAATCAGCAGGCAGTGTCTGTGATTGCATTAAGGCTAAAATACCATCTTTGGGAATACTCTTCACAAGTCAGGAGTCTTGGATCGTTTCTTCATGCATTGTTTTTGTTTTTTTTTCTTTTTGCTGAACCTAGAGGAGTACCTGGCACATAGTAGACACTCAGCACTTACCAATGTATGGAAGGATCAGGGGAAACTTAGAAGGCAAATATTCTCCCTGTTTAGTGACCTGAGGAGTGCGTGTGTGGAAGGGAACTGCTCTAGTGGCTTGAATGGAGGGGTGGCCACTTGGAACGCCGATGCCTGGTTTTCCCTGACCCAGTTCCCAGAGATTCCCAGAGAACTCCCCATAGGTTCTCTGGCTTAGAGTTTTGCTGCAACCCTCTTCCCCCCACACACCCAGCTTCCAAAGTATGTGGGAAAGAAAACTCTTTTTATTTTTACCCTTGACATAGGAGAGAGAGGCTAATATTTACAAAACAACTTCATCAGAAGTAGACGCCAACACAGAAACACACACACACACACCCTCCTCAGCCCATACATGATTTTAATGTGTGTGTATGAAAGGGCATATCACAAATCAATCTGACAAATCAATCTGAACTGGATTATTCAACAGTGTTGTTGACATAGCTGGTTTGAAATTTGCAAAATATTTATTTAGGGTGGCACCTGATAGAATGTACCCAAATTCCATACGATTAAATAATAAAGAACAACAATACAGTCCAACACAATACAATCCAACAGTAGAAAAGCTGGAAGAAAATAGAATGTAGTATTTATGAACCCCCTGGACGACAGATGACTTTCAAGGACTAGGAGTGATCATGGGACTTGAGTACCTAAAATAATCTCATGTGAAAACAGAAAGTAGCCAGAGTGGAGAACATATCTGCAGCCAGTATGATCAAGTATTAATATGTCTTTTATGTAAAGAGCATATTCAAGTTGATACATAGTAGATAAATGGCAAAAAAAAAATATGAATAGACAATTTGGAAGAAGTCGAGCTGATAAATGTGTGGAAATAGGTCTATCTCAAGTAGAACTAAAAATGTGCAACCAGAGAGAAGCTTCTATTTTTAGGTACTGAACTTGAAAAAAAATCAATGAAAACAGTACTTGGGCTGGCAAAGATAAACTCTTGCACATTTTCGGTTGCACGGTTAGTTCGTGTAAAACTCTTGGAGAGCAATTTGACAGGCGATCCCCAGATCAATCAGCGTGTGACTATCTGATGATTCGGTGTCCCACTTCTGGGACTTTGTCCTAAGGAGCCAGTGCAAAAAGGAAACCCATCAATGCACAGGATGTTTGTTGCGGGTTTATTTGTAACAGTGAAAATTGGAAACTTCTTGAAAGCCAAGAGAGTGGGATCCATCTCCTGGATGAATTATAAAATCATTAAAAGTGATTCTGAAGATCAAGGTAACATGGAAAAATTTAATGTGATATGAACTGAAAAATGGGAATAAAACTCTTATATACAAAGTGACTTCAGCTAAACATGTATGAATTGAACAGATACATAATAATATTTCATACTAGGGGATGGTGCTAGCGTTTTGTTGTTTGATTTATAATTTCAAACCATCTATTTAAGTGATTACCATTTCTAAGGGTAATGAAAGAGAAGAAGAAATGGCAGAAAAGACAGACCTATAAAAGGCCGTCTTTCACATGCGGTCTCCTCTCTGTTCCTGAACAGGACAGCACTGTGTGGGAGAGCGTGCTGGTAACAAAGCTTCATCTTTATCGGGGGGGGGGGGGGGGCCCAAGCTCATCGAATTCAACTTTTTGCCCCTTTTCCTCCTCCTCCCAGCCTTTCTCTGTCTCCTGAGCAGTTGGCTTCCGTGACTCTCAAGAGCTGCTCTGCCGGCTGTTTGCCCCACAGACCGGCAGATGATGCCTTACTAAAATTCACTCCCTTCCTGGATCAGGTGCTGGTCGTCTGCAGCCCTCCCACTCACTCACAGTGTGTTGGTCTGAAGGACCACCCAGCCTGCTGGGCAACTGGCGAGGTGGCCCCCAGTCGTGATGATCCAGCCGAGGTTCCCTCCCTGAGCCGTCACCAGAGACCCACAGAGTCCTTCCTGCCAGCGTCCTAGTGCTGAGCCCTGCAAGCATTCCAGCAGAGCCTGAGGCTGAGGGACTTTGACCTTGGACAGAAAAGGTTGATATTAACAGGCAGCTGTTTCTGCTCCTCTGCAGTGGGACCAGCATAACCCTTGTGCGCCTGTCTGTTCGCCTGGAGCGGGCTTGCCAGCGAGGGAAAGACAGCTCATTTTAGCAGAAGAATGTCTCACAGGTGCCACAAGCGCTATGGGTCTGCTGAAAACAGATGTGTTTTAAGATAAAGTTGAAGTTCAGCTTCCAGGCCCCGTGTAGTTCCTTATCTGGAGTTCAGAAGTTGTGGGTGAGGAATTACGAATTATATCCCCGTGCCTCTGGTTTTTATCTTTTGCCACTTTGTCCACTTTTTAAAAAAAATTTTAAATGTTTATTTTTGAGAGAGAGAGCGAGAGAGACAGGGTGTGAGGGAAGGAAGGACAGAGAGAGAGGGAGACACAGAATCAGAAGCAGGCTCCAGGCTCTGAGCTGTCCGCACAGAGCCCAACGTGGGGCTCGAACGCATGAACTGTGAGATCATGACCTGAGCCGAAGTCAGACACTTACCCGACTGAGCCACCCAGGCGCCCTGCGTCCACTTTTGATTTTGGTGAGTGTCTAACCATCCACACCTCCCTGCACCGGGTATTCACAAATGCAAGAAGCTGTCTTATAAACATATACCAATTACGAGTTCGCTATGTAACAACTGCTAGCTACCTGGTAACCATAGCAAGTATATTATAAGCGACAGTGAAGGGGAAAGGGAAGTGGGATAGTTTTCTACACTATTTTATGGGGAAGGCAAGATTAACCTGATTTCAGGTTATCAGATTAACCCACTTAGGTCAAAATTTGAGCTGTGATCACATCTGGACAGGAGAGTCCCGTGCTTCCAAGAATATATCAGGGGGTGGGGTGCCTGGGTGGCTGAGTTGGTTAAGCCTCCAACTCTTGGTTTCAGCTCAGTTCATGTTCTCACAGTTTGTGGGTTTGAGCCCCACCTTGGTCTCTGCACTGACAGTGAGGAGCCTGCTTGGGATTCTCTCTCTCTCTCTCTCTCTCTCTCCTCTCTCTCTCTCTCTCTCTTTCTCTCTGCCCCTCCTGTGCACGCTCTCTTTCTCTCTCTAAATAAATAAATACTTAAAAAAAAGAATGTATCATGGCAAGTGGATGGCACCTGTAGCTTTGGGACTTCCCAGGCTTCCTGGCTCACGGGGCTGTTCACGTTGGTGAGGCCGGGAACAGCTGCTGTGACTTACCAGGTTTCTATCATTGTCATTGCTGACTAGGTCCTACTCAGCACCTGAGTGGTTTAGTGGCCCTGAAAGGCTGAGAGAGTAGATGTGGGCACAGGAGGCACCTGAAGGAGAGTCAGGTCTCTGAGACACTGATTTCCTTCATTTATTCACTGTATATTTATTGCGTTCTCATTATTTGTCATCACCGACAAATTTCTTCATCAGTATCTTGAACCTAGCTATAGGCAGGCCAACCCGATTAGTTAGAGAAGGGGATTGGTTAACGTGGAACTGTATTCAGGGCTCATATGGACTGTGTTAAAGCCACTGGGAGTCTTTTGCTCCCAGGCAGTATCTCTGACTCCAGATAGCTATCTTGTCAGTGAATACTGTTGGGCACCAAGTGACCCAAGTTAGACTGTGGGTGGCTTAGTGCAATTAATCCCCATCTCTGGAGAGTAGATGTGACGTTTCTGTTGTCTTTTTTAATTTTCTTTCTTTCTTTTTTTTTTTTTTGCCAAGGAAGGGTGGCTACTTGATTTAGTATTCCATTTCAGAATAATACAATGGAATGAAGGCTTTATATTCTGTTGGGTTCATTTCTGTGAGAATTTATTATCTGAGTCGTCGAAAGTCAAACGGCCTTAGGAGGGGTGTTCCATGAAAACACCGAGAGGAGTAAGCAGTCCTTTGTCGCATCCTCAGAATTAAGCAAGTCGACGGTGCCAGTCATGAACCCGGCAGAGGGCTTCAGTTCAAAAAGGACCCAGGGAAAGGTGTTCATCTCCTTTTAAAACTGCTTCTAAAAATAAAACCCTGTTTCCCGCAATGCTGGGGATAGGAGGGCAGGAATTAGAAGCAACAGGATATTCTAGGGGTTTGGTAAAATATGTTGAGCCAAGGGGCGCCTGGGTGGCGCAGTCGGTTGGGCGTCCGACTTCAGCCAGGTCACGATCTCGCGGTCCGTGAGTTCGAGCCCCTGGAGCCTGTTTCTGATTCTGTGTCTCCCTCTCTCTCTGCCCCTCCCCCGTTCATGCTCTGTCTCTCTCTGTCCCAAAAGTAAATAAACGTTGAAAAAAAAAATTAAAAAAAAATATGTTGAGCCAAAATAAACGTGAGAGCTCTGGGCATTATTTGAGCTTATTGTCTATTTGAAGTGACAGTATTTATTCTGATCTTAGACTGTCTCAGTCCCCTTTTTTGGAATGAGGTAAAAATGAACGAATACCCAAGATGTCAATTCCAAGATGTCAGCGTGTCAAACTGTGTTCTGTAGATTCCTAGGAGGAGTTTAGGGGAAGGAAAGGAGGTGAGAAAGTTTTTTTTTTTGGGGGGGGGGGGGCTCAACTGATGTTTTAGGATTTGCAGCATGGAATCCAGAATCCAGTTTCTTTGAATAAAGCCTAGACTGTTCTATAATTTATAGTCCAGTTTTTTTTTTCTTGTTACCTGTAAGGAATTAGGGGATTTTTGTTCTTAGTCTCATGTGAAAAGCCTAATAATAATTGCTGTGGACCAAAACCCACCAAACAAAAACTTTGAAAAGGCTTTTCTGGTGTATTATTTTTCACCGTTGAATATATTTCAAACAAGTCCTAATTGGCAAAACCTAAGTTAATACTCATTAAGCTAATAGCTAAAGACCATGCCTTTCAAAACCCAGTGATGGTAGTGGTGATGACTAAATTAAATGAAAAGGTGTGGGTCTGAAATTGTGCTTGATTCAAGAAGTTGCACGGTTTTAAACTCACTGAACAAAAATACTGTGCTCAGATTCCTCACACCTGAGAGGCTTGAGTTCCTTTTTTTTTTTTTTAAGTTTATTTATTTATTTTGAGAGAGAGAGAGCAGGGAAGGGGAAGAGAGAGAGAGGGAGAGAGAGAATCCCAAGCAGACCTCACACTGTCTGCACAGAGCCCCACTCAGGGCTCAAACTCACGAACTATGAAACCATGACCTGAGCCAAAACCAGGAGTCAGACACTTAAGTGACTGAGCCACCCAGGTGCCCCTCACCAGTAACTTTAGTATCAGCTATTTTCATTGCAGTCCTCCCTTTGAGGAGGGGGGGCGGTGGGCAGAAATTGGCTGATTGCTCAGGGAGGGAGAAGTGTGAGTTAGTGATAGGCAAATATGAACCATGGTTGTAAATCTGATCAACAGTGTCTTTTCATTGTATTGTCCTTTTATTATTATTAAAAAAAATGTTTCCCCCCATGCACATACAGCTGCCAGTAATTGAAGTTTTTGGTCAGTATAGACTTGGCAACTCTTGAAGAATACGAAACCAGGGGTTGGGTGGCTCAGTCAGTTAAGCTCAGGTCATGATCTCACGGTTTGTGGGTTCGAGCCCCACGTCGGGCTCTGTGCTGACAGCTCGGAGCCTGGAGCCTGCTTCGGGTTCTGTGTCTCCCTTCTCTCTCTCTCTCTGCCCCTCCCCTGCTTGTGTGCTTTCTCTCTCTCTCTCTCTCTCTCTCAAAAATAATAAATGTCTTTAAAGAAAAAGAATGTGAAACCATGTACATGTGCTTCGCTTAAAATTCTTTCCAGTGAATATAACTGCAAAGGGTGCATTGTGTGTGTATGTTCACCAGTTCAGACTCTCTGTGAAACAGTTGGTTGTTCATGCAGCAGATTTTAATGTGCATAAGAAATGTTAAGTACAGATTCCAGGGCCCGTCCCCCAAGGCTCTGGCTGGGGGTTCAGGAATCTGCATTTCTAATAACTACTGTTGAAGACTGGGCTGCAGGTGACACAAAGACCCGTGATTTGAAGAAACGTTGCTTGCTTTGGAGTCTTGAATACCGAGCTAAGGGAGTCCCTTTCGTTTGCATTCTGGTTCTAGCTCTTTCCCCAGTCCTCTGGGTCAGAACCTCACTCGTGTGTCAGAATCCAATGAAAGCGATGAAAGTCTCAGAAAATATGAAATCCTCATCTTAAGTTGGCAGACTGCCATGGCGTTCCCAGCCATTTGTGCTTCCAGCCGTGACTTTACGATTCCTCTGTAAGTGCTCGATAACGAGGGGCCGAGCCTAGTCGTGCAGATTGTTTGAGCACCGAGCGTCCACATTTTAAATGGGGAGAACATGGAACCTGGGCTGTGGAACCCTGAGGATTTGGGCCCGTGGTGGAATCCCCTGTACCATGAGATGGGTTATGGCATTTCTAAGGTGAGCCACTTAAAGTGAGCGTATTGATCGGTCTGGCGTGGAAAGAGTCGCGTCATCGGCGACAGACCTCGGGTTTTCCCCATGGTGACGTTCTGGGGAGGACGGGGGCACTGGAGTGGTGGCCTCTTGGAGGCTCAGCTGCTGTAGCTCTTTGTCGTTCTTTTTCTCCTGCGGTTTCCTTGATGTGTGAGCCAAAGTGTTTTTTCCTGAAAACAAAACTGGAAACAAACCATGTGAGGCCCTGGGAGAACTCTGCTTGGAGTTCGGATTCCTTACTCTTCTCCGTTTCAGATGCTAAGGAAATGCTGCTGCTGCTGTTGTTTGTGGTTGTTTCTGACAAGTATCCACGCAGGAGGAGGGGCGTCCACCGACGGCGTGTTTAATTTTTCACGAGGAGTGCATTTTCGCGCTTCCCCCGTGCGGTGCTTCTGACGCCCGTCAGCGCGACGATGTTCCCTACCTGCACGGGAGCAGGTGTGCACGCTGCGTCTTGTGCTCGTCACAAGAGGGCGGCTGCTCGTGCCGGTGCCACTTCCCGCACACTTTCGTTGCTTTCATCTTGGTTGAGCTACCGTGGTAATTTGGCCACAGCTCCTCGGAAGCCGGGTGGCCGTTTTGGTTTTTTCCTTCTGCGGAAATTCAGATGTGCGGAACGTCATTTTCCTGAACTTCCGACAGTCGGGAGGCACAAGTGACGAGAGCAGTTGCAGGTAAGGGCGTGATGGGAACAAAGAGCGGTGTGCTGCCTCCTGCTTCTTGGCACAGAGCTTTCGACGGTTTTTATTATTGATCCTCGTGGCATCTGTGCCTCTTGACTGCTGGACCCTATGGGGCGGAAACATTCTGTCTTAGAATACTAAAATGACTGATAATGGTTTTCAGCTGAGGTTTTTTTTTTTGTTAATGTTTATTTATTCTTGAGCGAGAGGGAAAAACAGTGCAAGCGGGGGAGGGGCAGAGAGAGAGAGAGAGAGAGAGAGAGAGACAGACAGACAGACAGACAGACAGAATCCGAAGCGGGCTCCAGGCTCCGAGCTGTCAGCGCAGAGCTCAACACACGGGGCTCGAACCCACAAACCGTGAGATCATGACCTGAGCCGAAGTCGGATGCTTAACTGAGCTGAGCCACCCGGGCACCCCTCAGCTGAGTTTTGAAATTTATTTTTAAATGGTTTGAAGTAAATACTTAAGTTTATTGTAAACTTCCTTCACCTGTTTCTCATTTTAAAGAGAGTTTTATGTAAAATTTGGAGAACGGCTGCAAAGAATGGTTTTTAGACAAACTGTAATTTTCATTTTAACGTGTAGCAGTTTTGATTTAGCCTTTATTTTTGGTTGAGTCCTAGGCATGTTTTTCTGCCTGGTATTATTTGATACAATGATTGATGGAAGGATTACTGGCTATCCTGTATATGACTCCCATGCCTGCCTTTGAAAGTTTCTAAATCCTCCTTTTAAAACATACCTGTAATTGAGGATTGATTGAAACTGTCAAATGAATTTTAAAATGCAGGTAAAATTTTTTAAGGACAGTAACAGGATCACGAATGAATCAAAATGCCGCGTTACACCTGCTACCTGAGCAAATGTTCAAGCTACATAAATTACCTCTACACGCCTCCAAGCCCTTGGAAACATAGGTGAAAGTCTTAAGTCTTGCCTACTGTGCTTTAGTGGTAGATGGTGTATGTGAGGAGGGCGGATGGATAGTGAGAGAACGTGTCGGTCTGATCTTAGGCGAGGCAGTTACCAAGAATGGCCAAATGTTTAGCTTCTAAAAGACCTCTGCTCTTTATATTAAGCAGCTGTGCCCCCCTTTATTACTATCAAATAAAAGTTGCTTGTGTCTCTAACCCTTTGTGGTGTGTAAGCAAAGCTCTTTTCCTTTTCTTCCTATTCTCCCCCTTGTGTTTCATTTAATATAGATTTGAAAGTTGAAGAGAAAATTAGAAGAAAAACGTGGGGAGGCACTATATTGACCAACAATGCAAAGAGAAAGTTCTGGACTTGGCTAGATGTGGTCAGGTGCTTCTGGAGAAAGAGAAATGTCATTCAGAATTTCAGTAAATCTCTGATGCAAAGTTTCGCCACTCATTTTCTTGTCTTTTCTGCCAAACACCATTTCGTATTGCTTAGAAAATATTTAGTGGGAGGAAGGGTTACTGTTTTTCATACTAGAATACTTGGGTTATATTTAAATTCTATTATATTTAAATTCTATTGTAACTTATTTTTTTTATTCTATTGTAACTTTTATTGTAACGTTTTATTTAACGTTTTTATTTATTTTTGAGGGACAGAGAGAGAGTGTGTGTGAGGAGAGGAGGGGCAGAGAGAGAGAGGGAGACCCAGAGTCCGACGCAGGCTCCCGGCTCCCAGCTGTCAGCACAGAGCCCGACGCGGGGCCCGAACCTATGAACTGTGAGATCATGACCTGAGCCGAAGTCAGACGCTCAACCGACTGAGCCACCCAGGCGCCCCTCAGTTCTTTTGTAACTCTTACTGCATGTGTGTGGGCTTCCTTCAGTAACGAGGTGAAGAATATTGGGAGCCACTGTATTGGGCAGGGCGTGAGGTTTTCTTGTAAGCCGGTCGCTGGGGTTCCGGAAGTGCGGGTCTGTGCAGCTGTCACCAACAGCACCTGTGTCCCGTGCTTACTGTTTCGCCGCGGTGATTGACTGTGGCAGCTTCTTTTCCTTTCTCCTGAAATGCTAGCACAAGGGCCCAGGGGAGCAGCTGCAAGTGCCAAGCTTTCTCGGCACAGCGGTCGTTGCCAAGACAGGTAGGTACTGTTCGCTCAGTCAGACTCCGGGGCCCTGGTGGTGCGGCATCCTGGGACAGTTAGGATCCTTCGGAGGGGATCCCAGAAAGACCCAACACGAAGAGTCGACCGCATAATTTTTGTACCCGCTTCTAAGGAATTCAAAGCACTTTTCTGTTCTTGTGATTCGTCTTTGTCTGTCTGTAACAGAGGTGGAGGAACCACAGGGCTACTTTAAAGGAAAACAGGAGGAGGAAATGGACGTCGGAAAAACAGCATTTTCTCCCAAACTCAGAACCTCGTCCGTTTTAGATGCTCATTTTAGCTCACTCGGGTGGAAATTCACGCTGCACTGCAATAATGGGTAATTTATTGGCTTATAGTCATGTTGTCCCGTATGACAGATTCATCCATTTATTGCCACGGAACCTGTATTTCTGTGGTGGTTGAACGTTCAGCCAGAGTCATCAAGAGGTGCTGGGATCAGTGACGGCAGTGACGGCAGGTTTCCTGTCAGCTCGTGCTGGAATTTTAGTAAGCTCTTTTCTCATCTTTCGGTGTTGGAGCTTCGGGGGGAAGAAGGAGGTGACTCACCCACAGTGTTGTGCTGTTGGCCCTGGGTTCCATCTGCCCAGGGCGTTCTGATCAGTTTGCTACTGTGTATATGGTGCCTGGTGTGAGACTTCCAGTCACTAGTAGGACTCAGACATTATAAAGGGAAGAATTGGGATAGATCTTAAACCTTTTGGATTTTAGGGACTAGATAGTCCAGGAGAAGATATTCCAATTTTTATTTTCGCCAACCAGGTAAGTTAAAAAGAAATACTCAGTCATCATCTCCCACCAATACGGTCATCGTCTCCTTGGTTTTGTTGCCTTCTAGAGAGTTCGTGAAAGGAAGGACATGTTAACGTCAGAAAAGTAGGAACGTTGTAATCTCAGACTGTCAGTCCTCTAGAGATGAATCGAATTCAGCTTTATAAAGAGTTCACTATGTGTCTTTTTTGAAAAAAAAAAAAAAATTCACCAGGACACCTGGGTGGCTCAGTCGGTTGAGCATCCAACTTCTGCTCAGGTCATGATCTCATTGTTCGTGAGTTTAGGCCCCACATCAGTCTCACCGCTGTCAGCACAGAGCCCCACTTGGGACCCTCTGTCCCCTTTCTGTGTCTCTCCCCCCTCAAAAAGAAACATTAAAAAAAATAGGGGCGCCTGGGTGGCTCAGTCGGTTGAGCGGCCGACTTCAGCTCAGGTCATGATCTCACGGTCCGTGAGTTCGAGCCCCGCGTCGGGCTCTGTGCTGACAGCTCAGAGCCTGGAGCCTGTTTCAGATTCTGTGTCTCCCTCTCTCTGACCCTCCCCTGTTCATGCTCTGTCTCTCTCTGTCTCAAAAATAAAATAAAACGTTAAAAAAATTATAAAGAAAGAAAGAAAGAAAGAAAGAAAGAAAGAAAGAAAGAAAATTCACCGTAAACTGATTGATAAAAACCTTATTTCAGACCAGAGTTTGGGAAACACTGGGATGCCTGATCTTTAGGACTCCTCTCAGTGTCCCCATTCCATGGCTTACATGTGTGCAGGGTGCTCTTGGGTACAGGCAGAAAAGAGAAGGTTGGTCAACATGAGTGCAGGACAGTTGCCAGAAATTTCTCTTTCAAAACCACATAGCTGTAGTGTTTACACAGGGTTGATTTGATTATCTGCAGATCAGCTGCAAATCCTTCTCAAAGGGCAGACACATTCAAAGCTGTTGAAGAGCTCTTTAGAATCTTGACCTTGGCTCCAACTCCAACCCTGGTTGGCTCTCGCTCACTTAACTTGCTCTGGGTTTCTCAGACCTCAAAGGTAACTAATTAAAGCTGACTCTCCTAGCATCCAATGAGCCTAGCTGGATAGCCCATTCTTCAGATGATTTCACATTGGTGTTGATCTTAGGGCCTCTCTCAAAGCTTTTAAATTCCAGTTCCTTTTAATTGTTCCTTAAAGTACTTTTACAATCGCTGGACTTTCACTGGTCCATTTGTAAATCAATTATTATCGTAAAGAAAGACGCTTTTCTCTTTCAGTGCCATTCATAGAGTTTCTAAAAAGTAGCAGTGAAACAAAAAAGCGATGGGGCAGTTTCCTGTATTTTATGGGACTGTTTCCTGTGCAGTAGAGGCACTGTTTTGGTTATTATCAGATATTTGAATTACCGCAAAATGTTCACTCTTGGGCTGACGTAGACTCTGATTTCTTTGTGCACACTAGTAAAAAGGTATGCAGAATATTACTAGATTGAAATTTTTACTTTCAAAAGAAACTTAGGTCTTAAAAGAAGAGGAATCCAAATCAAATACCTCTTATTGTTTGAATAATAATAATAATAATAATAAGACAGTCTTGATATTATTTCCATTGTCCAAATGGTTGGACAAATGGCCTCACTGGGAGAAGCAGGCAGATGACAGACTGTAGGAGGAGGAAGGAAGGTCCGCTGGATCAGAACTGCACATCACAGCCCCTCGTCTTTTCTTCAGTCAAGTTCTCTGCTGGGCTGTTCACCATCTCATGTTGGTTGCCCTCAGTTATCGGTATCCATGCCTGTGGTAGTGATTAAGCTTGTAGATTAGTTGGGGCTTATCAAGTTTGGTTTGATTTGCAATTGATCAAGGGTAGTGGCTAGAAAGACAACAGGAGTTTGTCAGAGCAGCACACGAGAGAGATTGTAGGGTGACAAGACATGGAGATTTTCAGGAAGGGAAGGAAGCCGGTGACCTGATTCATACTTTAAAAGATGACTGTGGTGATGTGTGGACAGTAGACTATAGAAAGTCCAGTGAGGAGGCTGTCGGACAAAGAGTCTGATGCAAGATGGGTGATGGTGGGCAGCTGAGGAAGACTGGGTAAGTTTAGAATATGTTTTGAGAGACATGTTGATGGATTCCAGGAGGGGTGTAGAGGAAAGAGAGGAATTAAGGGACATTCTTAGGTTTTTGTCCTGAACAATTGTTGCGTAGATGTGATACTCCTTACTTAGTTGGGGAGGGCTTGGAGAATTGTAGGTTTTGAAGAGAAAACCAAAAGTTTTATTTTGGTTATGTTAAGTTTGAGATCCATATAGACCATCCAATGGGAGACCTGAGGGGCATAAGCAATACTTGAAGAGTGAATGGCTGTGAATTTTCCAAGTCTGATGAAAGACATTACAGATTCAAGACACTCCACAAACTCCAAATAGTCCTGTCTTTGACGGAGTAACGACGGTAAAACCGACTTGGTGGCTTTATGAGAGAATCAATGGAACCCGAAGATGATGCACTTACGTGCTTAAAAAACTAAAGGAGAGTAACTGCCAACCTAAAATTTTAGATACAGTGAAAACATCCTTCAAAGACAAAATAAAGAATTTTTGGGCAAATGTATTGCCCTCCCCTCCCCCCCCCCCCCCCCCCCCCCGGCCCTGGCAAAAACACAAAAAAAACGCATTGCCAGCAGACCAAAATGGAAGTATGGAGATATAGGAAGGAACAGTATATTTCAGTGATGCATCTTTGAGATTCTTGAACATGCCATGAGGGAGCATTTACTCCCTTCAAATAGTCTTTAAATGTATCCTGTGTTCTCTGCCTGGTGTTTTTCTCATCTTTGTTAAGTTAACCCACTCTGCTCATTTAGATAGAGTTACAAAGGGCATTTCTCTGAAAGACTTCTTTGAGACCCTGGCTAGTTTAAAGCTAGATTAAGTCCCCCTATAAAGGGTATCATGAGTACCCAAATGTTAATTATTGGACTTCTCTACCATGTTCAATAGGGAAGTTATCGTCATAACATAAAAATATTTGTGAACTGATAACATTTAAATTAGTTCACACTTAAACCTGTTGCCTTAACACTGGCATTGATCCTCATTCATCCTGTCAGTGTCTTGTATTAACCTCTAGTTGATAGTTGGATGTTTACAACTATGCAGAGCCAGTCGGTTCTAAAGTAAAATCACTCATGTCACCATCTATGCAGAATTTTATGAACTTGATGGCAGTGATGTTGAATTATAGAACCATATGTAATGGTATTGACCAGTAACTGTCCAGTAGAGTTATATGAGTTCATAATTGAGGAAGGTACAATGGACAATGAATGACCTTTAATAGATGCTAATTTGGACATCAAGGAGCTAAAAAAAAAAGACTCTAAGAAAATTCTTTTTATAAAATCACTTTCTTTATTGTCACCCTGTAAAAGTTCAGAATGAAAATAGGGTTTTGTACTATGTTGTTTATTATATGGTATTTGGGGGGAATTATCCATCTCTCTGATCAACACGACTCATATTTTTTGTTTTAAGAATTACTTTCTTAAATATTCTTAAATATTAGATGAAGTAAACTTATTTTTATTTTTCTTATCATTTTTAAGATAAGTCATTTATTTATGTTGTGTAATAAATCACATAAAACATAATGGCTTAAAACAGAGGAATCCTTTATTATGTCCTATGGTGTCTATTAGGAATTCAGGAAGGGCTTGGCTAGGTAGGTCTTTTTTGGTGTCTCTTAGATTGTGGCGACCGTATCTTCTCTGAGGCTGCATGCTCTATAGCCATGACTAGGCTGGAGTGGCTCATTAGTGTGCCTGGCCATTTATCTGAGGCCTCAGTTGCCCCCCATGGGGGTCTTTTTATGGGGGTGCTTGAATGTCTTCATGGCATGGTACCCAGCCCTCTCAAGAGCAAATGTTCCAAGAAGCCAAGGTAGAAGCTACAGTGCCTTTTTATGACATCAGAAGTCCCATACTGTGACCTCCACTGATGTTAGTCACACAAGGCCAATGCTGCGTCACTGTGGGATTAAACTATAGAAAGACAGGAATACTAGGAGTCATGGATCATTGTAGGCTTTTTGGGGGGTTGGAAACCACATGAATTACCCTTTTTCTTTTTTTACAATATACTATGAAAAGTTTGTTTTAAATGGATTCACTCTGAAGGTCTTGGTTTAGTATCAGTTATCCTAAGAAAAGTAAGGTCTCCCAAACTCTTTTTTTGTAGAAGTTCTTACCACAATTGTAATTCAGATGTATTTATGAGGTTATATTACTGTGTCCCCTCTCAAGACAATGTTTTATGAAGGAAGGATTCAGTGTACCCCACCAACCAGCATAATAGTACAGTACCTAGCACATATAATAGGTGCTCAGTAAAAATGTATTAAATAAATGAATAAATGAATCCAGTTGAACTTGTTTGTTCTTTGTTGGAGAAATTCCAAACTTAGATTAAATAGATTCAGTTCTTTTTTGTTTTTATTATCCAGGGTATGCCCTTAATTGCCGCTTTACTAATCCTATGTGTTGAGTGTTCTGTATTCATGTTACTGTTTAATTTTTAAAGGATTAACTTAATCTGCACTACTGTGGAAGGAAAATATACACCATATGTAGATTTATGCTATTGGGTTTATATGGATTTAGCATGTTCCCCGGGAGAAAACTGTTCAGCTGAATTATGTAATCGATCACTTGACGTCGCTCAAGAATATTGATGATCATTTCAACAATTTGGGGTTAGTAAGAAAGATAAAGCTGTATGTTTAAATGAAAAAAAAAAAACAGGCTTGTATTCATTGAGGTTAAGAATCTATCAGTAAAGATTTACAGCAATTTTTTAAGGGATTATTTTGTAGGTTTGCTTATTGTAATGTTCTAGAATGTTTTATTCATCACTTGTTTTGCCTGCTAAAACCTGCTTAAAATGTTTTGTAATTTAAAAATTGATGAGACTTGGATGGGTGGCAGAATGCCAGGAAGGCCCCAAGTCCTACAGTTGCCTGCATACTGTTATTCTGAGATGCTGTTATTGAACCGTTTTAGCCAACAGCTGAAACATGATTCTCTCCCAGGAGGATTTTAGCACTTCTAATCTTTTGCTCCATCTCTGCCTTCTTTCAGAATTAAGGAGCCTAATTCTGATCAGGGCCTATGTTTCCCCCTAGATTATACATTCTGAAGCAAAGAGGCTATGGCTGTCCTTCAAAGAGTTGCCCTCATATGCTTTCATAAGACCATCTAGTTAAGAGTGGTTAAATAATGAGATTTGGACCTGCCCACATCAATATGGAAGCCTAAAGGGAGGGTAGGATTGAGGGTAACGTCATCTAGAGGTTCAAGCTACATTTCCATGTGGACATCTTGGCTCTACCGTCCTCCGGATCCTCTGGCCATCCTACGGATGGCTGTAGCAGTCCCCAGCCTGTCATCTCAACACACTGTCCAGATAAGAGGAGAGCTATTTCTTTGAGGTACCATAGGACTGAGGGAAGTCTTTTTCAGAAATCCCCTGGAAGGCGCTCTGTGTGTGTCCTTGGTCCAGGTTGAGTCATAGGCTCATTCCTGAACTCCTCTTTGGTGATAGGAATGAGATTACCTTTGGATCAGTCAGGCCCATGGGTGGAGCTAGGAGTGGGGCCAGGGATGCATTGGAGGAGAGGTGAAGACCTGAGCAAAATCAAAATTTTATTAGGAAGGAGGTAATACATGCTGGGTGGATGACCAAAACAGTACCCATACGCTTCCTGTTATGTCCCCGGTACCTGGAACAATGCCTGGCACATAATAGGTCATCAGTAAACATTTATCAAATGAATTTTCTCTTTTATCTTCCGGTTTCATTTGTCAAACTCTATGTTTGCTTTTTAAAATTAATTAATCTCACATTAATTAATTTTTTATTGAAATATAGTTGACACATATATATTTGCTTTTGTTTCCTGGGTGATAAACATTTATACGTTGCTTGTTATTGTCTTTTTAAAAAAATTGTCTCACTTTTAAATGCTATTTAGGGGTGTCTGGGTGGCTCAGTTGGTTAAGCGTCCGACTTTGGCTCAGGTCATGATCTCACGGTTCATGGGTCTGAGCCTCATGTCGGGCTCTGTGCTGACAGCTTGGAGCCTGGAGCCTGCTTCGGATTCTGTGCCTCCCTGTCTTTCTCTCTCTCTCTCTCTCTCTCTCTCTCTCTCTCTCTCTCTCTCTCTGTCCCTCCCCAACTTGTACTTTATTCTCTCTGTCTCTCTCAAAAGTAAATAAACTTAAAAAAAAAATAAGTAAATGCTATTAAAAACTAATTTATATGGCCTGTTGCTATTTCGTAAGTAATAGAATTATTAAAAATAACTTATAATTAAAACAATTTGATAGGTATGTGTTTACATAATTTCGTCAGCATATCCTCGTGTAGGGGCTCATTTTTAGTAAAGTTAAGGAAGCAGATCGGATCCATTATTTATAATTTGTAAGCCAGAGGAAGTATAACAGAGACCGTCCTATTCTAATGATGGCGTATGGTAGGAACCATAAAATCTCACCGTACTTGTTGACACTTGCTCAGTTAAAAGAAGTGAATTTAGTGTGAGATTACTATAAATCCTGTAACTGATGTCGTGATGATGTTGCTTTGGTAGATGAATCCGTAAGAAGATGCACAGGAGCTTCCCCACCGATTTGTAGTGTGTAGCATATGTATATTTTATCTCCTGATGTCATAAACTGTAAGTAAAGTCTTATATTGCTGATGCCGTTGTCGGTTTACTTAAAATAAATTTCGTCTCCAGGTAATAGATTCATTGGCTGATTCTCTACCCTGGTGCTCGTTGTTTGGTAGGCAGCGTGGGCCTCAGAGATGCTGGCTCCTTTGTTTCACCACATCTCAAAATGTGTTTCCTTTGCATTTGGAAATGAAGTTACTGCCCTCCTGAGTATAGACATGGCCTCTGTGTTTTCTCTAGTTCCGGCGCAAGATTTGCACTTGATCCTTTGAGGAATGACTGGCGGATTAGGGTACGTGCTGTGTGGCTCTGAAAGAGTTTAATTGATATATGCGAGGATCAGACTTACTATATGGTGGGCTTTTGCACAGTGGCTCAGAATGCTTTCAGACACTGGAGTGGTGGCTTAAAAAATAATATATATTCTTCACGTGACTGGTGGCAGATAGGAGAACTCGGGTGGAATGGCCTTTCCCCAGGTCACTTCTGGCAACGGCAGGGAATAAAGTTTAATTACTATTTAAAACCTGCTTTTCTTCCCCCTCACTTTCATGCTCCTCTGTGTTATTAATCCCATTTAGAATTAATTTAGAATTAATCCCATTTAGAAGTTCAAAGTTTAGAATCTGAATGTAGAGCCACACCTAGTGTTAAAGGCAGGGAAGGGTCTGTGGAATACCATTTTATCTCTTGGAATGTACATTTCATTGGTTTCCACCAGACTTCTCCTGGACCATTATTTCATGTACGGGTGATAGGAAACACTGATGTTAAAAACTTGACCTGGGGGCTCCCCTTATTTGCATATATTCTTGAAACGTCATCGCTGCAAATTTGAGAGAGCGAGTGTCTCCTAGACAGGCTGTGTGGCCCTGTGTGCTTTAAGAGAGGGTTTTTAATGATCTTTGTTAAATAATAAAGTCCCTGGATGGTCTAGCAGAAGTTGAAACTTACAGTGAGAACTCTATAAATTGAAGTGAAAGAACTTCCTTTTAGTGCTGAGTGCCCCATGGACATTGACGGCAGGGATGTATCTAAACACCATTGACATTGCTTTGTGGTTTTCAGGGTCAGTGCTCAAAAACCCATGAGAGGACAGAGAAAGTAGAGGTGGATGAATCGATTCAGGTCAGGGAGGCAAGAGGGCCAGAAGGTGAAGGCATTTGTACTGATAAATAAAATAAAAACAAAATAAAAATAAAAATAAAAATAAAAATAAATACACGCTCTTCTATCTGAAGTGATAGATCTTGGGGTTGAGGTAAAGAATTGAAACCCAGGAAGGCTACAACTTATTGGAAGAAGACAGAAACTTCTTCAGCTACTGAAAGACTCCACCATTTTCATCAAACACTTGGGCATCTTCTGCTGACATTTTATTTCACCAACATTTGGTCTTAAAATTTTGGTTCAACACGTTTTGGTTAATAATATGATTTAAGGAAGAAATCTGTATTCATTGTGTTTAATTCATACCAACTCTGAAAAATATGAAAAAAGCATTTACTGTTGGTGAAATGGAGTTCTCATTTCCCTCCTGTCTGATTATTATTGTTTCCTACTTGCATATTACTTCAGGATAATGTGAAAATATAAAACACATTTTATCAAGATCAGGATAAATCTGGCAAGGTTGATCCTTGAATATTTATGAAACAGAGCAGTAAATGAATAAAGTAAAGCACTAATAAAGTTTGTTGTTCTGTCTTGGATTTTGTGAAATGGAAAAGCAAAGTCCAGGAATCACGGACTCTGACAATATTCATGCTAACAACTCAGATCGTAACACTGTATTTATCCACCAAAAAGCAAAGGTTAGAAGAAAAAGGAAAATCAAATATTGAAGGTCCATGTATTTTATAATAGGAAAAAATAAACTTTAACGTAAAATGCATATTTTAGAAAATTTGGGTAAGTATATAAAAAGGGAAAGAAAAACTCGTTGCCATTGGTTAGACTACTCAGCAATAATCACAGATTATGTTTTATTATTATATAATTATTATAAATATTATTATTATGTTTTGAATATTTTATTCCAGATTTTGGTTTTCTGTACCTATTTTTCCTTTTATTATGGGGGAAAATTTTAGTAAGTTTCATCCATTTATATTACTTGAAAAGATTAGGTAGACAGTTGAAGGCGAGAAAGATGATAATTTCACATGGCTAATAGTACTGTATGGTCTGTTGTTGAGAGAAATCTTATGAAAAACGTTGAGTTCTAGAATAGACTGTAGTTACACATTTGTTTTTAGAATTAAATGTTTTTGAAAGAACAAAGTCTCTAAAAAATGGAGTGCTTTTGGAAAGGGAAAGGATCTAGCATGGCCAAGGTGATTTTGAAAAAGAATATAATTTGAGGACTTCTACCACTAAATTTGGTATTGGCTTAAGGATGGACATAAAGATCAATAGAACACAATAAAAAGTTCAGAGATAAACCTCTATATTTGTGATCAATTGATTTTTGACAAAGAGGCCAGAGTATTTCAATGAGGGAAGGGTAATCTTTGTAACAGACATTGCTGAAACGATTGAATATCCGTATGCAAAGCGGTGAACTGAGACTGTTATTTCATACCAAACACAAAAATTATCTCAAAGTGAATCATGGACTTCAGTGTAAGAGTTAAAACTGTAGAACTCCTAGAAGGTTGCTTTTCATGTGTGACCTTGCACTAGAAAACATTTCTTAGATATGACATTCAGAAGCATGACCCATCAAAGAAAATATTAATATATTAGACTTCACTAAAATTAAAAACTTCTGCTTTTTGTTTTTTTAAATTTATTTTTTAATGTTTGTTTTTGAGAGAGAGACAGAGTGCAAGTGGGGAAGAGGCAGCGAGAGAGGGAGACACAGAATCTCAAGCAGGCGCCAGGCTCTCAGCTGTCAGCACAGAGCCTAATGCAGGGCTTGAACCCACAAACCGTGAGATCGTGACCCGAGCCAAAGTCTGACGCTTAACCAACTGAGCCACCCAGTGCCCCCAAAACTTCTGCTTTTCAAAAGATAGCATTAGAAAATGAAAAGACAAGCCACAATTAAACGTTTTTGCTTTGCAAAGGATTTTTTTAAGAGGCTGAAAAGACAAGCTCCAGTCTAGGAGAAGATATTTCTAAACCACGTATCAAAAAGTGGACAACATCTGGAGTACATAAAGAACTCTCAAAACCCAACAGTAATGAACACATAATCCAATTTGAAAATGGGCAAAGGACAGGGACGTGAACAGACTGTATAGACGATACTTATCCAGATGGCAAGTAAGCACGTGAAAAGATGGTCGGATCATTAGCCATACGGGAAGTGCACATTAAAGCCGCAGTGAGATACCTCTCCACACCTATCAGAATGGCTAACGTAGAAACAGTAACCATACTGGATGCTTCTGAGACTGCACAAAAGCTGGATCACCGATGGACCACCGGTGGGAATGTGAAATGGTACAGCCACTCCAGAACCCAGTGCAGTTTCCTGTAAAATAGCGTGTGTTCACCACACAGCTCCACAGTTGCGCTCTTGGGTATTGACCCCAGAGAAGTGAAATCTTCCCTTCACCCATAAACCTGTACACAAATGTTCATAGCCGTTTTCAGAGCAAAAAAGTAAAAACCCCCCACACGTCCTTCATGGGTGAATGGTGTAGTAATAGGGCCACACTATGGAACGGTATACAGCAATGGGAAGGAACAAACTGTCAGTACCTGCAACAACTTAGATGGATCTCCAAAGGTCACATATTCTATTAATACAACATTCTTGAAATAAGTTTCCCCAAGGGGGAAACTGGGTCAAGAATACTGTTGTCTGTAAAGACAACCCACCGATTTTCCTGATGTACAGGAAATACACAAAACCTGCTGTGATTATTGGAAGGTATGCCATTTTGTTAGATTCTTTCCCCATATATATATATGAATTAAAATTCTAAGATCTGGTAGGATTTTCCATTTGCACCTTTTGCTTTTTTAGGTAAGGGTTTGCTTGGAATGACTACATTGATTTACCATCAGTGATTGAATTTTGACTTTAGTCATTATATATTTGGGAGAATTCTTTGCCTTTCCTATGATAGATTCCCCCACCCTTTTTTAAGTGACCTCTATGCCCAACGTGGGCCTCGAACTCATGATCCTGAGATTTGAGAGTCACGTGCTCTACCTACTGAGCCAACCAGATGTCTCTAGTCATTATATGTTTTTAAATGAATGAATGAATGGATAAATTTCTGTATAGTAGGATTTATTTTAACAGTTTTGGTTTGGGTGTTTTAATAAAAGCATCATTCATATTTTACTTTTTATCTTGTTTTGCAGTGATTCTAGATAGATAGATAGATAGATAGATAGATAGATAGATAGATAGATATAGATAGATATGTCATCTGGTAAACATTAGTCAGAAAATTTAGTGAGACATAGACTTTTGTGTTTAACCGGATTGAAAAATGTTCTTGGCAACCGAATGATGCCATGAGGCTGACAAGGAGAACGTTCATGGTATTTACCTCTGTGGATGAAGGCGAGGACAGTGAGCTAACACTGATTGTCGACATTTTTGAAGCCCGTGCTCCAATTACTGTGCCAGATAGTCTCATATCTGCCCTCTTTCTGGGGGTTAAGTGTCCTCCAGAAGAAGACATTGAGGCTCAGGAACATTTAGTGGTTTCCCAAGGTTCGACAGCTGATGCGTTCCTGAACTGGGATCCAGACTTGCTTCGGAGAGGCAACAAAGTGTGGACCATAAGCAGGCTTTGGGTCAAGTTTAGGAGTATGACAGTCTTAACCATCTGTACTCTTCTTTGGCTGTGGATGGCCCTGATTTATAAACAGGAAGTATGTATAGAACATACCTGCGTGGATCCCTTTTAAAGATGAATAGTAAATACTGTCTTTCAGAGTAGATAAATATCTGTTTATTTGACATACATTCAATAAATAGTTTTTGAGTCCTTAATTGGTCTCAGGCTGTATTTTGGGCAGTGGGGATATAGCAGTGGATAAACCAGACCAAAATCAAGGAAAATAAGTAAACTATCTGTATAAGTAAACTATATGTAGATAGTGGTAGGGGTTATGAAAACACATCTAGAAGGGAAAGGTGATAGGATGTGTTGGGACAGGTTTATATTTCGAGTAAGGTCATTAGGGAGAGCCTCCCAGAGTCACCTGAACATGATGAAGAGTGAGGCTTGTAGATATGTTGAGGAAGGAAAAAGTATGTGAAGTTTATGAGAGACATAGACTGGTTTTTAGGACTTTAGATGAATAATCACCATGGGCCAGAACAGGTTAGGAGTTAGGTAAGCTTGGGTGAGGAACTGACATTTCCCTTGGCTTTGAAGTCTGCAGGGTGCGGCAGGTTAGAGACCCAGGAAGCTAGTCTGGTGGGTCCAAGGTATAGAAGTCGGGACACGAGGGTTTGAGTTGGAGGTCAGTGAGTTGAGGAGGGCCTTGGGTTCCTGCTAAGGAGTTTGGCTTTCATTTCGTAGGTAATAAACCATGACTAAAGGGATTTGATTTATGTAGTTGACCTGGTTGGATAGTTGCCTTGGGAAGTTAAATCAGTTAGGTTTTCTAGAAGTAGGCCTTTTTGTTGTCTTAGCTGTGCTCATTCTCTGGGTCACCGCATCATTATTGACTATATATTCTTCCTGGTACACTTGCCCCTTTTGGCCCCTGGGACACTACGAATTCCTGAGTTGCCTCCAGTCTCTCTGGCCACAGCTCTTTTCTCATTTACTCAGGAAATATTTCCTGAGAGCCTGCTCTGTGGCAGACCTCACGCTGGATATGGAGGACAAAGCCAGGCTTTGGGGAGCAGGCATGAAATAAATAATCACACACACCCCTGCATTATATTTCAATTTTGTTATGTCCTGTGAGGGAAACCCACAGAGCACTGAGGAAGAGGGTTTGGGGCTGGGCTGCCTGAGACCAGAGTGATGTTGGGCAAAAGGAAGGGGGAAGCATTCTGGACCAAGGGGGCATGTGCTGAGGCCGAAAGATGGGAACGAGCTTCATGCACTAGGAGAGGAAGCAATGTCTGGTGTGGCCGCAGAGATATGAGGGAGCATTCTCTGAGGTCTGTCCCCAACCTCTTCTCTCACACCACTCCCTCTCAGGGCTGTCACCTGGGCCCTTATTTCCACCTTCTTCCCTCCCTCATCACCTCCAGACTTCCTCACCAGGTAGCTCTACTCATGTGAGAAAGGCATGAGTAACTTACATGTGCCAAACTATGTGAAGTGTCTGCTCAGCGACCGCATCTGTACTTGGGGATCTGCTTATCTTCATGTTTTTCTCCTTGTCCCTACACACCTTTCCACCCTCTCTTTCCTATCAAAACACAGCTCAGGTGTTCCTCTTCTGCAAAACCTTCCCTGCCCGTATATCCTTACCTGTCATCTGTGGCAGAACGGGATTAATCCTGTGACCCTACAGAACACTGCCCATTCTTCTGTTAACATTGTTGGTCTGTACTATTGACCATTGTATGTTTGTGCTCTGAGCGGATTGAGTCTTTCTAAAGCGTAAATCCCTGTGCCTTGCGTGATATTTGGACTTAAAATTGTACTAAATAACTTTTACGAGCAATACAAAAATAGATATTGAAACACTGATGAAAATGCTCTAAATAGGACAATGAAAGTGGAAAGGCAAGAGTAGCGTCTGATACAGAATGAGGGCATGTCAGATGAAGAAAAGCATCTATCTGATTTTCCCTTTGGCATCTTAATCAGAAATGCTGTCGATCGTTATTCTGGTTGGAGGCCCTGCACAGTTCTCATGAAATCTGAAAAGCAAGAGATATTGCGAGAGAGAATTGGTCCCTTGAGATACTACAATCAACCTTTGCGTCCCATCCTTTGCTTTTAAGATTGCATTGTCAATGTCTAGGGCAAAGGGTAAGGGATAAACCACATTATTTGAAAAGATTAATTAAAGAAAAAGAAATAAAATTGTATGCTAAATTGACCTCCCCCCCCCCTCCACCAAGAAAAAAAGTAATTGATTGTGAAGTCCGATACCCAAGAATCCACTTGGAAGTAATTAGTGTTTACCAAGGTTGCTTCATATAATCCGTTTATTTTCATTTCTTTTTAATTCTTTGTGATGATGGAGGTGACAGGCTCATTGTTCACTTGTTCTCAGCTCTTCCCAGGAGGGTAGCTTCTCACATGCTCCCCATTCTGTGACAGGCTTCAGAAAAACCAGGAAGGATTTCGTGATGGTAGCGTTCCATTCAAGGGGGGGAAACGTGGCATTTAGGGGTTCCCTTGACTTGCACAGATGATTGAATTAAGACATGCATTGCCTGCCCTGGAGAACTTAGACTCATTTGCACAGTGGCATTTTCTCCTAGCGTTGTGCTAGCATTGGGCTTGCAGGTACATGCTCATTATTTCTGACTTTCTAATTATAACCAAATCATCACAGATTTGGGGGAGCTGCCTAGTTATTAGGTAATTACTCTCACTGTGTTGTAGGGCGTCTGAAGTTGTAATAAAGCTGAAGTGTGCAAGGCGTATGGGTGTGTGTTGTTGTCAAGACTTCCACGTTTTTCCTTTTCCCCCAGTTTATGTGTGTATCGCAACCATGTGTTAAACACAGAACAGTGCTTTGTGCTGCGTGTTGGGATTTGTATTTCAAGACAAAGGGTGCGGGTTTTTGTTTTTGTTTTTCTCTTGGAAAGAAGGGTAGCCATGCCTGGAGAGATGTGGGAAAAAACATCAGACTCAAAAACGCTCTGACTTAGGATTCTCAGCGTTTCCATAACCAGTAGCAAAATGGACCATAGCCTCAAGGAATAGCAAATGGAAAGTTGGCACGAACACATGAAAATACTCCCTTTAGTGTATGCGTGTGTTTTCTGCTCTTAAGTGGAGTTTGAGCAGGAGAAGGCGTCTGTAGTCTGCGTATTGTAGTGGGAGTGGATGAGGTTGGGGGCAGGGGATGCAGGAGGGTAGGGATGATACTCTACCAGGGTCTTGGCTAAATTTGTCCACACCTGCATTCCGGTGTTTGGTTCAGAGGACTTAGCAAAAACAGTTTCTGTGCAATGTAGCAACTTTGTATTTATTAGACTATAAAGCATCGTAGCGTCCCTGGAACAGCGTCCGTTTTGGCCATGCAGCTTCGCTCCTAGTGATTTATACTCTGTAACCACCCAATGGCCTAAATTATAGGACCTCTTAGTGGTTATATTATAATTCTAGAAGATGGATTGGAGAAGACCTTACTGATACATCTAGGCAAGTATATTTCAGACATCAGCGATGAGACTGTATTCATGATTTTTGCTCTCTCTGCTATATCTGAGAACGACTTGACTATTAGTTACTTAATAGCTTTTCTGCAGATTAAATCCTATGTTTGGTTTAGCTTCATCCTAAGCATAAATATCTCGATTTGATGATGTTGCTGCTTGGACTCTGGAGCCAGATTGCCCGGGTTCTGATTCTGGTCATAGTGACCCAGAGCAGGATGGAAATCTCTCTGTTTCTCTGTTTCCCAAGGGCAAAATGGAGACAATAATATTATTGGTCTTAAACGGTTTTTAGGAAGAGTCAGTGGAAAAAAAAAAAGAGTGAAAAGCAGGTATAATAGTACCTTGCACGTAAGCGCACGCAGCGTATCTCTCTTTATGATGTGTTTTTGTAACAACCATGAAAATACTTGTTTAAAAAATCGCTTTGATGCCAGTTAAGGTTAGATCACATTCTACTAACAGGGGTGGGGGGTGGGGGGTGGGGGGTATGTGTTTTACTTTGAGAAGCACTGATCTTGTCATCTGGTCTCCTACATTTTTTGTGCTTGATTCTCTCCCTCGTGACCCTGGACTGAGGCCACGGGGGAAATCCACCCCATCTTCGCGAGCCACGATTGTTGGAACATCCCGTCTCCACGGGGCCCCGGAGCTTCCTCCCGTCTCTTCCAGTTTACCCGTTGACATCACAGAAGCCACCTCTGACCTCTCTTCTCCATTATAGTCTCTTGCATAATTGAAGGAAGCCGCCCCATCTCTCGGAGTCTTCTCATTTTCATCCCTATAAAGTGTCAGGTTTTCCTCTGAACCAGCCCCGTGCTATCCCTTTGCCTGGAAAGACGCTGTGGGAGAAGAGATTTGTCCTAGGACACATGGCACACATTTTGCTGTTACTAATTAGTGTTCGTAAATTCTGCAAGCACCTGGAGCCTGGAAGCCTCCAGTGTCTCATCAGATGCCAAAGTTGCAGGTGAGAAGGGGATAGAGCCAATATTTCCATTAAGAGGCAGACACGGGAGTTTAAAGAGATCTTGGAGAACTGTACATGCGGTTGCCTCTGTGAAAGGGAACTGAGAGGCAGGTCAACTTTTTATTGTACACTCTCTTGTCTCTCAAGTTTTATAGAGTACAGCGTGTTACCTATTAAAAAACTCTGCCTGCACATACAGAAGAGCAGAATCATAGGCTCTTGGCACTGGAAGGTATCTTTAAATGTGTATATATGAACTCATATAACATAATATGAGTTTTTGTAAATGCCAAGCTCCTGACTAAGGGAATGAAAAGGTAATCAGGGCAGGAAGTACAAGTAACAACACAAGCTCATCTCTGACAGGTACCCTCCCTCAGCCGTCTGCGTACCCCATTTGGTCTGGTGGATTCTTACTTTTTCTCTAAGATCCAGGTCAGGTGTTATTTTCCCTGGAAAACCTTTCTTAGCTGCTAACTCTCTCCACCAGGTTGGAGCCAGGGTCTCCCTTCCTCTTCCCTGAACATCCTGTACACACTTCCAGACTCATGAGTCATAGCCTGTCATAATCATCTCGTTACCCCTCAAACTCCGTACCCGAAACTCCTTGAGGGAGGGGCTGTCTCATCAGTATTTAGAGCCCTCTAGGCCAAGGGAACAGCAAGTTCAAGGGCACTGAGGCCTGGCTGATGTCATCCTTCTAGAACAACTGCCAATCCTAAAGTAATAACATTTTAATCCAAAGCCTATCTTTTATAGCAAATCATACCTAAGTTCTACCCCGAGTTCATTCTTTAGTTCGTCTCTTTGAAATTACATTTTGAATCATCTGATGTGGATGGATGAGAAATTCACGGGGTGGGGCATTTTTTCCTTCCCCACCCACCTCTTTCCCGCCCTCTCACCTTCCTCTTTTCCTTTTCTCCTTTGTTCTGTAAGAATCTATTATGTAAAAGACATTATCCAGACATTCGGGGGACCTAACCCAGGAGCTTAGGGTCTTGAGATGAACCTCATGTTCAGGACTGCAATGCAGAGAGTGCGAAAAGCCACATGAGAACGCTTGCTGGGTTCTAGGAGGATTCATAGGGTGGAGAACTTCCATCTAGAGAAAAGCAGGGACAGCTTCATGGTGGGGAACCCCTTTATTCCACAGGTGGAATTTAGCTGGGTGCTTACTTGTGCTCGTGGTTGTAAAGTAAGTGGGTGGGGGTGGTGGGCATTCCCAGAACAGAAAACCGCACAAGCAAATGTCTGAAGGCAGGATAGCCTGGAGTGTCCTGGGGGACCAACAGCATTCCATATGGCCGCAGAGGAGAATGAGTGGCACCCTTGGAGGGTGAATCAGTGGGTGGCTGTGGAGGTTCTTGAATGCCAGGTGAGGAGTTGGACTTTCTTCTTCGGGCAGTGGGGAGCCACTGCAGATGTTTAGGCATCGATGTATCAGAACTATCGTCAGAGTCAAGTATCCAAACTAGACAAAAAAATTTAGTTTGGAAAGCTACTCAGTGAGTCGGCTGGGAAGAGGTCAGGAAAAAGAACGGACAGAGGCAGGAAGGAGCTTCTTCCTGGCCGCGTGATGCTTTGATGACATCTTTCAGGTTTCCTTCTGTGCCAGTTCAGCGTAGAAAGTGGCATAGGGCAGGTATAGATGGGGGAGCACCAAGACAACAGTAAGAATGGCAATCTGTTCCCAAGACCTGAAGGCAAAGCCTTCGGTTAACTAACCTGATCTATGGTTAGAAGAGTCGTGTTGGTCCCAGGTGGGGGCTGAGTCATTATGTACATTTCTATTCGTTTCGGTATACCTGGTGATTTTGCTATGGTTTTCATAACAAGCGATTCTGAAACTTTCTGAAATGAAGCACTACAAGTGCCCCACGAAGCACAGGGCCTCCCAAGACACTGGGTGTTGCCGGCTCCCGGGAGGAGCTCAGAGTTCAGAAGCATCAGAGACTGCATGAGTATTGAGATACCCTCCAAATGGCTTTGAACACTACAGCTGGCTAAATGAGAAGACAGGTTAAACAGGCTTTCCGTATGAATAGAACATGATTGTAATTATTTATAGCCTCAAGTTGAGGCTTAGTTTCTGCCATGTGCAGATTTGCAAATTTTTATGACTCAGAGAAATATATTACAGAGCGAGGATCCAGAGAGACGTGATTTTGCCTTTGCTAAAGACTTAGGATTTTGCATGTGCAGCAAGTAAGTCACAGTTTGTTTTCCAGTGATGGGCCAAAGGCACATAGAGTGAGGTGTTGTCGGGGGCTTTTAGGGCTTTTCAATGGCTTTTTTAGGGCCATTCTTCACTGTGTAACTTCTGTCTTCAATACCATCCTTTCCATGGGCTGAATTGCGTCCCCCATTCATATGTTGAAGCCCCAAGCCCCAGTGGGGTGGTATTTGGAGATGGGGGCTTTGGGAGGTACTTAGGTTTAGAGGAGGTGATGAAGATGGGGCCCTCAGGATGGGATTAGTGCCCTTATTCAAAGGGCACCAGAGGCCTTGCTCTTTCTCTGTGTGCACGTGAGGACATAGTGAGAGGGAGGCCGTCTGCAAGTCAGGGTGAGAGTTCTTGCTAGAAACCAAATTAGCTGGCACCTTGGGCTTGGACTTCCAGCCTCCGGAATTGTGAGAAAACGCATTTCTGGTGTTTAAGCCACCCTGTGTGTGGGTGTTTTGTCATGGCAGCCTGAGCTGACTAATACGGTCCCAACATAAGCAGGATTTGTGAAAAGTACACTGGAGGGTTCTAGATCGTGTGGTTAGTACATAGAAATCTACACCATTTCTTTTTGAGGCTGTGTTAATGATGCAATTTTGGCATATAAATGTCAGCTAGAGACAGGCTGAGGGTGAAAACTGGGGTCTGTTTGTGTGACAAATTCTAGTAAAAGGGAGGGCATACTTTGCTTAAGAATTAAAAAAAGTCCTTGGAACCTGGGGCACTGTATGCTTTAGGTATGGATTCTCCCAGCCATTTGGGTATTTAACCAGCTTAACTCGCTTAACTAACGTAACTAGCTTAATGTTTAAATATACCGTAAGATTGACACATGGGTCGCTTTGTGATTATTACCAGGTTCAGAGGCCAGAGTCCTGGAGCAATAAAAGAAGTACCCAAGATAAAACCATTGAAAACAGAGAAAAGCTCAAGAGAAGTTTGAGAGTGTTTCAAAGAGGCACAAATCCAGCTGTCAGTTTTAGCTCTCCTAAAAATCCTCTATTCCCAATGTCTGAAGCCCAGCCTTGCATGTACCAAGTTCTGTTTAGCAAAATGGGTGGAGGGGCTGGTGGAGGGAGAAAGCAGCTCGTATCTGTATGCGGAGGTGGTCCCAGCTGCGTTCTCGTACCTCCCAGATCTGAAATACAGCGGGAGTCCCCAGCAGGTGGTTTCAAGGGTCTCTGACGCCACAGCCCTCTTGGAAGAGAACACATCATCAGCCTTTCACTGTCCTAGGCTGATACAGTACCAGGCAGCATTTCATGGGTTTTATTGCACTTTTTTCCCCCTAATTTGTACAATAATGAGCTGTGCTTCTGTGGCATTTTAGGATATAGAAAGACATATTGAGGGATTCTGTAGTCAAAAGAAAATTATCCGTAGGTATCTTCAATTTGAAGCCACACAACTCCCCCACAGCAATTCAAGCTGTTAGAGAGTTACATTCATTTTTTTTTAAGATTAAATAATATTAACAGATAGCATCTACCTACCGGGAATATTTTAAGCAGTAGGGGAATTTAGGACACAACAAAACTCGTCTCCTTAAAAAATTTGCTGTGCTTTCCGTGAAGGCGAGTGTTAAGTTCTCGAGAAATCGTCAAAACAGCCGAGCTGCTCAGTCTGTAGGCATTTCCGCGGCGGGTCTTACCAAAGCGACGGGGGAGCATCAGAGCTGTGCACTCCAGGACGCTAGCTGCTAGCTCACATGCAAACTTAAATTTCATTCGTTACAGTTAACTACAACACACAACCCAGTTGCTTAAGTTGCACCAGCCACATTTCAAGTGCTCATTAACTACAGTAGCCGGTGTCTGTGAGACAGCACGGCCGTGGAACATTTCTCATCACCGCGGTTAAGTTCCGACAGCGCTGTGCAAGACCATTTTCTCTGCCCTCGCCGAATTTTAATCTATTTGAGATCCAGAACAAAAAAAAAATGTGAAAAGGAGATGACAGAAGAAAATGTTATTAACGTTTTATCAGCAGTGTCTCAGTGTGGTGTGTTGATTGAGTACTAGAGTAATTTCTAGGTGATAAATGACACACGATGGGAGACGGAGGTGATCAGAGAAGAGTGGAGATTTTTATTGGATGTTAAAGTAACTGGTTAGATTCTGGTAGGCAGGGATGAAATGGGAGGCATTCTACGAGAATGGATTGAAAGTTTTGTGGGGGAGGGGTTCAAGGGGTGACACTCTAAGATGTGTTTGAGGCAGGAACAGTTGGATCATTTCTGGGAATTGGGGCAAAATGAAAACGTGGGGTCTCTTGTTATAAAATTATTAAG
This sequence comes from Prionailurus viverrinus, assembly GCF_022837055.1. NCBI lineage: Eukaryota > Metazoa > Chordata > Mammalia > Carnivora > Felidae > Prionailurus > Prionailurus viverrinus. The sequence goes on from NC_062561.1 coordinate 8,407,142, forward strand.
AATTTCCAGGCCATGACAGCAGAGCATTAAGCCAAACGTGGGGCCCTGGAATTGGTTGTGGCCTGTGAACCTGACCCTGGCTTGAGGGATGGTGTGTATGCTACTTTGGCTAGGTTCTAATGACATCTGAAGATGAGTATTTTTTTATACATTTTTTAATGTTTATTTTTGAGAGAGAAAGAGAGTGGGGGAGGGACAGAGAGAGAGGGAGACACGGAATCCAAAGAAAGGCTCCAGGGTCCGAGCTGTCAGCACAGAACCCCATGTGGGCCTTGAACTCACTAGCTGTGAGATCATGACCTGAGCCGAAGTCAGATGCTTTACCGACTGAGCCACCCAGGCGCCCCAGAGATGAGTATCAAGAGATGTTAGCAGAAGCTCTAGCAAAAGTTAAAACTTTTATTTGTTCTTGGGGCGCCTGGTGGCTCAGTCTTGATTTTGGCTCAGGTCATGATCTCACGGTTTTGTGGGTTTGAGCCTTGCATCAGGCTCTGCACTAGCAGCTTGGAACCTGCTTGGGATTCTCTCTCTCTCTCTCTCTCTCTCTCTCTCTCTCTCTCTCTGCCCCTCCCTCTCACACTGTTTCTGTTTCTCTCAAAATAAATAAACTTAAAAAAACTTTGTTCTCTGTACTAGCTTTGCCATCCTGTGGTGTGGAATATTCATCATGGGTTGATGTTGGGGGCCAGAGCCCTGCTCTTCACCCAGTGACTTGTCCTTCCGTCCTAAGCACGACACTGAGGATAGTGTTATTTTTCTAGAATTGATGAAAAACATGGCTGTGTGAAGCAACCCCTTCATCCCTCCTGATTGCAAGTATTCTCTCTTCAACGAAAACGAATGATGGATTTATGTTTTTCACTAAATTTGGGATGTTTTCAGCCATTATTTCTTTCTTTCTTAAAATTTTCTAATGTTTATTTATTTTTGAGAGACAGAGAGAGACAGAGCACGAGTAGGGAAGGAGCAGAGAGAGAGAGACACACACACACTGAATCCGAAGCAGGCTCCAGATGCAGGGTTTGAACTCATGAACTGTGAGATCATTGACCTGAGCTGAAGTCGGTGCTTAACCGACTGAGCCACCCAGGTGCCCCCAGCCATTATTTCTTAAAACACTCTTTTAGCCCGCTCTCTTTCTCCTTTCCTTCTGGGACTCCAATGGATATGACTGTTGGACCCTTTCTTATTGTCCTCAGGCGCTGTTGATTTTCTTCAGTCTACTTTTTCTGTGTTGAGATTGTGTAGATTTTCTTGTTCTGTCCTCAAGTTCACTGTCTCTTTCCTCTGTCATCCCACTTTATTATTGATCCCATCCACTGAGTTTTTTATTTCTGTTACTAAATTTTTCAGTTCTGTTTTTTCATTTTTCTAAAGAAAACGTGTAGTTTCTTGCTGCGGCATTTTCATCATGGCTGCTTTATAATTCTTGACAGATAATTGCAACATATTATTTATCTCCGTGTTAGTGCCAGTTGGTTGTATTTTCTCAAGTCAAGTTGTGATTCTCTTGGCTCTTGGAATGATGAGTGATTTTCAATTGTATTTTGGATGTTTTGGCTCTTTTGTTAGGAGTCTCTGAATTCTATTTAAATATTTTATTTTGGAAGGCAGTCGTGCTTTTCAGGCTTCGTATACAGAACCTGACCTACTTTTGTGGGCCACGTTCTAATGGTAATTTAATTCTTAAGCGTGCTTGGTGTATCCAGTGCCATGGGGACTCGCACTGGTCCCTGCTGTGATGCTTGAGGGGGGCGGAAGTTGCTTACACAGACCAGGACACTTTGTGCCTCTCCGTAGGGGAAGAGTGTCTCTGGTTCGTGGGGACAATGATGCTTCCTCTGACTGGCTGTTGGTTGTGTTGAGATCCCTTTTACTAGTGCTTCCCAGGTATGCAGTGTCTCTGGATGAGGGAGGGAGTCTCCAGCCCATGGTAACAAAGCAGCTTTTCATGCCAGATGACTTGTGGTGGCAGGATTCAAGCCTGTGTGGATGGATATTGATATTGTTGTGGGGGGATCCCTCTTGCCTCTGCTGCATGGCCCCCTATGCCACTAGGTGGAGAGGGGAATCTTCGGCCCTCAGGGGACACAGATGCTTCCTAAGTACTTTCTGCAGTGGAATTAACCTTGTTGGACCCACCTCCCTCTCCCCCTCCCCCCTCCCCGCCCCACCATGTTTCTCAGTGGAAGCTAGTATTCTTGCCTAACGGGGAGGAGAATCCCTCCACTGGCCACTTACTGTCAGCAAGGGTCTCTCAGTCCCCCTTGCTTGGCTCACATGGCGTTGTCTACAGGACAGCTTTGTGCTTCAGGGGAGGAATGGACCTATGTAGATGCCCTCTGTTGCTCGGTTGAGAATCTGGAAATGCCGGGTCTGTGTTGCCTTCTGCTTCTGGGTGGGACATCCTAAGGCACCCTGCTGTTCTGTCGTTCCTTCAGTCCTAGGGTCCCTAACCATCCGTTGAACACCTTTCAGCATTCTGCTTTGGGTCACTCTTGCTTTATTTCCAGGGTTCATTACCAGTAACATGTTATAAAGCAAAACAGCTTGGAAAAGAACATGGAAGGGAAGGAAGATAAAGAAAAGAAATTAAGTTGATCAAATGGATTTTTTTTCTTTTTTCCTTTTTTTTTTTTTAACTCTTGGAAATTATGAAGTCCTTGCAAGGGACTTTATTTAATGGGGAGGGGCAAGGAGAAACGAGTCTATGCCATCTTGTCCAGACTCGTATTTTTTGTGTAGCTTGCATTTCTTTTCTGTTTTCTCCTCCTTCTTTTTTTTTTTTTTTTTTTTTTTTTTTTTTGCTTGAAAAGCTTTGAGCGCAACCCTGCAATCAAGCAGTGTCCTCTCATTCTTGGGTACAAATGTATGGAGCCTGGCTGTATCTGACCACGGTGACAACTCCAGTAGACTGACTTTATTTTGCCGGTGTAGAGTCGTTTCTTTCTAAAAACATAAAAACAAAAGTTTAAGTCCACAAGCTTGGGCAATAAAGGAGAGGGAGGTGCTACTGCGTCTGTGCAGCGGGGCTGAGTTGGCACCACCTTTTCCTCTGTGGCACCATAATGTGGTCAGTGCTTGTTCTAGATGAAGGGGAGTGTTGTGGCCATCTGGTCTCCCAGTTCCAATCACTTGACTCAGTCAGTGAACTACCTGTAGCCCTCAGTCAGGCGACTATCTTTAGATTACCTGGAGGTAATTCTTATACTTGGGGGCACTGAAAAGGAATGGAAAAAGTGGGGAAATCATTTTAAGATTAGTGGGAATTAGTACCGGAGCAGATGAGAGCCCTACCTGATGGCTGTCTTTCCTGTAGAATAGGGCACATACGTTGCCTTCTGCTTGGAAAGATAAACCAGCATCAACTTTGTCTTGTTAGGCAAGATGTGTTCCATGAGTAAGATTTATTTCATTGGATACTTTATTGCAAAGGAAAGGATTTCATTTCTGCTCCTTATCTTAGATCCTCTTTCTAATGCTGAGGGGAGAAGGAGACAAGAGACACGTTGGTTGCCTCCGGGTCATAGCACAAGTTGGTCAAGCAAGGCAGTTTGGGATCAGTTTTGCTTTTTACCCAGAATCAGAAAGTTGTGCTTAATTACTCTGACACAAGAAGCTGTTGACCATCCCTAATGCAGAAGTCAGTGGGATTGAAGATTCCTTAAGAAAAGAATTGGAAATATATTGACCCTGGCTCTACTCATTGAGTGATTAAACAGTTACTGAATTCCTGGTGAAGGTCCTGTATTTCCTGTTTTATGTAAGACTAATATTTTCATTGACTAAATGAAAACGAGTTTGATACTAAGGTGTGTAAACACATATAATCATGTAAAATATTTTAAGAACTGACGTTTGATTGTCCTTCATGAAGAAATACTAATGGTAGGCTACTTTTAAGCTACTTAAACATTCATGAAATGTTTAGCACTGTTTTGTAAATCCTAACTGCCATCTGGGCAACTTCCTGGGACTCGGTTTTTCTGTGGTGGGTCTTGCTCTTCCCACACTGAGGGCCTCTCACACCGGTGAGGGAGGCTGTAACGTGCCGTTAAGGACCCTGGTCTGATTCCATGGCATGGCATTGAATCCTACGTCCACCCTTTACAAATTTCAGGCCTTGGGTAAGGTACCTCACTTCTGGTTCCTCAGTTTCCTCATATATGGTGTGTGGAAATACAGAGGTATTTTGAGCCTTAAATGAGACTATGTATGCAAAGTACTTAGAACAATATCATGCTAATAGCAAACACATGCTAGGCGTTTTTCTTGTGGTGCATGGTTAGGGGTATTATGAAACCAAAAGAAAGTAGATACGGTTGTGGGAATTAAGATACCGAAGAGAAAGCCGCCTTGGCATTGTTATTCATCACCAGGATCTTGATGCTCTGGACGAGTACTAAAAATGCTGCGTACTAATGTTTAGCTTGATGTCTTGTTGCCCTGCCTCCGTTGATAGCACCTCGCTTTGGTTGCTGTCTTCCCCACATCTGATACCCTACCTTCCCCCTTCCTTCCCCAGGGGTGGGAATTCTCCGATTCTCATTATTATGTTCTTCCTAACAATCAAGTCGGAGACAAACTATGGAAGACACAAATCCCTATCTGATCTGTTTCTAGAAGGTATGGTTTAAAAATAGTGGGCACTTATGACAGCTAATTTTGTTGTACTTTGTTATTAAGGGAAGATGATGTTAATGCCAAAAGAGTAATAAAAAATCAATTAAATTCATTTAGGGAAATTAAAGTGCCGACAAGTTCGTAATGGCTTTTCTGGTTGTTAAATGAGATTGACATGGATTAACAATTGGTGGTGGACAGAAAGTTGCTGAATTTACTGAAGTATATTTCCATTAAAACGACAGCTGTGTATAAGAGCCATCACCAAGGCATTTCGTCACGGGGCCCGCGAGTGTGAAGGAGAGAGCTAATCAAATAAGACAAGTCGTACTTAATTTTAATTAGGTAAATTCCCCTTCACGTTTTAATCCCGTAAACTCAGTCATGGATGGTGTAGAAGCTAGAGGCCAGGCATCTCATTGTCTCATGCTGGTTTCTTTTTCTAAGTTATATAAAAAAAATCCCATAGAATTAACTTTTGCATTTGACTATGCATTCTGAATTAACCTCTTTAATGAAAATAGTTTGTCATCTTTTCAGTGTTTGAAATTTTGTTTCAAACACAAGTCATCTTTACAAACATGTACTGAAAATCTTATAGTATAACTTGCGATGCAAAATGAAATCGGTTGCAAGGGGTTCATATCGGTGAAATTGTTTAGATGCTGACCTAACAATAGAGTGTATTCTGGAATATGATTTCTGTAGCCCATTAAAGCTCTTTTAGTTTTATATGTGCTGTTTGTTGTTCGTTTTTTGGTTGCTGCAGTGTGGGGATAAATGGGATTCTGATCTTTGTTAGTTCATTAGATTCTTGTTTGACGAGGATATTGGGGGCTGGGAGGTACCTGATAATCAAGATTCTGTTGACATTTTCTTCCAGTTAAATAGACAGCATATATCACATATGGCTGTTTTTTGGTTGATGTCCATAAAAGCGTAACTTATGAATTCTGCAGCAGCCTGTGAGTTTTAATGAACATTTTGTATGGATTACTGTCTTTGAATTGCTCTGCTAAACACAAGCAAGATACAAAGATGCATTTTTATTTTTAAAGGCCTTGCCTTTAACTTGTCAATAATGGAAGAGGCAGACAGAGAAACAATAGTACAAAGCAGGAGGAGATTAGTTCCAGACAGAGATAAAATGATTTCGGTGGAAAAAACTGAGAACTGCTGAAACTTGACATAGGAGCTTGACCTGAAAGAAGGATTTTGATGCACAGAAAGTAGGTGGCAGCGTCCTTCCAGGCTGAAGTGTGAAGAAAGGTGTGAGTGAGGGCCCCAGTTCGGGAGCAGTAGAACTTTGGTTTAGTACAGGGCATTCGAGTGGGAGCTTTAGTTAGTAGGAGCTGAGTCTGGAGACCCAGTCTCGGTCACTCAGACACTTCTTAGCACCTGCTGGGTGCCAGGAGCTGGCTGCATGGGCCGAGGCGACAGTCATGGTGGACGCACCCCTGCTCTCTGGGGCGCTGAGCTGGGGGAAGTGCAGGGTCTGGCCAGGAGGGAGACGCGAGAATTAGGGGGCTATCATGTACTTTTAAGGATGAGAGTCATACGATCTGACGAGGGCCTCGTGAGGAAAGGTCTGGTGAGCTGAGTCGAGGAAGGTAGGACAGAGGAAGAGGCAGCAGACGCAGCGAGGAGGGAAAGAGAAGCCTGAGGTGCGGAGATTTAGGGAGCAGGCCAGGGGGTGGAGCAGGGAGGGAGCAGAATCGCCCACGGTGCGGAGATCTGGAAGGTCTAGGTCAGTCACGAGCCATCTCTTTTTAATACGAGAACCTTTTCGAGGGAAAAAAAAATGTTTGTGAGCTGTGGTCTCCAATTTTCTCATCTTCAGATTAACTTCTTTTCCGTGTGATGTAGTAAAAGCAGGTGCGTTTGCGACCAATTATCTGTGAAATAGAAGATGGTCTTTGAGCAAACCGGTATTGTGTTTTATCCTCTAAAACGTGGTCGTCTGGGCACAATAGGACAACAGCAGCACTGAGACAGCTATCAGTTACCATGTAGGTAGAGCGAAGGCCTTCCCTGTTACCTGGGTGGATCCATACGCTTAGTGCCGGGCTGGCTTGGGAACATGGAGGGTATTGTGTGGTGGGGTGCAGCCCTGCGTGCCTTGCTCTCTCCCTTTGGGGCTGGGAATGGAAGCCCGTCACGATCCTTCCATAGCACTTCTGTTTCCTTACTGGGCGGGTTTGGAGTGTGGGGTCCTTCTGTTTGGTAACAACAAAAGGGAAGCAGAAGAATATGGAAGAAGTCAGTGTATAGGGACATGGTTGGTGACTTGCCTGAGAAGAACGTAATACGTATCTAAGGAGTTTTTTTTTTTTTAATTTTTTTTAATTATTATTTTTAATTTTTTTTTAACGTTTTTATTTTTGAGACAGAGAGAGAGCATGAACGGGGGAGGGGCAGAGAGAGAGGGAGACACAGAACCGGAAGCAGGCTCCAGGCTCTGGGCCATCAGCCCAGAGCCTGACACGGGGCTCGAACTCACGGACCATGAGGTCGTGACCTGAGCTGAAGTCGGACGCTTAACCGACTGAGCCACCCAGGCGCCCCGAGTTTTGTTTTTTTTTAAACCTCTTCAGGCACTGATAGGTTTTAAGAAGACCAGTGATTTTTAGTTTAGTTCAGTCACTGGTTTTTGACTACCTGCCTTGTCCCCCTATAGAATTCCCCCTGGAACACGGACCGTAGTAGAGTAGAGTGGGAACATTTTTAATTGGTTGGGTATAGTTAGTGGTGTTTAGCAGCAATGTTAGCACACCTGTGGGATGATGGCACGCCTCGTAGTGACCGTAAGGGACCCTGTGGGATCGCGGGATTGCCGGATGGAAGATGGCTGATGGGGCATGGCTGGTTGAAAAAAGTACACAGGTAGTTGCAACAGCTCCTGTCGGTGGGGTCGAAAATCACTGCCTTGATAGAGCTGTGTGTCTCAGAAGAAGTATAACCATCAGGTAGGCAGACCTGGAGTCCGGCGGATCTGGGTCCTGCTTTCACGTGGCTGCTGTATGACTTTGGACAAAGTGCGGTAGATGGAGTAATTGAGCCCACCGTTGCACCTGCTGTTACCGCGTTAAACTTTGGTGCCGTGGCCACATGTCGAGTTGGAGCACGGTCCTCTGGCCCTTGATCTTGGGCACGGCCACATGACTTGGCCTTGGCTAGTGAAATATTAGCAAATGGCATACAGGCGGAGACTTGTGCGTTTGGGCTTGTGGTCGGGTGACGTGCGCTGAGAACACGGAGTGGGGTGAGACACACGATGGACCCAACCCGTCCGAACCGAGAGCCCTGTGGACCAGCGGAGCCACTGCAGCTACAGACACACATGTGAGAAAATAAATGGCGGTCCTAAGCCGCTGTGATTTGCGGGCTTGCGCTGTAGTATCACCGGGGCAGCTGAGAGCTAACAGCGCTGTGCCCACGTCTATAAAACAGGAATAGTATTGCCTGCCTTTCGCGCCATTGTTCTGTGCCTAAAATAAAACAGTCCTGTCCGTACAGTGCTCAGCTCCTAGTAAGCAGGTGACAAATACATTGCAACTGTGTTTAATAATGAAAAGGTGAGATCTACATGCAAAGTAAGGGCACACGGTCTGCGCCCTTTACTAGGCATCACCTAGTAAAGAGAAGAAAGGTAGGGCTCTGACATTGAATTGTCTCTGTACCGTAAGCTCGCTTTGGTCCCGGGTGCTTAATGTTTATTCATTCAATGTGTGTATTAGTCAAGGGTCCTCCAGAGAAAGAGAGCCGGCGAGAGATATAGGTACCTTCTCGCCTCTCCTCTCTCTTTTTCTCACGATTGATGGATTGGTTTCCTTGTTTTAAAAAACTGGCTCTGGACAATGGAGACTGGCAAGTCTGAAATCTGTAGGGCTGGGCTTCTATGGCATTCTGGAGGTGGAGTCCCTTCCTTGCTAGGAAACCTGTCTTTGCCCTTGAGGCTTTCACCTGGTTACATGAAGCCCAGGCGTATGTGGGTAAGCTGCTTTCCTTAAAGTCACCCGATAATGAATGTGAATTACGTCTAAAAAACTCCTTCACAGCAACACCTAGACTGGTGTCGGACCAAGCAACGAGGTGCAGTAGCCTAGCGAGGTTGACACACAAAATTAACCATCATGACAAGTATTTGTAGGCTTTCTGTTGTGTTACTGGACTGGACACACAGAGATTAAGCCAAATAGACCTGGTGCCTGCTGGCAGGGAGTCAGAGTCCCGGGACTGTAACCTTGTTTCATTTGTACAGTAACTCTAAAGACGTGCATTGTTTATTTCCCACCGTTTAGCAAATGAGATAACCAGATGCAGGGTAGGAAGTCACTTAGCTAAGGCCACGCGTTTGTCTGATCCAGGGACCTTTTTACCGTCTCCGTTCCCTGTGCCGCCCCTCTGGAGAGATGTTCCCCCGATGAGCATCACCACCGTTCTGTGAGATGCCGCTTCTGTGGGATTCCCTGGCAGAAATGGACTCAGGATTCCTTGACTTCATGCCTGGATAGCTGTTAGTCAATTAGATTAATGAAATGGGAATTTATCGATATCAGTTTTAAATGCAGCAAATGCTGAAGGCTTTTCTGTGTGCCCATTTTATATTATCAGATGACATTTCCCAGGAGCGGAGTTAACAGAGTTAGACCTCGCTCTTCTACCGTATACCATAATTAAGGTTCTTGCCAGAAACCAAAATAAATCTATTGCACGTGCCTGTGAACAGTAGATTAATTGTGCGCTGCAGTAGAAAAGTCAGCCTCGTGTGCAAAATGGAGATATTGATTTGTAAAGTTTATCCCCCCCCCACCCCCGTTTGCATCCTGTTTTCACATGTTCCTTCCCTTTTGTGTACTCATTAGCTGGTTTCAGATGCCCATGTTCTTGTCTTTAGTTCATGTATCTAGAGGAAGGGCCCTTTCTGATTCACTTACCATTATACTGTAAGGACACAGGTATTGTTTAAATGTTGCTGGTAGCAGGCCATCTTTGTGGTGAATACGTTGTGTGGTTTGCTGTTTTAAAAGTATACTTTGGTCTTGAGTCATAAAAAACACGGTAAAGCACAGAGCTTGAATGCATGGCACAGTGTATTTTTCCATATGCGTGATTCTGTAACTAGTATTCACATCAAGATCTAGAATATTCCCAGCACTTTCTTATGTGACTAGCTTCTTTTGTGGAACATTGTGTCAGCAGCATATGGCATTTGGTTTTGTTTGTTTGTTTGTTTGTTTTCCTTCATTACTGTGAAGCAGCATAGTATGCACTTTACCCCTGCTGCTGTTGAGGGACATTTGGATGGTTTCCAGTTTTTTGGTGATTTTGCGTAACGCTGTTACAAATGTTTTTGCCTGCATTTTTTTTTTTTTTTTTTTGATGAACGTAAGTATCTGTACCTCTTAGAATATGATCAGGAGTGAGATTGCTTGATCCTAGGGTGCACGTATGTTTAGTTTTAGGAGATACTGACAAACGGGTTTTGAAAGCGGTTATTCAAATTTGAACCCTTGCCAGCAGCATATAAGTTAGTTCTGCCAGTTTTTCATCCTCATCAACACTTGTTTTTCATCTGGTTTAAAAACTGTGTAGATAAGTTCTCTTGAAGACATGTATGGAGTTGTATCAGTTACTCTCCTGACAGTAGTCATTATCACGTGCTGTCCCCTTAAGATTAGGTTCTTGAATTTTGTGCGGTTCCCGGCAAGCCCTTTCCTTAAGCTCCCACAGATTATTTTCTGGTGATCTTCTCTTCGAATGCCCCCAGATGTTTGGATGTTGAGGTGGAGTCAATGTGCTTGTAATTGCATTCGCTGGCCGCCTGGGAAGTGCCCCAAGACCAGGCGTGAGTTTTTAGGCCAGATTTTGTGCTAGGGAAATAAAGAGAGCTCCTCTGACTTGACATTACGTCCCACCGTGTTCCTTTACAGCCCGAGGGAGACTTTGCAGGCTGCGGCGAAGGTGATGCTGGCGGGGTTCTGCGAAGATAGCAGGGGAGTAGGCGGAGCCCACGGCATCGCCACACCTTTAGCAGCCCCAGCCCCTCTAACAAGTCTGAAAGTCAACTTGATTTGTAACCTTTTTTTCCTTTTCGGATTGTAATACAGGTCTCCCTTGGCTACGTATCTTACTTGGAGATAGAAATGATTTCTCTAACTTTTGTCCTGACCTCGTTTTTGCTTCCAATTGCGACTATCACCAGGAGCCTTTAGGGGTGTCTGGGGCTCGCGGCTAAGAAGGTGGTGCTCGGACTTCTTTCCGCAGGCACCTGTCTGTGCCTTTCAGTGAGTTTGTTTGCTGGAGGCCTAGAGTGCCGAGCGTGGCCTGCGGGAAGAGTGTGGAGCACCGTCATCAGGGACCAGGGCATCTACTCCCTCCTGGGTTCCCCTCCAAGTCTGTCAGTGCAAGAGGATCTAGATTGTCTGGCACGCAGCACTGGTGGAAAGAGTGTGGCATGTGGTGAGCTAGTCTCTTCCTCGTCAGGCATCGTCTTGTGCACCCGAGGCTTTGCAAACCCAAAGGCTGAGAATGGACTGGACCGTCTCTGTTTTCTTCAGAGATCTTGATCCTGGGGAGATGATACAGGATGCCTGGCTGCTTGAGTGGGACCCCTGTGCTGGAGCAGGGGTGGGTGGGAGAGCCCATCTGTTAATACTTTAAAATGTTATTTGACTTCACTTTCTTGGTACTGTTCGTGTGTACTGTAAGAATATATTGTGACCTTCCATATATGATGCAGTTTGTTTCCCCTTCAGGGAGCTGTTATGGTAGTGGAGGGAATAGCTTGAGTTGAAGGAGAATTGAAGGGGGCACTGTCTTGTGGTTTTAGACCACAAAAACTAAGTGGGTACCTAGGAGGAGAAAGCCACGCGACGGACTCCCCAGCTCTCCACCGTGGACACCACCCTGGCACCAGGCCCAATTTTCCAGCTGTTCTGGGCCAGTGAAGGTGAACCACCGTGTGCCCCGGGAGCGTGGCCGAGAGGGAGTGAGCTTGGGTGCAAGAACCAGTTGCTTTCCCTGTGGCATGCTTTCTGAGTGAGGGGCCACGGAGGCTGCTGTGACCAGACGTGCCAGTACGTGGGACTGCTAATCTCTAGGACCAAAGGCAGGGGCTTGTGATATGTTTTGGGGAGAAGACACCGAGTTGGGATAGACCAGGGGCCTCAGCCACCTGACTCCTTTCCAAACAAGGGCCACTCTTGTAGATGACCAGCCACTGCCCCCCATCTCCCTGTTTATCCAACGGTTCTATGTGTGCAGGAAGAAAGATGTTTCCCTAACCCAACCCCTTGGGCAGGCAGGTCACTAAAAATAGGAGAATTAAAGTTTAATTTGTTGTGAAACATGACTGAATTCATTAAAAATGCATTTGGGTTTTCCTAAAGGATTTAGCAAGAGAAGGATTTCTCTCTTCTTTTGATTATTATGATATGAGAACAATAACCGTGTTTTCTTGCTCTCTTTAAAATGAATAGTTGGTCTATCACAAAGAGGGTTGGAGTTTTTAAGGGGCATGGTCTGGAGGAAACAAAAACATCAAAACTTTTATATTAAAGATAGTTTTTCCTCATTTCCCTTTCTTACTAGTAGATGTGCTTACAAAACCATGAGATTCTCCCCAAACTCCTACGAGATCTTCAGTTCTAGAAATAGGAAGGAATTCATTATTGGAGAAATTCAGGCACAGAGAGCCACAAAACGACCAAGTGTTTTTCCTTAACTGCACCAGTCACCTGTATCACTAGAGACTAAATTAGCCAGTGGGTTAGGTGCTTTGGGCCACTAAAACTTTCCATTTCGGACATTGAAAGGCACACAAGGTAGTTTTATTTACTTTAAAATGGGAATCCTAAGAGTGAACACATAGTTTACTGCTGTGCTTTTCAAGTTAACTCTTTACTTATTGCAATAATCCACATTATTATACAGTAATCGTGTGAAATCCGATTTCTACACTTGTGATTTTTTTCCCTTCTATTTCATGTTTCTAGACTTCGTGAGGAGTTAACCAAAGTAATGTGGTACAGCCCTTGCCCATCTCTGTCTTCTTTGTTGAGCACATCTGTTTGTGTATTTGCATTTTATCTCCCTCTCAAACTTTATAATGTCTCGCACTGTAGGTTTGGTTTTCACAGTCTTTAAGCCTGCGCCTCTCAACCTGGGCTGAGCCTCAGCTGGGCTGAGTGTCTGGGCGGCTTGTGTCCAACTGCTGTTCTGTGCATTATCGCATTGTTTCTTTTCTGTCAGATGTTAATTTTTACAAGTCAATATCTTGTAGCCAGTATAGTACTTTTTTAGTGTAGGAGCAACAGTTGAAAACGACACATTTTTAACTCGAGAAATAAAGGGAGAAGTCCTCAAGAATATCTTTTTGTGTAAAAGGGAATTTTCATATTTTAATTCACGTAGCATATGTCTCTGGGGCTGAGTTGCTTATCATGCTGCTAATTGTTTCTGCATTTAGGCCTAAGGGAAGTTTAGATAGTCTTTAAAAGCATCAACAAAGCAGCTTCCAAATGTTTATCAAATTATTTAGAATTGGACATGTGTTTTATACTCCAAAGAATGTCTTTCTATTAATGACTAGTTGAAGATCGATTTCTTTTATATTGTAAGTGTTCAAAATAAAATTTAATTTTATTCAAAATTTATTTAATAATAAAATATATATAATGAATATTTACATATAAGTATGTAAATATATTTATATATAATAAATACATAAAATATAATAAATATAATTAAGTATAATAAATAATAAATATATAATATAGTAATTTAAATATATACTTAATTATTCATGATTAATATTAATATCATATTAATCATTAATACATTTATTTATAATTAATCAATATATTTGTTGATAATTAAATATATATAATTACTTAAGCATATATTTATATAAGAAATAATTATATATAACATATATCATATGTAAATATATACATTTATAATAAATAACATTTATTTGATAATTTAAATAAAATTTAAATTTGATTTATACTTCTGCCAGTGGCAGACTGATTTGCTGCAAACGAATTCACCTGATGAGCATTAGAAAAGCTAAAAAAAAAAAAAAATAGGCCAAATCTAAACAAAAACTTGTGTTTGTACATGCATCTTCATAGTGCTGTTCACAGTAGCCAGAAGGTGAAACAATTCAAATGTCCATGATTGCATGAATGGATAAACAAATTGTGGTATATATGCACACGCGTGGAGATACACACACACACGCACACACACACTCACAACGGAATATTATTCAGCCAGAAAAGGAATAAAGCACTGTCGCATGTTACAGTGTGGGTAAACCTCATAGACATTATGCTAAGTGAAAGAAGCCAGACACAAGATGTCACATGTTGTGTGATTTCATTGGTATGAAATAGCCAGAGTGGGTGAATCCGTGGAGACAGCAGGTTGGTGGTTGTCAGGAGCTGAGGACAGGGGGCGCTCAGGAGGAACTGCTTAACGGGGCTGAGGTTTCCTTTTGCAGCGATAGGAGTATTTTAGAACGAGGTAAAAGTGGTGATTTTACAACATTATAAATGCCACTACGTTGTTTAAAATGGTTCATTTCATTGAATTCTGCCTCTGAAATGACTTAAAGAAACGATTTTTGAAGTGCTTTGGAGGCCTGTGGACTCAAGATCCCAGAGGAGTGAGCCTGACTATTGGCCCTGCGTTTCCCCTTGAGGCATATTCCTTTAACACTGAGTAAAGCTTCTAGAAGACTCATGGGTGGCAGAACATAAAAATGCAGTTCAGATCCCACCAAAAACGAGCGGTTCTGATAAACACATGCTGTTATTGGGGTTACCTAAAAGATTATGATCTGGAAATACGAGTGAGCAGGAAATAGGCCAACAGTGGCAAGAACAGAAGCCTGGCACAATCCCTTATTCAGTCGGTCAGGCTTCCCTGCCTGAGCTGCCTGCCAGAAGCAAAGTAAACTTCCCTCTGGAGAAAGATAACAGTTCCTCAGAGTCTCTGATGATCTTTACAAGTTTTCATGCCCAGTTTCTAGACTTCAATACAAAAAATAGGGGCGCCTGGGTGGCTCAGTTGGTTGGGAATCTGACTCTTGATTTCGGCTCAGATCATGGTCTCTCCGAGATCAAACTCCACATCAGGTTCTGTGCTGACAGCTTGGAGCCTGCTTGGGATTCTGTCTCTCCCTCTCTCTCTGCCCCTGCCTTGCTCACACTTTCTCTCTCTCTGTCTCTGAAAAATAAACATTTAAAAAAAGTTAAGTATTGGTAAGTATTGGTAAGTATTACTGAGAATTGGCGGAAAACTGAGAGAGAAAACAGACAAGAGAAACAGACCCCGTTTTGGGGTTACACTGTTATTGGTGTTATCAGAACCAGGCTTTAACTATGACTACCGTATGCAAGCAAGTAAATAATATGGAAAATTGGATTAGAATTAGGACTATCAGAGAATAGAACTGAAACTGAAAGTATAAAAAATCTGGCTGTAAAAAATTAAGACCTCAGCAGTGGGCTTACAGACAGGTTCGATACGAGGGAAGAGAAATGGTACATTGGAAAAGAGAGTAAAATAATGTCCAGCTGAAGCATGGAGATGAAAACGAATGAGGATTAAAACCATGCCAAACAGAAAAGAGCAGAAGAGACATATGGAACATGGTAAAAATGTCTACTGTAAGTGTACCTGTAGTCTCAGAAAATGGAGAGGCAGAGAGAGGGAAGGAGGTACAGTTGTGAATAATAATGGCTAAAATTGTTTACCATGAAAACATGAGCCAAAAGAAAGCTAGTGTAAGTTACTGTCATCTAAGTAGACCTGAGACAAGGATCATTACTAGAGATAAAGAGAGAAGGATAGTTATTCTAAATATACAGTTAATTCGGGGCGCCTGGGTGGCTCAGTCGGTTAAGCGGCCGACTTCGGCTCAGGTCACGATCTCGCGGTCCGTGAGTTCGAGCCCCGCGTCGGGCTCTGTGCAGACGGCTCAGAGCCTGGAACCTGTTTCAGATTCTGTGTCTCCCTCTCTCTGACCCTCCCCCATTCATGCTGTGTCCTCTCTGTCTCAAAAGTAAATGTTAAAAATTTTTTTAAATATACATTTAATTAATAAATAGCTGTAAAAATTCAGAACTAAAAGAAGAAATTGATAAATTCATCATCATAATTGAAAAATTTTAATACCCCTCTCAGTAACTGATAGAACAGCTATACCGGCAGTCCCCCAATATTTTGGTCTTGGGTCCCTTTTACACTCTTAAAAATATTTATGAACATATGTAAATGTATTTTAAACAGTAGGGGCTCCTGGGTGGCTCAGCTGGTTGAGTGTCCAACTCTTGATTTCGGCTCAGGTCATGATCCCAGGGTCATGGGGTCGAGCCCCTCATTGGGCTCTGTGCTCAGTGTGGAGCCTGCTTAAGATTCTCTCTTTGTTCCTGTGCCCCCTACCCCACTCGTGCACACATTCTCTCTCTCTCAAATAAAAAAACAGTAAACACAATGCATGTTCATATAAATAACACATTTTTATGGAAACTAACTCCATTTTCCAAACAAAACTTTAATGTGAAGTGCCATTACTTTATATTTTTGAAAATTTTATTAATGTCCAGCTTCATAGAACACATAGAAGAATAGAAGATACAGAAACAGAAGACAACATATCTGTTTTAAGGCACTGTTTTGGTTGAAGTATATAAAGAAAATCCAGCTTTACAAAGATGTATAGTTGGAAAAGGGAGGGCTGTTTTAATGGCTTTTCCCGTTATTGTGAGTATTCTTTTATACCCCAACTTGACAAGTGCTAATTTCTTTTTTTTTTTTTTTTAATTTTTTTTCTTTTTCAAATTTGAGAGAGAGCATGAGTGGGGTATAAGGGCAGAGCGGGGAAGAGAGAATCTCAGTCAGGCTCTATGCTCAGCGTGGAGCCTGACATGGGGCTTGATCCCACCGCAACCCTGCCATCATGACCAGAGCTGAAATCAAGACTTGGACACTCAGGCAGCACCTGGGTGGTGGCTCGGTCGGTTAAGTGTCCGACTTGGGCTCAGGTCATGATCTCACAGCTTGTGGGTTCGAGTCCCACATCAGACTCTGTGCTGACAAGCTCAGAGCCTGGAGCCTGCTTTAGGTTCTGTGTCTTCCTCTCTCTCTACCTTACACTCTATCTCTGTCTCTCAGAAATAAATTTTAAAAAGTTAAGAAATTGAAAACAAAAAACGTTGGATGCTCAGCCACCAGAGCCACCAAGGCTCCCCAGACAAGTTGTAATTTCTTAAAGCTTAGTTGCAAAGTGGAATCTGAAACCATTTCAATGAACTTTTCATAGTATACTATGAAATCCATTTGTCTGTCTTGTATTTTGAATGATCTTTTTTTTTTTTTAATTTTTTTTTTTCAACATTTGTTTATTTATTTTTTTGGGACAGAGAGAGACAGAGCATGAACGGGGGAGGGGCAGAGAGAGAGGGAGACACAGAATCGGAAACAGGCTCCAGGCTCCGAGCCATCAGCCCAGAGCCCGATGCAGGGCTCGAACTCACGGACCGCGAGATCGTGACCTGGCTGAAGTCGGACGCTTAACCGACTGCGCCACCCAGGCGCCCCTTGAATGATCTTTTATTCACGCATGATTTTTTTTTTAACACTGTGCATTGGGTTGTTTGTAAAATATTTGTCCAGTGAGTCAGGCAGATTTTTCAAATATTGACACTTCTCATCACTGTCAGTCTTATCAGAAAATACTGGGCCACATTAAAATGACACTCTATTTATCAGGAAAAGATCATTGAGTTTGAAATGGCAAGCCACAAGAAGATATTTGTAATACATGCATCTGACATATAATATTCATGATATTAAAAAAAAAAAACTCCTTGACAACAACAACCATAATACCAACATCTCACTAGAAATGTAGGCAAAAGACATGACGTGCACTTCACAAAATAGGGTATCCAAATGGCCAAGAAAGAAAGAAAAGATGCTTAGCCTCATTAGTCATCAGGAAAATGCAACAAAGCGCAATGAGATACTAACTCACACATACCCCAGAATTAAAGGGATAAAAATATCATTATTGACAGCAGGGGAGAATATTAGGACTTACACTCTGCCGGTGGGAGTGTAAATTGGTACACCAATATGTAAAACTGTTAGATGCTGAATATTTGCATCCAGCGATTGCATTCTTGAGAGTATAACCAACATAAATATGGCGGGTGCAGCAGTCTCCCGGTATCCAGGGAAGATACAGTCCAGATCCTCAGTGGATACTGAAACCACAGATACTACTGGACCCAATGTATGCTATGTTTTTCCTATACATACGTACCTCTGATGAAGTTTAATTCATAAATTAGGCACTGTAAGAGATGAGCAACAATAATAGAACAGTTACAATAATATACTGTAATAACAGTTATGTGAACGTGGTGTTTCAGAATATCTTATTGTGTTGTACTCACCCTTTTTGTGATGATGTGAGATGGTGAGATGCCACTGGGATGCGATGAGTGGGGTGATGGCACAGGCACTGTGACGGGGCGTTGGGCTGCCCCGGCCTTCTGCCGAGATGTCAGAAGGAGGGTCATCTGCTTCCAGACTGACCAAGGGAAACTGAAATTGCGCAAAGTGAAACCGTGGGTAAGGAGCAGGGGACTGCTGTCTATGTGTCAAAAGACGTATGTAAGAATGCCCATGGCACCCTTATTCCCAACAGCTCCAAGCTGGAAACAACTCCGATGTCCTTCGGTAAGAGAACAGACCAGCAATCCATGGGGTATTCTTACAGTGGAATCTCACATAGCAATCAGAACTATTGTTAGACGCAGTGATACGGATACATCTCACAACTAGTGTTGATTGAATAAAGCCAGGCACAGAAGAGTACGTAATGTATGATTTCACGGTTTATCAAAGTCAAAAAGAGGGGCGCCTTGGGTGGCTCAGTTGGCTAAGCATCCGACTTCAGCTCAGGTCATGATCTCATGGTTCATGCATTTGAGCCTGGCTGTCAGCCCAGAGCCCACCTCGGATCCTCTGTCCCCCGCTATCTCTGCTCCTCCCCTGCTTGTTCTCTCTCTCTCTGTCTCTCAAAATAAATAAACAAACTAAAAAAGGTAAAAAATATGAAAAACTAATCACCTATAGTGTAACAAGTTATAATAGTGGTTATAACTATTATATAATATATATAAAATTATATTATATAATATATATAATTATATATATATATATAGTGGTTATAGTGTAGGGAAGATGGTATAAGGGTGGGGGAAGAGTGTGGGAGGGCACATAAGGAGACTTCACTTGGGGATGCATTGGGATATTCACTTGGGGTTGATTTAATTATTTGTACACTTCTATATATGTTATACTTTAAATAGTTTACCTAAAGAGACATTAACAGTTAAGAAAGAAGTGCAAATTAAGAAGTTACCATATGCATATTGCAGGAAGCTCACAAAGATAGCTAAACATGATGCCCACAGTCATTCTTTTGGCATATTGTTTAGAATCCCTTCCCAAACATTTACAAATAAGGCTGCTACAACATAATGGGTGGCCTAAACAACACTTATTGTCTCACAGTCCAGAGGCTGAGAAGCCCAAGATCAAGGTGCCAGTAGTTTCAGTTCCCTGGTGAGGGCTCTCTTCTTGGGTTGGAGAGGGCCACCTTCTTACTGTGTCTTTATATGGTAGCCTCTGGTCTCTTCTTCTTATAAGGACATTAACCCCGTCATGGAGGCCCCACCCTCATGACTTCATCTAGACCTAGTTACCCCCCCTCCAAAGACCCCACCTCCAAATACCATCACATTGGGATTAGGGCGTCAACATATGAATTTTGGGGGGACGCGTTTAGTGCATACATTGCTTAGCTCTCTTAGTTCCTTCATTTTCTCATTGGTAAAACAAGAGTTATAATAGTGCCTATTTCATACTGTTGTCTTTAGGGTCAGGTAGATAATGTATTTAGTGTGCTCAGAGTGGTTCGTAATTAGCAGCTAAAGTTATTCATTTGACAAACACTTGCCAAGTTTCTAATAATGTGCCTGGCATTGGGCTAGTCATGGAGACACAGAAATAAATAAGACAAAGTGAACTCCTGGAGGCCTCCGTCTAGCTGTATGTGCTGTCCAGCGTGGAAACTACTATCCAGATGTGGCGATTCAGATTAAAATTAAATTACATTAGAAGTTCGATTTCTCAGTTGTACTAGCTACATTTCAAGCGCTTTTGTAGCCATACGTGGCTACTGGCTACCATATTAGCGCAGATAGGAACATTTCCACCATTGCAGAAAGTTCTGCTGAATGGTGTGGACAAAGGTCAGCGTATGGTGATAGAAGTGGCTACTGACAGGTGTTCTGGTAGAGGCGAGATGAGCCGTTTTGAAAAATGATTTTCAGGTGGAAGAACAGGGAGAAGGCCACTCTGTACAGTGAAAGCACAAGGTCACGGGGCTTCGAGAGACCTTTGACTCGCCTGGAGATCCGAAGTAGTCCAGGGTGCCAGGAACGCAGAATGCAAAGGGTGGTGGCTTGGAGATGGGACAGGAAGAGAAGGTACAGACTCAGTTCTGAAGGGTGGGGAGGACGCCCAAGTCAGGAGTTTTTCTGCAGGACACTTCGGAGCGCTCTATCTATTACTTCGCTCACGTCTTGAGAGCTACTGTTTCTTTTATCAATTTACCTAACAAAAATAAAACTGTCCTAGTGGGAAAAAATACTCTTCCTAGTCTTTCTTTTTTCTTTCTTTCTTTTTTTAAAAACATGGTGGCAGTAAATTTTTATGTTGGCAAGTCTGTGCTGCTTTTTCTTTGTCGTTTCTTTTTTTTGTTGTTTAATTTTTTTTTTCAACGTTTATTTATTTTTGGGACACAGAGAGACAGAGCATGAACAGGGGAGGGGCAGAGAGAGAGGGAGACACAGAATCAGAAACAGGCTCCAGGCTCCGAGCCATCCGCCCAGAGCCCGACGCGGGGCTCGAACTCACGGACCGCGAGATCGCGACCTGGCTGAAGTCGGACGCTCAACCGACTGCGCCACCCAGGCGCCCCTCTTTGTCGTTTCTAAGCAAACAAAGTGTCCCTTCTAGAGACTGAGATTTTTTTAATTGTGTTTTATTTTTGTTTTCCTGTGGTTTTATTTTTTTTTAGTTTTAAATATAAAATGGTGTCAAATAATTTTTGTGTATCTGGAATAGGGCGTCTAAGTTTTATATACATACATAGATATTATGTATCTACATAAGTTTATATATATGCTAAGGATATATAAATACATATATAAATACATATGCATACATACATATTATGTATATACATTTGTGTTACTTATGCATATAAATGCTAGCCTAGTACTCCCTACACCATTTATTAAATAATGTTTCCCTTCTCGGTGATGGATTCTTTGTCATGTATCACATTTTTGTGTATAATGAGGTTTATTTCTGAGTTATTCTGTTCTATTACTCTTTCTTGTGTCAGTGTAACATTGTTTATTTATGCCACAAAATTTATTAAATATCTGTGTGTATAAATGAAAAATCATAATCATTTAGTTTCTCTTTCTATGTTTGTTTGAAAATTGAAACTCATCTAAAATATATTAAAGACTTGAATTTAAGAACTGAAACCATAAAACTCTTTTTATGAGAGAGAGAGAGAGAGAGTACACATGTGCTTGTGCATGAGCAGGGGAGGGACGGACAGAGAGAGGGGAGGACAGAGGATCCGAAGTGGGCTCTGCGCTGGCAGCAGAGACCCCAGTGCGGGGCTCGAACCCACAAACTTCCAGATAATGACCTGAGCCAAAGTCAGACACTTAACCAGCTGAGCCACTCAGGTGCCCCTGAAACCATAAGACTGTTAGAAGAAAACATATGCAGTTAGCTTCTTGACATCGGTCTTAGCAAAGGAAGCCATCCATAAAGTGAAAAGGCAACCTACTGAATGGGAGAAAATAATTTGCAAATCATTTATCTGATAAGGGGCAAATATGCAAAATATATACAGGGCTCATCCAACTCAACAGAGAAACTACAAACGATCCAGTTAAAAACATGGGCACAAGATCTGAATAGACATTTTTTTTCAAAGGAGACCAATAGATGGCCAACAGGTACATGAAAAGACAGTCAACATCACTAATCCTCAAAGTAATGCAAATCAAAACCACAATGAGATATATCACCTCACTCCTGTCAGGATGGTTATAATCAAAAAAGGCAAGAAATAACAAGTGTTGGTAAGGATGTGGAGAAGAAGGAACCTTTGTGCACTGTTGGTGGGAACACAAACTGATGGAGCCACTGTGGAAAACGTAATGGAGGTTCCTCAAAAAATTAAAAATAGAATTACCGTATGATCCAGTAATTTCACTTTTCAGGATATAGCTGAAGAAAACAGTCACGCTAACTTGTGAAGATATATGCATTCCCATATTTATTGCAACATGATTTACAATTATTTATAAGATACAGTGGTAACAAGAGTCCTTTGTAGGTGAATGGATTAAGAAAGTGTGTGGTTTATATACATGTATGCATATATATATGTATACCTATATGTGTGTATATATATGTATGTATACATATGTGTATTATATGTATTGTATACCACACACACAAACACACACAATGGGATATTATTCAGCCATAAAAAAGAATGAGATCTTGCCATTTGCAACAGTGTAGATGGATCTTGAGGCCATTTTGCTAAGTGAAATAAATCAAAGAAAGACAATACCAGATGATTTCACTTATGTGGAGCCTAAAAAACAAAAGAAATAAAAACCAGACTCATAGACCCAGAGAACAGACCGATGATTATCAGAAGAGAGAAAGGCTGAGGGGGTGGGCGAAATGGGTACAGAGGGTCGGAAGCACCAACTTCCACTTACATAACTAAGTCATGGTGGTATAACGCACAGCATGGAGAATCAGACGATATATTACCTTTGCATGGTGACAGATGGTAGCTGGACCTAAGGTGGTCATTTTGTAATGGGTATAAATGTAATGCGTGTAAATCCCTAGGTTGGCTACCTGAAACTAATATTGTATGTCAATTACACTTCAATAAATAAAAAAAAAGAAAATTGAAACTCATGATTACACAGCCCTAGTGACTGGTCTGAGCTGGCTACATCCTACAGCGTGTTCCTGCAGTCCACGCTGGCATGGTATTTACTATAAACTGCATTCACTTATGGTATGTCGATCTTACAAAATGTGTCTGCTGGACCTTTGGTAAAAGCCAGCCGCACCTCATGGATGGTGATTCCTTGGGCGCCTTTAGTGCACAGCTACAGAGAGTGGAGAGGATCTTCTGTAACTGTGTTATCCTTTGAGATTCATGTTTGTATAGTTTACTGTCACCATGTTAACCTGCAGTGTCAGCTATACAGAAAAAGTTTTATTACTGACATTTTATCGATTGGAAGACTCAGTTAAAAATACCTGGCAGGTGGAGGGTGCTTTACACGAACTAGCCTAGCTAGAATTGCCCTCAGTGCTTTCCCTTCCCCTGGCATTTCTGTGCGTGCCCCTGTATGCACACAGGCACACGCTGAGGAGTGGGGTTGAGGGGTGCAGAGGAATAGAGCTTGTGGAAGCTGTGGTAATCCACAAATGTAATTCTTCAGTGGGTCATAAGGGGACCACGGCATGGGTCTTGAGGCGGGCAGCTTGAGCAGCATTCGAAGCATCCCTTAAACGTGGCCAATAGCAGCACCTGTTGAGTATCACGTGTCGACGGTGTGCCTTTGGGCAGGTCATTTACATAACGAGAAGTTGTGTCCGTGTTTTGGAGGTTGCTCTTAAGATTATTTTCTCAGTTAGAAATTCAGGTATTATCACTTAGTTTAAATGGAATAGCATTTACAAAAATTAGTCAACTGCTTTATTTTTTTTTAAGTTTATTTATTTTGAGAGAGAAGTAGAGCAGCACCTGTGAGCAGGGGATGGAGAGAGAGAGAGAGAGAGAGAGAGAGAGAGAGAGAGAGGATCCCAAACAAGCTCCGTGCTGAGCGCCCAACGCGGGGCTCGATGCCGAGAATGTGAGATCATGACCCGAGCCGAAATCAAGAGTCAGGTGCTTAACCAACTGAGCCACCCGGGCGCCTCTCAACTGTTCTAAAGTGTTGCCCTTCATTCATTTGACGTGAACGATTCCCAGGGGGACATCGCTCTCATTCGTAGAGAGCTTTAGCGTTCTGAGAGCACCTTTCTCGCCTTATCCTAGTCGATGCTTACAGCACACCTGTGAGGTGGGTATTAAAATTAAGTACGTTTTACAAGGGAGGAAACCCAGGTTGACAGGGAGTAAGAGGCATCCCCAAGCAAGAGTAGTTTCCCTTTCTTGCCCACCATATGTCTCAGATTTGTCAGAGTTGCCCCAGAGCTATTCCTCAGGGTTTTCTCTAAAATGAAAGCAGACAGAATCACTGTAATTATAATGGTGACCCATCTGTTGCCATTATTCCTGTTTATAAAGATTGGTGATGTAACTGTATTTAAAATTGCCCCTTTGCGGACCGTATTTATTTTCATTAATGATTAGCGATTATAAATGCATTGCAAACACACAACCGTAGTGAACACTCCTTGGGACCCTTTATTCATATAGATGAGCTTTCCCTTAGATTCTGTCCTGGGGCCAGCCTCTTGAATTTGGTCATAAGTAGCCTTCCCATTGCTGTCTGCCCACGGGGAGGTGGCTTATTAGAGACGGCCGTGGAAAAGGGGCCCCGGGCCCATTTGAATCAGCTGCACCGAAAGAGAACCCATGATTTTATAGATGAGGCTGCTCCATTTCCCGCCTTTAGAAAATTTCAGGCATTCACCACTTAATGTCACCACCTCTTACAGTTCTCCTTTCCAGAAGGGCTGCACTCACCATGTGGCTCTCACGAGGGCTCTTCTACATGACTGAATATTCGTTTTGATGCTCTCGTGTTGTGTAATGGTGGGATTTGCTTTTGGACTTTGCAGAGCGGGTCTCAAACGAAGACAGCTCAAAGTCCATGAATATGGACATGTTTCTTTCATATCTTTGGTAAATATTGACTGAAAGGGTTTAGATCGTGCTTACAGTTAACTAAATTTAAAATACGCGTGCACACCATAACCGTGAAGGGAGATGCGTGGCTAGGGAAAAGAGAATAAAAACACATGGTAAAATCTCTCTCAGAAGGAGATCCTTGGGGCTCCTGGGTGGCTCAGTCAGTTAAGCTTCCAACTCTTGGTTTTGCCTCACAGTTATGATCTCACAGTTTGTGAGTTGGAGCCCCGTGTCTGGCTGCCTCGCTCACAGTGTGGAGCCTGGTTGAGATTCTCTCTCTCTCACTCCCTCTCTCTCTGCCCCACCCCTGCTCACGCACAGGCATGCACTCCCTCTCAAAGTAAATGAGCTTTAAAAATTTTTTCTAAAAAGAGGGAAATCCTTACTATTTTTCTTATTAGCATTTTCTGTTGGTCAAATGGTAAACAAAGCGACTCATAAATACACAGTAAGCGTCCCCCCTCGATGTGGCAGAACCACTGTGCCCCAATTAAATAGCTCTTTGGTGAAAATCTTGTTGATATTCAAGCCTGGCATTTTACCCTTAGCCCAAGTAAACTTCCCCCGCCCCAAGCAGGACCTAGGAAATACTTTTGCCCTCCCAGATAATGGCTTCTCAACTAGCACCAGTTGGAATCGATAATTCTGTGATCTGATCTCTTTGTCTTTACTTTTTGCTTTCTGTGCTTTATTGACATTTCATTCCATCACTGCATTCTGAGATAATGAAAAGTCTCCCTAACCTCTGTGCTCATTTAGACCATTTACCTGATGGAGGTAGCTGGATGGCTCACCTACAAGGTCTGTGCCCAGATGGTTGGGTCACGTTGGGATGATAGGTGAGCACTGGGTGAACTCAAAATTTTAGAAGGATTCGTGGAACAAGACAGTCTCTAAAAGAAACTGTATGAAGCAATTATCTATCTGAATTTTCACTTACAGGCTGTGGCAGGATCTTGCCAAGTTGCGTATTGTTTCCAAAGTAAGAAGAAACACCCGAGTGGGGTGTGGGCCTTGTGGATTCACATTCCCGGCAGGTCTCCAGCTGCTGCTGGTGTTGTTCTGCTGGTGTCGAAACCTTGAGAACTTGTGAACTGAACAACCCACTTAAGCGCTCAGTCCCCCCGTGTCAACTCTGCCCGGTAGGCTCAAAGTTCCCCACCTTGAGGAAGTTTTGTTAGAAGTTGGAGGTAAAGTGGCAGGCATGGGGACGCAATGAGAGTAGCTGGTGCTACTGTTTCTGTGATAATTGCTAACGTTTTCCCTAAATACCAATCGTGTCAGGAAATATGTAAGTAACTACTGTGTGCCTCTGCTAGGGGCCTAATATGCTTAATGAAGGAGGAGATGAATCGGATATCCCTGTCCTCAAGACGCTTATAATTTAGTGAATAAATTATGCAAGTGAAGTGCAGGATGTGGTCATCAGGATAATGGGGAGACGAGACTGTAGAGGGATTATTTTTAGCTGGGGGATTGGGAGAGCTTCGTGGAGGAACTGTATTGATGCTGGACGTTAAGGAATGGCTGGGATTTCAACATGGCGCTGGGGGAGCAGGGCACTTCCGATGGGGATGGGGGGCGAGGGGAGAGATCCATGGGCCTGCTCAGACTGTGGTTTGGGTACAGAGGTTTGCCCTCAATTGGAGCATAGGCCACAGAGATAAGATTAGATAGATGGGCTGGACTCAGATTCTGGAATCTGTTGGATTCTTTCATTGGCTTCTTTAGCCCTGTGAACATTTGTAATTAAGTTTTGGAAAGCTCACAAGTATCATTACCTTTCCTCAGCAGACTCTCTATTTCCTGAGCCTTATTAGTAAGGCGGAGGGGGGGGGGGGTTGAGACAGCCCCCTCGGCCAGGTTTCTGCAAGATTACAGAATGTGGTTTAAGTCTTAATGTTTTGTTGAGAGACAAGGTTGCTTTACCTTTCTGATTTGCCTTGACCCTGTGGGATGCCCTAAGGACTCTGGTCAGTGGAAACTAGGGACAGTCATCCCATGGTCTAAAGTAAGGATCAGTGCATTAGGGCCCATAGGCCAGTCTGGCTTACTATTGGTCTTTGTGTGGCCTGTTAACTAAGGATGGTTTTACATTTTTAAATGGTTGGAAAAAAGATCAAAAGAATCATATGCTGTGAGAAGTGAAAATTATATACAATTCAAATTCCAGTGTCTATAAGTAAAGTTTTTAAAAAAAATGTTTAATGTTTATTTTTGAGAGAGAGAGAGAGAGAGACAGAGCGTGAGCGGGGGAGGGGCAGAGAGAGAGGGAGACACAGAATCCGAAGCGGGCTCCAGACCCTGAGCTGTCGGCACAGAACCTGACGCGGGGCTCGAGATCATGACCCCGAGATCATGACTTGAACTGAAGTGAGACGCTCAACCAACTGAGCCACCCAGGCGCCCCGAAGAAGTGAAGTTTTATTGGAGTACAGCCAAGGTCATTTGTTTATATATTGTCTATGCCTGCTTTTAATTTATTTTTTTATTTTAGAGATAGAGAGCAAGAGGAGACAGAGGGGAAAAGAGAATCCGAGGCAGGCTCTGTGCTCAGGGTGGAGCCTGACTCAGGGCTTGATCTCAAGATCCAGGAGATCATGACCTGAACTGAAATCAAGACTCAGCCACCTAACTGACTGAGCCACCCAGGCACCCATCTTGTTGAAACACCAGTTGCTAGGCTCCACCCCCCAGAGATTTTAATTCCAGAGGGTAGGGCTCAAGAATTTGCATCTCTAGCAATTCCTAGGTGATGCTGCTGCTGCTGGTCCTGGGACCACCTAGGAGACCTGCTGGTCTAAAGCAGAAGCCGCTTAAACTTTGACATGCTTGGGAATCACTTGGCGATATTGTTAAAATGCAGGTTTTGATTCATCAAGTCTAAGAGTCTGCATTTCTTTTTTTTTTATTTTTTATTTTTTTATTTTTGGGACAGAGAGAGACAGAGCATGAACGGGGGAGGGGCAGAGAGAGAGGAAGACACAGAATCGGAAACAGGCTCCAGGCTCTGAGCCATCAGCCCAGAGCCCGACGCGGGGCTCGAACCCCTGGACCGCGAGATCGTGACCTGGCTGAAGTCGGACGCTTAACCGACTGCGCCACCCAGGCGCCCCTGCATTTCTTTTTTTGTTTGTTTGTTTTATATTTTTATTTTATTTTTTTAATATGAAATTTGTTGTCAAATTGGTTTCCATACAACACCCAGTGCTCATCCCAACAGGTGCCCTCCTCATCTATACACAATGGAATACTACTTGGCAATGAGAAAGAATGAAATCTGGCCCTTTGTAGCAACGTGGATGGAACTGGAGAGGGTTATGCTAAGTGAAATAAGTCACACAGAGAAAGACAGATACCATATGGTTTTACTCTTATGTGGATCCTGAGAAACTTAGAAGACCATGGGGGAGGGGAAGGGGAAAAAAAAAGGGAGGGAGCCAAACCATAAAAGACTCTTAAAAACTGAGAACAATCTGAGGATTGATGGGGGGTAGGAGGGAGGAGAGGGTAGGTGATGGTCTGCATTTCCAATAGGCTCCAGGACTAGTCTTGTATCACGCGTCCACCTCTCATACCCTGGGCAGGTGTGGCTCACTTGGTCCTGTTTTGGCTGGGATGTTGGTGGAGCCAAAGGAGCAGACTTCTTTCAAGAGGGAGCAGCATTTATGTGAGTGGTTTGTGAGCAACTATTTGGGGAAATAGAATTAACTGGAGGCTACAGGATGGTAAGTGGAGAGATATGCTGGGGCTGTTTTTTTTCTGTTCATGGAGAATTTTAATTGCCTTTGATGCCACGTATATACATCTCTGAATAAGCAATAATTACAATACTTAACTAAATATGTTTCTTTATTGTGCTCGAGTTCACTCTCATTACCGGGGCTTACATACAGCTTAACATTACTTTATATGAGCATCCTGATGTGAGCCCTGAATTTGTTAATTAAAATTTCGCTGGAATTTAATGTTTCGGGTATTAAGCGATGTGGCTACAGAGGGACTGTCTGCTTCTTGAAAGGAGGGGGTGCTTTGAAGGCCTGGCACTCTGCCCCTAGGTGCCAAATACGTGCAACCAGGGAGGGAGTTAAAGATCAGGGCTGGACTCTTGCTTCGGAATGCACAGGTCAGTGTTGATTTTATGGACAGGTAGTGTTGAGAAAAAAAAAATTGTGGATGTAATTTTATAATTTCATTTTGATGAAGTACCAAAAACTTGCACATCCAACATGTTTGTGAGTGATGGATTCATTGAAAAGAGGAGTCTCCAAAGCATCCACCAAAGTTACATGGGATCTTTTGGGTTTTGCCAAAAAAAAAAAAAAAAAAAAAGAAAGAAAAATGTTTGTAACTGTTAATGGAAACAAATGAGTGAGATGTTACTGTGGCCCCACAGCAGCCCTCTAGTAAAAAGCATTTTTTGAAGTACACTCTTAGTGTGTAAAGAATCTAGCCCATAGCACCCGTATCATCACCTCCCCCGTCCTGCCTGTGCTAGTTAATGGACATTTCAAGCGTTGTATTTAAGGAACACGTGAGAAGTCCATTTTTTGTTTGATTTTGCTTTGCATATCCTTCATCAGAAAGGAGAATAGTAAATAATTGTATGCCACTCTTCCTTCAAGAAGGGTTTGGAGGGGATGTTTAGAACTCTAACCCATTAAATCTTTTTTAAAAAAATGGGATGGAGTTGGCTACAAGGTTAAAGTTTCACACAGGATTTAAAGACACCTTCCTAATACTAATTTGTTGAGGACAACGGGAGAGAGAAACACGTTATTGTTCTCGGCAGTTGTATGTTTCAGTGAGTTGGTTGAAATTATTGTTTATGCCTTAAGGGAACTTTTCTTTAGAAATTCAAACCGAATTTCTTTAGAAATTTCTTTAGAAATTCAAGGCCGTTGTTTTCTTGTTTCAAGATAACGGTTCATTTTCACAGACTATGGATGCAAGGAAAATTATTGAGCATGATGTTAACTTGTTTTCATTAGCAAGAGAATTTTACTGTACTCTGACCTCTAAACTCCTTCAGAGTGGGAACTTTGTGCCCAGATACTCTCTAAAAGACTGTCTACTGACTTCTGTGACTTTACACATACCTCCACACAA
Source organism: Prionailurus viverrinus (assembly GCF_022837055.1). Classification (NCBI taxonomy): domain Eukaryota; kingdom Metazoa; phylum Chordata; class Mammalia; order Carnivora; family Felidae; genus Prionailurus; species Prionailurus viverrinus. The sequence goes on from NC_062561.1 coordinate 8,436,948, forward strand.
ATAATGTTACCTCCTGGTGGATAGGAATGTTTTCAGATGGTTCTAAATAACTTAAGTAATTTTAAATAATCTCTCTATTTTAAGAAGGTAAGGCTCAGGTCAAAAGGTAGAAGTTACAGGGAGGCAATTTTTGGTTCTAGAGAGGAGGGAACTTTATAACTCGTCGGGGCTGTTCAAAAATAAAAGGGGCTGTCTTGTTAGATAGTGACATTCCCTTCAATTAGAAGTGCTCAAGCAGATGGCAGGCACCTACCTGCCAGAGATTCTGTGGGTGGGATTCACTATTAGGTAGGAAATTAGTCTTGTTGGCTTCTCAGACTTTTTTCCTCATTTCAATATTGTTTATTCCTATAAATCTCATAAAATCGCTGCTTCCAATCTGTTTAAATGTCAGAGTAGGCTTTATAACTCCGTTGGCAACATATTTTAGAGCACTGTGGTGGACATGTAACACGTAACTTTCATCATGATAATGTCAGCCGTTGCTCGTTTCACAGGTGTTGGGGGAAGGAAAGGAACCAGCTTTTTCTGGGCCCGCGTACAGCTCTCTGTGTTGTGACAGATGTCCACTCTCCACTGCCCTCGTTGGAGCTTTTGTATCATAAGCTCAGTGCGGAGTCCAAGTACAGATTGGGGCTCCTCCCCAACCACTGTTGTGCTATCAACTCTTAAATCTTAGGAGTTGCTCAACATGCCTGAGCTTCATTTTCTTTTTCACCTTGCAGTGTGTGTGTGTGTGTGTGTGTGTGTGTGTGTGTGTGTGTGTGTGTGTGTGTGTGTGTGTTTTATAGGATATAGAAGAACACAGATCTAAGTAGTTGGATATATATGTTCAAAACTGTTTTTAATTATGAGAGCAACTTGTATGTGTATATATCCATATGATCATATGCACGTTGGGTGTTCTTTGGGATTTTTTTTTTCTGTTTGTCCTTACTCTCCCTCCACCACTGTAGGTAACCCATGTTAATTACCTGGTACGTATCATCCGGGGCTTTCCACTATGCCCAGATAACCATATATGAACATACAAACATGCGAATATATGAGGATTTGGGACTAGTAGTTTCCTTTATTAACTCAGTATAATATTTGACACACTTAATTTTCTTATTTAACAGAACCTCCTAGAAGTACCTCCAATTCAACTAGGATGGCCCTATTTTTTCTTTTATAGCTGTATAATATTCCATGGTATAGACCCCAAATCACTTATTTAATAAACATTCATTTTGTTTCCTTCTTTTGTGACAAACATCATTTATATATCTATTCTTTTGCACTGTTTTTATTTTTAGGAAAATGTTATAGTAGTTGGACTCTCATCAAAGTATATTTTTAGCAATAGATGCTGCTAGATTGCTTCTAGGATTTCTGTAACAATTTACACTGTCACCAGCAACTTAAAAGAGTGTCCTTTTCTTGACATTTCTGTTAGCAATAGGTGTTAATCTTCCCTGTAATTTTTGCTAGTCTGGTTCGAAAGAGTCTGAGTAGTTTTCCATATATTTGGTCTTTTGGATCTTGGCTTCTCTGCAAATTGCCTATTCACATCTTTTTGCACATTTTTTCTATTGGATTATTTTCCTTTTTGTATCAGTTTCTAAGAGGGTTTCAAATAAAATTGATGTTAGAATTTAAAATGTTTATTGCAGATATTTTTTTCCAAATTTATTGTGTGTATCTAGACCTTGCTTATGATAGCTTTTGCTGTGCATGAGTTTTAAATTTTCATGTAGTAAAATATATCTTTTGTTTTATGTTTCTTTATTTTCTTGAATAAGAAGATCTCTGTGCATCTTTAGGTTATACACACTGTATCCTAGATTTTAAGAGTTTATTGCTTTATTTTTGGCATCTAGCCTTTACTTTATCTGTAATTTATTTTTATATGTGGTGCGAGAAATTTATTTTGTTCCAAACAGTTAGTTGAGGGGCGCCCGGGTGGCTCAGTGTGTTAAGCATCTGGCTCTTGATTTCAGTTCAGGTCATGATCTCAGGATTTGTGAGATCAAGCCCCGCGTTGGGTCCTGCGCTGACAGCACAGGGCCTGTTTGGGATTCTCTCTCTCTCCCTCTCTCCCTCTCTGCCCCTCCCCTGATCTCAGTCTCTTTCTCAAAATAAATAAACATTATTTAGAAAACCCCAAATAGTTGAAAGTGCCAGTGCCGATTGTTAAAGTCCAAAAAGTATACTGAAGGGAAAGTTGAGACTTCTCTTACCAGACATTAAAACGTACTATAAAGGCTATAAATAGCTTTTCTAATAAAATCAGTGATAGGCAAATACACCGCTAGGACAGAATGGAGACTCCAGAGATATTCCAGTATACGTAAAATTTTAATATGTGACAAATTTAAATTCTGTTGGTAAGGTGTTTAAGTTTTATCATTTTCTTAAAATATCAGAGAAAAAAGGTAGAGTTTTCAGAGTATGTTCATCTTTACTAATTATACAGATAAATTTTTATGTCATTTGCCAGTAATTTCCATAGAAAAACAGAGCCTTTAGTCAAGAAATTCTCAGCGGCTTAAATGTACTCCAGTGAACATGTTAGTGAAAATCAGCTTGTCTTCAGGCTTCACACCGTGAGCGCTGACAAGTCTGAGTTAAGATCCCAGTGCGTCACTTTTCAATCTCAAAGCATTGCAGATGATACAGGCTACTCAAGTTTTCTGTGCTAAAAACAAAACAAAATCGTTGGCTTCCATTAGTTTCTCCACCCGGGATTCTGTATTCCTGGAGCCTTTGGTAGCATATCCTAAGTGAACACAACTAGACTGAATTAGGAGAGAGGATTTATTCATTTTGTTATTGTTGTATTCACAGTGACCCCTATGGGGGGTGTGGTCAGTTCTGAGAGTTTGGGGGTTGTAGGGTATCATGGTGGCCATTTCCTTGAAGACTGAAGATCTCATTTGAGTGGTGCCACGAAGCATAGGTATCGGTCTGAACATGTAGATATTTGGGGCTTGGGGGAAATCACCCTTCCAGGGACATGAATGATGGAAGCAGATGTGTATGTGGGATCCTGTGGTGGATCAGTTCTGTGAGGCTGGGGAGGGAGTGATCAGGTTAGAAGAAGTGATCAGAGTTGGGGACTCCCGCATGAGACTGAGTTGGTTTCTGAAAGTTCACCTCGAGGGTGTTTGAAGTGGCATAATCCAGGAGTCTCTTCACAACCCTGACTTCATTTGTCGTGTGCTCTCTTGACTGGCCCTAAAACAGCCATCATTCACTGAACAATGACAGGTGCCAGAATTCATTAGGCACTTTCTATACAAAAGCCCTGGAAAGTCCGTCAGTAGGTCCCGGTTTTACATGTGAGAAAATGGAGGTTGGAAAGACTGAATTTCCCAATGTCATGTGTGTTCGCAGAGGTATGATTCAGACTCCGGTCTGCTTGGGTCCAAAGACTATGCTCTCTATGCCCTGCCACACTGTCTGCTTCATGTGAGTCATATCCACATGCCAGCCACCTACCTGGCATCGAACCGTTTTTCTGAAGTTGCCCATAACGTAGCTTACTTCCTGGATAATGCCTCCCAGGAACAATTAAATTGAATTAAAAGTATAAATACAAACTTAAGGCAGATTTATAAGTATCTAGAGCAGGCTTTTGTGTGGCATGGCATTTAAGGAAAGCCTTTATCTTGTTAGCATTACGCTGCACCGGCCAGAGCCAGCCAGATGGGAATGTGGTGGCCCACTTAGGCTATCTTTAATTGCTCGCTATAAATAGCTTAATGGCACTGCCGTAAAAAGACTGATGTAACTGAGGAGCTCAGAGTGACCCATATATGTGATGTTTTCTAGGTGTCTGGGAAAACTGATGCGCATGTAGGAGGTGGTTTTCTCTGCTGAAATGAAGTCTTAATTTCAAGGCCATTTCATTTCTTACCCACACCTCTCTTCAGATCCCATTCTCTCCCTCATTCCTTTTTGTGCTCCTCTGTGGTGAGATCGTAGCTGGCACACTGTGTCTCTCACATCTCAGCCACAGACTCAGTACCCTTGACCTGGGACTGGAAGAGAAGTGCCTGCCAGAGCCCAGCCTGATGCCCATAAGAGGACTCCCGCACGCTTCTATGGCATGTTCCCTGCGATGTCTGGCAGTCATGGGAACCTGGATGTCTTGCTTTGTTCTAGACATCGATGATTTCTTTTGTAATTCAAGTGTAATTAACATACGGTGTTTTATCCGTTTCAGGTGTACAATGCAATGATGCAACAATTCTATACGTTTCCCAGTGCTCATCAAGATAAGTGTGCTCTTACTCTTAAAAACCGAGAACAAACTGAGGGTTGATGGGGGGTGGGAGGGAGGGGAGGGTGGGTGATGGGTATTGAGGAGGGCACCTTTTGGGATGAGCACTGGGTGTTGTATGGAAACCAACTTGACAATAAACTTCATATTAAAAAATATATATAGAAGTGTGCTCTTAATCCCCTTTATTTCACCCATCCCTCCACCTGCCTCCTCTCTGATAATCACCAGTTCTCTGTATTTAAGAGTCTGGTTTTTTGTCTTGTTTTCCTTTGTTTTGTTTCTTAAATTCCACATATGAGCGAAATCATATGGTATTTGTCTTTCTCTAACTGACTTATTTCACTTAGCATTATACCCTCTAGCTCTCTCCTTGTTGTTGCAAATCACAAGATCTCATTCATTTCTATGGCTGAGTAATATTCAATTGCATACCACACCTTCTTTACTCATTCATCTATCAATGGACAGCTGGGTTGCTTCCATATCTTGGCTGTTGTAAATAATGCTGCAATAAACTTGGGGTGCATTTATCTCTTCAGATTGGTGTTTTCATTTTCTTTGAGGAAATACCTAATAGTAGAATTACTGGATCATGTGATAGTTCTATTTTTACCTTTTTGAGGAACCTCCGTACTATTTTCCACAGTGGCTGCACCAGTTTACACTCCTACCAGCAATGTACAAGAGTTCCTTTTTCTCCACATCCTTGCCACCACTTGTTATTTCTCGTGTTTTTGGTTTTAACCATTCAGATAAATGTAAAGTGATCTCTCATTGTGGTTTTAGTTTGCATTTCCCTGATGATAGTGATGTTGACCATCTTTTCATGTGTCTCTTGGCCATCTGCGTGTCTTCTTTGGAAAAATGCCTGTTTAGGTCCTCTGCCCATTTTTTAATTGGATTATTTTTGTTGTGTGTGTTGAGTTGTAGAAGTTCTTTATATATTTTGGATACTAACCCTTTACCGGATATATGATTTGCAAATATCTCTTCCCATTCAGTAGGTGGCCTTAGGATTTTGTTGATGGTTTTCTTCAGTGTACAAAAGCTTTTTATTTTGAGGTGGTCCTAATAGTTTAATTTTGCTTTTGTTTCCCTTTCCAGAGCACACATATCTAGAAAGATGTTTCTGCAGTGATGTCAAAGAAATTACTGGTTTCAGGAATTTTCTGGTTTTATGTCTCCTATTTAGGTCTCTAATCGGTTTTGAGTTTGTTTTTGTGTATGGTGTAAGAAAGTGGTCCAGTTTCACTCTTTGGCATATAGCTGTTCAGTTTTCCCAGCACTATTTGTTGAAGAGACTACTTTTTTCTCCCACTGTATGCTCTTGCCTGCTTTGTCATAGACTAATTGACCATAAAACCGTGGCTTTACTTCTGGACTCTCTATTCTGTCCTAGTCATCTATGTGTCTATTTTGTGCTAGAACCACACTGTCTTGTTTACTATAGCTTTGTAGTATATCTTGAAATCTGGGATTGTGATACCTCCAGCTTTGTTCTTCTTTTTCAATATTGCTGTGGCTATTTGGGGTCTTTTGTGGTCCCATACAATTTTTAGGATTTTTTTGTTCTAGTTTTGTGAAAAGTGTTACTGGTATTTTGATGGGGATTGCATTAAATGTGTAGATTGCTTTGGGTAGTATGGGCATTTAAAAAATACTGGTTCTTTTAATCCACGAGCATGGAATATCTTTCCATTTGTTTGTGTCATCGTCAGTTTCTTCCATCAGTGTTTTATAGTTTTGGGGGCATTGGTCTTTCTCCTCCTTGGTTAAGTTTATTCCTAGGTATTTTATTCTTTTTGGTGCAATTGTATATGAGATTTCTTAATTTCTTTTTCTGCTACTTCATTATTAGTGCATAGAAATGCAGCAGATTTCTGTACATTGATTTTGTATCTCTGACTTTACTGAGTTTATCTATCAACTCTAGTAGTTTTTTTTGGTGGAGTCTTTAGGGTATTCTATATACAGTAAAACCTTGGTTTGCAAGCATAATTCATTCCAGAAACATGCTTGTAATCCAAAGCACGTGTATATCAAAGCAAATTTCAAGAACCATTGGATCAGTTGTGATCATGTGATGTTTGGCATCAAGTACTACTCACGTTGTAACACCTCGCTCATTTATCAAGGTAAAACTTATTAGCAGTATTTGCTCGTCTTGTGGAATGCTTGCAGAACAAGTTACTCACAATCCAAGGTTTTACCATGTGTGGTATCATGTCATCTGCAAATGGTGGAAGTTTTACTTCTTACCACATTGGATGCCTTTTATTTCTTTTTCTTGTCTGGTTGCTGCAACTGGGACTTCCGGTACTGTGTTGGATAAAAGTGGTGAGAATGGACGTCCTTGCCATGTTTCTGATCATTTTTTTCACCATTGAGTGTGGTATTAGCTGTGGGTTTTTCACATATGGCCTTTATTATGTTGAAGTATATTCCCTCCAAATTTACTTTGTTGAGAGTGTTTATCATGAATGGAAGTTGTACCTTGTCAAATACTTTTTCTGCATCTCTTGAGGTGATTGTCTTGATTCAATCACTAGATCATCTCTGATGTAGTTCTTACTAGCCTTCGCCAACCCATACCCCCAGCCCCCAAGCAGTAATTCCCCTTGACGTTCCTCCCCCTGCACAGGTTGTAAGTCCTAACACATGAGCTCAGAATGGTTGCAGCAACCCGCTGCTCCTTCTGGTTTTCTCCGTGCCCCACCCCTGCTATATGTTGGTTTTCCACCTTTGTGTGGAGCATCCCACCAAGACTCGGTAGGTTTTCTCATCAGAGGCTCCCTTTTCAAAGAAAATGGAATCTAGAAGAATTGGAGATTGGAAAGGCCAGATGATTACACTGAAAGGAGAGGGACTGATGGGTAGAAAACATGTGGAATAAAGACCCAAACTCTAGGAAGAGTGTACATGATTAGAAAACAACACTACTAAGAAACTGGACCCCGTAAGTTAGAAGATTAAAGGGAGAGAGAGGGAATGAGGGAGGGAGTGTAGGAGGCAGTCATGGGAAACTGGGTAGATGAGCTGGTGGGAAGAAGGCCACCTTAGAGAAGATGTGATGATTTCCATGATCTGGGGCTTTGCATCTGCTTTTTTGTGCGTGCCAAAAGGTAGCACCACATGGGCACAAAGAACTCTGGGTTTGGAGACACTGGGTTGATTCTAACTAGATCAAAAATCAGTTCAGCACTTGGGTCCACAGATGCTGGTAACTGGGGCATAGCATCTGGTATCTTTCCCTTTATAGAGATAGTCTTTTCCTTATGCATAAAAATCATTATCAGTAGTGGTATTTGCCATTCATTGACCATCCATGTTGCTTTTGCAAGTGGTTCATCAAAACTCAGTAAAACTAGGTTATTTTCTTTATTTCAGGTAACTTGCCAAGGCTACGCAGGTGAATGTAGACCTCTGACTTTAACCTTCACACTCTTTCTTCGGGACCAAGTGGTCTCTCTCAGGAGCATAGGTGGGCATGGGGCCTGAAGTCTGATGTCGAGAACTGATTCTATGTGTCATGGAATTCATGAACATAGGGGTCTGTCTATATTTTGTGATATGCACGTGGGAGAAGCCATGAGACTAAGCCCTAAGGTCAACCTTTAAGCAATTATTCACCTTGGTGAAAATGCACCTTCCTGAAAAAAACATGCCTCTGGGACATGTTTTTGAGCGTAGCACATTTCCAGATACTAACAGGCCCTCTGACCCATTGGGCTGGAATTGTCAGCTTTGGTTATGCTCTAACAGTAATAACGGAAGAGAAAAAAATGTCAGCGTGCTTATTAGATATCCACATACAACTTGTTCCTCCTGCTTAGTGAAGATAGTAGTTTAGAATCCGCAGTTTCCAGCTTGTCCGTGCTTTCAGGCTGCCCGCCCAGAGTGGTGGGTTTTAGAGGCACCCGGGGAACCTTTCCTCAGCATGCTGTAGTTGGCAAGGGTCTCCTGTTTTCCCTAGGCTCACTGCTTGCTTGGTCTGATCTCGGTGAAGGTGACCTGGGTCTGTACGTGGAGCAGCGCCGTGTGATATTTGAAATATTGTCCAACTTCAGCTAACTGGGATGTAATGTGGTGGCGGTGCATAAGCCAAAAGGACATCAGAGTGGCCCAAATAGATGCTGGGAAATTTGTGTATGAGGTGGAGAGCCTGTTATTCTTAGTCTGTTTACTACTGTTTAAAAATATCTCTCCAAGATTTGACGGTCTGGTTTCTCAGCCCGCGCACTGTTAGAAGTAGCAGATTAAAAGGTGTGGGGATTCTCTGGAGGCAGTTATGCTGACAAAAGCAAGAAATAGAAAAAGGAACAGGCAGTCGCAGGAACTTCCAAAATTGGGTCAACAGGTCCTATTTCATGTGACAGGAGAGTGCTTATTGAATAGTAAGCTCGAAGTGAGTCTCGGCGAATAAATACATAGCCGTGGATGTTTGTGTGGTTGAGCTTTGTGAGGAAGGTTAAATTCATTTTAGTGCCTGTGTTGCAGAGGGATAAGGGAATGCATAGTTCACTTGAAAGCTATTTCTAGGCTTAAGATATTATTTTAAAAAATTTGTTTTAAATTGGGGTTTGAAAAGATAGGCTGGGAAGTGTTGAAAAGACTTCTGCCCCTGGGAAGATGGCACAGGCATACTTCTCCATATTCTTCCCAAGCACAACTTAAAACTCTGTGCTTTATATACAAAACAGACGGGAGAAGGGTCTCCAAGATGGAGGGAAGGCAGCACGTCAGCTACAGATACTGAGGAATGAGACAGTGGGGAGTTCCCTGGGTTGTCTTCATCTGTTCCTATACCCCAGACTCGGAGCAGTAGAAGCCAACAACCCAGAACGATCAGTGGGCCCTGATTAAAAAGCCCCGGACAAAAGCTGGCTTTCTGTAGCCAAAGGGCCGGGAGGGGAGCAGGTCAGCAAGACGGAAAACCGTTAGGCAGTGGTCACTCTGCTGTAGCCAGACATCACAGACGACCTTGTGGCCCCGCCCCCATCCCCGCCAGCGGAGACCCAGTGGGGAGCCTCGACCTTCCCTGGGGAGGCTGTACTGATGTGTCCCAGCGCCTCTGCCAGGGTGGTGTCAGAGAAGATTCAGTAGGGAGCCTGGACTTCAGCTGACAGTAACAAGGCCCCGCTTTGCTTCCCGACTGTGGTGGTGTCAGTGAAGGCCTGGGGGAGAGTCAGGGCTTTCACCGCCTCCCAGCGGTAATGGGGCCACGCGTCCCTTCCACGGTTCACGGGAAACCTGACTCGTAGCCCAGCCTATCAGTGAAGTAATGAGGAAGTGTCCCCCCCCCCCTTCTGCCAGAGCAATGTCAGAAGGTTTAAATGAGAGGTTCTCATGACACAATACCCCAAATGTCCAGGTTTCAATGACAAGGTGTTGTCACGTCAAGAACTAGGAAGATCTCAAACTGAGAGGAAAAAGAATCTGAGATGCCACTATTGAGATGACAGAGATGTTAGAATTATCTGAGAAGGACTTTAAAGCAGCCATCATAAAAATGCCTCATCAGCACATGGAAGGGTGTTCGATACTATTAGGGAAAGGTACATCAGAACTGCAGTGAGATACCCCTTCACACCCACTAAGATGCTGTAATCTAAGAGACAGACAGGAAAGACTGTTGGCAAGAATGCAAAGAAATTAGAACCCTCATGCCTTGCTGGTAGGAATGGAAAATGCAGTACAAAAAATCTTCTTGAATGTTTATTTATTTTTGAGAGACAGAGAGACAGAACACAAGTGGGGGAGGGGCAGAGAGAGAGGGAGACACAGAATCCGAAGCAGGCTCCAGGCTCTGAGCCATCAGCACAGAGCCCGACGCGGGGCTCGCACCCACGGACCGCGAGATCATGACCTGAGCCGCAGTCGGACGCTTAGCTGACTGAGCCACCCAGGTGCCCTGTAAATTTTTAATGTTTTTTTTTTTTTTATGTTTTTTTTTTTTTTTGAGAGAGAGCACAAGCAGGGGAGGAGCAGAGAGAAGGAGACACAGAATCCGAAGCAGGCTCCAGGCTCCGAGCTGTCAGCACAGAGCCTGATGCAGGGCTCAAACCACAAACCGTGAGATCACGACCCGAGCCGAAGTCGGACGCCTAACCGACCGAGCCACCCAGGCGCCCCAAAATGTAACCACTTTGGAAAGCGGTTTGGCGGTTCTTTGAAAAGGGAAAAAGAATTACCGTATGACTCAGTAACCCCACCCATAGCTATGCACCCGAGAGAATTGAGAACATAGAGCCCACACATAAAATTTACGTGGATGTTCGTAGCAGCTCTTATATTCACAGTAGCTAAAAATTGGAAACAGTATGAATGGATAACCAATGTCTTATGCCCGTATCATGGAGGATTATTCAGCCATAAAAAGGAATAGAGTGCTGACGCATGCTACAACATGGATGAACTTGGAAAACGTTAAGCTCTAAGGGAAAGAAACCAGTCGCAGAAAGCCACATATTGCTTGACTCCGTTTGTATGGAATGCATAGAACAAGCAAATCTATAAAGACAGAAAGATTAACAGTGTCCGGAGAGAAGAGAGAAAGGGGAATGAGGAGTGGTTGCTCATCAGCAGGAGGTTTCATTTTGGAGTGCTACAAATGTTTTGGAGTCAGGTAACAGTTGATGGCTGCAGAACTTTGAACGTAGCAGAACTACCGATTTTCTAGTTTCAAAGGGTGAATTTCATGGTATGTGAATTATATCTCAACAAACACATGCAGTGTCTCAAAGAACAATTACACACAAAAGTGGGGGAAAAAGAAAAAAAAAACCCAAAGAAACAGAAGATATGGAGAAGAACCAAATGGAGAGTTTAGAACTGAAAATATAACTGAAGTAAAAAACTCAGTGGATGGGCTCAACAGAAGAATGGAGGTGACAGAGGAAAAAAAAAAGCGATTTTGGAAGCTGGAATAATAGGAGTATAGGGGCAGCAGGGTGGCGCAGTCGGGTAAGCGTCCGACTTCGGCTCAGGTCATGATCTCACAGTCCGTGAGTTCGAGCCCCACGTAGGGCTCTGTGCTGACAGCTCAGAGCCTGGAGCCTGCTTTGGATTCGGTGTCTCCCGTTCTCTCTGCCCCTCCCCTGTTCATGCTCTGTCTCTCTGCCTCTCAAAAATGAATAAATGTTAAAAAAAAAAAAAGAATAGGAATTATCTAATCTGAACAACAGAGAGAAAATAGATCAATGAGCAGAACCTCAGAGACCTGTGGGATTCTTAACAAAAGATCTGACATTGAGGTCAGAGTCCCAAAAGGAAAAGAAAAAAGCGTGGGCTGAAGAAGCACTTAACGAAATCATGGCTGAAAACTTCCTAAATTTGTCACAAGACATAAATGTACAGATTCAAGAAGCTGAGCGAACCCTACATAAGATCAACCCAAAGGAACCCAGCGTCCAACCGCATATTGTTTACTGTAGGTGTCGTGTCCTACGGTGCATCTCTGGAGTTTCTTCATCTTGCATTAGTGAAACTTTTTCTCTTTGCTTTTCAGTTGTTGAACTTCCTGATTTACATGTTAAGCTCAGAGATTCTTCCCTCCGCCGTGTCCGGTCTACTGATGAGCCCATCAAAGGCACTCTTCATTTCTGTTACAGTGTTTTGGATCTCTAGCATTTCTTATTTTTCTCCCTTCGGATTGCCATGCCTCTGCTTACATCGTCCATCTGTTCTTGCCGGCTGCCGCTTTATCCGTTGGAGCCCTTCGCATATTAATCACGGTCGTTTCAAATGCCTGGTGTGATCATTCCAGCATCCCAGCCGTGTCTGGTTCTGATGCTTGGTCTGTCTCTTCAAGTTGTGTTTCCTGCCTTTCGGTGTGCCTTGTGATTGTTTCCTGGATAGCCAGACGTGACGTCCCCGGTGAAAAGAGCTGCGGGAAATCGGCCTCTGGTGTTGTGGTGGGGAGGTGTGGGGAAGGGGAAGCGTTCCGTCATCCTGGCATCAGGCCTCGGTCCTCTAGTGAGCCTGTGCCTCTCCACTGTGAGCCTCACACGTATTTGTTACTCTATTTTTACCCTCTTAGGTGGGACAGGTTGGCTAGAGAAGGCTGGACTTGGGGACTTCCCGTTCCCCAGGTTAATTCAACTCCCTTAATGCCCCAGGCCCTTGCGCTCTGGTGAGCTTAGTTTCCCGAGGACAAGCCTTGCCAAGAACAGAGTGCTCAGGCTTAATTCAGAATCCTTCTTTTTCGCCTCCCCCACCGGAAACCTGAGGGGATTTTTTTTTTTTTCCTCCGATATTTTCTGTGGGAACCTGATCGATTGAGCTCCTAGAGGTAAAATCTCACAGTGTTGTGGGGCACCCCCCAAGCCGGAGCCTCCTGTCGTCTTTAACTCTGGGAGTCGCACACCGAGCCTCCAGCGGCCATCAACTACAGTTCAGGGTTTCCTACCCAAGCACTGGCCCCTGAGGTGGTTTCTGCTCTTGAGACCCTGCTCAGGGAGGGCGTGTTTGCCTGGCCGCCCCTCCAGTCTCGGGGCTGACGTTTTCCCTGGGTCCAAGAAGAGCCGTGGCTGTTTCAGTCTGTTCAGCTTTTACTTGTTGTTAGGACAGAGTGGGGACTTCCAAGCTCCTTACAGGTGGAACCAGAAATTGAGGTCCCTAACTGAAACTGGCTACCCATTGATTAGGAACTTCCCTTTTCTCCTCACCCCCTACCCCTGGCTACCACGCTTCTATTTTCTGCTTCTATGCGTTTGTCTATTTTTGCTAGCTGAAATCCATGGAATCATGCAGTATTCGTCTTTCTGTGACTCGCTTATCTCACTTAGTACTATGTCCTTAAGGGTCGTCTGTGTTGTCGCACAAAGCAGGATTTCCTTTCTTTTAAGACTGAATAACGTCCCATTGTATGTATATATCATATTTTCTGTATCCACTCATCCATTGATGGATTTTTCGGTGGCTTCTACATCTTGGCCATTGTGATTAGTGCTGTAATTAACACAGGAATGCAGATATCTCTGTGAATCCTGCTTCCAGTTCTTCTGGATAAATACCAAGATAGTGGGCTTGTTGGATCACATGGGAGTTCTATTTTTAATCTTTTGAGGACACTCCATACTGTTTTCCATAGAGGTCGCACTATTTAACAATCTTACCAGTAGTGTACCAGGGTTCTAGTTTTGCCATATCTTTGACAATACTTCTCTTTTTGTTTGTTTTTGATCATATCCATGTTAACAGGTGTGAGGCGACATCTCACTATTGTTTTGATTTGCATTTCCCTGACGGTTAGTGATGTCTGAGCATCTTTTCATGTATCCGTTGGCCTTTTGTTTGGCTTCTTTGGGGAAATGTCCTCGAACCTGCCGGTCTTGTCTTGGTCACCGTTGAGGCCACCATACCTAAGCAGTTTTTGGCATCTAGGGGATACTCAGATAGTTTTATAAATGAATTATAAAGTACAGTGACTGCAACTATGTCTACAGAGTTACAATTGATGTTGAAGATGAACAATTCTGTTGCCACCTTCTGTGCATTGCTTTAGGGGACCTCAAGTGAGTGGGGTTTGTATCCTTGTCTGTCTGAGCTTTAGTAATGTACAGGAAGGGGGGCGCCTGGGTGGCTCAGTCGGTTAAGTGTCCGACTTTGGACGCTTCGGTCATGATCTCGCGGTCCGTGAGTTCGAGCCCTGCGCCGGGCTCTGTGCTGACAGTTCAGAGCCTGGAGCCTGCTTCAGATTCTGTGTCTCCTTCTCTCTCTGACCCTCCCCCGTTCATGCTCTGTCTCTCTCTGTCTCAAAAATAAATAAACGTTAAAAAATAATTAAGGAATGTACAGGAAGGTTTTCCGTGTTTTTAACACCTGTTTTGGGGTTGGGAGAACCCAAATGCCCAAAGTCCCATACCTCATAGTAATGGCTGGCCTTTCGTGATTGTACGCTTCTGAACGGAATCACTACACCCCTGAGCTCAAATCCACTTCGTGTTGGCAGGGTCTCATGCTCTGCATGTATATCCGAGAGTCCCATATGTTCTCTCAGTTTCGATGTGGCTCCCATTTTAGAAACATGTGGTCTGTGTGTGATTGCTCCCTTTAGCTGATGAGCGGCACAGTAATTGCAGTCACCCTGTGGCATATGTGTGTCACTTTCCATTTTAGTAACAAAGTAGGAAGAGTCTCTTGTTATAACCACATCATCGTAATGAAGTTCAGGTGGGTGATTGTGATTTATCATCTGTACTCTCCTAGCCCTTCCTGTCAGTGTTCCACTTCCTTCTAGTTCACAAAGTTCATTTAGTAAACCTCATCCTATTTAGAGCCTCCAGAGGGAGGTAAGCAGAAGTGGTAGCAGGTGCCCCATTCAGTGCACGGGGAAACTACGACGTGGCTGTGAAATCATCTGTTCAGGTTCTGTCATTAGTGATCAGTCATCACAGTCTCCATGTTCGGACTTTAAAGTGAGTTTTTGCTCACTTTAGGTGTGCACTGATTCCCATCTATGGTATGAAACGGCTCATAACATTGGTTATGAAAAAGGACACTTCGGAGCCTCTTTGCATCAAATGTCCACAGTTCAGAACTGCATGCCTCTGTAATTCTGGAGTTTTCTAGAAAAATAGAATCCATAGGATGTGTGTGTAAATGTATATATATATATATATATATATATACATACGTGTGTATGTGTCTGGGTATATATATATATGGCGGCGGGGGAGCTCAGAGGGAAGGAGAAAGGGAGAGAAATTTATTTAAGGAATTAACTCACGGTACTATGGAAGTGAACAGGTCTGAAATCCATAGGCAGGCCAGCGGGCTGGAGGTGCAAGGAAGAGATAATGTTGGAGCTTGAATCTGATGGCAGACTGGGCAGAATTCTGTCTTAGGAAACCTCAGTTTTTTCCCTTAAGACCGTCATCCGATTGGGTGGGGCCCACGCATTATAGAGGATAATATGTTTACTCAACTGTCTACTGATTTCAGTATTAATCTCATCTAAAAATGTCTTTGTAGCAACGTGTAGACTAGTATTTGACCATATCTGGGTACCATGACCCAGCCTAGGTGACACACAAAATTAACCATTACATTGGCTTACCAGACAGTGCTCAAAGATGGTATCTTGACAAAGAGAATTCTAGTATGTTTGGTAAAAACAAAATGTTTATACTTGTCCTGGCGTTGTTAACCAAACAGTAATGGTGAAATAAAGTAATAGCTAAAAGCAAGAGCCTTTAATCCTATAGTTGTATTTATGACACCCTACAAATGGTACTTAGTCAATTAAAGCGATGACCTCACCCTTTTTGTATCAGCACCAAAATAGCAAAAAGCTACCAATTCCTAGAAAATTCTGTAGTTGCTTAGAAGAGTGGATTCTAATGGTCAAAACCGCTTATTTTAGAAGCTTGCTTGGAGGAGATGTTCAGTTTCCTTGCACATCTTCGATTTGAAAATTACTAGATTAAAAAAAAAAAACACTTTAGTTTGCCCTTGGTGTTGTAATTAATTCTTGACTCAAGAATTGATTACCCTCTTTTGAACATTTCTCAAGTTCAGAAGTTGGTCAGTGCTTGGCATCACAAACGTGGACACATTACCCTAGGGAAATAATACCCATTCTGAAATATTTAGGAAGTTTACAAATTGCGCAGCGTTTCTTGATGTGGGGGGATGACCTTCCTCAGAGGAAACCTATAGAAGCTGAATTTTTTGAGAACAGTAGCAAAATTCCCTTTGATGAGGTGTGGTAACTGTGCGTTAAGTCCTGAACACTTATTACCGTGGGCTGGCAGGGCAATAGCATTGCATGTGCTAGAAAACATTAACTGCATCATGAAATTCCATGTGAGAGATACCAGGCACTGTGTTTGCCATGCGCGACCTACATAGTTCAAGTAAATTGCTACTGCATTAATCCTATCACTGGCAGGAATCAGTAGTGTCCTTGGTCATTAAGTTGATTGTTATACAAATGAATTTAATTTCTTTTGCTTTGGACGGAGCCTGATTGCTCTATTACTATCATATCTTCAGCAGGTGCCGTTTGTAACGGGGCAGGGGAGGCGTTTGCTGAAACTGTCTATTTGTTGCCAGGAACTTTCCAGGAAGGTTAAAGTAACAAAGTGTAATTATGGTTTATCGAATAAACCGTATTCTACCCCACTTTTACCCTCCTAGGACTCTTACGAAACTCTTGATTTTACCCAGTAGAAGAAAGGGTGGAGGGGTTAAAGCACCACTGTTCGTGTCATCCATGTTACCATCACCCTCGTTGTCGTGAAAAAGTCTCTTTCATGTTTTGGGTGACGCTCTAGCTCGTCCTCACCAGAAGCACTGCCATGGCTGGTTGGCTGCATTGGAAATCGGTGAAAATGGAGGTGGGATCTTGAAATAGAGCCCCGAAGCCATTTCATTTCCCTTTGCCCAAGCTACCCACATTTACCCCTGACACCTGAGGACCTGGTCTGCGCAAGACTTTCATCGTCACTGGAGAAAGTAGCTCAGCACACGTTCCAGGACTCAGGAGTCTGTGTATACGGAGAGAGCAATTTGTTTCAAAGGAAGCACAGTTGATCCTTGAACAACATGGGTTGGAACTGCGCAGGTCTGCTTAGATGAGGAATTTTTCCAATAAATGCAGCACGGTACTGTGAGCGCATTTGCTCTTCTTATGATTTTCTTAGTAGTATTTTCTTTTCTCCAGCTTACTTTACTGTAAGAGTACAGTTTATAATACATGTAACATACAAAATATATGTTAATCGACTTTTTATTGGTAAGGCTTCCAGTCAACAGTAGGCAATTAGTAGTAGTTAAGTTTTTGGGAAATCAGAAATCACACTTGGATTTTTGACTGTGCGGGTGGCAGGGTGGTCGGTACCCCTTACCCTGTGTTGTTCAAAGGTCAACTGTATATGGTCATGATTCCTGTATGTTATAAACATCATATAAAAACATGTATGAACATGATAATGCTGAAGACCTGGGAAGAACTAAACTTTACTGTGTTATTTATTTTAATAACATTTATTGCTTTATTTTTTTGGTTATCTAAATAATGGCTTATTGTGTACACAACCGGAATATTCAGCAAATAAAAATTAACCATGATGCCTCCTTGCAAGACTATCCCTGCTAACGTTAAGGTGTGAGACCTTCAAGTCTCTTCAGGTATCTTCTTCTCGCATAGTTATATATAAAGTAATGATTCTTAATATTTTAAGCTACCGTTTTGTATCTTAAATATCTTTCTCTATAAAAAATGGTATTCAAAAATCAGTTATTAATGTTTATATAATTTTCATTATCTGGATGAACCAAACCATATTTTATACCATGAAACTGGGGCAAAGCATGAATGGAAAATTCGTACTATGTACTTAAGTATTTAAAAAATTCAGGTAACAACCTGTTAAATAAAATATATTTTATTCCCTTACTTTGAGAAATATGTTGTTGCAATGGCAACATAAAAATATGTAATGGTATGATTTTTTTTATATGAATGAATGTCAAAAAAATGGCAAATTTGACTGAATTTATTATTTTGTACTGTTACTATTTCATGCAGAATAATGGGCCAGTGATATAATTAAATCTTGATTCAGTAAAGACCATAAAGTTCCTGGGATTTCATCTTACCAGTTCAAAATTCAGACTTTAAATATTCATTAAATAGGGCGCCTGGGTGGCTCCGTCGGTGAAGCGTCCGACTTCGGCTCAGGTCATGGTCTGTGAGTTCGAGCCCCGCGTCGGGCTCTGTGCTGACAGAGCAGAGCCTGCTTGGGACTCTCTCTCCCTCTCTGTCTGCCTTTCCCCACTTGTGCTATTTCTCTCTCAAAATAAGTAAATAAACTTAAAAAAAGATCACAAGCAGCAAAGAGCAAAAAGAGACCTATGTAGGACTATATCAAACTAGAAACTTCTACACAGTAAAAGAAACAAAATGAAAAAGCAACCTACAGAATGGGAGACAGTGTTCGCAAACCACGTATCTGAGAAGGGGTTAATATCCAAAATACGTAAGGGACTCCTATTACTCAATAGCAAAATAATAGCAATGGCAGTCGTGGTATAGTAATTCAGTTAAAAATGGGCAACCTGGGGGCACCTAGGTGGCCCATTCAGTTGCGTCTGACTCTTGATTTCGGCTCAGGTCATGATCTCCCAGTTTGTGGGATTGGGCCCCGTATCGGGCTCTGTGCTGACAGCCTGGAGACTGCTTGGGATTCTCTGCCTCCCTCTCTCTCTGCCCCTCCCCTGCTGACACATGCGTGCACGCACGCGCGCTTTCTCTCCGTCAAAATAAATAAACTAAACTTAAAAAAAAAATCCAAACTTACAGAAACAGAGTTCAGTGGTGGTTGCCAGGGGCTGGGGTTGGGCTGGGGAAAATGGGGAGATGTTGGTCAAAGGGTACAAACTTCCATTTCTAGGATGAGCAAGTTTTGGGGATCTAATGTCCAGCAGGGTGATTGGAGTTAACAACACCGTATTGTATACTTGAAAGTTGCTGAGAGAGTAGATCTTTTTTTTTTTTTTTAATTTTTTTTAATGTTTGTTTATTTTTGAGACAGAGAGTGACAGAGCATGAACGGGGGAGGGGCAGAGAGAGAGGGAGACACAGAATCCGAAGCAGGCTCCAGGCTCCGAGCCAGCAGCCCAGAGCCCGACGCGGGGCTCGAACTCACAGACCTCGAGATCGTGACCTGAGCTGAAGTCGGCAGCTCAACCGACTGAGCCACCCAGGCGCCGCCCCGAGAGTAGATCTTAAATGTTCTTCACACACACACACACACACACACACACACACACACACACACACAGTTCCACAGCACACAGATACATCAAATCATCATGTTGTACACCTTAGACCTACACAATGTTATATTCCAATTATATTTCAGTAAATTGGGGTGGGAGAAAAAAAGCACTGGAGAGCGCCAAACAGAGCGAAAAAAGGCAAAATACAGATTACGGTTCACGATACCAGATTTCTAAATAAAATTATTCTTCAGCAAAGCAGCAGAATAGTCATGACAGGGACTATGTGGCCGGCAAAGCCTACGGTATTGACTCTCAGTAAACATATTTACTGTATATACGAGAAGACATTACTGTAATATACATCCTTTGCAGGAGAAAATTGCCTGCCTCTGCTTCAGAACAATGAAGTAGAACGTGAAGAGAAGCAAGACAATGGAGGCTCGACCCTGCTGGGAAATCTTTTATTCATGGCATGATTATATTTGTGTTATCTGAGAGAAGGGATTTGAAAACTCCGTCTTTATCTATCCCAGCGTCCCTGCCCGGGGAACGTCCCTGCCCTGTGACGCAGCACCCACCCCGCCCCCGCCCCCATGCTGGCAGCGTGTCCCCCACGCCTGCACTGTATCCTGAGGCTTTTATTTGAGGCGAGAGCTGTGTGACAACCCGTTTCTCTGGGGCCCCACTGGCGTTACTGACCGCAGGCGATGCTTACGGGTCCCAGTGTGCCCGTGCTGAGGGCAGGGCCCAGAGGGAGCGCGCCCATGTGGCTCTGTGATTTGCAAGGGTAGCTCGTGCAAACGGGTGTAAGAGCAGTACCCCGCATTTACTTTGTTAAATCGCTGGTGTTTTAATCCGGACTTTGCTCGCAGATCCGTATCGTACGTTCCTTACCACTCCCCCCGCCCCCACTATCAGAGAGTAGAGATTAGCGTTGGATTTGGAATTTAAAAAATGCTTTGGGAGAGCTCGATTTCAGTCATTTGAACGTTTTAAAGAAATTTGGATTTAGAGTGTTTTGTTGTTGTTGTTGTTTTAAATCATAAAAATATTATAGTGACTCAGTATGGGTGAATTGAGGTCAGACACAGGGTCCAGGGCCACTGAAAACACCAAAATGAGCTGTTTCTTAGGAAAACACGCCTCTGATTTTGGCATGGCCCTCCGTGCGTAGTCTTTGATGAGCCAGGGACTTAGAAACATGGGCATTGGAGGGCGCTTGTTGGGATGGGCACTGGGCGTCCTATGTAAGATATGGATGAATCACGGGGTTCTACTCCTGAAGCCGCGACAACACTGTATGTTAACTAACGTGAATTTAAATAACACAAAAAGGGAATGTGCAAAGGAATCCTTAGGGTTTTGTTCTGAAAAATAAACGGAGTGCACCATTCTCTCAAGCTGAAACAGAAATTTTAATGAATTCCAATTAACAGTTGAGAGAAATGTTAAACCCGTTAGGATATTCTCACCATAGGAGCTATAGAAAAATGGAATGAGCCGCAAGGTACAAATATAGTAATAACAATCTCAAATGTATATTTGCATTATATAATGGGGTACAGACATTACACTTACTGCTACTACCATTAATCACAACACCGCCTTATGCTTTTTTAAATGCTTATTAAATTTATTTTTGAGAGAGACAGAGTACAAGCAGGGGAGGGGCAGAGAGAGAGGGAGACACAGAATCCGAAGCAGGCTCCAGGCCCTGAGCCGTCAGCACAGAGCCCGACGCGGGGCTCAAACTCATGAGCCATGAGATCATGACCTGAGCCAAGGTCGGATGCTTAGCCAACTGAGCCACCCCGGGCTCCCCACCACCTTATGTTTTTATGATGCTTTCTATTTTACACAGAACTTCCCACATACTTGGGCTCATTTAGTTCTCATTAAGCATTCAAGAAAGTGTAGACAAAGAAACTGAGGTCCCAAACAGTGAAGCGACGGCCCAAGATTGGAGAGCCTCCATGTGACCGAAATGGGACATGTATTTAGGTGTCGTCTTCTTGCTGTGGTACTAAAGCTTCCTTTGCAAATAAAGTAATGGATGAAATTTGTGTGCTTTACGCTTAGACAATTCATGGTAACACCAATACCAAGCGTTAGTAGCCAAGGTGAAGTCCAACATATGAATTGTGGCTTTAGTATTCATGAGAACTTCTGAATTTCACAAGATATAGACAGGATTGAGTCCGGGCAGTGTCAGAACTCTACATACAGATGGCCTGTGGAGGAGAAGGGAATATTTGCTTAGATCCAACTGATTTTGAATACTTTTCAGCATCTTAGATCTGCACAAACAAAGCTGTCTGTGGATGGTGCTGTCCACAGATGGGGATGTGGAGGGGGATGCCAGCCCTTGGGATCAGGGCAATCACAGGTATGATCCAGAATGGCTTCTCCAATGAAGTGACCCTCCCATTCTTCCAGGACCCTGCACCACAGAAAACAGCCAGCATTATTAATGTGTAGAGGAATTGGTCCCCACAAAGTCCTTCTATGTTATTTTAGCAGGTGGCCTTGCGAGGAGTCAGCTAAAATCATGCGTATTCAGCACCAGGCAGCATTTCAACCACCAAAGCTTCAGAATAAGCAGCATGCATTTGAGAGTGGAACACTTCAACGTTCAAAAATCCCAAATGGTCTTAGGTTTTTAAAGGGTCTAATTGTAAATATTTCTAGAGAAAATTTTTTTTAATGTTTACTTATTTTTGAGGGAGAGACAGAGCGCAAGGGGGGTGGGGGGCAGAGAGAGAGAGAGACAGACAGACAGACAGACAGACAGACAGATACAGAATCTGAAGCAGGATCCAGGCTCTGTGCTGACAGCTCAGAACCCGACCTGGGGCTCGAACTCACGGACTGTGAGATCACGACCTGAGCCGAAGTTGGACGCTTAATGGACTGAGCCACCCAAGAGCCCCATAATTGTAAATAATTCTAAAAGCACAAGTGCTTTGGTTAGTATTACTTTCTAGTTCATGGTGCACGAAGACCTGATTATCCTCTAAGTCAGACCTTTTGTTGATGCCCCAAATTTTGAGAGCTTCAGCGTGTCAGGGAATGACTTTCTCATCCTTTGAGGTTTGTTTCCTGTCTTATGGGAGAAAATGTGCCCTAAAAAGGTAATTCTTTAAAAATTATTTTTAAATTTATTTTACAAAAATTTTTAAACACGTAAAAAGACAGAAAATCATTTCTCTTGTATGCACACCCACATTTAAGAGCTGCTGTAACTTTTTTTTATGATTTTTGCATCTGCTGAAGGCTTTAAAAGAAATGTTTCAGATATAGCTCTAGCCTCAAATTCTTACCTTTATCCCTTCCCTACACCCCTCTCCACACAAAAACTGCTATTCAGAAGTAGATACGAATCCTTTCCATGCATGGTTTTATCCTCTGACTAATATGTATGTATCCAAAGAAATATCAGTTCTACTTTTTGTGTTTAAACTCAGCCTGCACTCTGTACATGTAATTTGCTTTTTGTTTTTTTTTTTCAGAAGAAAACCCAATACTAGTTTTAAGTTTTATTAAAATAGATACCTGGATTTTACCGCATTCCTTTCCACTGCTCTGTGATACGAACATGATAAGAATATGGAATCTTATTTTGTCCATCTACTTGGATGAACATCGAGATTAACTCTTCACTTTTAGCAAAAGTAATGTAACACGATTTCCAACGTACACAACTTTTATGGGCACATACAGTAGGTACCCTCTAGGCTGGTCTGTTTTCAAACTGTCACATATTAAGAGGTTATGAGATCAATGTAATGGATTGTAACCAACATTAAGTAGTGAGAACAATCAAGGTGAGTTATGAATGATATATTATATAAAATAAAATTTCACCACACATTATAAGGGCACATTTTTTTGTTCAGCTTTTCGTTTGGTGTGCACGTATGCAGGTGCACTGGGTGGTGATGTCAGCCGTTTTTCTCACCGAGGATAATCGTAAGAAAAAGTGAGGCACTGGGTGGCTCAGTCGGTTAAGCATCTGTCTCTTGATTTTGGCTCAAGTCATGGTCTCACGGTTCGTGCGATCGAGCCCTGGAGTCCGGCTCTGTGCTGACAGCACGTAGCCTGCTCGGGATTCTCTCTCTCCCTCCCTCTCTGCCCCTACCCCACTTGTGTGTGTGCACACACACTCTCTCTCTCCCTCCCTCTCTCTCTCAAAATAAAGAAATAAACAAAGCAGTAAGAAAAGGTTGAAACTCACCCCTCTAGGGCATGCGTGACAAGTCCCACTGCTGGGTCACAGAGTACATACAAATTCAACTTTACTCATTATCGCCGCATTCCTCTTGAAAGTGACTTTCTCTTCAGTGTTCTTTCCCGTTCGACCACATTCTAGCCATGGGTTGTTGTGACAGGGGTTTCTAATTGTAATTTTAGCTTGCTTTTCCTGATCACTGGTGCGACTGAGAACAAGTTGTTTCTAAGTGTCAGAGCTGAACAGGGAACAGGTTTGTATATTTTATTTTAGCACAGTATTAGAGAGTCATGAGAAAAAGAGCCAAGGCGAGTGAAGAGCGGAGGTTGGGGTTCCTGCTAGTTTGACAGGGAAGAAGGCAGGCGAGAAATGCCTAGTATTTTATCTGATGTTGAGGA
This sequence comes from Prionailurus viverrinus, assembly GCF_022837055.1. NCBI lineage: Eukaryota > Metazoa > Chordata > Mammalia > Carnivora > Felidae > Prionailurus > Prionailurus viverrinus. Next base: position 8,460,574 of record NC_062561.1, read on the forward strand.
CCTCAGTCTTGGAACAGAAAGGGACTCGGATGCTGGTGTTCTCCGTTGTCTAGCACGTTATGGGAACGGTGTTAGAAGCGCTGGTTACCCTTGGTGAAAACAGATGCCCTCAGTAGCCTGCGGTTTTGTATAACTGAGTAAAGCGTGTGGGGTGTATTTGCACATGTAACACGTAGGACGCTTCTTCACTGATGGAAAGTGAAGTGATCCGGTGTTCCTGAGTCACGTTGCCCTCTCGGTCTGTCTTTAGTTTCCACGTGTGACACCTGTGTGACTGCAGGGAACCCATGAGGCAGGCGAGTGGTGGCTGACACTAGGTTTCCGGGCTGAGCGGTGATGGGCAGTGGAGGGTTCTGGAGAGGGCGGGACAGCTGTGCCCCCGCTGTAGGGGACTTTTGTGTGGGAACGTGAACCCAGGCTTGCTAGAGCCTCTCATGTGTTTTCCTAGAGAAAGTGGAAATATTTTTAACAGTTCATCTTGTGAAGTCTCCTGATTATGTTTTTAAGATACTGACCCACGTTAAAAAAAAAAAACACACACACACACACACACACACACACACAGATTAGGCCCAGCAGACCGCATCTGAATTCAGTCTGTGGGCTACCAAGGTGCAGTTTCTGTGCTAAGCGAACAGAGTTGCGAAATGACTTAAATTTTACAAATCGTGAAAAGTAAGGTTGATGGCTTATGGCCCAGTTTGTCATTTTCCTTGTTCCTAGGTAGATAGATGGGTATCGAAGGATCCGTGAAACACAGAGTACCGTTTGTCTTTGTTCTGTAGCAGCTAACGCGCTCTTGTTAGGTAGCAGGTTCATAATAAATGCTCGTTGAACAGATGAATAAATGAATAATGAAAACATACAGCTCCTGTGTTCTTTTAGAACTGACACTCTTAAAGTTAAAAGAAGATGTAGTTACTGTCTGTCGGGTTTGTGTTATTTTCCGGGGTCTAACGGCATAAAGAAGTTTCTGCTGCACAAGACTCTCCACACGTCGCACCCTGACAGTTTTACTGTTCACCAAAATGCCACATAGCTAATTCATGATTTATAAAGAGAGCTCAGCGCATTAATAGATTAGATAGTCGGTAGAATGAATAATAAATGACAGAGCTACGTATACAAAGAAAATATGCAAAGCTCTTGGAAAATCGTAGAACGGGGGCTGGCCCATCTGGAGCCTTTGCTTCCCTAGGGGAAACGAGGGGACTAAGTGATAATCCTTCAGTCACAAAAGGAGAAAATGAAGTTCCATATGGGGCATTTGATCAAGCCCAGGAAATTGCAGTGCTGAGGAAATTCTAGAACAATTACCACTCTTCCGCACTTAACTCAGTAGGCAGCCCCACGGGTTTGGTGGCAGCGGGATGTCACTGGAACCCTTCCTGTTGAGTTGGGAATGTTAGCCACGGCCTTTCCAACCCTGGCAGCGAGCGCCACCCAATCATGACACGAAAGTGTCCTGATTCTAAAATGGCTTCAGGGGCGCCTGGGTGGCGCCGTCGGTTAAGCGTCCGACTTCAGCCAGGTCACAATCTCGCGGTCGGTGGGTTCGAGCCCCGCGTCGGGCTCTGGGCTCAGAGCCTGGAGCCTGCTTCCGATTCTGTGTCTCCCTCTCTCTCTGCCCCTCCCCCGTTCATGCTCTGTCTCTCTCTGTCCCAAAAATAAATAAAAAACGTTGAAAAAAAATTAAAAAAAAAATAAAATGGCTTCAGAGCTGGTTTCCGTGCTTTCTTCTCCATTCCCCAGGCCTCCCACCCCACACCCCTCCCCCACCAAGACCTGACCCTCCTCTTGGGCAGCCCCCAGCCACTTCTGTTACCTTGATTCCTTGCTGGCCTGGGCCACAGACGCGTCCCCATGGTGTGGCAGCGGGACCCTTGCCGTCACAGTCCAGACGTCCTGGAGGTCTCCTTCCCCGATGCTCCTCCACCGTGGCTTCTTTGGGCCGTCCCTCAGCAGGAATTTCTTGTCCCATGTCCAGCACCACGGGCATCCCCTCCAGGCTTGCCTTTAGGCTGGGAAAATTCTTCAGAGCACCATGGTCACAGCTCGGCCAACCAACCCGAAGGTCTTTTTCCAATCGTTCTTCTCCTTCTTGACATCATAACCACATCTATCGAGCGCTGTTTGTGGGCCAGGGACTGTTCCACAGAGTTGATACATATCACCTCATTTAATCTTTATCACAGCCCTATGGGCAAAATGTCACTATCCCCAGTTGTTGCAGTGAGAAAACTGACGCCCGGTGACATTCTGATCACCTTTGCCATTTTGAAACTCAGCTCCTTTTTTGTTTCCATACCGGTTCATTGCAATGAACATTTCAGCACCGGTGGCCATTCGGTTATAAGGTGCAGGGTTCCTTCCTGCACCTGACAGTGGAAAGGCAGGTGGGCGGGGAGAGATTTCACCGTGACGTCACACAGCAGAAGACTGAGGAAGGTACAGGCAGCTGTGGAAGCTCATCGCCCATTCTGAGGTTTAGAGACGTCTTCCTGGCAGGGGTGGGGGGTGGTACGGCTGTCTTGGAGGCTCAGGACGTAAGATGGGAGCGTGCTCCGGGATGAGGGCACAGCGTAGGCAAAGGCAGAGAGGTACAGAGCATCCTTACGCTGTATGTGTCAATACGGTTTGGTATTACTAAGTTGATAGGGCTACAATGGGTGGGACATGGAAGAGGCCTTGTAGAATGTGCTGTTCGCTGGGCCTTGTGGAGGACGTAGTGGTGGCTGTGGAAGAATCTTAAGCTGGGGACAGAAATGGACAGCACTGTAGTTTGGCAGATTGTAGTTCATTTTGGAGGATGAATGGTGGCTGGGGAAGGTAAGAATCGAGGGGCATCAGTTACATGGCTGTTGTGATTTTGGGGACAGGGGACTGGTGAGGCACGGGACAAAGTCAGTGGAAGTGTACATGGTAGGATGATACCGGAAAGAGTGGGTATGAGAAACATTTAGAAGTTAAAATCTGCAGGGCGTGTTAAGGGCCACAGATTGGAAATGGATGCCTGTTGAATTGAATCTGAATGACTCTTGGTGAAGGAGTGATTAGATTACGTTACGTATCTACAACGGCTTACATCTGGCTGTTACAAAGAAAACAGCAGCTTCGCGTGGACTAGCAGGGACCAGTTTCCAAGATATTGGAAGAGGGTATGAGAAGAAAGGTGCAGAAACTATTTGCATACGGTGCTATCCTGATCATGTAAAAAGAGTAAGCACAGACTAACTCTGGAAGGAAGTACCTGCCTCTTTGAGGACAAGTGTGTGGTTGGGGGAAGGGAAGGAGGGGGCGACTTGGACTTCATCAATGCCCAATGGATCCTTCCATGTTTTGAATTTTGTGCCGTGGGTTTACGTTTCTTATTCTTTTTTTTTTTTTTTTCAACGTTTATTTATTTTTGGGACAGAGAGAGACAGAGCATGAACGGGGGAGGGGCAGAGAGAGAGAGGGAGACACAGAATCGGAAACAGGCTCCAGGCTCTGAGCCATCAGCCCAGAGCCCGACGCGGGGCTCGAACTCACGGACCGCGAGATCGTGACCTGGCTGAAGTCGGACGCTTAACCGACTTGCGCCACCCAGGCGCCCCTACGTTTCTTATTCTTACCAAATCTCTGCTTATGAAGAGTCAGAGGCATGAGGGAGAGGAAGAACTTGAATGTGATATATATATATATATATATATGATATATATGATATATGTATCATATATATATATATACCACATCTTTTTTTTTTTTTTAAATTTTTTTTTCAACGTTTATTTATTTTGGGGACAGAGAGAGACAGAGCATGAACGGGGGAGGGGCAGAGAGAGAGGGAGACACAGAATCGGAAACAGGCTCCAGGCTCTGAGCCATCAGCCCAGAGCCTGATGCGGGGCTCGAACTCATGGACCGCGAGATCGTGACCTGGCTGAAGTCGGACGCTTAACCGACTGCGCCACCCAGGCGCCCCTGTACCACATCTTCTTTATCCATTCATCAATCGATGGGCATTTGGGCTCTTTCCATAATTTGTTGTTGATAGTGCTTTTATAAACACTGGGGTGCATGTGCCCCTTCAAATCAGCATTTTTGTATCCTTTGGATAAGTACCCAGATTTCAGCTCAGGTCATGATCTTGGGGTTTGTGAGTTCAAGCCCTGCATCAGGCTCTGCGCTGTCAGCACAGAGCCTGCTTGGGATTCTCTCTCTCTCCCTCTGCCCCTCCCTTGCTTGTGTGCGCGCTCTCTCTCTCTCTCTCTCTCTCTCTCTCAAAATAAACAAATAAACTGTAAGAAAAAAATTAAAATTATCTAATGTATTATTTTCAGATATTTCAACCCAGCAAATTAACCTTGTTTCAGACCAGTTTTATGAGAGTAGGAGCTTCAGCTTAGATTTCCTTTTTTTGGCGGGACAGGAGACAGTCAGAGGGGCTGCTCTTTTAGCTGCAGTAACAGAACCAACATCCGCCCCTCCCCTCTCCCACCCTGCCCTCTCCGTTAACTCCAGAATTAAACTCCCTGCTTGCCACCTTCCCTCTCCGCCCCCTTCTTCCAGAGGACCTGTGCTGCCATGTAGGCTCCTGTGAAACCCGTGAAAGTTCTTATGTGGTCTGTGAGTTCACGAGTGGGGAGGAGTAGAAGCTGTGAGAAACGGTGCTTCTTTGGAAGTCCTTCCCCTGAAGCTGGGGGCATCCTAAGGCCCTGGCAGCCTGCTATTGTGGGGGTCCTGGGTTCCAAATGTCATACTGTGGATGGCTGAAATGTTTTTAGAATTTGTTTATTGCTTCCACTTCCTGGAATTCTATAAATTACATCATCCTTTGGGTTAATAGTCAACTTTTAAAAAATGCCATTGTCTTGAATTGGATGGATTCTGAATCGATTAGGCATGCTTACACCGGTATGGATTACTTCCAGGGGAGTGAGGTTGGAGGAAAGAGGGGATCAGAGGTTATCCAGGTCCAAGGTGCTGTGGAACAGGTTCCTGAGGGTTGGGATCAAGAAATGGCACACACATCCGTTTGGCACATGGACCCGTTTGGGGAAGGTGGTCTGTGGTGGGTGGTCGGTGTCAGCACCAGGAATGGAGAGCTGGGAGGCGTACTTAAAAGTGAGCCACAGAGGGAGGTGTCTGGGCGGCTCAGTCACTTGAGCGTCTGACTTCGGCTCAGGTCATTATCTCACAGCTCGTGGGTTCGAGCCCCGCGCTGGGCTCTCTGCTGTCAGCACAGATCCAGCTTCTTTGGATCCTCTGATCCCTCCCCCCCACCCCCCGCTCCTCTCCTGCTCGCGCTCTTTCTCTCTCAAAAATAAAAAACAAACATTAAAAAAAAATGAGCTCAGATGAAAGCAAAGAAACTTGATACATTTCTAAAAATTTTGTCTAAGGCTAACAGTCTTTTTAGGAGAAGGGGAGGAAAATCTTCTTAATGACCAGAACTCAAGCAGTTATAATAATCAATAAAGTATGAATGAGTTAAATTGACTCTGGGGAATGAACCCAGAAACGTAAATACTGTCTATTCTGTGTTTTGTTTTGAGAGAGTGCAAGTGGGGTATGGGCAGAGAGAGGGGGAGAACGAGAATCCCAAGCAGGCTCTGTGCTGTCGGCATGGAGCCCTACACGTGGCTTGAACCCACAAAATGGGAGATCATGACCTGAGCCGAAACCAAGAGTCAGACGCTTAATGGACTGAGCCACCCGGGTGCCCCTCCATTATGTTGTTTTTTTGTTTGTTTGTTTTTGTTTTTGTTTTTGTTTTTTTAATGGGAGAATATTTTCTTAGTTCCTAACATCTTATATCCAAATTTTTATTGGCAAAATGGCGGCTATCTTTACTTGCTTCCTGTTAAGTGGTTACTCGACAGAACAGAATTTTGTGACTGATAGACATTTATGGACTGTACATGGCTTCACATGAACATTACTCATCATGATGTTGTTTTGCTGTATTATCAGGTAGAGATGAAAACCTTTACTATAATCAAAGCTTACTCCCCTTCACTGGAAGGCAGGCAGGGACAACGATCATTAAAACAGTCCTTTCCTGGTTCAGTTTCTGAGCAGATGAAGGATTTATCTATTTTTTATTCATGGTACATGCAAACATCACACATCCAGAAAGTTATCATCTTTGCCCGCTTACTGTGTTTAGTTTAAAAATACTAATTTACAGGGGCGCCTGGGTGGCTCAGTTGGTTCAGCATCCAACTCTTGATCTCGGCTCAGGTCATGATCTCATGGCTGGTGAATGTGAGCCCCGCATTGGACTCTGCACTGACAGAACGGAACCTGCTTGGATTCTCTCTCTCCCTCTCTTTCTGCCCCTCCCCTGCTCATGCTCTCACTCTCTCTCAAAATAAATAAGTAAACATTAAATTAAAAAAAACAGCTTAACATTATTTGTAGGAAGAAATAGTGGGAAGGGGAGCATAATTTATACCTTTGTTTCCCCCTTAAAATATAGAAATAAGATACCTGGGCTTATGTGAGTCCTTATGGCATTCTTGTCTGTTTTTAACAGGCTTGGCTTTTTTACTTTGGAACTTGATGGAGAATTATCACTCTTGGGGCACCTGGGTGGCTCAGTCAGTTAAGCATCCGACTTTGGCTCAGGTCATGATCTCACAGCTCATGGGTTCGAGCCCCGTGTCAGGTTCTGTGCTGACAGCTCAGAGCCTGGAGCCTACTTTGGACTCTGTGTCTCCCTCTCTCTCTGCTCCTCCTCCACTTATGCTCTGTCTCTTTCTCTCTCAAAAATAAATAAACATTAAAAAATTTTTTTTTTAAGAATTATCACTCTTATCTAATGGAAATTACTGTGATAGGAAGGTTGTGAATATAGTCTGTTTTAAAATGGAAATTCAGATGTATTGTATGAATGTGTGTCCCACAAAGTATAATTACTCATGGTCGTATCCTTTTGTTGTAAGATAGCAGCACATCCTCTGGCCCCAGTGACCTAATGGGCTGTGTTCCTGGCTCTACAGCCTTGTTTACCACTGCCCCCCCACCCCCACCCCATGACTGGCCACATGGACTCTGCACCATCTGCCAAGGTCTTTGCCAGGGACATTAGCAAAGACTGTTAGGCTCTGACAGCTGAGATCACTGGAGGCCGGCCAGCCAGGGTGGCACTATTCCTGGGATCTACCACCTGATTTCAGTCAATATGACCTTTCCGATGTGACCGCTTTTCCCCTGGGCTGTGGAAGTCAACCTGCTCATCAGTCCATGAATCATTCAGAAAGGTGGCAAGTCCCTTCTCCCCCTGTCCCTCAGAGCTTCTGTAGATGCTGGATCAGACATTGCCAAGAGCACCAGTGGGTATGTGGGATGACTCCAGATCCCAGGAATTGAAGGTTTGAAGAAAACTTAATTGAGAGGGCCTTTTTTAGGGAGGTAGCAGGACCAACCATAGTTGAAGACTTAAAACCTTTGTTAAGTACTCTAAATTGAGAGGTATGCCTTTCATGGCCAACTGGTTATTGGCTTATATTTATTTTTATAAATTCAACCAGAATATTGCCTAATCCTTTTCCAAAAATCACTATTATAAGCAAGAATTACAGTTGAAAATTAATAGTACTTTTTTTGTCCTGAAAACATTACAGCTGGGTGGGAGACGAACACACTAAATTTCTTTAAGGTGTACAGGTTTTTCTAAGAAAACAATCTTTTTAAAAAATTTTTAAAGGAGATTTAGTTCTATTACCTTAAGGACAAGATTCAGAAATAAAACGTTGGAAGTTAAGAGTTTAATTTAGGTGAAACATGTAGTCACCATTAATTAATTTTTTTTTTTTTTTGTGGTGATCTTGGGGTCAATCCTGTTGGGTCCAAAGTGATTCCTGGATTCAAAATGCAGGGGCGCCTCAGGGGCTCAGTCGGTTGGGTCAGGTCATGATCTTAACGGTTCATGCGTTCCAGCCCCAGGTCGGACTCCGTGCTGACAGCTCAGAGCCTGGAGCCTGCTTCGGATTCTGTGTATCCCTCTTGCTCTGCCCCTCCCCCCCGTGCTCGCTCGCTCTCTCTCTCTCTCTCTCTCTCTCTCTGTCTCTCAAAAATAAATAAGCCTTAAAAAATTAAAAAAAAAACAAAATGGAAAAGGAATCTGTACGAGTAGCAGGCATGTATAAGGCTTTGAGTTAGTGCCTTAGAAAATGCCCAATTTCCCAAGATCTATGGCATAACGGCCTGGGGATGCGTGTCTTCCAGCGGCCTCGTCAGCAGACGGCTTTTGAACTGGGGGCTTCGATTTTGTCTTCAGCTTTGCAATTCCTGCCTTGATTCTCTTGACCTTATTTTATTCTAGACAGCTGTGGTGACTTATCTCTTGGGATTCATTTTCTTTTTTTTTAATTTTTTTTTAACGTTTATTTATTTTTGAGACAGAGAGAGACAGAGCATGAACGGGGGAGGGGCAGAGAGAGAGGGAGGCACAGAATCGGAAGCAGGCTCCAGGCTCTGAGCCATCAGCCCAGAGCCCGACGCGGGGCTCGAACTCGCGGACCGTGAGATCGTGACCTGAGCTGAAGTCGGACACTTAACCGACTGAGCCACCCAGGCGCCCCATCTTGGGATTCATTTTCATCCCATAACTATTGTCTTGACTAGTTGACTTGGTCTAGCTCTGGTTTATGAGGTCTCCTCTCTTCCTTCTCTTCTTTGCACTCTCTCCGCTGGGCTGGGGTCACCTGTAGAGTTGTCAGATGGTTTTGACATACTGGACACATGAAAAAGTACCACCCATATGGAAGCATACACATGTATGTCTACAATCCATTTATGTCTGGTTGACATGTATATATACCACACACATATTTAGAGTGTGTTAGTGGCACCCTATGTCCCACCTTGTATTATTCATTATATTTATAGGTTTTCATCACATCTGCATTAAAAAAAATTCATTGTGGGAAGTGGAATGGCCCCTCGAAGAGGTGCCTGTGAATTTGTTGTGAATTTGTTGCAGATGTCATTAACGTTCTGCACCTTAAGTTAGGGAGATTATTGAAGCGAGCCCAGGCCAATCACACAAGCCCTTACAAGCAGAGACCTCCCTCTGGATGGAGTCAGAGACGCAGAAGGAGGAGAAATCAGAGATTTAATGCAAGCGAGGGACTGAGTGCCACACGGAAAGGATGAGAAGGAATATGGGCACTCGGCAGGAGTAGAGACCAGCCGCCTACTGACAGCCAGCGAGGAAATAGGACTTGAGTCCTGTAACTGCCAGGAATTTAATTTGTCCAATAATCGAGCAAATGAGCTTGGAAGCTGATTCTTCTCCAGGGTTTCTAATAAGGAAATCAACCCTTGACTTAGGCCCTGTGAGACTGTAAGCAGAGGACCCCAATGGGCCGGGCTGTGGTATCCCTGGACTTCTGTCACTACAGTCCTACAGAACTGTGAGGTAACGAACGTGTGTGTGTGTGTGTGTGTGTGTGTGTGTGTGTGTGTTCTTAAGTTGCTAAGTTTGTGTGTGTGTGGGGGGGATTGTTGTTGTTAAAATAGCCATAGAAAATTAATACATTTGTGTATTAATACATACTTAAAAATGAGCTCAGGTGTTATCAGACATCAAAAACATATTGTACTCATCTCTTCATAGAACCTTCATGATGTTAGGAATTGCTTTCATGGTAATATTTAATGAACAAACTGAAACAAATTAGGGAAGTGTTTTTTAGTTGGGAGCAAACTCGTTAGACGGCTTTAAACTGATTCTACTTATCAAGAAGCATTGATACTTCAAAGGAATGGAACGTGGCATCCAGAAGTAAGTTAGGGAGGCGCCCTTTTTCTTTTGTGGGGATGTGTTTAAACTTCAAGCGTATCAGCAGAAGGAACCTTCTTGTGCTTTAGTTCAACTACATGATGGATTTTGAAAAGGAAGTAATTTTTAGGTTATTTGAGGCCTTTGGGGGGTGTATTCAGCGTTTGACCAGTGAATATACTGATTTTGTGAATATTGGAAATAAATTACAATAAACAGTTCAGGCCATCACACTTAGTAGTTCTCCCAAGGGACATTTTACCCTCTTTCGTTTTTGTTTTTTTCTTCTTTTTCCCTTTTATTTAATGATTTGAACCACCAATACCTTTACACTGTCGTAAGAGTTTAAAGAGATGTTAGAAGCCTTCCTGCCACCCCCGTCTTGTCATTCCCCTCCACGCTGTGGACAGATGGGTCAGTATCTGTGTATATTCCCAGTATCTTTGGGGGAGTTCCTTTATGCATATGCAAACAAATACACATGTATATTTCCTATTCTCCTCTATACCCTAAGGTAGCACACCATACACTCTTTACTTCCTCGTTTTCCTCACGCGAGGGTGCATCCTAGAGCTCTTCCCGTATCAGAACACAGAGAGTTTCCACCTTCTTTTTACAGCTGGGTGGGGGATACACTCATCATAGTTCGTGTGACCAGCTTTCTATGGACTGCTCCTTGGACTGTTTCTGATGTTCCTTATTTACAATACCGCATGTGCATCTGTAGGGTCAAATCTCAGAAATGAGATTGTTGGGTTGAAGGTAAGCGTATTTGTAATTTTGACAGCCCTAATTTGATAGATCATGATGTTGTTATTTAATTTTTTTTTCTTTCAGTCTCTCACGAGGAATCTCCGAGGGGAATTATTTTCCTCTGGCAAGGGTGGGCATTGTAGCTTATCGTCCAAACTTTTAAGAGTGAAAGTGGGTCTATTAATAATCACACTGGAGCAACAGGCATGAGCCAGACTTTGCTGGCAACCTGGGATGTGTCTTGATTTACTCACAGTGTCACCAACAGAATGTGCTGTGAAACTTTCACATTTTTCTCCAGGGACCTTGAATGCAATTAAAGTTCAAAAATAATCATTTAATGAGATTAGCCTTTAAAAGCGAAGTTGCCGATGACGGCTGGGCAATATGGGGAATGTGCTTAATGCCACTGAACTGTGCACTTACATGTGGTTAAAATGGTAAATTTTATGTATGTTTTGCCACAATAAAATAATCCTAAGTAAAAAGAACAAACTACTGTTGCCTGAGATCACGTGATCCATAAGACATTCTGGAAAAGGTGAAGCTATAGAAACAGAAAATGGATCAGTGGTTTCTGGGATCTGGGGGGCGTAAGCAGGGTGGGCTATAAAGGAGCAGGATGATGGAGCTATTCTCTATCTTAAAAAAATTTTTTTTTAATGTTTAGTTTTGAGAGAGAGTGAGTAGGGGAAGGGCAGAGAGAGAGAGACAGAGAGAGAGAGAGAGAGAGACAGAGAGAGAGACAGATAGACAGAATCCGAAGCAGGCTCCAGGCTCTGAGCTGTCAGCACACAGCCCGATGCAGGGCTCGAACTCGTGAACCACGAGATCATGATCTAGCTGAAGTTGGACGCTTAACCGAGCAAGCCACCCAGGCACCCCGCTATTCTCTATCTTGACCGTGGTAGTCATTACATGTATGCTGTATGTTTTTGTTAAAACTGCTGAACTTTATACTCAAAGGGGTACATTTTACTGTATGCAAAGTATACCTTAATAAAAAATGGGAAAAGAAATGGAATTTAAAAAGCAAAGCTGCTCTGTATTGTTTCCCCTGAGCTTTGGGAAAGATGTCCGGCCTGATTTGGCATTCCGTTCTGGGCAAGCGTAGTGTGACCTGAGGGGCATCTGCCACTGGGCCTCCTGCCCAGGGACCACTTGTGTCACTCGGATTTTTCTAGTTGGCGGTGGTCCTGCTGCCTCAAGAAAGTCTGGCTTCGGGAGGATTTGTCCGGCCTGCTCAGGGATCTTGCAGATGGCAATGTTGGGAGTCTGGGGCTGGTCTGGCTACTGGTATCTTTGCAAGGCTCAAGTGGGTACGAACAGATCTCATTCTCTGTGCCACCTGGAAGGAATGAGGAAATCAGAGGACTGCTTCCCAGTGCTCAGCCTCCCCCTGCCCCCCGCCCATCCCATGATCTGAGGATTCTATCTCATTTCTTTTGGGGTAGGGAAAGGATTCTTACACAGCAAATCCATCTAGGCTGTGACAGAGGGCGCCTGTTGATGGTCAGGGAGGCTACTGTGCCAGGGTGAATGTCTGGCCATTTAGATGGGGGAACAGGAGGTCCCACAGTTGAGCAGAGTCCACGGTAATGAAGACAGTGAAGGCAGATGGAAAAAGGCAGGTTCTGGGGCCCAGGCTAGGGAGCAGACGCCAAAGTCAGAAGAAATCGAATAAAATTCAGAGGAGTGCCTGACATCACTAATCATTAGGGAAATGTGAATCAAACCACAGAGAGATGCAACTTCATGCTCATTACTTAAGAAAAGGAAACAGAAAGGAACAGAAACTAAGGATTGGCGAGGTTGTGGAGAAGTTGGAATCCTTGTGCACTGTTGGCGAGAATGGAAAATAGTACAACTGCTAGGGAAGACAGTATGGGGGTTGCTCACAAATTGAACAGACCGCCATATGATCCAGCAGTTCCACTTCTGGGTTTATACCCAAAAGAATTGAAAGCAGGGACTCAAAGCCAGAACAGTCTTGAGAAAGAAGAACAAAGCTGGGGGTATCACAATCCCACGTTCCTTAAGCAGTAGTAATCAAAACCCTATGGAACTGGCACGGAAATAGACACATCGATCAATGGTACAGAGTAGAGAACCCAGAAATAAGCCCACCCTTGTATGATCAATTAATCTATGACAAAGAAGACAAGAATATACAATGGGGAAAAGACACTCTATTCCATAAACAGTGTTGGTAAAACTGGTCAGCTATATTCAAAAGAATGAAATTGGACCACTTTCTTTTACCATACACAAAAGTAAACTCAAAATGGATTAAAGACCTAAATGGGAGGCTTGAAACCAGAAAATTACTAGAAGAAAAGGTAGGCACTACTGTCTTTGACATCAGCCTTAGCAAAATTTTTCAAGATATATCCCCTCAGGCAAGGGAAACAAAGGCAAAAATAAACTATTGGGACTATATCAAAATAGAAAGCTTTTGCACAGCAAAGGAAACCATCAATAAAACAAAAAGACAGGGGCTCCTGGGTGGTTCTGTCCATTAAGCATCTGCTCTCGATTTTGGCCCAGGTCCTGATGTCATGGTTTGTGAGATTGAGCCATGAGTCACGCTCTGTGCTGACAGTGTAGAGCCTGCTTGGGATTCTCTCTCTCCTCTCTCTCTGCCTGTTCTCTCTCTCTCTCTCTCTCGCTCGCTCGCTCTCCCCCTCTCAAAAACAAATAACATTAAAAAACCCAGAAAGACAACCTACTGAATGTGAGAAGCTATATGCAAATGATATATTTGATAAGGGGTTAATATCCCAAATATATAAAGAACTTATACCAATTCAATGCCAAAAAACCCAATCCAATTAAAAATGGGCACATTATAGGGCACCTGGGTGTCTCAGTCAGTTGAGTGTCTGACTCTCGATTTTGGCTCAGGTCATGATCTCATGCTTTGTGGTATTGGGCCCCGTGTCAGGCTGTGCACTGACAATGTGGAGCCTTCTGGGGATTCTCTCTCTCCCTCTTTCCCTGCCCCTCCCCTGCTATACCCTCTCTTTTAAAATAAATAAACTTAAAAAAGGGGCAGAGGAGCTGAGTAGAGGAAGACTTACACATGGCCAATAGACACATGATTTGTGATGTGGAGCATTTTTTTTTAATCAAGGAGATGAAAATGAAAACCGTAAGATAATACTTTAAACCCAAGAGCATGGCTTGAATCAAAAGCACAAGAAACAACAAGTGTTGGTAAGGATATGGAGAAAAAGGAACTCTTGTGCAGTGTTGGTGGGAATGCAAACTGGTGCAGCCACTGTGGAGAACAGTATGGAGGTTCCTCAAAAAATAAAAAATAGAACTACCATAGGATCCCATAATTCCACTTCTGGGTATTTACCCAAAGAAAACAAAAACACTCGTTCAAAAAGATACATGCACCCCTATGTTTATTGCAGCGTTATTTACAATAGCCAAGATAGGGAAGCAGCCTGGGTGTTCATCCACAGTTGAATGGATAAAAATGATGTGACACACATCATTTATATAAATACGTGTATAATGGAATACTACTTGGCTATAAAAAAGAATGAGATCTTGCCATTTGCAACATGGCTGGACCTAGAGGGTGTAATGCTAAGTGAAACAAGTCAGAGAAAGACAAATAGCATATGATTTTGCTTCTCTGTGAAATCTAAGCAATAAAACAAACAAAAGCGGAAACAGACTCTTAAATACAGAGCAACAGACTGATGGTTGCCAGAGGGGAGGGAGTTGGAAGGATGGGCAGGATTGGGTTAAGGTGAGTGGGAGACACAGGATTCCAATTATGTAATGACTAAGTCACAAGAAGGAAAGCATGGTATGCTGTGTGACCATAGGGCGTTGGTCAGTGGTACCGTAATTGTGTTGTCTGGTGACATGTGTTGGCTGCGCTTGTGAAGAGCACAGCATAAAAATGTCTAGACTTGTTGAATCACTGTGTTGTACGCCTGAAACTAATGTAACATTGTCAACTATACATCAGTATCAAAAAGCAGGGATTCAGACAGATACTTGCACACCCACGTTCAGAGCGGTGTTAGTCACAATAACCAGAAGGTGTTATTCACGCTAGCCGAAAGGTGGACGCTACCCAAGATCCAGATGAAGGGATACACAAAATGTGGCATATCCATACAGTGGAATAGTGTTCAGCTTTGGAAAGGAAGGAGATCCTTCCCTGGATAAACTTGAGGACATTATGCTAAGCGAAATAAAAGCCAGTCGCAAAGATAAGCCAGTATGATTCCACTTATATGAGAGCCTGGAGTAGTCAAACTCACTGAGATCAAAAGGCTCGCGCTCATCCTGGGCTGTTCCTGCCGCTTGATGTACTTGAGGAGGTGATTGCTGAGGAGTCACGTGAATTTGCTAGATTCTGAATGGTGTCTTCATCCTGCTTAGACAGAAAGGAGGGGAAGATGTTCGGAAGACTGTGTCGGGGAAAGGGCGGGAGTTTGCAGTGAGTTTTGAAATCTTATGTAGTCTCTTGGGGACAATCAGACTGCCCCTAAATGTCTCTCCCTCCCTTTATTTCTTTTTTTTTTTAGGTTTGTATTTATTTTGAGAGAGAAAGAGTGAGGAACAGCATGAGTAGGAGAGGGGCAGAGAGAGAGAGAGGGAGAGAGAGAATCTGACAGTGCAGAGCCTGACACAAGGCTTGATCTCATGAACTGTGACATCATGACCTGAACTGAAATCAGAAGTCAGACGCTTAACCAACTGAGCCCCCCCCCCCAGCCTCTCCCCCTCCCTTTATTTCTAATGGGGAAAATTTGATTTCTTCCTAATGATGAAAAGGGTCTTTATGAGAGTTCTGCATCTGGTTTTGGTGAGACCCCACATATTTGAGCAAATCTTTTGCCTTTTCAGTGCTGCTAACTCTCAGTCCACCAAACATCCTCCGTGATGTCCAGTGTTACATGTGGCTTCGCAGCTCACTTCCTGTATTGTATGTAGAAATGCATCATACGTATGAGCTCACTTCCTGTATTGTACGTAGAAATGCATCATACGTATGAGCTCACTTCCTGTATTGTATGTAGAAATGCATCATACGTATGTAGGGTACAGTGATGAAAAGTTCCCATGCTGCCTTTGACATCTAATGAAGCTGTATTTGGGTTCTTTCCTGAACCTTGGTGACCTCATTTGTAAAATGGGGATAATATGGGTCCTTAATACTCTCTAGAAAACCCTTGAGGCCAAAAATGCGCAGGAATTTGCAATTTTTCAGGTTTCTGGATTGTGTTTCTACCATACAGAACATGACATTCCAGTAGGGCTTCGGGTAGCATCCTGCAATCAAATGCATTAATATTTCCAAAATAAAGCATGTGGACATCCACGCCACATGGGATTTTAAAAACACCATGTATAGCTTCATATCAGCTTAGGTAATGTTTTGCTGTCAAACGATTTGTAAAAACAACCCTTCAGTTCTCAGATCTCTTGGCATTCAGGATTGCGGATAAGGGGTTGTGGACTTTGGTAGTGACTCTGTTGTCTGAAATAATGGAATACGTTCAGATTAGCAAATGCACAGCTTTGGTTTATTTTGGAATGGTGAGGCATGCCCTGGATTGAGGGGGGATTCCAAAGAGCTGAGGCATATGGCAACCTTTAATAGCTGATACTGATGCCTGCAACCTTAGAATACTGTACTTGAGCGTGAAGAAGGAGAGGTGGACATTCCCAGATATCGGTGACTAATGTGGTTTCCATTTTTAGACAGGAAAAAAAGCAATCACTTGAATGCATCCTTGAATCTGGCTATACATACAAGCTATGCAAAGTTTTACCTATTTAAAAACGTAACCCAAAGTTATTGCAAAACCACACAACAATGTTCTAGGTTTGCTGCGATGGTTGGATATAGAGCACAAAGCACAGTGTGTGGTCCTTAGTAACTCAGTAAACGTTAACTGTGTATTATTTTGTTATATAATAGTAGATGTCAATCAGTCACACGGCTTATTCCTTTGCCAAATAAAATTATTTTTTTATCAAGATTTGCTTATGGTTTAAAATGCTTTTAGCAATGGAGGAAATGATATTTTTGTATTTCTTAAAGCTTATTTTAGACTTTCCCCTCGATTTTAACTCAGTGACCTTGGTAATGAGGTCATGAGGGTTAATTTTATGTGTCAACTGGCTGGGCCTTGGTACCCACATACTTGGTCAAACATTATTACGGGTATTTCAAGGAGGATGTTTTTGGACGAGATTAACATTTAAATTAGTTGACTTTGGGTGAAGCCGATTGCCTTCCCTAATGTGGGTGGGCCTCGTCCAATCAGTTGTAGGTCTGGATAGACGAAAAGGCTTCCCTCTCTCATTTCCCTCCCTCCCCACCCCTAAGTCCTGGCAAGAAGGAATTCCATCAGCAGATGGTTTTTGGACTTATGTTGCAACACTGGCTCTTCCCTGGGTCTCTGGCCTGCTGGCCTGTCCTGTAGGTTTTGGACTCGCGAGCCTCCATAATTGCGTGAGCCAATTCATTGAAATCAGTCAACCAGTCTCCCTTGTTCTCCCTCCTCACCCACCCCCATGCATGAGCACGCACCCACACACCCTGTCGTCCTATTGGTTCTGTGTCTCTGGAGATCTCTGAAGAACACACCCTCTCTTAACCTCATTTGGTTTCTAAATTTACCCAATGAGAGGATGGAAAACTACCTCCAAGGTTTTGTTTGACAGTGCGAGAAGATATTTGGATCTGAAGCAGCTGGATTTGGTGTTCGGAAGGTGTCCAAGATGGCTCAGGCCATCAGATGGGAGGCTGGGGCAGGAGAGGGGGTGGGCCCTGGCAGGGGGACGGGGACACTGAGCTCAGCTGACAGCTGGCGATGGCCCGAGGAGAATCCATAGGGAGGTATCCAGAGGGCACTTGGATTATGGTTATCACCGGAGGACAGTGAGTCACAGAGGGACGTTAACTGACGCAGGCAGGGTCCCTGGTGTGGGAGGAGCTGGGTCGCCAGCCTCAGGCCCCATAGGGGAGCCCGGCAGCTGGGGCCTCCACCCAGTGGATCGTAGTGAGGATGCCATCCTGAGTGTCCTAGAGACCGCACGCCTGCCTCCTTACCAGATGGAAGTAACTGGGACACCACGTCTCCTGAATGTTCACTGTGTCCCCTGCTGAACGTTGGTCACTTTCCTGAGCATAGGCTCTTCGAACAGGACCGGCCTCAAGTGGCCTGAGGTCTGTTCTCGCGTAGTCCAACACTCAGGTGGGAGGTCTGAGCTGCAGAGGCTTATTGTCACCTTGCCCTTTGTCAGTAGTGGCAATAATAGTCTGTGTTCACTGATGTTTGTTCAGTGTTTGTCCCTGCAGCGCTCCACTTGTCCCCAGAGAACCACTGGCCCAGGACGCTATTAAATTTAAAATGAACTCACGTTACGTAAAATTAAAAATGTAATTCTTTAGTCACAGTGTCCACGTGTCAGGCGTTCAGTAGACACACGCAGCAAGTGACTTCCAGACGACACAGATGGGGGACATTCCCATCGTCACAGAAAGTTCTATCGGACAGTGATGTTTTCTGCTCTGGGGCTTTGCACACATTCTCTCATGCGTTTTGGAATGAGAATTATTATCCCCATTTTTTTTTTAAAGATGGGGCTTGAGCTGAATAAGTGGCCCAGAATGACAGCTCCAAAGTGACCGAGCTGGGAACTCAAACCTGGTCTCTCAGACTCCCCTGGAGCCCCTGAGTTCGCTGTGTCTGGACTTGTCAGCCTGTGGGTTGTGGTGAGCCCCACGTGTGCAAGGAGTCTTCCCTTGCCCTGGGCCAAGGATGGATGCCTGGATGGAAAGGTAGAGGAGAGGGGAGAGAGTGAGGGGGGAGGACACAGGAGTTCCAGAAGGACACAGGAGCTGAGACTGTCCAGTGCGGCATAGGGAATCACAGTGTCCCTGGGATTGGTGCCATGAGGTTGTTAATCTTCGCCAGGGTGGGCTCAGTGCAGGGGAGAGGAAACAAGCTGGATCTCAGGGCTCTGAGGAGCGAATGCGGGACAAGGGAGAGAGGAGAAAGAGACAGGGGAGCTAGGGAGAGAGACAGGGTCAAAGGACACAGGACATTTTTAGGGCTGAGCAGGTCCGACGTGGTTGGTGGACTAAGCTAAGCCTGTCTGTAGGAACCAGGCTAGGAGTAACTTCGAGGGGAGCAGTGGGGATGCTGGTGACCCCAAGACACGTGCCCCGAAGGGGCAGCCATCGCACTGTCCCCGGTGACTCTTGCTGGGAGGCCATGGTGACTTTCTGTTGCCACATTCCGGACATCTGGATTTTTATGTGAAGCGTCCCTAATTATGAGCCCGTAAAAAAATGTCATAACAGGTTTTTTTTTTTCCATAAAAAACATACACCCCACCCATACCACCTTGAAAATGGTCAAGGTGGTAAATTTGATGTGCTGTGTATTTGACGCCCCTCCTCCCCACCACGTCCCTGGGCCATTTTGGCACATAGGCTGGAGTTTGTAACTCATGGGCTAGCGGGATAGGTCGGTGAAGAGCAGGGGCTGTGTCTCTTGGCCGAACAGTAAAATCCTAAAGCCCAGGCCAGGCCCTGAGACAGTGAAGTCAGAGCGTCTGGGGTGGGACTCAGACCATCCATTAGCCATGAGCAGGTGGTTTCTGTGTACAACCAGCGTTAAGAGCCTCTGGCGTAGAGGAGGAAATAATTGGAGGATAAAGACCCCGAATAGACAGGAAGGGGTATCCTCAGAACCTGGGTATAGGGGACCCCCCAGCTTCTAGGACAGCGGGGACAGGAGCGAAGATATGTGCAGAGTACGCATCTGATTTGCAGCACGGGGCTCTTGCTGTAAGAGGACAGAGGCTTCTGTTGTGTCCGGATGGGAGTCGAATCCCTGCTTGGCTTCCCCAGTTGTGAGGTGAGATGACAGACATCCCGTCCAGCTCACCATGTTCGTCTACACCTCGGATGCCGGTTTTGGACACACGTGTTGTAAAGCAGAAGTGTCACAGCTCTTAGTGACACCCTTTCAGGAGTCTCACTATGTCTTTCGGTGTCTATCCCCGCTCCTCTGCGAAAGCAGCTACAAATTCACTTTGGGGAAAACAGAGAATCAGAGAAAGGGATTTGTGAGCAGAGAGATGAGTCAGGAAAAAGATGAAAGTCTAAACATATAGGGCCACTGACAGAGCTTTTTAGCGAATGGACCGAGTCCAAGGTATTTACCGAATTTGGACAGTTATTTCAAAAAATATATAATTCTCCCTTGAGGTGCAAACACATGAAACGTCTGTTAATTATTGAACATTCAGAGAGGTGCATTAGGTGTCGACAAAGACCTGAGGTGTTCTTCAGAGAAAGCGCTTTTTATTAAAGGGGAGTGTGTTTATGTGTACTAAAAATTAGGGAAGGTTTTGGATAATTCGGTGGGGGAGGGGACGGAGTTGCGTTTACCCCCTGGATGGAATGTAGTTTGATAGAAGCTCATGCCTAAAATATTGGTTTAATATGAGAAAGCCCCTTTGCAGCACTCTCCTGGTAATCAAAAGCAATTGTTTTGCAGAACAGCTTTGCAGTAGTTGGATTCAATTGGGCTTGGACCAGATTCCAATCAAAGGATGCAAATGCTTTCTTGTCAACGGTTGCATCGGCTTAGACACGTCTGCGAGGGAGATTTATATTGATTCCCTGTAATTTAAGATGCTCTGTCGGGCACGCATTATAAAATTCTTAAGGCCAGAGAGCGCGGGGAGCTGGGATTCTGCCGGCTGAGTCGGCTGCTGGTTGGAGAAGGAGTCAGGGAGCCTCAGCAGCACAGGAAAATCCCTGCTTGATCATCAGGGCCTCCGGGGATGAATTCTCATCTTGGCCCAAGACCTAACCGGGGCAAGAAGCTTAAAGAAATGAGGCCATGACAGTGACGCCTTTTCAGAGAAGGGATCAATGTAGGAGGCAGTTTTAGGGAAATGTACGGAGTTCAGGTGTACAGCTAAGAAATTAAAAAAGGGGGGCGCTTGGGTGGCTCAGTCGGTTGGGCGTCCGACTTCAGCTCAGGTCATGATCTCGCGGTCTGTGAGTTCGAGCCCCGCGTCGGGCTCTGGGCTGATGGCTCAGAGCCTGGAGCCTGCTTCCGATTCTGTGTCTCCCTCTCTCTCTGCCCCTCCCGCGTTCATGCTCTGTCTCTCTCTGTCTCAAAAATAAAATAAAAATGTTAAAAAAAAAAATTGGCCTCATTAACAGAATCCATACTCAGGTTCCCACGCCCAGGAAAATACCCTGCAGCAAACTCAAAGAGGTGAATGAGGCTTAGATTTGGCTGTTGGTGATGGGAATGAACAGAGGAAGTCAGGGAATGAGGGTTGGTTCACCTGCTCCAGAGGCCCCTGTTTGGGTGCCCGCAGATGGGGGTCCGCCTGTGGGAGGCCTGCTGGGAGGACCAGGATGGGCGGTTGCCGCCTTGTACCTTCTGTTGGGGGCCAGTGTGACGGGGAGGTGGGGCGGGCTGAGGACTGACACTACTCCTCAAGAGGGCTGCCGTGCAGAGTTGCTGGGCCCCCTTTGCCAGGTTGCCCCATTTCCAATGGAAGTCAGAAACCCGGATGACTTACGGAGAAGTCCCTAATTTATTAGGCTGGCTGATAATGAGGTCACATCATAACACTGTGAGAACCAACTAAAAATGCCTCTGTAGGGCAGAATTGGCCCCTGGCCTGCATCTCGGCCCCTGCCACTGCAGGTAAAGCCCCCTTTACCAGGGGTTTGTGTGGAAGGAGGCACTGTGAACTCACTGGGAGACGTCTGGTGGTTTGGCGCATCACTGAGTGATTCATTCGGGTGACATTGGTTGACTAACAAACGTGCTCTGTGCCAGGCGCAAGGTGGGTTGGGGGTCGGGGGCACAGGGCTTCCAGGCAAGGAGATCTTGGAGTTCATTCTGGGGCTTTGGAAGGAGTTGATATGTTCATGGAGTGATGTGTTTCTATGTGATTAGAGAAAGCCCCCGTGGGAGAATGGGGGTGGGCAGGAGGGGCATGATATTGGCAAGTTACATTTTAACTTGAGAGCCGAGGGCTTTATGGTTAGGGTTGCGCTGTGTGAACAAAAGGGAGCCCTTGATAGAGAGGTGACATCACATTCACATATTTAAAAAGAAGCCTCTGGCTGGTGCTGGGCAGAGGAGCACGGTGGGACGTGGGCTCATGCATCCTCAGCTTAAGGGCTAGATTGAAAGTTTAAAAATCCAAAACTTAAACTTAAAAACGAAACTAGAGGGGCACCTGGGTGGCTCAGTCGGTTAAGTGTCCGGCTTCAGCTCAGGTCATGATCTCACGGTGCGTGGGTTTGAGCTCTGCGTCGGGCTCTGTGCTGACGGCTCGGAGCCTGGAGCCTGCTTGGGATTCTGTGTCTCCCTCTCTCTCTGTCCCTCCCTTGCTCACACTCTGTCTCTGTCTCTGTCTCTGTCTCTCTCTCTCTCTCTGAAAAAAAAAAAAAAACTACACTAGATTTTGGTTCATTTAAGACCGCAGCTATGTTAACACGTGCAGTGGGGTTCCGTGGGGCTGTGGGTGATGTAGGAGAGCATATACGTGAACTCTGCAGCACCATGTGTGTGAGGACACTTGACTGTGCTGTCCAGCACAAGCAGACAGATGTTTTACCTGACCTCTGAGTGTGTTTTCCCCGGTTTATGTCCTTCCAGGTGGTATATCAGTTATGAAACTCAGCTCTGCCTCTTCTGAGCTCAGATTTCACATTTTGTCTTCCCTCCTTCCTCTTAGTGCAAATGTCCTGGGGTTGGAGGCAGCACCCAGGCAGGAGGGACACCCCTCTGGTCATGGGTCCCGGGTCCAAGCAGTTCCCTCTGATGTGCCTCAGAGTCCCTCTGGCCCAGCCACTCTCCTCTCCGTCTTCTGTCCTGGGAACCAGGCATCCTAAGGGCCCAGCCCAGGCCCCATTGAAGCCCTTCCTTCCCAGGCTCTGCTGGCTCAGCACAGAGCCCAGCCTCCTCCAGGAGCCCAACTCTCTCTCCTTCTCAGGCCTCGGAATTGACTTTGGGGAATCCCACCCCCCCTTGTCTGTACTGTAGTTCTCACTGGGGATTGGGGCCGGGTTGGGGGGGGAGGGCTCCTCCTCTGCCTGAAACCTTTTCCCCTCTGTGGGTTTAGGATTTCGAAACAAAAGCTAGGCAGGGAAGCGTCTTACAGGCCGCATCTGCTCTCCTCCTTCTGAGTCACAGACCTCTGCTGAGACGGGCAGTGTAGAGCCAGCGAGCTGCCCTGGGGAAGCAGGCAGAGAAAGGGGAAACAGGAAAGAAATGATTATTTCTACCCGTGTGTTTTCAGTGGCACATGAATGTAACCGTTGGCTTCAGACCCCAAAGGGAGCAGATATGGGGACTGTGGGAGAGGAGGGAGAGGAGGAGGGGGATTCAGGACCTGCCTGGCTAAGCAGCCCATGCCAGCAGGTGGGAGGGGAAGGGAGCAGCAGAGGGGGAAGGGGATGGTTTCCACAAGAATGGCGACATTTGGCCTTGGGCACGGGTGCTCCTTAGGAGCATTGGTGTCCCGGGCTGCCGCCCCAGTTAGGAGATCTACCCCCTTCACCCACCCAGGGCTTGTGGGAGGGGGATGCCCAGCCCTGGAGGACGGAGTTTGTAGCTGTGTGCGCTGCCTCTTTCCTTGAGGGTGAGGAGCACGGGTCGTGAGCTCCCCCGGGGGGCAGGAGAGGAGAGCAGGCCTTAGCTCAGCCTCCCCCATACACGGGGAGTGATGAAAACTGGACGTTAGCGGCATCGAAAGCTGTAAACAGATTTCACGCCTGTCACATTTCCAGGAAGGTGCTAATGGGTATTTCTTTCATACTTGTATTTTCAGTAGTTCATAGTCACCCGCATAGCTTGGCTCGTCCTGGAAGATTCTAGGACTCTGTGTGGCTGTCACCACCCTTCCCCCTGCCCCAAGCCCCTCTGGGCCTCTGGAAGACTCCAGTCCTGGCTGCTTTTATCACACCCCCATCGCCCCAGCAGAGCACTTACCACACTGTGTGTGAAATGTCAGCGTTACTTGGTTCGTGGCCTCTACTCCCCTTAATGGCTGGAAGCTCCTTGAGAGAGTGGAGTGGGGGGAGGTATCTTGTTTTCCATTTTACTCCCAGCGCCTTGCACAGAGGTGGGTGAGCTCTTTGGCAGTGTCAGGGAGTGGTTTTCTGACACGGTGGCACTCGAGGAGAGGCCCGAAGGTGACTTTGTCTGCCTGTGCTCTGGGTGCCACATTCTCTCCCCTCCTCAGAGACCTCACACACTGGCGATCTCCTGTTTTCTCCTTGACAGCCTCCCCCGATCAGAATTTCACCATGTGTGGCACTGACCCCTCGGAAGGAAGGAAGGAAAGAGAGAAAATGCAAGAAGTGACAACCTCCTTGGACCCCTCCCCCCTCCCGGCCATGCCCAGTGAAGAAGTTGTCCTCTCTTGCTTTCTTCCCTTCTCCTTCCATCCCTTGGAGTCTGGCTGGAGCTCTGCAGAAACTGCTTTTGTTAGGGCCCCTAACAGTATACTTGATGCCAGAGCCAGTGGAACATTTGGGGGACTTTTTGATTTAGCTTGTGGGCAGAATCTGAGACTGGCGAACGCTCCTCTTAAAAACTCTGATTTCCCTTACATACAGTCTCCACCACCGGATTCTACTATTTCCCCCTCGCCCTCCAGCTGTTCATCCTCAGTCTCTTTTGTAGACGTCTCTTCCCCTACAAGAGGTCAGTCCTGAGCCCTCTTCTCTTTTCCTTCTAAGGCTCATCCTAGGTGCTTTTATCTATTTCCGTATATAAATAACCTTCTCCAAACCGGAGACTTCCAAATACACATTTCCAGCCAGTATTTCTCATCACCAGATTCCATATGGCCAATCCCCTTCCAGCGTGTTGGCTTGAACACCTTCCGCACATAGTCTCCCCATGTCATGCCCAGTCCATCCTGCTGCTGAGTGTCCCATCAGGCTGCTGAGTGCCGCCATATTGGATACCCGTCCAGTCACGTCAGGACCCAATTTTTGACATTTGGCCTCCTAAGTGGCCACAAATCTGCCCTGTCCCCCTCTCCTCTATCCCCACTGTCCTCTGCCGTGCTCCTCCAAACGCCTCCGTCCTTCCTGCCCCGCTGTATTCTGTCCCATCTCAGGCTGCAGGAGAACTGCCTTCCTGAAGTGTAGACGTGGCTGTGCCACAGCTCTGCTGAACACCCATCACCAGCTCCCATGGCCGTTAGGGTAGGGTCAGGCCACTTAATGGGGGGACCAGACCCTTGCCCATGTGCACATAGTCATCTCCTCATTTCCTTTTATAGTCCTTGCCCAAGACACTGAATGGGCTTCAATTCCTGGAAAACTCCACTTTCTCACTTTTGAGCCTTTGCCCCAGCTTTTCTTTCTTCCTGGGATACTTGTCATAAGGCTTTTATTCTGAGTGGGATGGAGACCCATTGGAGAGGTTTGAAGAGAGGGATGATGTGACCTAATTTGTATTTTAATTTATTTTACTATGATTTTTTAATGTTTATTTTGAGAGACAGAGAGAGATGAATGGGAGAGGGGCGGGGGGGGGGGAGAGAGAGAGAGAGAGAGAGAGAGAGAGTCTTAAGCAGTCTCCATGCTCAGCAGGAAGCCTGACGCAGGGCTCAATGTGAGGCTCAATCTCAGGACCCTGGGATCATGACTTGAGCTGAAATCAAGAGTCAGACGCTTAACTGACTGAGTCACCCAGGCGTCCCATCTAATTTGTGCTCTAAAAGTCTCCCTCTGTTTGCAGGGTTGAGATTAGAATGTAGGGCGGGATGTTGGAGACCTTGTAGGAAGCTGTTCCAGGGATCTCATTGAGAGAAGTTGGTGGTTTGGGCTGATGGTGGCCTTGGAGGTGGGAAGAGGTGGGCAGATGCTGGGACTGTGTTTGAAAGGATACCTGACAGAACTTGATGTCACAGATGTCTGCAAGTTCTCTGTCCCAAGCCAACTGGATGGATGGGCATGCTGTCAGTCAAAATGCAGGCAGACTGTGGGTGAGGCAGATGTGGACAGAGGTGGTGGGATTGGATGGGAAACGCAGCAGCTTAGTTTTGTGTGTGCTGAATTCGAGATGCATTCAATGCCTCTGTAGGTGTGGCAGGCAGAGTAATGGCCCCAACGATGCTTATGTCCAAAGGCGCTTTGTAGATGTGATAAAGTCAAGAATGTTGAGGTGGGAGCCTATCCTGGGTTATGCAGGTGGACCCAGTGCCATCACAAGGGTCCATATAGGAGGGGGCAGGCACGCCAAAGTCAGGGAAGGAGCCATGATGACCAGAGCAGGGGTCGAGTGAAGTGATTTCACGATGAAGAAAGGTGCCATGAGCCAAGTCATGTGGGTGGCCTTTGTGCATTTTTCAGAATCCATTTTTCCAGCTTCTAGCTGGAGAAGGCAAGGAAGTAGATTCTCTCCTGGAGTCTCCAGAAGGAGCATACCTCTACTGACACTTTGAATTTTTTTTTTAATTTTTATTTATTTCTGAGAGAGAGCGAGCGAGTGAGCATGAGCGGGGGAGGGGCAGACAGCAAGGGAGACGCAGAACCTGAAGCAGACTCCAGGCTCTGAGCTGTCAGCAGAGAGCCCAACATGGGGCTCGAACCCATGAACCGCGAGATATGACCTGAGCTGAAGTCGGGTGCTCAACCGACGGAGTCACCCGGGTGCCCCAGCTCTGCTGACACTTTGATTTTAGACCATAAGACTCTGACCTCTAGAACCACAAGATAATAAATTTATTTCATTTTAAGCCATTAAGCTGTGGTGCTTTGCTTCAGAAGCAACACGAAAGTAAAACGGTGGGGATGTGGAGTACGTGGCCTCCTATACGCGTCTGGGGCTTGGGAATGCTAGCCTCCCCTGCATTCTGCTCTCGCTCTTCACGAGTCAAACCAACATGCCCTTTTGGCATCCGCAGCTACCCTGAACAGTAAAAACCCAGGAAGAGTTTTTAGCAAGTGTGCTGAATAGATTCCACAAAATAACACAGTGTAAATTTCCTGCCTATTATTGGAGTCTCATGCCCACACCAAAGTCCACAGACAATGTACCCGTATTTCTTCATACGTAACTTTAATGTCTATAGCAATGTGGTTTCAGATTATAGAAAAATAGGAAAAGTTATATTCTGAAACAGAAATAGAGCTGCAAAGACATAATATTTAAGTCATAGCAGGGAAAGAGGCAGAAAAATAGAAGTAAAAGGGAGGCCGTTGTATTTGAGCTCATAGTTTAGGGGCAAAAAGGATCTTTTTTTAAAAAATTTTTTTAAAAAATTATTTATTTATTTTGAGAGAGGCAGCACGAGTGGAGGAGGAGCAGAGAGAGGGAGAGAAAGAGTCCCAAGCAGGCTCCATGCTGTCAGCACAGAGCCTGACATGGGGCTCGATCTCAGGAACCGTGAGATCATGACCTGGGCTGAAATCAGGAGTTGGATGCTTACCCAACTGAGACACCCAGGTGCCCCGAGGGGTAAAAGGATCTTTAAACCCTAGTGGTTAATCCTTAACACCATCACTGTAATACAGCATTAGCCCGATGACTGATGTTCATTTAAAATGATCAACCCAAGTCCACGTGGAAATACTAAATTATTTTTGATGTACTACTTTAAGAAAATAGGAAGCCATACAACATATCTTATAAACTGTTAATGTAGTTCAGACTGGCTCTTAGATATGATTTCATTGCTAGAAAATTAACTTACGTAGAACCCCTAGCTCCCCAGTGGTGCCAGGTAATAGGTATCATTGAACTTTGGCTCTGGATAAATTCACAAACCATTGGTTGACAATTAGGTTCTAATTGTGCATAGATCCTGTTGTGAAAGCCTTTCCCTACAGAATTTCAAATAACTAAAAGTAGGGTAAGGGTAGCCCAAAAAAGAGCAATCTACTAGAAGTTCACTTCCCAAATTAGACCCAAAGCAACAGCTTTGCTATAACAATGGATTGGAGAGAGGATTGTTTTTTTTTTTTTAAGTTTATTTATTTATTTTGAGAATGAGACAGAGAAAATCCCAAGCAGAGGAGCGGCAGAGAGAGAGAGAATCCCAAGCAAGTTCCATGCTGTCAGCACAGTGCCCGATGCGGGATTTGATCTTGCCAATCATGAGATCATGACTTGAGCCTAAATCAAGAGTCAGACGCTTTAAAAAAAAAAGGTTTTTTTCTTTAAATTTCTTCAACAATCATTCTCTGCTTACTGGGTACCCAGCATTTTTTAAAAGCCCTTTGCAGATATTTTCTAATTGAATTCTCATAGCAACTCTGAGTTAAGCACTATCATTGTTCTTCCAATTTTACGGATGACAGAACTGAGGCGTGGAAAGATCAAGTAACTCAGGTTCACCCAGCTGGTCAGTCTAGACCCAGATCTAGAGAGTCTGGCTCCAGAGTCCATGCTCTTAACTTTGCTGCGTGCTGGCCTTACGAGATCTTTTCAACTGTGCTTTTGGATTGCCTGTCTCATACACTTCTGCTCTGCTGCCGTGAATTTCACGCAGAAGGTATTAATGGGATTTGTCTTCAATGCCGTTTGTGGGTTCAGGTCCCCAACCTTTGCCTGATCTGGGCCAACTGTCTATTCTGCCCCCCGCGTTTCTAGGCTCTAACCCAGTTTCTGTAGGACTGCCTCACTTGGTTTCGTTCTTCTGGTTTAAAATTATGCCAGAGTTTCCCATCTCCTAAAGAATAAAGGGCTTAACTCCTTAGCACGATATTTGTATCATTCTAGACGCTTGGTTGCGAGCAAGGGACGCCCACTGTGGTAACTCTGAGCAGCACAGGAAGGGCGTGGGGGAAGCCTGGGCAGGGCAGGCAGGGGCCGGTGAGCAGGGGCAGTGGGTGCCCGTGCCCCAAGTGCCATCTCTGATGCTCACAGGTCTGTCTCACATCTGGTCTTGCTGTCCCCTCTGTCTTTGTGTATTGTGCTGAGATTCAAAGTCACCGGTGAGAGTGTCCATTTGCCTAAGGTTGCCTCACTTTCCTGGGGGGAGCGGGGATGAGCCTCCTGAATGAGATGGAGATTCCCTGCCTCCACCAAGACGGACGGCATTGAGAATTATGTAAAAATAGGAACCTGGTTTGACTCCCAGCAGCCAGAAACCATGACAAATATCCTGTCGATGGTGTTGCTCAAACATTTTTGTCTGCGATGTGCAAAGGATATATGCACGTGCACACACACATACACACGCTCTTAATTGAAAAAGTATCCAGGAAACAGTACTTTACTCATGGCTATGATAAATTCATCGTTTCCGCTGTCATTTTTTTTTAATGTGGGTCATGACTTACTAAATTAATTCCACTTTGAAAACCTTGCCCTACAGTGTTTTCTGTGCAGTATATTCAAAATACTCCCAATGAGTCGCTTTTATGCACGAAATGCTTTATTTATATACCAGACAAACCTTTCTGCAATTCTGGCCTTTAAATGACTGTTTGTAAAGTAGATCCTAGAAGAATAGCACGTAGTCCTTGGCATCCAAATAAGCAAAAAAGAAGAAAGTATGAATCTGTTGTGTAATGAACACAATATATCCAATTGTATCATCTGAACACAGAATGTCCAATTGTATCATCAGACAGTACCCAATATAATAGTCCAGAATGTTTGTTTACATAGCTATCTAGTAAAGTTTAAGTCCACAACAGTTGTTAGAAAGTAACAGGGTTTTAATTTCTCATGCCCATCAAGCAAGAACGTTCATTTCAGCAACTATGCCTGGGGACTGGCCCTGGATGAGGTCGTTTTCTGGGTGTTTGAAGGGTACAGAGGTGAACTAGGCTGGGATCCTGGTCTCAAGGAGATGAAACTCTAGGAGAGAAGAAAAGATAAGGGTATAGAAAATAGTTGTACCAGACAGAAACCGATATGGATCGTGAGAAAGGAGTAAAGGAAATGCGTAGGGTTTCAGAGGAATGGGGGTGCCTGGTTCCTGATAGAGGTCCTGAAGAACAAAGGAGGAGGGGTTCAGAGGGCGGGGGGGGGGGGAGGGTGGAATTTCCCTGTCACCTGGCCTGCACCCTGGTGCAGCCGATGAGGCCATGGGGATGGCACAGGCTTACAGTCTGGAAGGGCCTTTGCGCAGTGAGGATTCCTGTCTTTGTACCTCTTTGTTCCCACTGTTGTCACCTCTGACACGAAGTAGGTGCTCACTGCATATGTAATGAATATAGACAGGGGCACCAGCTCTAGAGCATGACGGCGGAGGGTCCCCTCACAGCCTTGTGTGGACCGAGAGGGGTGCAGGAGCTCTGGGGGAGGGAAGAGTGCCAAGCCCAGCAGTCAGAGGGGAGGGGCTACAGTTCACAAACATGGCTTGGGGGGCAGTGGTTGTCCTTCCCCCCTCATCAGAAATCACAAGTTTTATCTGCGATTCAGCCAAGCTTGATCGAGGGCCTGAGTTACTCGACAGGTCTGGTGAAGGGATCCACGGATGCTGAAAGGCAAGGACCCTGCCCTACCCGCCATCCAGGTCTTGTGAACAAAGCAGGGCGGGGAGGGGCAGGAGGTGGGGCACACACAGCAATCAGGATGCACAACAAGGACAGAAAGGACTAAGTGCCCTGAGCAAGGCACAGCCACAAAATGTAGGCCCGTGGCCTCTGGCCACAACCAAGCAGGGAACTTGGCTTTGGCAATGAGGCATCTTATAGTCCTCATGTTACAGTTGCCACCCTGCTTCTTTCCTAACCAAAATGAACCTAGTAACCTAGTACGCAGTACTCATCCGGGTGCTTCCATGTGCTGTTGAGACTCTGCTAAGCACAGAATCTGGTCTCTAGAAACGTGCACATGGAGATCATGTGGGAAAGGAGCGGTATTATGTCATCTGTTCTTTCAAAATGAAACTATTTCTGTGTCCTGGCAGATGGCCCGTAGTACCAGTTCTTGGATTATCTGATAACAGCCAATTATTTTATTTTATTTTTTAGAAATGTTTCTATTTATTTTTGAGAGAGAGAGGGAGGGAGGGACGGAGAGAGAGACGGAGATGGAGTCTGAAACAGGCTTCAGGCTCTGAACCCGTTAGCACAGAGCCCGACGTGATCCCGCGAGATCCCGCGAGATCACGACCCGAGCCAAAGTCGGACACTCAGCCGACTGAGCCACCCACGCGCGTGCCCCCTATGGCCAATTATTTTCAAGAGCAGCTCCTGCATAGGGGACACTTTCACCAGGGCCTTTCTATACAGGGAGTGAGTCTCTGGAACGGAGACTCAGTGTTCATTCTGTGCTACGGGCTGCGCAAGTTCTAGAGCGGGGAGCAGAGGGTAGGTGGAGGTGGAAGCGCAGCTCTAGATCTGGCTTCTAGAATGAGCAGAGAGAGGGGAGAGCAAGGGGAACGGGGAGGCCGTGCAGAGCTGCTGCAGAAGTTAGGTGGGAACCGGGCGCTCCGCCAGGTGCTGATAGGAACAAGAGGGAGCAAACAGCACCAAAACTTGTTCTCGTACCTTTTCTGTTGCCCCGTCAACCGTGTAGCCGGGAGGCTGGACGTACTTTTTTAATGCAGGGCAGCATTTCCATCATTTGTTTCATACCCACCACACCTGCTACACGTCTTACTTCTAGCCGCCCAAGAACCTGCTACTACAAGCTGCTATTTTCGGCTGCCTTCAAATGCCGATGAGGAAACAGGCTGAGTGAGATTGGTGAGTGATAACATAGCCAGGGGATGGCAGAAGCCACTCAAAGCGCAGGGTTCCTGTCTGCAGGGGACCTTATTCCTTATTCTGGAGGACCTGAGTTACTTGTGTGATGCTCGCATGGCATCCTGACGCTGGGCAAATACTTATTCTCTTTCTAAGGAATAACACAGGGGGACTGTGTCTTCTAGGTAGCATGATGTATTCTGATAGAACATGCTGGGAATTCAGAGACATTCTGAGTTGCCATTCCACAGGCAGCTGGAAAATCTTAAAATTTGATTCAGATATATCAAAATCTATGGCTCTCTTCCAAAAAAAACTGTGACTTCCTCATTCAAGCTGAGCGTTCCCTCCAAACCCTCCTGTTGAGCTCAGGGGCAGAAGGAATGCCGTCTCCATTCACCTGCTCAGGTCACTGGGGACTCTGGGGTCTGCTCTTCTCTGAACAAACCAGAACTAGGAGTGTTTTTCGTCCTGCTGACTCAGCTTCAGTGTCAGCTGTCTTGTCGTTCCAGGAAGAACAGCCAATCTGTTGGTTTCTGGGCATCCAATAGAGCGATCGTCTTAGATCCCTTAATTTTAAATTTAGATTAAAACTGAAAAGTCACTCTGTGGATTTTTTTGGTGAGTGTATAACTTTAGTCCTTTATTAAAATGATCTAAATCTTCACACTCTGCTTCAGTTTTCTTTAAATATTCCATAAGGAAATTGTGGTTTTCATCTTTTTAACTTCTTTTATCGTGATAAAAAGCTTATAACAAGAAACTGCGGTCCTCTGCCCACCTTGTCTATTTCAAAACTTACTCCACAGAGGCAACAGATTTCAGATAATTTGGGGATTTCTTCTGATCACCAGCCCCACAGCTGTCCTAATATGCTGTACTCCCGTGTCTTTTTTTGGGTATCATCCATTGGTTTCTCCTCAAAGCAGTGGGGAGTTCAGCTCTCCTACTACAGACTCCCATGTTTTCCCTTTCCCCAGCCTTCCAAAATTTGGGTAAGTCACACTGTTTCCATGATTACATGTAATTCACTGATGATCCCATTGGTGTACTATGATGATTCGTTTATTTTCTCATGTAACTTTTTCCTCTCTAAGGTTAATACCTGTGACGTGGGGGCATTGCCTGTTGCCATCCAACAACGACTTCCTCTTCCTCCTTGCTGGCTGGAGCCTGATTTTGTTCTGATGTCCACCCCTTTGCACTTAACTCAGTCCTTTCAATGCCAAGCCAGTCACCATGGCCCAGTTCCCCCGCCCTGCAAGGGGTAGCCTGTAGGGGTTGTTTCTGGGGAAGGTTTCTTTGTTCTTAGGCAAACAAAGAAGAAACGGCCTCTCCTATCAGTTGGAGAAAAGAGTTCCAAGAACCAGCAGAACGCTTACTAAACACAAATATCCAAATGCCACAGGGCCACCCGTCACATTTTTCTCGATCGCTCTGCCTCCCACACCTGAGCTGGTTTATCTCTGGGCCTGGCACCCTTGTCTTCCTAGGGCTTTCTTTTGGTCCTCTTGTCCTGGATCCCCGCTATTCTTCACTTGTATATTCATTTTTCAAAAACATATCCTTTAGAGGTTTGGGAAATTATCTAGTTGAATTATTGTGTGTTTGAAAATGAATTTATTCTGTACTCACACTTCAGTTGATAGTTTAGCAGGATATAGAATTCTAAGTAAAATCATTATTGCTTGGACTGTTAACATTGCTCCCCTGACTTTAAGTATTTATTATTACTGTTTAGAAATCTGTTTCCAGAATGACTCCTTTTATCTGTGATCTAGTTTATCTCTCTGAAACTTCTCTTTATTCGTGGGGCACTAAAATTGCATGATGCTATGCCTTGCAATATGCAGTTTTTATTTTCTAGGTTGTTGGTGGGTCTTTCTAAACTTGTGTTCTTCAGTGCTGAGAATTTTCTTGTTCTGTTTCTTTGGCAATTTTCTCCTTGTGTTTTTTGTATTCTTCACTTTTTCCATCTTTCTGCAATTCTGTTAGAATTTAGAGCTTCCACACTGTGCACTAATTATTCTATCTTGGTTAGTTTTTCCTTTCTGGGTTCTAGTTTCAGAGAGATTGCCTAGATTTTATCTTTATTTTTTTTATTTATTTTTGATTTTTTTTTGATTTTTTTAAATATATGAAATTTATTGTCAAATTGGTTTCCATACAACACCCAGTGCTCATCCCAAAAGATGCCCTCTTCAATACCCATCACCCACCCTCCCCTCCCTCCTACCCCCCATCAGCCCTCAGTTTGTTCTCAGTTTTTAAGAGTCTCTTATGCTTTGGCTCTCTCCCACTCTAGCCTCTCTCTCTCTTTTTTTTTTCCTTCCCCTCCCCCGTGGGTTCCTGTTAAGTTTCTCAGGATCCACATAAGTGTGAAAACATATGGTATCTGTCTTTCTCTGTATGGCTTATTTCACTTAGCATCACACTCTCCAGTTCCATCCATGTTGCTACAAAGGGCCATATTTCATTCTTTCTCATTGCCACGTAGTACTCCATTGTGTATGTAAACCACAATTTCTTTATCCATTCATCAGTTGATGGACATTTAGGCTCTTTCCAAATTTGGCTATTGTTGAGAGTGCTGCTATAAACATTGGGGTGCAGGTGCCCCTATGTATCAGTACTCCTGGATCCCTTGGGTAAATTCCTAGCAGTGCTACTGCTGGGTCATAGGATAGGTCTATTTTTAATTTTTTGTGGAACCTCCACACTGTTTTCCAGAGCGGCTGCACCAGTTTGCATTCCCACCAACAGTGTAAAAGGGTTCCTGTTTCTCCACATCCTCTCCAGCATTTATTGTCTCCTGATTTGTTCATTTTGGCCACTGTGACTGGCATGAGGTGATATCTGAGTGTGGTTTTGATTTGTATTTCCCTGATGAGGAGTGACGTTGAGCATCTTTTCATGTGCCTGTTGGCCATCTGGATGTCTTCTTTAGAGAAGTGTCTATTCATGTTTTCTGCCCATTTCTTCATTGGATTATTTGTTTTTCGGGTGTGGAGTTTGGTGAGCTCTTTATAGATTTTGGATACTAGCCCTTTGTCCGATATGTCATTTGCAAATATCTTTTCCCATTCTGTTGGTTGCCTTTTAGTTTTGTTGATTGTTTCCTTTGCTGTGTAGAAGCTTTTTATCTTCATGAGGTCCCAATAGTTCATTTTTGCTTTTAATTCCCTTGCCTTTGGGGATGTGTCAAGTAAGACATTGCTGCGGCTGAGGTCAGAGAGGTCTTTTCTTGTTTTCTCCTCTAGGGTTTTGATGGTTTCCTTAGATTTTATCTTTAAAGCCTTCTATCGATTTTTACATTTTAATGATCATATTTTTAATTTCTCTGAGCTCTTAGGTATTTTCTGACTGTCCCTTTCTTGTTTTACGGACCCTCCTATCTCTGAGGGAATGAATTAGAATTTTGAGATGTTTTCTTCTGTTTTCCACCCACTGAATGGATAAACAAATTGTGGTACAGCCATACAGTGGACTACCACTTGCGAATAAAAAGGAGCAAACTACTGATATATGTAATAATACGGATAGATCTAGAATGCAACATGCATTCTGTATGAATATTAACAATATTAACATAATCACAACAAATCGCATTAATAAAATAATGTAGTAATGATGCTGTTATCTACACTCATCTGTATTAAAAGAAGCAAGACTTCAAAGGCTGCATGCTTTATAACTACATTTGTGTAAGATTTTGGAAAAAAAAAACTGCAGGAATGGAGAATAGACCAGTGTTGGTGGGGGAGGGGCTGAATCCAAGGGAGTGACACGAGAGGCTTTTGAGGTGATGCACGTGTTGTATATTTTGCTTGTGTTGGTGGTTACTCCGTGCACCTGTCAAAACTCATAAGTGCGTGCCAACAAGTGTATTTTATTTATGTAAATCAAAACAAATTTCTAAAAGGTGTTCTACGGGGCACCTGGGTGGCTCAGTCGGTTAAGCGTCCGACTTCAGCTCAGGTCACGATCTCACGGTCCGCGAGTTCGAGCCCCGCATCGGGCTCTGGGCTGATGGCTCAGAGCCTGGAGCCTGCTTCTGATTCTGTGTCTCCCTCTCTCTCTGCCCCTCCCCCGTTCATGCTGTGTCTCTGTCTCAAAAATAAATAAACATTAAAAAAAATTTTTTTTAAAGGTGTTCTTCCATTTTCGGCATTTTTTTTTATTAAAAAATTTTTTTAACGTTTATTTATTTTTGAGGCAGAGAGAGACAGAGCATGAACAGGGGAGGGGCAGATAGAGAGGGAGACACAGAATCTGAAACAGGCTCCAGGCTCCGAGCCGTCAGCCCAGAGCCTGACGCGGGGCTCAAACTCATGGACCTGAGATCATGACCTGAGCCGAAGTCGGACGCTTAACCGACTGAGCCACCCAGGAGCCCCATTTTCGGCATTTTTTAATGCCTTGTCTTTTTTTATCATAAGCTTTCTTATGTATTTGGTAGTTCTTAACTGCTCATTCACATTTGGGAATGAGATCGGAATCTGGAGCCATGCGTTATGTGTTGTGTTCCTTTGCTGCAGCTGGCGTGTTGAGAGCAGAAAATAGAGAATTTGTATTAATTTTCCACTATTACTTTATTCTTTTCTCATTAATCAGAGGACCTGTCATTCGGGGGTACCTCTGTCCCTCCCTCCTTCCTGACACCTTCTCAGGCTCTAGCCCTCGGCCTCCTTGGGCTAATGCTACTCTAACTTCCTTTCCTTGGGGTTGGGCACGCTCTCAGGAGCCCTGTGCCCAGCCTGTCTGTGTGGTCGGGAGGCTGCTGGGGAGAGGTTTTCTTGTGATTTGCTCGCTGCTGCACGACTCCTATTGAGGTCAGAGAGTGCTCCTGTGAAGAGCAATGTCAAACAGATTTCTGGTTTTCTCCTCCCCCTCAGAGCTGTCTTCACACTTTAATTGGGAATGGCCCTTACGAGTAAAGCTGGAACAAATTTCCCTGGTCAGGAGGAGGGTAGTCCGTGCGTAAATGTGCAAGTCCCAGAAATTGGATGGAAGGCAGTCCGGCTTGCTCCTGCAGGAGAGCTGCCCGGGTCAGAGGAGAAGTACCCAGGGACACGGTATCAGGAGCCTTATTGGAAGCTGTCAGGGAGGGGAAATTAACACATTGTCAGGACCTTACGTCAGGGAGGGGAAATTAACACATTGCTCTCTTTCTTTTCCCTCCATGCTACACAGATCATACATGTGAGAGGATGTGATTGTGGATCAATAACCAACTTCTTGGCAGTTTTATTTGAAAAATGAGCATGAGACTCACAGCCTTTCTTTGAGAGTCTTTGATTAAAATAGATTCGGGGGTATCTCGTGTTACTTAACAGTGAAGTTTTAAACTGTGACTTTAGATCTTTAAAGCATGCCCATTAAAAGCCCTGCTCACTCAAGTCTGTGCTTTCTGGGAATGTTTGATTTCTGTTGCTTACGAAATATGTCTGTTTTGATAAGCAAGATGCACGCAGCCTGTGCCCTATCCCGGAAATGCTGGCAAGCCAGTTTTCCACCCTGGGATTATAGGCTGGGTGCTATTCAAATACATACCGACATGTTACTCTTTAAGGAAGCCATCTCGAATTTTGGGGGGAATATAAGATTTTTTTTTTAACTATTCAAGCTCTGGTGAAGTGAGGCTTCCTACAAGTTAACTAAAGCGATATTATTCCTTTATCTCAATTGTATAGAAACACGACTCATTCTCCCTGGCATAGATCATCTGTTTCTCTTGCACGTTTCTAGGGCAAATTGGTTCCAAACCAAGTGCTGTGTTCTCTCCTTTTCTGTTTATCGTCATTTCTTTATCTCTTCCTTAAAGACATTCCAAGCATGGTGTTCCAAAATGCCTAGTTCGTTACATGATATAATTAATGACAATACAGAGACTTCCAGCAAGAAGCCCTGGGACATGAGCTTTGTACCTTTTCGTTGAGTCGCTGGTTTCTGCAGTCACCATGCAGTAGATTTTACTACTTTCTGGTTGTTGGCAAACTTCCTCTGCTTGGGCTGCATCGTGGTGTTAAATGTTCATCTTCATCGTGCGAGCTGTCTCGTTCGTTTGACAGAAGGCAGGTTGTCTGCTTGTGATGAGAGAAAAAAAGAAATGCACCTTCCCGAAAGAGAATGAGCTGAAAGACCCCATTTTGAGTGACCTGGTACAGGCGTGTGAGCTGGAGGCGATTCTCGCTTTATCCCTGATGACGTTACAAAGAGTTCCTGCTTCCCTTCAGGTAGCAGAGAATCCCGAGGTTTACAGCCTGCAGTCCTGTAGATAAATGAAGGTCATGTGCCATCCTTGTTGTGAGTGCTGATGTCCATTCTCGGGGCCTAACACACAGCAGAGAGTCAGGGATGTATAGATCAAGCGTGCCTACCGCGTTGAAATGAACCCACTGGGAGAAGCTGGGCCGAGTGGGACCTAGCAGAGGAGTTTGCGGACATGTCTGTACTGCCCTCTCTGCTTCCATGAAGTCACCCCCGTACCCTCCCCAGGAATCGGCCTCCTGGCCCCCCTGCTCGGGTAGATTTAAGGATTCCCCTAGAACTGTTTGACCCATTATCCACATTATAGAAGTGGTTTGGGCCCTAAGACCAGTGGTAGGAAAGAAAGGAGGGAGTGGGTTTGTGGAGAATACTCACATAAGGCATTTGTGGTTAGAAACAAGCAGGAAAT
Organism: Prionailurus viverrinus; assembly: GCF_022837055.1. Lineage (NCBI taxonomy): Eukaryota > Metazoa > Chordata > Mammalia > Carnivora > Felidae > Prionailurus > Prionailurus viverrinus. Next base: position 8,498,476 of record NC_062561.1, read on the forward strand.
ACTTAATGAATATCAGTGTTATCTCAATACTTGGGCAGGTAGATAAGAAGAGTGCTCTGGGAGTGGGGCCTCAGTTGCCTTTAGGTGCCGGGCAGGTAGCATAGGGAGTGAAGCAACCAGGTGTGAGTTAAAAGGCCAAATAGCCACTGGAGAAGGAGAAAGTGCCTGCCTTGCAAACATACACTTGAACTCCACTTTTAAGACACCGCTGCCTTCTCCTCCAACAAGACCATAGCAGAAACCTTGTCTGACTCAGCCCCTGGGAGGCCACGTGAAATGCCTACATATATTTTCTTTTTCATAGATCGAAAAGTATTTGATTTCATCCAGATTTGAAGTCCTTGTTTCTCTCTCTCTCTTTAGCCTCTTATTAATAAATACAAGCACAGAAAAATGTTGTTGGAAGACTTTGGATCTTATCTGGTATTTTGTAGATGGAATATTAGTCTTTGACGTATCAGCCTTTCTCAGTGGTCTCAAAGAATGGCAGAGAATTTATCACCGGCTCTTGACAAATTCAGTTGTTCTTGCTGCCTTTTGAAAATGCCAGGCTTTTTCTTCCTTCGCCAGATCAGATAACTCCCAGTTTTTCTGGTAAGCAGATGTGAAATCCATAGATAGTCCCCATGCCTCATTTCAGCTATTATTTTGTCCCCTTTCATCATGAAATCCTTTTTTTGGAGCAAGCAGCGTTTGACAGATTTGAGTTTCAGGAGGCTTTTTGTCTTACCTCTTCGCCACTGGGGGAAATACAGGTAAAGAGACAGCGAGGAAGTGGGTCACTGGGGGAGGAAAGGGAGACGTGTGACCCCAGTCTCACCTACAGATCCAATACCCAGGCCTTGAATGCCACAATAAGTATGGTGTATGTATGTCTGGTACACGGCGGTGGTCTTTGGAAAACTATCTACCAACACGGACACACAGACAGACGCACCCCTACCCACAAACACAGACACACAGACAGATGCACCCCTACACACAACGCAGGGGCACAAATTCATGCGTTGCAAGAAGGGGCAAAGATCTAATTTGCCCCAGCCCCTCCGATGTAATTTCTGCTTCCTTCTTGTCATTACATGGTACTTAGAATTTCTCCTTAACTGCATGTTTTATCACACCCTGCCTTGCTGTTGTTACCACAGTTACTAGCTGTCTGCACGTTATATCCCCTTCCCCTCAGGAGATCGCAGTTTCCCTAAGGATTCAGACTTTTCTTTTAAGAAAAAAATTATTTTTAATGATTATTTATTTTTGAGACAGGGAGAGACAGAGCATGAATGGGGGAGGGGCAGAGAGAGAGGGAGACACAGGATCTGAAACAGGCTCCGGGCTCTGAGCCGTCAGCACAGAGCCTGATGTGGGGCTCGAACCCATGAACCGTGAGATCACGACCTGAGCTGAAGTCGGATGCTTAACCGACTGAGCCACCCAGGCGCCCCCAGACTTTTCTTTTACTCATCTTTTAATTGTTCCTGTACTGTGTTTTCTATCAGCTGATGCTCAGTCAGTTGGGTCTGTCTCAGAGCCCTTTGAGTCCTGTCCCCACGTAACCTTTTTTTCTCTCATCTTCCTAACATGCGAGGCTGTCTGGGGGAGTCCACGGTCTGCGGAAGGGGCCAGGTGCTAGTCTTGGCATGGGCGCCCGGCCCCTGTGTGGCTGTGACAGGTCTCAGCTGGCGGGCTCGCCCGAGTCTCCCTGGGCTTCATCCTCCTCGTGAAAAACGAGAGGCTTGACATAATTCACGTCTCTGTTCCTTTCCATCTCAAATACTCAGTGACATTCTGTGACGGATATATGCTCAGCAAGGCGTTACCCAGAGAGCCAAGTAAGTTAGGAGAGATTCCGCGTGCTACTGTATTAATTCAACAATATTTAGTGAGTGCCTGAAGTTGTTGGACACCGTTCCGCTCACTGGGGATCGATGGTGAGCAGGGCGGATGCGACCCTTGCTTATCCTCACGGAACTCATGTCCTTTTGGAAGAGGAAGACAATGAACAAATAAACATGGAGAATAACGGAAGAAGGCTGGGAAGAAGCACAGACTGTGGCCGGAGAAAGACGATGCACCTCAAGGAAAGTCTGTCTGGGGAGGGCACGTTCAGGATGACCCCTGATATGTAGGATGGGTCCATCCGTGTGAAGAGCCAGGCATGGAGTGTGCAAGCAGTGAAGAACAATGCGGAGTCAGTGGGCAGGCTGCTAGGGGAGGAGGGGGTGAGGGGAGATTTCGCAGGGCCACACAGGTCCCGGCAAGGAGGCCATGGGAGGGTTTGTGGCCGTGAAGTGACTGTTAACATGCCAAGATACCACTCTAGATGCCTTGTGAAGGGGAAATGGCTAATTAGAGAAGCAAGATTGGAAGCCAGGAGATCTGGGAGGAGACTTATAAGTGGCTTACATGGGAGATGACGTGGAGGCAGAGAGGGAGAAAAGCGGGCGGGCTGGTGATGCCCTTGGGAAGCCCATCCGATAGCCCTCACCGGTGGGTGGGGTGTGAGTTAAAAGGGCCAAGGAAGCTCTTAGTTTCAGCTTTGGTGGTGAGGTAGATGACAGAACCAATAATCCAAAAAGGGGAGCCTTGGGAGAGCTGGATGGGTGTTGTGAGGCGGGCCGTGGCCAAGAGGTCTCCTGTCTGGCCCTCGTTCTCTGGAACAGGTCCTTAAACACTATTATCTCATTCTCTCTCGATATCACCTGCATTCTGGAAATAGCTTGTCTCCCATGTATACCGTTAAAAATATTTTCGCCTCAGAGACACACAGTGTGAGAGAAGAAATGCAGATGGCCAAACAGCGTATGAAATGTAACTTGACTAGAGGTAAAGTAACAAAATAATAAGGGTTTTTACACCCTATCAAGTTTAAAAGCTGACGATCCCACCGAAGCTTGGCGTGGTGGCTTAAGAGCCTGCATGGGGGTTCAGAGTCCAGCCCTTTGCACTTAGGCTCAGAAGTTATTTCACTTCTCTCTGCCTCGCTGTGTAAAACACAGCGATAATATCTAGCCCTGGGATTGTTATGGATTAAGTGCAACAAAACACTGAAAACAGCACCTGGTAAGAGAAAGTGTCATTTAGGCATTGAAAACAAATGCCTAGGGTTGAGCGAACTGTATTCAGTTAAAAAATGCTTTTGAGTTCCTCCCACAGGCCAGCTACTGTTCTAGGCTCTAGAATAGAGTGGCGAACAGAGGAGGAGGTGCCTGCCCTCCCAGAGCTTATATGGGATGTGGAAAGGCAGATAATAAATGGGTACAAGGATCAGATAACCTTGGGTGGTGAGAAGTGTGTTCTAAGCAGAGTGACCATATGTACAGTTCATGCTTGGTGTCATGGCATTCTGTCTGGTTTAGCGTTTTGGAACTCCCCAGAGTGGCCCAGTTTCATGCAAACACTGGTGCGTGAATGTTCTAGTATCTTTCTTTATAGTTGCCCAAACCTGGAAGTACCTCAGTGTCCCTCAACTGGAAGACAGCTACATAAACTGTGGTTCGTAGCACAGAGCCTTATTTAGCCATAAAAGGGAACAACTACGGATAGACCCAACACCGTGGTGAATCTCGGATGCACGGTGCCGAAAGAAGCTGGATACAAAGGCTTCACACTGTGTAGTTACATTTAATTGACATTCTGGAAAAGGCAAAACCTAGGAACAGAGACCGGATTATTGGTTGGCAGGGACTAGGGATCAGGGAATGGTTGATCTACAAAACGGCTTGGGGCAATTTTTGGAGTTCATGGAAGTGTTCGTTTTGTTTGACTGTGCTGGTGGTGGTCATGGGACAGCATACGTTTGCCAAATTTGCAGAACTGCACAGAGAAAAGAGTGAATTTTGCTGGATACTTAGACTCTGATTTAAAAAATTGGAAAAAATTCCTAAGCAAGAAAAAAATGTCCCTATTTGGTTTTTTTCCGATTAAATATAATTTATTGTCCAGTTGGTTTCCGTACAACACCCAGTGCTCATCCCAACAGGTGCCCTCCTCCATGCCCATCACCCACTTTCCCCTCTCCCCACCCCCCGTCAACCCTCAGTTTGTTTTCAGTACTCAAGAGTCTCTTACGGTTTGCCCCCCTCCCTCTCTGTAACTTTTTTTCCCCCTTCCCCTCCCCCATGGTCTTTTGTTAAGTATTATGCTGAATGAAGTAAGTCAGGCAGAGAAAGACAGATACCCTATGTTTGCACTCATCTGTGGATCTGAGAAACTTAGCAGAAACTTAAAAGTGTCCCTATTTGAATGGTAAATGATCTGGTCGTTCTAGTTACAAAGTTTCAAGAGAGAGGAGATAGCGCAAGAAATAGGGAGATAGAATGAAGCCGGAGACTTTTTTTCTTGAGAGCAATACGTATTCGTGTAACGAACGGGCATCCTTTATGTGCCAGGCCCCGGCATATAGTCTAAGCGCAGGACGTGCACCTGTAAACAAAACCAGGCCTCTCACAGAGCCCAGAGTTGCGTATGAATGTGCAAACACATCCACCTGTTTACACAGTGGTTCTGCCTTTAGGAATAGATACTAAGGAAATAAGAGGTTCAGTAAAGATAAGCATTCAGCAGTTTTCTGTGAAAAATTATTTGAAAAGGCAAAATCAGAACAACTTAAAATCTAAACAGTAGGAGAATAGATGGGTAAATTATGGTAAAAAAAATGACCATTTAAAAAAATGATAGGCTATTTATTACATGTATTTATGTGAGGAGGTGCCCATGACGTGCAAAGTGAAAAATTGGAGTTATGGAACTCATTCTCTAAGTTAAAAAAAAAATCTGGGATACTCAACTCTGTTCTTGGGGGGAGAGTAAGGGACTTTGGTATATTTACCTTTTTTTAATATTCAAGATCCATTTTTTAAATAATTGGCTATGTCAGTATTTCCATTTTGGGAAAAAAAAATCATTCAAGACAAAAACAAAAGAAAGTGGGGTGCCTGGGTGGCTCAGGCGGTTAAATGTCCGACTTTGGCTCAGGTCATGATCTCACAGTTTGTGAGTTCGAGCCCCACGCCAGGCTCTGTGCTGACAGCTCAGAGCCTGGAGCCTGCTCCGGATTCTGTGTCTCCTTCTCTCTCTTTGCCCTTCCCCTGATCGTGCTCTGTCTTTCTCTCTCTCTTTCAAAAGTAAATAAACATTAAAAAAGTAACTATTTAGCATAATATGCATGAAATGAACACCCTATATTTTCTGGGTGAAATTCTGCCCTGGAAGGGAGGGATGCATTTTTTAAAGGGAAGTGCTTTTTTGTTGGCAGATGTAAGTGAAGCTCATTGCAGAGAAACATGCAGCATTTTTACTGGAGACACTTTAGACATCAACTTAATGTTTTTCATAGGTGTAACCTGTGAAAAGTCAACTTGCCTCTTTTATTGGCTCTGTGAAGGAGCACATAGCAGCATTCCATTTATGTATATATTGTTCTTCACTCTTTTTACCAGAGCAAAATAAAGCTAAAATAGCCTCTGCTACCTAAAACATATATATGTGTATATTCCTTCTGAGCACTGTCCTGTTTCTATATTGGAATAAAATGTGATGTACAACTCATGTCATGCACACCGATAAGGAGAGTAAAGCAGGCTCCAGAGAGCTGTTATATTTCTACACGATTTTGCAGCTTTCACAGAATTCAGCACCACAGATAGCTACAGTGTCCCCAATATTTACCGTTCCTCACCCAGCAATACCACTCGGAACCATACTGTAGTGAAACGACTTGAAACATTCATTGGGTCTGCAGTGCCTCAAGTGTTAGGATACCTGTGCTTGTACCTGTTGCAAATAAACATAGCGTTAGAAAAGAGGACCAAGAACGTGGCTATTCTGTTGCAGAAAATACGGAGGAATGATTACCATGGAACTTCCTAAAGCGGATGGATACAGCGACTTTTACGTAAATATTTGCAAGTAACTTCATATAAAATTATCTTATTAAATGTGGTGGAACATGATAGACCCCAAATATATGGTCCGTAAAAATGTCAACTAAAATGTGAAATTTGGGATGTTGACTTTTTTTTGCATTACTCTTATATTTACCATATTTGCAGTATTATTATAGATTATATTTTGGGCTCGTATCTTACACACTTGTCTGTACGCTAAAGTTGCAAAGGATAATTTATCGCATGGTAGGAGTTGCAGCTGGAACTTCTTTGGCAGATACATTTTATTAAGTTAGATGGAATTGCATTTATATTCAAAGGCACGGTGCTTGAGCATTTATATGAAAATTCACATACTGGCAAAGCATTCCACAGCAGACCTGGCCGCTAAGGAAGGCTGTGGAATATTGTTTTTCAATCTTTTAAAACCCAGTGCTCTTTTTAATAACATAAAAATCCCCCCAAACTTCATTTATTTTTGAATTGAATATTATAGCAAGTATAAATCAAATCATGACGATCAGAATGTACTTTTTTTTTCTTACATCACCTCTGTTGAATATTCTGGTACAGCCCTCCTGGAGTGAGGCTGCCTAATCAGCTGGGAAGGGTGGCTTTAGAATGTCCATGTTAAAAGACTAAAAAGAAAAAATGTAGAGCCTGTGCTGCACTGAAAGTGATGTAAACATTGGCCACTTTGAGCTCAAGTTGAAAGGAGATTGCTTCATCACAAGTGCATACTGCGTGTAAAGTCCTGTCCCAGACCCTGCATGGGAAACAGAAGTGTCTGAGCTGTTAGACTCCAACCTAGTGAGCTTATAGTTTAATAAAGAGGAGTTGTGGGAGCGGGGATGGGCTAAATGGGTAGGGGGCATTAAAGAGTCTACTCCTGAAATCATTGTTGCACTGTATGCTAACTAATTTGGATGCAACTTAAAAAAAATTAAATAAATAAGTCAATATAGCCAGAAAAAAAAAAAGAAGGCACACATGCCAGTATAATAAAAATAAGACATAGATGACTGTAATCAAAAGGTACACTTAGCTATAATAAAGTAGGATATACATAACTATAATTTAAAAAGCATGGGCCTCCTGGGTGGCTCAGTTGGTTAAGTGTCTGACTCTTGATTTCAGCTTAGGTCATGATCTCGTGGTTCATGAGATCGAGCCCCATGTCGGGCTCTACTCTGACAGTGCAGGGCCTGCTTGGCTTCTCTCTCTCCCTGTCTCTCTCTGCCCCTCACCTGCTAATGCTCACTCCCTCTCTCTCAAAATAAATAAATAAACTTAAAAAATAAAAAACAAAAGCCATAGTTTAATAGTGCTAAAAGGAAACATCTGGGGATTCAAGGCATAGAGAGACAATATCTAGCCCCTTCTCCACCTTTTTGGGAGGGAAGAGGGGAGAAAATTTAGCAAAGTCTTCGTGGAGGAGGTGGCCTTTGAGTTCAGAAGGTGAAGCTGTTGGGTAGCAGGGGCAATTTTAAACAGAAGAGTGAGTGGGATTGAGAAGTCTGGAAGCACATGCGGGCTCAGCATTCATCAGACCGTGAATGTCAGGCTGAGACATTTGGCTTTCCCCTGTCATTCAGCCAGGTTAGTTCACGATTGTCATAGTAGTAGGTGGCACAGACATGGTCGGTCGACTGGGGGCTTCTCTTTATCTGAGAATGCCTTTCATGCCGTACTGGACAGAACAAACATGGTACTGAGAAATTGATGTGCAAGATGAGTGAAGAGATTGTATTCGAGCATGTAGATGTGATCAGTCCACTTAATGACTCAGAAATGTGTATGCATTCAACTGAAGGAGTTCTAGATGAGAAGCTCCCATCATCAGAGACGGTGAGTTGGGGAGAGCTGAAGTGGTGCCTCATTGGTAAAGACGGGCAAAAACATTTTGTCTGTTGGCAAGGAGATGATGTGGTCCTCAAACTACATGCTAGTGAACCTGATGCTGAGCCCATGTTGAATTTTAAAAAGTGTTGGTGATGGATAAATTATGAATACTGAGAAAAATAAACAGTGGTCCTTGGGAGAATTTTGGGTAGTGTGTAGACCAGACCAAGGGAGACAGTTTCATTTTCTTTCTTTACTTTGATTTTCTCTCATCCTCTGTTGGAAGAGAGGCAGTATTATAATTATCTCAGCAACACATCCAACAGAAGTTTCTCCTCTTACAATGTTCTCAGGGACCACGTGGGGACACGTGCAGTAGCTGCAGGGCCCAGAGGGTGGAGGGATGCCTACGTGAATGTGCCCATGGAGTGTTGATCAGCAGATGAGAACCTGCTGCTTTGCCTCCTACCCTGTTTCGCTGACAAAACAGCGAAATGATAATAAGGAAGGCACACTTACCTCTGCAAAGATGGTACGGAAACAGAATGGATTGCAAATATTTTGGATGAAAAGTTAAGGATGGGCCCAAAAAGTTTTAAACAGCATAGAACAATGGACTTCAATGGACAATGGACAACTGAACAATGGACAACAGTGGACCAACAAGATGAAGCTCCACAGGTACATTTTTATGGTCCTACCCATGGATGCTACAAGCCAGTTACAGATTTCTAGGATTGAGTCCCTGTCGTTTAGGAGTGACTCATATAGGACTTTGGCATTTTATTTGATGATGTGGAATCAACAGGGTTATTCATGTATCCATGGAGAGGCCACTCTTTTAGATCGTGTGGTTAGAGGTATAACTGAGTGAATGCAAGTCTTGCTTTCACAGGACCCTGGATGTTGCACCCAGAGCTAGAGTATTTTGTGCAGTTGTATGCTGTTCAGGAGGGACTATAGGCTGCCTGGGGTATGGGCTTAGATGGTGGGAGTTTCTTAAACCTGCGCCAACAATTGGGAGAATCTGAGTTCTTTCACAAAGAAAATAGGTTTGGATGAGAAAGGGGGCATAATAGCTCTTCGGAGAGACCTGAAGTGTTGTTCCCGGTGGAAGAAGGATTGCCTTGTATTGCTATAAAGAGGCAGATCTCCACTCCGGGCTAGTTTGACAGTGGCCTTGCCTGGAGGGCTGATAGGCTGCCAAGAAAGCTGGTGGATCTCCTGACACGGGCGTTTTCACCTTAGCACCAGGGGTGATCCCTTGGAAGACTATTAAGCATCAGAGAGACTAGGAACCTATAAAATCATTAAATTCCTTTTGGACCCAGGAGTTAATTAATGGATTTTTTTTCCCCAGATAAAATCTCATTGACCTCTCAGGTCATCGTTCATAACTTTCTATAGTAACATGTGAAGTACATGAAAATTGCATGCCTCACTCTGGGAAAATGGACCTCACGTGGGGCCGGTTAGCACGGTTGGTCGACATATTTTTGTTTCTTGTTTAATCGTACAATCCTGTATTAGGAGTCTGAATTTGTATGATCATGTTTCATATTGGGGAAAACATGTTTATCTTAGTTGGATGCCTTGGATTGAAGTCCAGATCCAGAAAAAGACAAAAACAAAAACTTTTGCTCATGTTGACCCTGTGATTGACTTGTGGCCATGTGATGCAGCTCTAGGGGGGAGATGTAGAGTCTTGGCAAGAAGAGAAAGAGGAAACATAACCTCCTGTACGACATTTTGCCTTCTAGAACTGAAGGGGTTTTTTTCTTCTTCTTTTGAAATGTTTGTTTGTTTGTTTGTTTGTTTGTTTTGAGAGGGAGGGAGCATGAGGAAGGGGCAGAGAGAGAGAGAGAGAGAGGGAGAGAGAAAATCCCAGGCTGGCTCCATCTCAAGAACCATGACATCATGACCTGAGCCCAAATCAAGAGGCAAACGCCTAACCGACTGAGCCACCCAGGCGCCCCTGAAGAAGGTTCTTAAATGCTTTCCTCTTGTTATGTGAGCTTTCTCTCCTTTTTTTGGTTTCTGGTTTTGCTTCTCTATTCTTGGTCTTATGATAGTATCGTTTCCTTTTATTCTTTCTTTGGGATCTATACCACTTCACCGAAAGGCAGCTTTTCCTTGTGAAGCTTCCACTTTCTGCACAGATTTTACTTCCTGTCTCTGTTTCTGCTCTGCCAGTTCTTGGCTGTGTGACCTTGGGAATGTTGCCCTCTCTGTGCTTTCATCGCCTTACTCGGAGAGCAGAGAAGCAGCAAGGGGATGCTAAGATCTGTCTCTGGAGGCCATCACAAGTATTAAATAGCTTAACTTGAATTAAAGCTAAAGATTAAACAAAATGAGTTATAATTTAAAAGTTAAGTTAAATTTTATGACTATGAATTCGTGCTAAGAATAATACTTGGCCCGTAGAAAGTCCTAGCTTTCCATTCCCTTACCAGTGAGTGACCTTTACTGCTTCCTGAGAAAGAAAAAGATATTTATTATGTAATTCTTTAAAAATTAAAATACAGCTCTTTTCTAGCAAGACACTGATTTGACACCTACCTGTTTGTCACTCTCTAACGATCACATGTGGATTGCTGTGTATGACCCTCTGGATTTGTCCGTCATTGGTGAAAATAATTCCTTTCTTTCTTTCTCCCGGCCTCGACAGTTCAAACCAGAGGGCTCTTGGCTTCATGCTTATAATTCTGTCCACAGAGAATTAGAGGCACTCACTTTCTGTGGATGGCCCATATTTGTGGGATTTCTTGCTCTCCTTGGCTTTCTGGGACGCCTGCTTTCTGACCCAGAGAGCACAGTGTTCTTTTAAACTGCTGTCTTACTGATTTGTCTACATGCTTTTTGTATCTGTGCCCAGAGGATATGTGTGTCTTCCAGGAAAACGTGTTTTAACTCGCATGAAGAAATAAAGATGAATTCACTGAGAATCCCCTCTGTGTCAGGGATCAGAGTGTGAGCATCTTGGTGAGGCCTGAGGGCTCTCTTGGGGTGAAGCTGGACCCGGGGCATCAGTGGCTTACTGAAGACAGGCCTGGAAGGAGGCAAAGAGGGAGAAGAGGAACGTGGGAAATAGGGACGGAGGCAGGGGAGGGTGGGGTGGGGAGAGGAAGGCCGTGAGCACCAGTGGGAAGAACAGAAGGGCAGAATGCCAGGGAACGAGAGTGCCCACACACGTACGGGTGTGTGTATTTGGGCAGGATTAGTTGGAAGGAATGGCAAGACCTAGACCGGGGTGTTAATGTGTCTTGGGGTGAGGGAGAAGGGACAAATAAAACACACAAAAACCCCAGCTTCCAGGAAATGATCTCGTTTAGGTAAAAAATACGTGCGACTGTAATAGATGCGAAAGAAACCAAAGAGAGTTTTATCACCTGAGGTTTTCGGGATGCCAGTGGCAGGTAGCCAAGTGAAAAGTTAGGAGGGGATGGGGCGCCTGGGTGGCTCAGTCGGTTAAGCGGCCAACTTCGGTTCAGGTCATGATCTCGTGGCTCGTGAGTTCAAGCCCCGCATCGGGCTCTGTGCTGACAGCTCGGAGCCTGGGAGCCTGCTTCCGATTCTGTGTCTCCCTCTCTCTCTGCCCCTTCCCTGCTCGTCCTCTCTCTCTCTCTCTCTCTCTCTCTCTCTCTCTCTCTCTCTCAAAAAATAAATAATTAAAAAACTTTTGTTTTAAAGTTGGGAGGGGAGGGGGCTGGGCTGGAGAGGAACGTGGAAGTAGCCGTGTGTTACTGGTGATGGTTCTCAGGTGTTCATCCTGTCATCGTGCCGTGGAGCATCCATCCGAATGTATGGATGTGTGTATATACACGAATATATCTGTACGTATGCATGTGCACATAATCTTTTGAACAGATGAAATTACAAAGAGTAACGAAGGGAGACGGGGGGTTGCCTTGTAACCTACTTCAGCAGAAATGTGACAACGGCTTCTCAGGAAAATGTGTACATGTGTACGTGTATGGACGAGGAGGAAGGTGTAGAAGGCTGTTAACTTTGAATCCCCACGGGGGGATTGGGGATGGAGCAGAACCTTGTTCCTTTGAAACGCTGCCACCCCCCCCCCCCCATGCCTAATAAAATGCACTCCCAGCAGTGGATAAACCGACGTTAACGTTGAAATGAGTGGTTGACTGATGATCTGTGAATCTCCCTAATAGAAATTGAAACACTGTATTAGATTTTAAGCTCTTTGAGGGCAGAAATAGCATCACGGAGAAGACCTTCATCATTCATTCATTTACTCATTCATGTTACAAATACATGTTAAGTGCCTAATGCATATGCTAGGTATTGAACAATATTTTCTTCAGTGTCTGGCACATTTGAAGAGTTTTTTTTTTTAAGTAAAAGTACAGCATGTTGTGAAAGGTCATCACAGAAGGACCTAATCTGTTTCAGTGGGTGAGGAAGGCTTCCCGGGGGAAGAGGTATTTATGCTGCAAACTGAAGATTACAAAGGAGTTGGGTAATGCTGGGAGAAGAACCCATGTTCTGTGTAGATGGTAGGCTTTGTGCCGAGGCCCCGAAGCAGGGAAGGAGGTGCACGGTAATGGGAGGATGAGGACGGTGTGCCTGCAGCCTGGAGACTAAGAGGATGAGTGGTGGGGGGGAGGCTGCAAAGGTGCGTAGGGACTGGATCGCGCAGGCCCTGAAGGCGGGGGTAGAATTTCCTGCAACTTCTTATGTTGGAAATTTTCAAACCTATAGAACAGTTACAGGTGTTGTGGAGTGGATCACCTAGATTTTCAAATTGCTATCATTTGGCACAGTTCTGTGTTCTCTCTCTTTTTCAGACTCTCTCTCTCTCTCTCTCTCTCTCTCTCTCTCTCTCTCTCTCTCACACACACACACACACACACACACACACACACTTTGCTGAACCATTGGAGAGTAAGTTACCACGTGTCATGTCAAAAAGCATATCATGTTTAAAAGCTTGGATCTTCCAAGGAAAAAGACGGTCTCAGATATAGTCACCATACTGTTATACACCTAGGAAAGTTAACATTGACAAAATACCTTGACCCGACATACAACCCATTTTAAATGTCTAATTGCCCAAATAACGTCACTGGCTCACTATTTTTTTAGAATCCGAGACCTGGCCAAGGTTCATGCGTTGTATGTAGATATCCGTTGGCATTTGGGGGGCAGGTTTAGGCCAGTTACTTTGTCAACTGTCCGCCAATTTAAATTTGCCTGATTGTTTCCTCGTGGTTAACTTCAGGTTGAACATTTATAGCAAGAATACGATCTAAGCGACAAGGCACTGAGAACTGCCTAACGGTAGGAACACGTGGTATGAGTTTCCATTATTGGTGTTAAACGTGGTCCCTTGGTGAAGGCGGTGTCCACCAGATATCTCCATTGTAAAGATAAAGATTTCCTTTTGTAAGAAATAGAGTAATCTGGAGACTGGTACCTTTAGATTCTGTGAATGAATATCCTGGTCCCCAATAATCTTTCACCTGATACTGTTGGCAACCGTTGGGGTCCCACACCCAAGATAATGAATTATAATTCCAAAACGGCGATTTTTCTAACTGTATGATTTTTCTTATATGTCTGGGTATTACTCCGTGAAGACAAGCTTTCCCTTCTCTTCCAGCCTTTAAATCGTCATCCGTATGAACCTGTGGATTTTTAAAATTTGAATTTAAGATTTAACGTATTTCATAATCCCTGTCTAACATTAATCATTTTTATGTTTTAATTTCCCCCGATTTGGCCAGCAGGCACCTATCAGAAAGGCTTTTGAGAAATTTATGGGCTGAGTGAGTGAATGAATTAATAATATGAACGTGATGAATAAAGCTGTATTTTCCATGCCTTTTTCTCCCGAGACTCTCTGTTTGTCGATGCCAATAACATGGTTTTATTTTTACTTCTCTCTAGGTCTCACGGACTAATTGGCCCTCATTCAGCAGGAACCTAACAGATAAGTCATCCTGCTGTATGTCAAGACGATGCTTGGTTTTAAAACCGCTCTGAAAATGGTTCAGGTAGTATTGCAACGTGACATTGTCGGGAGGCAGCAAGCAGCTTGAGAATTTCCCACGAAACAAGTAGCAGCTCGGAGGAGGCACCTTTTCCATTAAGAAGGACTGCATGGCCAGCCGCCCCCACTGAAGGGCTGAAAATGAGTGTCCCGGTGGCTCCGAAGAAATCGTGTTACGCTCCGTTGCGGGACAACAGAAATGGGGTGAAAAATAATAATGAGAGTATCCTAAGTCTGGGAGATACAAATGCCAATCAGATCATGTTGGAGGTCCGTTCCTCTCATGATGGGTCTGGGACAGGTGACCCGACAGATGAAATTAGAAACGCAAATTCAAGGGAGCCAGAGAACAGCACCCGCTTCAGTAAGGAATTCCACCAACTTCAGGGCTTTGGGCAGGGACTGCAGGCTGGCCCCACCGGCCTGAAAGATTTTAAAATGTCTTCCACCGTTCACGGAGGACCGGACGAAGAGCACACAACGGAGAGAGGCACAGATACCCTCCAGACCCCTTGGAGTATTCAGGGAGCAAGTCTGTCAAGTTGGAGGCATGTCATGGCTGAGGCCGGTCCAGGGGTTTCGGCTAAAAGGGACGCTGACCCGCCCCGGCAGGCTCCTAAGGATAAGTTGGCAAAGACCCTTGACAACGAGGAATTGAGAAGGCATTCTCTGGAAAGGGCTGGAAGCGTTGCTGTTGTCGTGGATGTGCCCCCGAGGGAGCACGGTGGGAGCCTCAGCAGGCAGAGTCCGCAGCCCACACCGCTGGACTCCCCCGAGGCCCCGCGGCCTGAGCCCAGTGGTGGGGACGGGCCGCAGACGATGTCCACGGCCCCCTCTCTAGGGGCGGCCTTTCTTCCGGCTGACTGTACCTCAGAGGGAAAGAGTGTGCGTCATCCTAAACCATCTACCTCAGCAGCCAAGGAGACCACCCCCTCGGAGACCCAGATGGGACGTGCACCGAGAGTTAGCGACGAGAGCACATCACGTTCTGCCCCCGCAGAGCCCGGTCCCCATTCGGCTTCAGCCCCGAAGGGAATCCCGAGTAAGCCAGAAGCACAATTAGGTCAGGGAAAGGGAGAGCCCCAGCCGGAGCCGAAGGTCGTCCACCCCAAGGCCGTGCAGGAATTGAAGTCAACCCCGGCGGAGTGTGTGGGATGCTCGAAGGAAGGGGCTGTGTTGTCCCTGGAACGGAAGGGGCCTGGTGGGAAAGCACAGCAGGAAACTGCCCCCGGTGGCGCACCTAGCCTGTCACCTAACGGGCTCCAGCACGTCGGGGCGGGAAGAGGCAGGAGCGAGCAGGACAGGAGAGCAGGCAGCCTACCTGAGGAGGGTGCTCTTCAGCCCACGCTCACCCAGGGCCTTGCTTCCTTGGCAGCCGCTGATAAGCAGCCCGCAGGTAAAGTTTCAGCAGGCGCAGCCAGGAAGCCCGGCGAAATGGCATCCAGTGCCGTTTCGTCGGGAGACGGCCAGGTACCTCTTATCCTTTATGATCCACCTGACAGGAGGCCCTCAGAGGTCAGTGAGGCGAGAGCGCTGGACGGCGGGCACGTGGACAGTGCTGCGGCTTGTACTTCGGATCCTTGTGTTGGAGAGAGCAACGCCGGGGTCCCCGAGCCCCTTGACCCTCAAGGCGACAGCTCCGAAGGAGGGGCCAGCAAAGAGGTCACGGCAGCTGTTGCAGGAAATAGGAACCTTCTGGAAAGTGCAGCTGAGACTGAAAGCGCCCCCGGGGGAGCGGGCGCCCTTCACAGCGCCCCGGCCCCCCTCCATCCAGAGACGACCGCGAATGTGACCCACCAGCCTACACCAGCTAGTAGCAGCAGCTTTCAGGACTCGGGCGCGTCGGGTGCGGGTGCGAGGCCCCCCTCGGCCGCCGTCCCCCCCACCGATGGCGCGCGGTTGTCGAACCCCCCCCCAAAAGTGCCTGACAAGAGCACCTGCCCCAGCGGGGTCCCCGAGCCTGTCCTCCCACCTTCTGAAGACACCCCTCCCTCACAGGATGGAATGGAGAACCACCAGGTTGAAAAGGCGGAAGAAAGGACAGAACCCAAGCCCATCGTTCTGCCCAAGCCCAAGCACGTGAGGCCCAAGATCATCACCTACATCAGGAGGAGTCCTCAGGCCCTCGGCCAGGTGGACACTTCGCTGGTGCCAGTGGGGCTTCCTTACGCTCCGCCCACGTGTCCCATGCCTCTTCCCAAAGAGGAGAAGGCAGCAGGTGGTGACCTGTACGAGAAATTCAAGCCAGACTTGCAGAAGCCACGGGTCTTCAGTTCCGGGTTGATGGTGTCTGGGATCAAGCCCCCAGGACACCATTTCAGTCAGATGAGTGAGAAGTTTTTGCAGGAGGTAAGAGACTGTCACCGCGACCCGATCTGTAAGTTGAACATCACAAAGTTTATTGTGGATTTCCAGTGTGAATTGTAAGAATAGAATATCCTCTCTTAGCAAATCGCAGATTTTGATGGATGTATTTGTATAGAAACGGAGGTCTTTATCTAGAGGAGCGTGTAGACAAATGGGCATTTTTGACTAGAAGAATTTGATGATATGATGAGATGTAGCTAATCTAAGGAAGCTTATTTAAATTCCCACTCTGCATAATATATGTGAGGTTAGGTAAGTATGCATTTAAATTGGCTTCCCTGTTTAAATAAGTGAGCATGAGTGTTTTATAAGCCAGATCAATGGGGCAAAAATCCAAAATAAATATATCGTTCAAATTGGCCTGGCTTCATCCTCTCAGGAGGGATATTTTCCTTATGAGAGAATCTCATGTTCACGCATATGAAAAACACAGCGACTAGCAAAGAACGCATTAGGCATGGGCTCTTTATTTTGAAGTAAAATAACAATTACAACTAACATTTAGTTGAGCACCTACTATGTCTTAAGCCCACACAACACAATATTTCATCTTTACCAATGTTCACGGATCCTCATAGTGATTTTCTGAAGGTTGGGATTACAGTTTTTATCACTGTGTAGATGAAGAAACAGATCCGGAGGGGTTTGAATAACTCAGTTCAAGGCACAGAACAAGGACAGTGCTAAGATGCTCGCCTACACCCTCCCGGGTTCTTCACTGTGCTGCCGTTTTCACTTCTGGGTGCTATGGTGAGTTGTCCTCCCAGAGCTCAGAAAGTAGATTTGTCTCCCGAAATAATTTCAGGCCAGAGTGATCAGTTAAAAGGAGATCACTCCTCTCCCTAATACCCTTCAAGTCCTCCCAGTCCACTCAGAACACAGGATAATGCATGTAGGATGGCTCAGCTTTTAGGAAGTATTCAGTCTGGATCCATAACCTACCCGATCTCCTCTCCCTCCTCTGCTCACCCCCTCTCCCTCTGCTGTCTCAGGGCCTTTGCACCTCTCTCTTCTTGGCGTGTTCTTCTCCCCGATATCCGAATGGCTCTCTCCTTTACTTTCTGTCTCTGTCCAAATGTCATTTCGTTGGAGAGATGCCTCGCTTTCCCTGAGACCGCTTTCTCGGATTTATTTTTTCTTAGTGCTTATCTCCATTTGGTATACATACTCTTTTGTTTTTGCCTCACCAACTAGAATGTAAAATCCACAAGAGCAGGGACTTTTTCTATTTTTGTTCCCTGCTGGGTTCCCAGAGTTTGGAACAGTGCTGACATAGATATTGGATCAGAAAATGTTGAATGATAGCCGGATTATGAACTCCTACGTATTGGATCCAGACAAAAGTCAACCAAAGCTTCTTAGAGACAGAAAGGCGAAGTCCAGGGTTTGACCTTAGGTTGATGGAACATTTTGACATATTTCCAGGATGTACTGATCACAGCAGACGTTGTCAGCTCTGGCACAGCAAAGCGGGTGAATCGATTCTAAGCAGCAAGGCTTGACCAAGGTTAGCCCTGACCAGGTGCCCCAGAAAGCTGACCATTTGTCCTGCCCCTGGGGCAGGCTGTTTGCTTCACATCACACAGCTTGCTCACTGTCTCTAACTCTGGGCCCGCCGGAATGGCTTCCCAATTCCCTTCTCTGCAGAGAGAATACTGACCTGAGAGGTCAGGGGTCCATTCTTTTTGGTAGGGGCTCATTTCACTGTGCAGGGCTTCATGCTGTCCTGTTTTAAGTGGGCCTCTCAAATGGAGGCCTGCAGGGAGAGAACATTCTGGCCAGAGGACACTAAGAGCCTGGCCCTGGGCAGTGGCATTTCAGTAACAGTTAACAGGTTGCCCCTTCGGTCTTCTACATCAGTCCTGAGCTGGTTAATGGGTCTTGCTCAAAGTTCTAAAATCTTATCTACCTGGGCCTCCCAGGCTCAGGATGAGGCTCTGACCTTAGGCTCTTTGCTGACACATGGATGCTCCTCGTGAGGACCTTGAAAGGCAGCCCTCTGACCCTCCCTGGGGGCTGTGGGTACCAAAGCTGGTTAAATAACCAAAGACCCTTCTTCTCACTGAATCACTGCAGAAGCAACCAACCTGTGCAAGATGGCGCCCTTAAAGCTGGCATGGCAGAGTAGCTCTTTGACAAGCGCACCCTAGGAAACTGTGATGAGAGAGAGCTAACCCTTAGGTGGCTTCTCTGTGGCCCCTGGGATGACTTCCCTGGTCATCCAGCATGTTGGGGTTACCTTTACCTTTTCTATAAGTTGTATCAACCCATCCACTTAAGTTCTTCATTTGAACCATTTCTTCAATTAAGTAAATTTTTTGGAGGGGGGAGCTCCAAAAAAAAAAAAAGATCCCCTAGATTTTTCTCTGAAAAACACGTTCATGAGAGAAATTTTATTTGTAGACGTAGGCAAACATCCTGTTACTGTCTGCAGTTCTTTCTCCGTGAGCCTTGTTAATTTTGGTCTTGTGTATTTCTTTTCTGTATCGCTTCTGTTCCTTCCATAAAATATAAATAATTTCTAAGTCACATGCATGTTTTTCCCCCAAATATTTTTTCTATTCTTAATCCTCTAGAAGCCACCCTGAGTCTCAAGGAAATGGGACAGTACGGGTGTTTGTGTGGTGTTAGTAATTTGAGGGGTTTGGAGAGACCTCACTGGTAGGGGGACAGCAATGCCCCCGTGCACCAGCCACTCTGTCTGGGGACTGTCTCCTGCTATAATCAGAGTGTCTTAGGCCCTTTCTTCAGGCTGTAAGACAGAGCAGAGGAGCCTCGGGTGTTGCACTGGGCTAATTTCTGCCGTAATCTTCTTTGCATCAATAGGCTGGCCCTTGGCCTTTGCTCCTAGAGCTGGGACCTGATGTCAGTGTCGCCAGTGGGTGCAACCCAGCAGGCCCCCCTCCTGTGTTCAGGCTTGGTGCAGGGAGGCCCCCAAGCCGCCTCCCCGGCCCTGTGTCCCACCTTGCCACAGGATGGCCTCAGCCAGTCTCCAGGGAAAGAACACATTTCTGACCAATTGCAGTGGAACAATTTTTCAGTTGTAGAAGCCATATATCTTTTTCCCCCCTCAAGGTTTTATTTACATTTAAGTTAGTTAACATATAGTGTACTATTGATCTCAAGAGTAGAATTCAGTGATTCATCACTTACACACGATACCCAGTGCTCATCACAACAGGTGCCCTCCTTAGCGCCGTTCCCCATTTAGCGCATCCCCGCACCCAACACCCCTCCAGCACCCTGTTTGTTCTCTGTATGTAAGATTCTCTTATGGTTTGCCTCCCTCTCTGCCTTTGTCTTATTTTTCCTTCCCTTCCCATATGTTCATCTTTCCTTCCCATCCCATATGTTTGTGTCTTAAATTCCACATATGAGTGAAACCATATGGTATTTGTCCCTGACTTATTTCGCTTAGCATAATATATTCTAGTTCCATGCACGTTGTTGCAAATGGCAAAATTTCATTCTTTTTGGTGGCTGAGTTATATTCCATTATATATATACACCACATCTTCTTTATCCATTCATCAGTCGACGGACATTTGGGCTCTTTCCATAACTAGCTATTGTCGATAGCACTGCTATAAACATTGGGGTGCATGTGCCCTTTCGAATCAGAATTTTTGTATCCTTGAATAAATACCCAGTAGCGCAATTGCTGGGTCGTAGGGTAGTTCTGTTTTTAATTTTTTGAGGAACCTCCACACCATTCTCCAGAGCGGCTGCACCACTTTGCATTCCCACCAACAGTGCAAGAGGGTTCCTGTTTCTCTGCATCCTCGCCAACACCTGTTGTTTCCTGACTTGTTAATTTCAGCCATTCTGACGGGTATAAGATGGCATCTCATTGTGCTGTTTATTTGTGCTTCCCTGATGATGAGTGATGGTGAGCATCTCTTCGTGTATCTGTTGGCCATTTGTATGTCGTCTTTGGAAAATGTCTGTTCATGTTGTCTGCCCTTTCTTAGTGGGATTATCTACCTTTTGGGTGTTGAGTTTGAGAAGTTCTTTATAAATGTTGGCTACTAACCCTTTATCAGATATGTCATTTGCAACCATCTTTCCCATTCCATAGGCCGCCTGTTAGTTTTGTTGGTTGTGTCTTTTGTCGTGCAGAAGCTTTTTATCTTGGTGAGGTTCCAATAGTTCATTTCTGCTTTTGCTTGCCTTGCCTCCGGAGACATGTCTGGTAAGAACTTGCTATGGCCAAGGTCAAAGAGGTTGCTGCCTGTTTCCTCCTCCAGGATATCGATGGCTTCCCATCTCACATTTAGATCTTTCATCCATTTTGAGTTTATTTTTGTGTATGGTGTAAGAAAGTGGTCCAGGCTCATTTTTCTGCATGTCTCTGTCTAGTTTTCCCAACACTATCTGTTAAAGGGACCTTTTTCCGTTGGATATACTTTCCCGCTTTGTTGAAGATGAGTTGACCATATAGTTGTGGGTCCATTTCTGCATTTTCTGTTCTGTTCCATTGATCTGTGTGTCTTTGTGCGTGCGTGTGTGTGTGTGTGCGTGCGTGCGTGCGCCAGTACCATACTGTCCTGATGATTGCAGCTTTGTAATATGACTTGAAGTCCGGAATTACGATGCCTCCCACTTTGCTTTTCTTTTTCAACGTTATTTTGGCTACTCAAGGTCTTTTCTGGTGCCATACAAATTTTAGAATCATGTATCTTTTTAATAAAATGAGAAAGTGTTTACGGTACAAACCCCAGTGACTTCAGACTCTTTCATCATTATTGACAGACTCCTCCTGGTTAAACAGCATTAGTAGGCATGGAGAAGTCAAGAGTAAGGGCTCTTCTGAGAGAGGGCAGCTCTTCTTGGTTGCTTGGAACAATACAGACTTTTAGACCTTTCAGAAGCAGCTCTGAAGATCATCTTGGATCTGGTCACGACAGGATGATAAAATATGCATACTTGTGTAGACTGTTTTCTGCTTTCACCTATCCTAAGGACTCTGGGGAATTTCTTGCTACTGATGCCTTGGGGGAACTCTTTTAATTTTTGGTGTAAGGAGGTGGGAAGAAAGGAGCAACGGTGAGAAGACGGGGCGAGGTAGTGTATTTTCAGTATACAGATATATGATCAGGGCTGGTTCCCCTTCCTACTCCCATAATACAGGTATGTATGTATGTATCCTATAAGTATCTACCCAGACTTGAAGGGATTTGTCTGTGCAACTGTGGGGACTGGGAAGTCCAAAGTATGCAGCATGGGCCCACAGGCTGCACACCTAGGGAGGAGATAATGCTGTGGTGCAATTCCAAAGGCCATCTTCTGGTAAAGTTCCCTGTCCTTTGAGGGAGGTCCATTAAGGCATTCAACTGATTAGGTGAGGCCCACCCACGTGGTGAAGAATAATCTGCTTTATTCAGGGTTTACTGATTTTAATGTTGATCTCACCTTTAAAATACCTTCGGAGAAACATGTAGAATAATCTTTGACCAAGTATCTGGGTACCGTGGCCTAGCCAAGTTGTCAAGGTTAGCCATCACACGTCTACCTGTATCTATCCCAGGGGCTTCTTGAAGCATCCACATGTGCCCTATGTTGGCCCAGACCAGCCCAACCTGCTGAAAACAGGACGGGGAAAATACGAAAAGGGGCATATTTCTAGTAAGAACTTAACTTATTTGTGTACCTCGATTGATTTGGGGAGTTTGAAATCACAAGGATTTTTTAGATTGCTTCAATATTATTTCTCTAAAAAATACTCAGAGAAGAAGGAATAAAACCAGGCTGTATGTGTTCATGACTGTGCAGTGACACATATTCTGTTCTGTCAACAAAGATGAAAGAAACAAGTGGGGAGTCTTTTAGAGATTCCTTTGTTTTTATCAAAAATGCACAAAGTAGGCATACTTTTCACCTTCTTAACAAATTTGTTAAATCTTACCAGAGACAAACTACCCAGCAAAGTGACAGGCATTGAAGTTACTGAAATCATAAGGTCGTTTTTGAGCG
Organism: Prionailurus viverrinus; assembly: GCF_022837055.1. Lineage (NCBI taxonomy): Eukaryota > Metazoa > Chordata > Mammalia > Carnivora > Felidae > Prionailurus > Prionailurus viverrinus. The sequence continues at coordinate 8,520,556 of NC_062561.1, forward strand.
GCAGCTTGAGGGGTTTTGACCCCTGAAAACTCTCCAGTTTCAGAGAACTGAGTAATTACCGAGATCAGCATATTGCAATCCTGACAGATGTGGGTTAGAAATCATTTCTTCGTGAGAGCACCTGCTAGAAGCAAAGAGTAGTGGCACCAAACTTCGAGAAATTACAATGAAAAATAGAGGAAATGTAAGTATAATAGAAAAGCCGTAGGGCGCCTGGGTGGCTCAGTCGGTTAAGCGGCCGACTTCGGCTCAGGTCACGATCTCACGGTCCGGGAGTTCGAGCCCCGCGTCGGGCTCTGGGCTGATGGCTCGGAGCCTGGAGCCTGCTTCAGATTCTGTGTCTCCTTCTCTCTCTGCCCCACCCCCACTCATGCACTGTCTCTGTCTGTCTTAAAAATAAACAGTAAAAAAAAAAAAAAAGAAAAAGAAAAGCCAAAGGTTGATAGTAAGAGGGTAAGTAGGGAATGGTCAAAATGTTATTGGAGAGCAGGATGTCTTTTGCAAGAATATATGTCTTTTGCAAGAATAAAAGACATAGGTAGGATGTCTTTTGCAAGAATATAATTTGTTGGGGCCTGAATTCAGTCTGTCTGCTATAGCAATCGAGTATATGTTACAGTGTGATTATGATAAAACTTTAAAGGTCTAATCTTTTGTTTCAATAATGTCAGTTTAAGGAAAACTTTGTATCTGTTTTCACCATTAAAAGGGTATCACATTAAGAGTTTTTCTCTTCAACAGCTTGTATCAAAGCTTTAAGTCCCTATTAAAGAATTTTGGGGGCGCCTGGGTGGCTCAGTCGGTTAAGCGTCCGACTTCAGCCAGGTCGCGATCTCACGGTCCGTGAGTTCGAGCCCCGCGTCAGGCTCTGGGCTGATGGCTCAGAGCCTGGAGCCTGTTTCCGATTCTGTGTCTCCCTCTCCCTGCCCCTCCCCCGTTCATGCTCTGTCTCTCTCTGTCCCAAAAATGAATAAATGTTGGAAAAAAAAATAATAAAAAAAAAAAGAAATTTGTTAACTACTTGTGATTCAGGAATAGATCAATGTTTGACACATGAAATATATTGTGATTTAAAGCAGAGTTAATTAACAGATGTATCTTTTCACACATCGCCTCTGGCACTGTTTTTTTTTTTTTTTAACTTAAAGGAAATAAGATTATTTGCCTTATTTTTTTTTTCATTTTTTAATATATAGATATTTTTAAGTTTATTTAATTTTGAGAGAGAGCAAGGGAGGGGCAGAGAGAGAGGGGGGGAGAGAGAGAGAATCCCAAGCAGGCCCCATGCTGACAGCCCAACGCAGGACTCAATCCCACAGACTGTGAGATCATGACCTGAGCTGAAATCCAGAGTCAGACGCTTAACTAACTGAGCCACCCAGGTGCCCCATTTTCTTAATTTTTAGTTTGAAGAAACACTAATAACATGAATAGGCTTTGTGAGTACAGAATTGCATACATAGAAGCTATATAGTCTGTATTCTAGCCCAAACTGTTAACTACAGGAAAAGTAATGGGATTGTTATGTTATGAAATCTAGGCAAGGGGGCATCTGGGTGGCTCAGTCGGTCGAGAGGCCAACTTTGGCTCAGGTCATGATCTCACAGGCTATGAGTTCTAGCCCCACGTCAGGCTCGCTGCTGTCCATGCAGAGCCTGCTTCGGATCCTCTGTCCCCCTCTCTCTGCGCCCCCCTCCCCGGCCGCTTGCTTCAAATCCTCTGTCCCACTCTCTCTGCGCCCCCTCCCCGGCCACTTGTGCTCTGCCCCCCTCCCCCCGCCAAAAAATACTCAGGTAAGAATGGAAACATGATTCCTTCAATGAATAAATATTTATTGCCTTTAGCTACATAATAGACACCATTCTAGGTGCTCTGGGCCCAGCAGTCAGCAAGACTGTCCTAGAACTTCACTCTAGTGAAACTTGTCGAACATTCCTGGACACTGCGCCTTACTAGGGAAGACAGAGAAGGTGGTTCACAGTCTCTCATTTTTAATGATGTGAACAGATTGTAGAGGCCTGAAAACACACTTTTCTATCAGTTGCTCTATTCTTCCAAAAAGCCTTTTCTCCCACATTACCAATGCATATTTTATTTCCTAAGTAGCCCTAATATATAAATTGGTAAAGTTCACCTGCTTATGTTAAGAGTAGGTTACCGTAAACATTTTTGTGCCTTTTCTTCTTAGGAATAATGAAACTTTCAGGGTGCCTGGGTGGCTCAGTCGGTTAAGCGTCCGACTTCGGCTCATGAGACTGCGGCTCATGATCTCACAGTCCGTGGGTTCAAGCCCCGCGTCGGACTCTGTGCTGACGGCTCAGAGCCTGGAGCCTGCTTCTGATTCTGTGTCTCTACCTCTCTCTGTCCCTCCCCTGTTCATGCTCTGTCTCTCTCTCTCTCTCTCTCTCTCTCTCTCTCTCTCTCTCTCTCAGTAATAAACGTTAAAAAAAATTTTTTTTAGAAAGGAATAATGAAACTTTCATAATTCTATGCACATTTGCTAAACTCTTTCTCTGTTTCATTGAGATTATGTATAGATTGGCTATTTGCACAGATTCTAACGATTTTGAAGCAATCAAATTTAAAAGTCTTACACAGTGAGTTCTTTCCCCCCCCCCCCCCCCCCCCAGTGAAATTTGGATTCATAGAGTGTTAGAACTGGAAGAGACCTGAGAGGTCATCCAGTTGTGCTGTTGTTAACTTAGAGATGAAGAGTCTGGGGTCCAGAGAAGCTAAGTGGTCAGTGGTGGGGCAACTCAGTGGTGCCAGAGTGGCCTTTGCTGGAGCCTTGGTCTCCTGACCATGTTCCGTCCTCATCCAATGATGTGTGCTCCTTTCATGAAGCTTCTGGTCATTCATTGTAGGTGACAGAACGCCCCGGAAAAGAAGAATTTTGCAGTCCGTCCTATACTCATTATGAAGTTCCTCCAACTTTCTACCGATCGGCCATGCTCCTTAAGCCCCAGTTGGGATTGGGTGCAATGTCCCGTTTACCGTCTGCAAAGAGCAGGATCCTGATCGCGAGTCAGAGGTCCTCAGCGAGTGCCATCCACCCACCAGGACCCATCGCGGCAGCTGCTGGCCTCTACAGTCCCGATTCGGCAGGTAAGCGATCCAACGGCTACTGCTTTTCTTGCAGCACGGTTAAATAGTAATTACATAAAATGGCAGTATCTGCCTAAAATAGGAACGCCTCTCACGCTTTGAGAGGAGCCTTCTTCTGCCCATCTGACTGTCCATACAGATACTTGTCAAGACCCCTCTGTCTGCCACCATCACATTCCATGTTACCTTGAAAATGATGGCCTTCGGGGCGCCCGGGTGGTTGGTTGGGCGTCCGACTTCAGCTCAGCTCATGATCTCACGGTCCGTGAGTTCGAGCCCTGTGTTGGGCTCTGTGCTGACAGCTCAGAGCCTGGATTCTGTGTCTCCCTCTCTCTCTGCCCCTCCCCTGCTCGTGCTCTGTCTCTCTCTCTCTGTCTCTCAAAAATAAACATTAGATTTTTTTTAAGAAAAAAAAGAAAACGATGGCCTTTGCAGCCACCTCCTTGCTTCTTGTAATTTCTCCTTTCTCCAGTAGATCCTCTAGACCAGGGGCCGGGGGAGATTTTCTGTAAGGGGCCATACAGTAAGTGTCTTAGGCTTTCCGGGCCGTAATGGTGTGGGTTGTAACTACTTGGCATGAGAGCAGCCACAGACAGTACCCCAGTGAATGAACGTAGCTGTGTTCCAATACAGCTTAATTCACAAAAACAGATAGTAGGCTGTAGTTTGTCAGGGAGACCTTCCTACAGTCCAGCGCTGACCACGTCCCTCTTCGTCTGTCCACGAGTCCGGACCGGCCCATAATCCTGCCCCTGCTCAGCAGGTGCAGGCAGGTGCCACCCCCTGAAGCTCTCTGCACGCGCTTGTTTGCCCTCACCGTGCTTCTGCTCATGTGGTTTCCTCTAGGCTTTCTGTATTATCTCACTAGTTGTGTAACAGTGTGAAACATTGTGAATATAGAAAACTATAGAAAAGGAATGCATAATACTTCTGTATTTTTAGCACCCAGCCAGAGTTACTATTACGGGGTTTTTTTGTTTTCGTTTTCTTCCAGTGTGATTTTTTTCTGTCCCTTCTCTGATAGTTGAAATGATGCTGAATGTGACTTGTGTTTCTTTCTACTAATATCGTATTGTAGGCATTTCCTAGGCCATTGGTGTTTCAGAAATATTTTGGTGGCAGCGTAATACTCTGCCTTGTTCATTTATCCATTTATTCAACAAGTCTTGGGTGCTTATTTCGTGCCAGAAGTTGTAAATTTAGAATTGCACTGGCGAACAAATCAGAGCGTTCCTGCCTTTATGCGTCTTACAGTCTAATGGATGAAATAGACCAAAAAACAAGCACGAAATAAATACATACCTGTCAGTAGGAAAGCAAGGAATATACCGTTTTGAGAAATTACACCCAGAAGAATGATATGCATGGGACAGAGGTACTGCAGGGACAGCCTCTCTGAGGAAGTGGGAAGAATGGGGGAGGGTGGGGAATAATGTCAGAACGTCCAATTCCTGGCAGTTGAGTTCTGCTTACTTACAACTGTTTCCAATAATGTTGTGATTTGTGTCTTTGTGTATACTTATGCGTCTTCTTCCCTATTGTTTTCTTAGGATAGGTGATTTGAAGTGTAATGATTGGATAAAAGCATATCCAAACATTTTTTTTAAGGCCAAGGAATTTTCTAGAAAACCTGTAACAACGATTTTCTCACTAGTGTTTCTTGGAAGTGCTTCTTCTTGCCATCCCCTTGCCAGTATTATTACCACCACTACGCCTCCTCCTGGCATTATTATTGCATTTCTTTTATTATCAGTGGAAGGGAACATTTTTAAAGCTATTTTCCATTATATTACTTCATGAATCATCATTTACTCAGGTAATTATTGTTGCATTATAATTTTTAAGTAGCTTTTCTTAATAGTTTTTTTTTTTTTTACAAACACCTCTATAAAGGTCAAATTATGTTTGATTGTTCTCATGATGGATGTACATTGTGATGGGACTATCTGTTATTATCAGACCTGCTGAAAGTTAATTATGTGATTCAGTCCCTCACTCAAGAACTATTATTGAGGGACTGTTGCATGCAGCACGGTCCTAGGTGTGGGGGATAGAACAGTGACAACAGACAAAAATCCTTGCCCCTGTGGAACTTGAGTTTTACAATGGGGGCAGCCATTTTTTTTTTTTAAATAATTGCAGATAATTTACATGGTCTTTTGGGAGAAATAGCTAGTACTGAAGGAAATGAAACTTTAGAGAAGGGGAATTACAATTTTCAATAGGGTAGCTGGAAAAGGCCTCTGAGAAGATCCTCAAACCCTTAAACCAGTCCCCAGGGGAGGTGAGGGAAGGAACCATGTGGATATCTGGGGTAGAGCATCCAGGCAGAGGGAGGAGCCTGTGTCCAGGCCTGAGGTGGCAAGAAGGCCAGGAGGCTAGAGCAGAGTGAGTAGGAGAGGAGGGAAGTGAGGGGGTTGGCACTGTGTGTGTGTGTGTGGGGGGGGTCTTGGGGGGTGGGAGGGATGTTGGGAGGGGGATGCTTAAGGCCTAAGAGCCATTATAAGGATTGGACTCTCATTTACCCTGAGTGAGAAAGCCATTGGAGGCTTTGGAGTCAGGGCAGCGTGGTCTGGCTTTTGTGGACCCAGCATCTCTCCGAATCCCGTGTTGAAGGCACGCTCTACAAGGACAGAGGGTGATGCAGGGGGAACAGACAGGAGGTGGCACAGTGGTCCAGGCAGTGACGGGGCACAGTGAGAAGGTAGAGCACAACGGGGTTCCTGACTGACTGCACACAGGAGGTGAGAGAAAAAGCACAGTGTAAGCTGACTCCTGGGGAGCAGAGTTGCCATTCGGAGAGTGGGATTGAAGCTGGTGAGGAAGGGGAGGGTGGGAGCTAATTCAGGGCGTGTCGTGGTTGACACGCCTTTAGCCGTCCTAGAGCCTAAAGCCTTGCATCTAGGAGGCCAGCGTTGAGAGGACAGGACCGGCTGGAGATGCCAAAGTGTTCGTTTGTCCGTGGATGGATGGCGTGCAAAGCTCTGACGCTCCCTCCGCTGGGCCGCCACTCTCCGGTGCCACCTCACCTTCACCTTCCCAGGTGACTTAAACACTTGATGTGGGTTTGAATTATGCACTTTGATATAGTAGGATCTAGGGCCGCCTGGGTGGCTCAGTCGGGTAAGCGGCCGACTTCGGCTCAGGTCATGATCTTGCGGTCTCTGGGTTCGAGCCCTGCATCGGGCTCTGTGCTGACGGCTCAGAGCCTGGAGCCTGTTTCAGATTCTGTGTCTCCCTCTCTCTGACCCTCCCCTGTTCATGCTCTGTCTCTCTCTGTCTCAAAAATAAATAAAAACATTAAAGAAAAAACTAAAAAAAAAAGAAATTGCATGATCTAACATATTAATGGTTTTACTTCACACATAAAATTTGGAAAAACTGAAAAGTGCTAAAAAATAAACTTAGTTGAGATTTATCTAACAACAGTCAAGTTTTGAGGCATGAAAGGTCTTTAAGAATGTACCAGTGGCACAAAAATACAACTACTGGGAAGAGACACAGGCATTCTGAGTTCCCTCTGAGGATGACTTACTTGTGTTCACACATTTGTGGTGAGGGTGACACTTCCTCAGAGGTCAGCTCGGCCCCCAGAAGTGCACATACCTACAAGGGACTCTTCCGTCCCAGCTCCTTCAAGACTCCAGTCCTTTCTCATGGACATCTGGTCTTAATTTAGAGAGATTGTGTCCACATGGGTCATCATTAGGGACCCAACAAAGCCTTGCGACAACGGTAAGTGTCACTCCTATGGGACACTGAAAATGTGAAATCCTTTCTTAGTGCTGTTGGGAGGACCGCCCAGCATAGGCTCAGGGACAGACAATGAGGAGTTCTTGCTCCAGACCTTTTGGGGGATGGCTGTCTTCCCATTGGCCCCGGGGCCCCGGAGCCAGGCCAATGGCCCTTTGCTTGGCCTCGCTGGCTTATTCCAGGCAGCAGACCCTCTCCCGTCTTGGGCAACTTGGCTAGAGTCCCCCCCCCAGGCTACCAGGACCTGCTCTGGCAATATGCATGATTGATTTATTTGTTTTCTCCCCCTAATGTTTATTTAGTTTTGAGAGAGAAAGAGAGGAAGACACAAATAGCAAATGAGAGAGGGGCAGAGAGAGAGAGAGGGAGACACAGAATCCGAAGGGGGCTCTAGGGTCTGAGCTGTCAGTGCAGAGCCGGACACGGGGTTCGAACTCACGAACCTCGAGATCATGACCTGAGCCGAAGTTGGTTGCTTAACTGACTGAGCCACCCACGTGCCCCCCCCCCCAATTATTTCTTTTCTTTCTGCAAAAATCCTTCCATCTTTCTTCATGTTTTCCTAGGAGATACTCCCCTTTTCATCAAACACAATCTTTTTTTTTTTCTTTAATTTCATGAGGGTCCATTAAATGCAGAACCAAAGTCATAATCCAGTAAAAAACTGTTAATAGTGTCTCTTCATTTGAGAGCTAGGAGGGCTTACCCGTCAGACTCTCCCAGGAAATGAAGGGAAATATCTGGATACCATCCTTCTGGAGGAAAAAGGACAAAGAAAAGCCAGACAGCTAGGATACCACATTAAAGCGGTCTGAATGCTCACTCCTGCCATGACTTCTTGCTGACCACCTTGGTAGGGAGTCTCTCGGTTTGTTCCTTCACTGCAAGAAGTCTTCCAGCTGGGGAGAGTGCGGTTCACCCAAGACTATAATTCACAGGGCTGTGGAGAAAAAGAAAACGTATTCATTTGTTCAGTAATCCCTGGACGCACATTTACTACGTGTCATCCCAAATCACAAAAGTAAACATGGACAGATCTGGCTACGTTAAAAGTGACTTCTGGGGCGCCTGGGTGGCTCAGTCGGTTGAGCGACCGACTCTTGTTTTCGGCTCAGGTCATGATCTCACAGTCCGTGAGTTCGAGCCCCACATCGGCTTCTGTGCTGACAGCGCAGAGCCTCTTTGGGATTCTCTCTCTCTCTCTCTCTCTGCCACCCCTCCCCCCGGTCTCTCTCTAAAAATAAATATATAAACTTAAAAATAATTGACTTCTCTTTGTTTTGAAGCAGTCAACTAAATCAGGAAGGAAACCATCCAGATTCCAACAGATTGGCATACACAATTAGTTTACAAACAAGAAAATATAATTGATAAATAAAGAAGAGTCAAGAGTCCCCAACTATGTAATTCTAAAATCCAAAAACCTACGAAAACAAAGGGTTTTCATTCATTTGGTGGCACTGCCTGGCTGTAATCATCGTGAATGTTTGTGTGTTCGTTCCTAATGCTTCATGTGAATATCCAGCTTCCTGCTGCAGGGGTGTTAATGGGGTTAAGGAATGTGGCCAGAGAGTTTGAGTAACGCGTGCTGCGCCCCCCTTGACTTAGGTGCGATCCTTGTTTTTGTATTAAAAGTGAAATGAGTGAAACTTAGGTGAAATAGCTTATCTCCCTGCAGTTTATAAACCACAGTGCAGTGAGCTGACCTCAAGCCTGTCTCCGTGTTCATGTTCTTAACCCCTCTGCTAGACTACGTACTTGAACTGCCTGTGTTAAATCATACTACTCTGCAGTATCTTTATTTTCGAACACAAGCTTAGGACCAATGTTTGTTGATTTTCTGGCAGACCATGGCCTACGGGCTGGACAGCTGTTTTTGTAAGTCAATGTTACTGGAACGCAGCCACACCCATTTGCTCAACCTTTTGCTTATGGCTGCTTTCAGAGCTGAGACAAGATATTGCCCATGAGCCTGAAATATTTACTCTCTGGCCCTTTAAGAAAAAAAGTTTGTTGCCATCTGCCTTAGTATAATGCCAGTGACATTTACAGTGGTCACTGTAGGTTCAGGCTGAAGAAGTATATGAAAGAGTATAGAAGGTTTTGAAACTCTTTGGACACTGAAAGCCTAGATCTGGGAGGCATGGGGAATTTAAATTTTATTAATGGATTTTACCAAAATATAACTAATTTCCAAGGACATCCATTGTTTTTTTTCTGGTTTTATTTTTGTTTTTTGTTTTTTTTTCCTCCCTGGAGAAGTTAGCTGACACTGCATGAGGCAACGGGGACGATCGTGGAGTACTGGTGTCAGGGATGCTCCAGGAAGGGACAGTGGGTGTTGCAGGGACTGTAAACTTTGGAGAATCTGAAGTTCATGCAGACCCACCACAGGTCGTGACTGTCAGACTTTCATTAATTGATGACATTGGTTTAATTTATAGGTCTCGGGCAGGCATGGAGGTGGAACATGTTTTTCATATAGTTATTAGCTATTCAAGTTTTTTCTTCTATAAGATGCCCGCTCATCAGTGTAGTTACTGTCGGAAGCACATGTAGAAACATCTGTGTATCCAAACCACAATAAGTGAGGAGGGGCTGCGAAGTGCAGAAAACCTCTAAAGAGGATGCCTTTAGTGGCAGGCGGGGACAGGTCAGTGGAGCCCACAGAGCAGGGGGCTCACCTTGGGGCACCTGTGCTTGGAGCAGTGGTGTGGGGTACGTAGGCAGGAGTCAAGAATGTCCCCGGCTCTGTTTTTTACCATAAAACAGCAGGGAGGCAGAGCTGAGGAAGGACACACGCATCTTTGCAATGATCAGTCTGTGAGGTTGGGTGTCATGAGAGTCTACAAGTAACCCTACACCTGCCAACCTTCTCTCTCGGGAGAGAAATAAGTTAAGACACAAGCCTGTGCTCACACACACAACCTCAGGTCCCGAAGCACCTTGCTGTGGACAAAGAGAATTCTTGCCAGTTTTGAACCCAGCTTTCCAGTCTTTCCCTACATGAACGTCATGCAGAGAGCTAGGCAGATAGAAGGAACTCACCTTATGAGTTCACCTCTGCTTCTCACCAGCATACACTTCCTGGGCCCCGGCTGTCGAGCCTGGAAACCTAGGAAACAGAGAAAGTATTTGCTTTTGCTGTTTATCTCCCTCCTTCTTATTACCATTACTCCTCTTATTCTTCTCATTACCACAATTAGTTTCCCAGTTCCACCTGTTCTGGTTCAAGAGCACTGCAGAGTTTAGGTCTCTCCCTTAACTAAGCTCTGCGCCCCAGATGGACCAATCTTGGTACAGCCATTTAAAGACTAATCCCTAACCACTTGAACAATCTTGCTTCCCTTTTCTCTCCCAGTCTCTCTTACTCTACAACTTTTCTCGATTTCCTCTCTTTCTCCCCAATTCTCAAATATCCCTCAGGAGTGCTCCCGGTCTCCCTGATGTCCACCCCAGTCATTGGGAACAGAATTATTTTCAACTCCCCCCTGCCCCATATGCAGCCTCAACACCGCAAGACCCAGAGTAACTTCCAGGCCCTCCTTTCTGGTTCTACCCATGTCCTGAGTCCCCTCAGGGGAAAGATGGGGAAGCTCTGGACTTTCTTGAGGATCTTTTGTTTCTTTCTGGACTCTCACTCATCCTCTCATGAGGTGATGTCTTCCTGTCTAGCTGCTTGCATGAGAAGTGTGTTCCAAGCGGAAGAAAAGCACAAATGAAGGCACTAGGGTAGGTATGAGCTTAGTTTGGTCAGAGAACAGGAGTAAACTCAGCATGAGCTGGAGTAAGTGGCAGGTGCCTAGGAGGAGAGAAGTAGGGAGGTAGGCGATGACCAGATCACACAGGACCTTGGAGGCCCTGGCAGGGAGTTTGGGTTCGAATCCAAGTGTGATGAGTAGCCCCCAAAAGCTTTAAACATGATCTGACTTATGGCTTACAAAGATCATCTTGGGGTCTCTGTAGAACAGAAGAGGGAAGACTGGAGTGGGAGACCAGTCAAAAGCTGGTACACTTGTACAGATGTGAGATCCTGGTAGCTGGTGGCATAGAGGGAGAAAGGGGTGGAATTGCTGCGATATATGTTGGAGATAGGACCATAGGATTGGACATTGAGGGTGGGTGATGGGGAAAGAGTGGAGCCAATGAGGACTTCTAGAATTTTGGCAGGAGCAACAGGGTGGATGGTGATGCCATTTATTAAGAGACATTGACTAGCCAGGGGAGTGGGGGAAGGGCTGGGCCAGGGAGTCAGTACAAAGAGTTCTGTTCTGGAAATTCTGGTGGAGCAGTCACAGAGGCGATTAGATATATGAGTCAGAGCCCCAGGAGAAGTCAGGGCTAAAGGTTAAAATTTGGACTTCAGCAGACACTACTAAAGTCAAGGGAGTCAAGTGACAGATGTTAATGGGACTTCCTGTAGTGAGCATTTTGCAACCCATACAGATATTGAGACATTACATTGTATACCTGAAACTCTTACAATGTTATGTCAATTATACCTCAATTAAAAAAGTAAAAGCCAAGGGAATATAGCTGGGGAACAGAAGATGTCCCAGCATGGGCCCTTACATCCCAACATTTAGCCTGGGAAGCAGCAGCCAGGGTACAAAGTGGAAGTCCAGGAGAATGTGGTATCCTGAAAGCCAAGAGAAGACAATACGTCAAAGGAGCAAGGAATGGCCAATAATTTTGATTGCCACTGAGGAACCATGTGGTATGAATAGGGACAGAGAAGGGATCAGTGAATTTGACAGCATGGAGGTCATTGATTATCCAGTATAAATGGAATCATGGGGACAAAAGACTGATTAGCCAGATAGACAAAAGGAAGTTGATCCTCAAGTGTAACCACCTCATGCTTACGGAATGTAAGAAACAAATAGCAGAAATGCTAGATGAAACTTGGAGTTATTTCATAATTTGAGGAGATCAGAATGATTTTGTTTTGTTCACCGAACAAAATCAGGGTTTCTGAAAAATACTTGTGATAATTTGGAATGACTGCACTGATGTGCAGAATTTCCCAGAAAACTGCCTCTCATATGACCCAAACCGAAACAACGCTGTCAGCTGACCTCAAATGTGTTATGAGTCACACACAAAAAAATCTATGAACTTTGTAGATCATTGATACTTCTGTCTTATTGCTGTTAATATGCAAAACGGTATCTGGAGTCATTTTGTTGAGGTCTATTTCCTCAGCTTTGAGAAACTCAAAACAGCTGGGAAAGGAAGGCCTAGATAAGAAAGTTAAGTGAAAATGGCCCAGACAATTGAGTAAAGCATCTGAATGCCTTACTGCCACAGAACTTCAGAAGATAAATGAAAGTTCAGGAAGCCGTTGTCTGAACAGTGAAAGATGCCTATTTGCTAAAGCTGTGGGGAGAAAAGTTACTCTGTCATGCCTTAGTGAAAGTAATGGCTTGTTTTAAGGCTGAGCTCGTATACAGAGTTATTTTGACAACCTAAGGATAATGATGACAAAGATGATGATTACAGCTGAGGAGTGATAATATAAAACAGTATTTACTGTGCAAACAAACTTATGAGGTAGGTTTTTTTTTCATTATCTTTTTGTGTTTTTCAGATAAGGCTCAGCATTCACAAGGTCAAAAGCTAGTAATGCAGAGTAATGCTACCTGTATCCAAATCGAGATCTGCGTAGTAAACAGTTCCCATCACTGATCAGCAGGTGGACAGAGCCTTGCCAATGAGCTGCACCTGGTGGTCTCAAATCACTCTTTCCCCAGGGCAAATGCAAGGATCCAGTTTGGGGAGGTTTGCGTGTCAAAGTCATTATACCTTTACAAACCTGTTATAGACCTTTGTCACCACAGCGAGGACCCAGAATTTTCCCGGTGTCCCCCAGACTTCTCTTCTGCCCCTTACCAGGCAATCTCCCCTCCTACTGCCCCACCCCAGGCAAACAGCGATCTGCCTTCTGCCGTTGTAGATTATGTTTTCTAGACTTCCATATAAGCGGAATCACACAGTATGTACTCTTTTTGTATCTGGCGCCTGTCGCCCAGCGTGTTTTTGAGATCCACCCGTGATGGTGCCTTCATCCATAATGTGTTACTTTTATAGCTGAGTATTGAATGGATGGCTGTACCACAGTTTGAATCTCCATTCACCTGTTGCTGGACTTTGTCGGTTTTCGGCTGTAACAAATGAAAATACTAGGGATGTTCATACATAGATCTTTTTGTGGACGTCTATAGTTTCATTTCTCTTGAGCAAATACCTAGAAGCGGAATTGCAGGTTTTCATAGGATGTTTAATTTAGATGCAAATGTCAAACTGTTTTCCAAAGTGGCTTACCTATCCTACATTGCCATGCGGACTCTGTGTGAGTTCCAGTTGTTTCATATCCTCACCAACATTTGCTATTATTAGTCTCCTTAATATTCGTCATTCTGATGGGCATGCAGCTATATAAAATTATAATCAGTTTTAATTTCCATTTCGCTAATACCTAATGATGCTGGCCATCTTTTCATGTGTTTATTTGCATTTGTAGATCTTTTTTTGAAGTATTTGTTCACATCTTTTGACCATTTAAAAAATTTGATTGTTACTTGATTGTTTTTTTATTTGATTATTTTTTTATTCAGTTGTAAAATTTTTTTTTAATTTTTTTTTCAACATTTATTTATTTTTGGGACAGAGAGAGACAGAGCATGAATGGAGGAGGGGCAGAGAGAGAGGGAGACACAGAATCAGAAACAGGCTCCAGGCTCTGAGCCATCAGCCCAGAGCCTGACGCGGGGCTCGAACTCACGGACTGCGAGATCGTGACCTGGCTGAAGTCGGACGCTTAACCGACTGCACCACCCAGGCGCCCCGTAAAATGTTTTTATATATTCCAAATACAAGTTTTCTTTGACATGTGCCTTTCAAAAATCTTTTCTTCTGCTATTTGCCTTGATGTTCAAAAAAAATTATTTATTTAAATTCAAGTTAGTTAACATACAGTGTAGCATTGGTTCCAGGAGTAGAACCCAGTAATTCATTGCTTACATATAATACCCAGTGCCCATCCTGACAAGTGCCCTCCTTAAAGCCCATCACCCATTTAGCCCATCCCATCACCCAACACCCCTCCAGCAACACTCAGTTTGTTCTCTGTAGTTAAGAGTCTCTTATGGTTTGCCTCCCTCTCCCTTCCCCTATGTTCATCTGTTGTGTTTCTTTTTTTTTTTTTTTAATTTTTTTTTTCAACGTTTATTTATTTTGGGACAGAGAGAGACAGAGCATGAACGGGGGAGGGGCAAAGAGAGAGGGAGACACAGAATCAGAAGCAGGCTCCAGGCTCTGAGCCATCAGCCCAGAGCCTGACGCGGGGCTCGAACCCACGGACCGCGAGATCGTGACCTGGCTGAAGTCGGACGCTTAACCGACTGCGCCACCCAGGCGCCCCTGTTGTGTTTCTTAAATTCCACATATGAGTGAAGTCATACGAAATTCATCTTTCTCTGACTGGCATATTTTGCTTAGCACAATGCACTCTAGTTCCATCCATGTTGTTGCAAATGGCAAGATTTCATTCTTTTTGATCACTGAGTAGTATTCCGTTTTGTGTATATATCACATCTTCTGTATCCATTCATCAGCTGATGGACATTTGAGCTCTTTCCATACTCTGGCTATTGTTGATAGTGCTGCTATAAACGTTGGGGATGCATGTGCCCCTTCAAATCAGCATTTTTCTATCCTTTGGATAAATACCTAGTAGTGCAATTGCTAGGTCGTAGGGTAATTCTATTTTTAACTTTTTGAGGACCCTCCACACTGTCCTCCAGAGTGGCTGTACCAGTTTGCATTCTCACCAACCGTGCAAGAGGGTTTTACTTTCTCCACATCCTTTCCAACACCTGTTGTTTCCTGACTTGTTCATTTTAGCCATTCTCACAGGTGTGAAGTGGTATCTCACTGTGGTTTTGATTTGTATTTCTCTGTTATGAGTGAGGTTGGGCATCTTTTCATGTGTCTGTTAGCGATCTGGATATCTTATTCGGATATGTGTATATTCATGTCTCCTTTCCATTTCTTCACTGGTTTATTTGTTTTTTGGGTATTGAGTTTGATAAGTTCTTTATAGATTTTGGATACTGACCCTTTATTCGATATGTCATTTGCAAATATCTTCTCCCATTCCATCAGTTGCCTTTTAGTTTTGTTGATTGTTTCCTTTGCAGTGCAGAAGCTTTTTATCTGGATGAGATCCTAATAGCTCATTTTTGTTTTTATTTCCCTTGCCTCTGGAGACATGTCTAGTAAGAAGTTGTCTTGACTTTTCATTCTCTTCACAATGTCTTTTAAAACATAGGCTTTTAATTTTGATAAATTCCAGTTTATGAGATTTTTTTTTTATGATTTTTGATTTTTGCTTCCTATCTAAGAAACTTTGCCTAACCCAAGGTCTCAAAGATTTTTTTTCTATATTTTATAGAAGTTCCATTGTTTTATTTCTTATTTTGAGGCCTATGATACATTTTGAATTAACTTTATAGGTGGTGTGAAGTATGGACTAAGGCTCATTTTTTTTTGGGGGGGTGCATATAGTGTCCAGTTTTTCCAACACTGTTTCTTGAAAGTATTATCCTTTTTCCATTGAAAATCAATTGACCGTATAAATTTCAGACTATTTCTGGATCCTACATTCTGTTCCATTGATCATGGATCGATCCATTGATCCAAACTATTTCTGGATCCTACATTCTGTTCCATTGATCTACATGTCTCTCCTCATGCCAATACCACCCTCTCCCAGATACTGTAGATTTGTAGTAGGTCTTGAAATCAGGTTGTGTAAATTTCACAACTTGTTATTCTTTCTCATAACTGACTCTTCTAGATCATCTAAACTTCCATACATATTTTAGAGTCAGCTTGCCAACTTCTAAAAAATATACTTGCCGTAGTTTTGATTGAGATTGTGTTGGATGTACAGATTGATTTGGGAAGAATTGAGACTTTTAACATTAAGATTTCCAATCCATAAGCACAATATATCTCTTAACTATTTGGGCCTCCTTTAATTTCTCTCAGCATGACTTTTCAGTCTATTGTTTTTTTTTTTTTTTAAAGATTTTTTTTTTTTCAACATTTATTTATTTTTGGGACAGAGAGAGACAGAGCATGAACGGGGGAGGGGCAGAGAGAGAGGGAGACACAGAATCGGAAACAGGCTCCAGGCTCTGAGCCATCAGCCCAGAGCCCGATGCGGGGCTCGAACTCATGGACCACGAGATCGTGACCTGGCTGAAGTCGGACGCTTAACCGAACAGTCTATTGTTTAAAAGAATCTCTGTGTATTAACAGCAGCATTATTCACAATAGCCAAGAAGCAACCCAAGTGTCCATGTGTCCGTGCATGAATGGATAAACAAGATGCAGTATATACGTACAATAGAATATTTTTCAACCTCGAAAAGGAAAAAAATTTTGACACGTGCTACAACACGCATGAGCCTTGAAGACATTATATTAAGTGAAGTAAAGCTATAATAAAAAGAAAATCACTATAGGATTCTACTTGGTGCACCTGGGTGGCTCAGTCAGTGAAGCATCCAACTTCTGATTTTGGCTCAGGTCATGATCCCACAGTTTGTGATTTGGGGCCCCACATCGGGCTCTGTGCTGGCAGTGCAGAGCCTGCTTGGGATTCTTCCTCTCTCCCCTGCTTGCTCTCTTTCTCTCAAAATAAATAAATAAACATTAAAAATGGTTAAGATGATAAACTTTATGTCATGTGTATCTTACTACAAGTGAAAATCCTCAGTGTATTTTATATTCTTTTATATTACTGCCAAGGTGTTTTGTGTTTTGTTTTTTTTTTAAGTTTCAGTTTCTAGCTATGTCATATGGATTTAGAGTATTCATATTTGTTATTATGCAGTTAAAAAGATTGTTAAATTTCTCTTATGACTTTGTTGACCTATAGGTTATATTTGGTTGTACTGCTTATTCCCCCAAAATTAAGAGATTTTTCAGATACCCTTCTGTTGGTTATCTGTTTAGTTCCATTGTGGTCAGGGGACATCCTTTGTTTGATTTGAGTCCTTATATACTCTTGAGGTTAATTTGATGACCAAAACTAGGCTTATATTTGGTATATTGTTCTATACATACTAAGAAGGTCTAGTTAGCAGATAATGTCATTTAAGACTTTTATATTTTTACTATATTTTATCCTAGCAATTACTTAGGGAAGGTGAAATTAATAAATGTAATTGTGCATTTTAAAAATTCTCCTTTCAGTGATACCAATTTTTGCTTCATATTTCAAAGCTTTGTTATTATTTGTATGAACTCATTTGGGATTTTCATGTCTTTTTATTAAACTTCCCCTTTTCGTTATGAAATACACGTCTTTATCCCTGATAATATTCCTTGTTCTGAAGTCTATTTTCTCTGATAGCATAGCACTCTAGCTTTCTTTTGATTACTATTTACCTGGTGAATCTTTTTCCATTATTATTTTTTTTTTCAATTTTTTTTTTCAACGTTTATTTATTTTTGGGACAGAGAGAGACAGAGCATGAATGGGGGAGGGGCAGAGAGAGAGGGAGACACAGAATCGGAAACAGGCTCCAGGCTCTGAGCCATCAGCCCAGAGCCTGACGCGGGGCTCGAACTCACGGACCGTGAGATCGTGACCTGGCTGAAGTCGGACGCTTAACCGACTGCGCCACCCAGGCGCCCCCCATTATTTTATTTTTAATATATTTATATTTTATATTTAAAGTAGGCTTTTAAAAATTCAGTGTGCTAACCTCTGCCTTTTAATTGAAGTCTTCTAAATCATTTACATTTAAGGAAATTATCAATATGTTTGGGTTTAAATATATCATCTTGTTATTGGTTTTTTTTATTTGACCCTTTTCTTTATCATTCATTTTTTCTTCTTTTACTGCCTTCATTTAGATTGATTATTCTTTAGATTCCATTTTGTCTCCATTTTTGGCTTATTAGACACAGTTCTGTCTTTTCTTTTCTTTTAGTGACTGCCTTAAGCCATCTGTTGACATACTGTTTGATAGGTTAAATCAAGCTTGTTACTTGTTTAGCGGTTACAGTGTTACCTGTTATTAGGCTTTATTTACTGGTAAATAAAGATTTATTGGAACATAGCCATGCTTTTTCATTTTCATATTATTCCTGGCTGCTTGTATACTACAATGACAGATTTTAGTGGTTGCAACATGGACGTTTGACTCCAAAAGCCTAAAATATTTACTATCTTGCTATTTATAGAAACAGTTTATCAATCCATACTCTAGGAGTTTGAAATACATCTGTAACTTACCATAGTCTATCTTTAAATATTATGCCATTTCATGTATATAATTAAGAACCTCACTACAGTATACTTCCATTTCCCCTCCTGTTCTTTGTGTTACTATTTTTATACATTTTATTTCCAAATATATTATAATCCCCAACATATGTATTGTTAATAAACTTTGCCTTAAACAGCTATTATCTTATTAAAAGATTTCAAAGTGTGAAAAATATTGCTTATTTTTACCTAATTTACTGCGTCTGTTCTTCATTTCTTTGGTCCCTGTTTCTATCTGGTACCATTTTTTGTTAAAAATTTTTTTTTTTTACATTTATTTATTTTTGAGAAACAGAGTGAGACAAAGCGTGAGGGGGGGGAGGGGCAGAGAGAGGAGGAGACGCAGAATCTGAAGCAGACTCCAGGCTCTGAGCCATCAGCACAGAGCCTGATGGCGGGGCTCGAACCCACAAACTGTGAGATCATGACCTGAGCTGAAGTCAGACACTCAACTGACTGAGCCACCCAAGTGCCCCTATCTGGTACCATTTTTGATCTGCCTTAAGGGCTTCCTTTAACATTTCTTGTTGTGCAGACTTGTAGTGATTAGTTCTTTCATTACTTATAAGTCTACCAAATTCTTCCATGTCCTTTTTTTAAACATTTTCAATGGGTATTGAAATCTAGATTGAAAATTTTTTCTCAACACTTTGAAGATTTTATTACATTGTCTTTTGGTTTACATAGTGGCAGACAAGACGTCTTCTGTATTTCTTTTTTTCTAGTTCTCTTTATCACTGGTTTTCAGCAGTTTGCTTATCATAGGCAATGGGTTAGTTTCCTTTGTTTATTCTCTTTGGTATATATCAGGTTTCTTTGATATGTATATTTATGGTTATCAAATGTTGAAAATATAAAATATATATAATGTGAACATATTAAATGTATCTTACATATCTTATACTGTTATAATATATTACATATTATTTATTATATTGTTATATATTTTAGATATAGATTTATAGATAATGTATAAGTTGGCTTGATAAGTTGCTACAGCTCTGACAATTTATTGTCATTCTTTTTTCTCTCCATGCTTCCTTTTTGATAGTTTTTGTTGCTATGTCTTCAGGTTTACTGATCTTTTCTTCTGCAATGTCTAATCTGCTTCTGATTTCTTCCAGTCTATTTTTTCATTTCAGGTTTTTTTTTAAGAGAGAGAGAGAGCACAAGTTGGGGAGGTACAGAGGGAGAGGAAGAGAGAGAATCTTAAGTAGGCTCCATGCCTGGCATGGAGCCCAACACAGGGCTTGATCTCACAACCATGAGATCGTGATCTGAGCTAAAATCAAGAGTTGGACACTTAACCAACTGAGCCACCCAGGCTTCCCTCAAATATTTTTTATTTCTTCTCTAAGCATTCTATTCTAGGTATTTTAAATATAATTCCCTTCTTTCCCCATCAGGTTTGTATCTACCTCTTAATTATATGCAGCCTATTTTTAATAACTTGGCATGTCGTTTTCTGATATCTCATCATCTGTGTCATTTTTTTAGTCTGACTTTTATTTGTTTATGGGTAACATTTCCTTCTTATTATTATTTCTAGTAATTTGATTCTGGACATTTGGATCTTACCTTGTTCGATGTTGCATTTTGTTCCATTTTCTTAAAGAGTATTGAAATTTTTTCTGGCAGGCAATTTGGTGACTTATTGATTAGTGTGACGCATTAAGGCTTGCTTTAGGTTCTTCTGAGTAGCTATAAAGTCATCTTTATTCTAGAGCTAATTTCTGGGGTCTCTTTTGAGTACTCATGTGTTCAATAGGGTCTCTCCACTCTGCCTGTAGGGAAGTGGAACAATTTCCAGCTTGTGTAAATTCTGAGAATTGTTTTTCTTATACGTCCCTAGTAATTGTTCTCACTCAGTCTCGCTTTACGCATGCACAAGTTGGTATTTATCCAAACACTCAAGAGGAGGCTCTAATGCAGATTTTGGAGCATTTTGTTTGCTTATCTCACTCCTCTTTGCCCCACATATTCTTACTACCTTGGAGTTTCCAAACTTTGATCTCTGTGTCTTCAGGTCACTGTCGTGGACAGACTCTCCTTGAGTTTCTCCTCCTCTAGGCAGCGAGGTCAGCAATGATAAGGCTTACCTCACTTGTTTTCCTTTTCTAAGGGATCATAGTCCTGTGCTGTCTCTTGTACAATTCCTGAAAATGTTCGTTTCATATATTT
The DNA here is from genome assembly GCF_022837055.1 of Prionailurus viverrinus. NCBI lineage: Eukaryota > Metazoa > Chordata > Mammalia > Carnivora > Felidae > Prionailurus > Prionailurus viverrinus. The sequence continues at coordinate 8,540,942 of NC_062561.1, forward strand.
TGTTTTATTTTCTAGTTTTTTTATGGTGATTTCCATATCAATTAAAATTTCACGGGTGGATTTTTTTTAATGTATTCACCAAAGATTGTTAGCATCAGATGGTATGTGTTGCATCTAATAAAAACTTTCTTTTCTTTTTGTGTTTACTTTTTTTTTTAGCTTCAGGGTATTTATGTAGTGGTTCTTTTTGGATTTTTAGGTTGGTATTTTAAGAGTAGTTTAAAAATGTGTCTGTATGCGGTTGTATTTTGTGTTTATTTGAAATCATATATTCAACAGGTCAGGTTTCCCTGTCACTCTTACTTTGGTTCTTCTTGTATCTTTATTTGACGTGGTCACTCAAGGCTCTGAGCACTATCACACTGGCAAATGAGAATTGGAGATAGGAAGAACCCTAATGCTGCACCCTGTAAATTTAGTATTTGTACTTGTCCAACCTCAAGTGATTTCCTTTATTCTGAATGCTAAGACCTGGTTTGATACAGGAATTGCATTTATTAAATATACATTTATTCAGTTCTCAGGTAGGAAAACTCTTAGATCTTTAATGGACCAGTAAGCTGTTACTTAGACTTCGGGAAGATTTCCTGATGTTTCCACTCCTGCATTGGCTCTGTGGGTACCATCAGGTGCCCCATGGCTTTAAAATGGCCTGACAATTGGACACACAATAAATACATACTACTCCATGGTACGGATTCTTTCAGGTTTTCAATATCATAAGTTAACGGTATTTCCTAAGACTCTTGAGTCTTACAGATCTTGATGTGACTCTGTCTGCTGAAGGATAAATGAACCTAAGCACTTCCTCATCATTTCTGTGTTTTCGGATAGGGTACTTTCTCACTTCACGGTCACGCATGAGACTATCAAGTTTTACTGTCATCAGGCCTGGGAATGAAACTCAGGGTACTGTTTAAGTGCTCAAAGTACAGCAGGACGGTTACCTCCCTTCAGGTGGGCATACATCTGTCTTAGGAAAACCTAAGATCATATATAAAAACAATTTGTTACTAGATCCCTCACTTCCAAGGAATAAAAAAGGCAGTACTTTTCTACACTGCCTTTTTGGTAGATCTCCATATATTTTATGTTCTTTCCTCAGAAAAAACATCTCTCGTGGCCGAAAACATTATGTAAAAAATGATAACCTGTAGAGTATACAACAGGTCAGGATATAATTTGTGCTCATGGAAATAAATATACCCAGTGTTGCTGGGGGCCTGACATTTTTGTGTCAGCCAAGGCGACCTGAAAGAACTATAATATTTTTTGATAGGAATAGTTAAAGTGTCAGAGTAGAAGTTTTTAAAAGACTAGATGAGACTACTTTATTCTATAAATAACCAGAAGAGGTCAATCAGATAAGAGGAGTTGGGACAAGTCTTCTCAGCTTATGTACAGTTTTGTTATGAATTTTCCTCATTAAAATAAATTTTATTTTGGAGTTCAACCTACCGTATAAGCTTTCCTCTTTAATTTTTTTAAAGGCAGGATGAATTCTACCAAATTCTAAAATGCAGATAATGAAGCTAATGTAACATATCTTAATGATTGAGTGAACTTGGTCAGAACAGTTTAAAACACAAGCACAGTTAATATTGTTGAAAAGTCTGAATGGTCATAGAACCCCAGGTATTTAGCCAAATTCAGTCATATTCTCAGTATTTTTAAGGTAAGAGTTCTAAGGCGATGGCATTATTTTCCTGTATGGCTTTTGCCTTTTTGTTGCCAAAGCATATTCTGAATCTTCTTGTGTTAGAAAGCAAGTTTTAATTTTTAATGAATTTAGTGTCTGTGAAGGATTATTAGCGTGACGTCCTTAGGACACCCCGGAGAGCACCAGAGCCCTCCATGTCTCTTCTCATTCTAGCAGATGTCAGTAATGGAAAGAACTCAGCAAACGTGTTCCAGCACTGATAGAAGTAGAACATGGTTAGTCAATATTTTAAACTTTGTAAGCCATACCGTCTCTGTTAGAACCACTGAATTCTGCCAATGTAGCGCAAAAGCAGCCACAGACAATATGTCATTTACATACATACATGCTCATTCATTTATGAGCATGGCTGTGTTTCAATAAAACTCTTTGCGAAAACAAATGACTAGCCTTTGGTGGTGGTGATGGTGGTGATGGTAGTTTGCTGAGCAATGGACAGCTGTTTTAGAGCATTGCCAGTCTTTGAGATGACCAGATTCATTCCTATATTCACTGTATTATTCATTCAACTATTCACCTATTCAAAAATTTTCTGAGGACCCCTTATGGATTGGGCTGCTGGTCTGTGTGTATTCGGCATGTGCAGATTAGATGTATAGCCCATGACTTCGTGAGGATACAGAGGGATGAATTTGTAATTCTAGTAGGAGGTGGGGAATGCTTGATGGGGACGTGTATAGAATGCATATAAGGATGGGTACCCACCTCTGTTCATGCAGAGAGGGGCTCTGAAAAGATTTTTTAAATGAGGTGAGTTGAGCTGAATTTTGAAGGATAAATCAGAGTTTGCCAGGCTGAGAAGGGGTAAAGGTAGAATGAATACCTTTAGGTATTCTAGGTCATCAGTTGGGGTGACTCAGATCCTTTATAGGGACCAGTTGCTTAGTATGGAACACCAGGGGATGGCTTGTAGAATCAGGAGTGGTGGTGGGCAGTTAGGTGACACATGCAGTATTTCAGGTTCTTAGGGGGGCATTTAGGTTGAAAATTACAAAAGGCATAAATTGGGGCGGGAGAGAAGTCTGAGCCAAAGATAAATGTGGGAGTTGAAGCCATGAGAATGGATAAGGAGATTCAGGGAAAGAGAGAGGGAGGGCGGAGTGAGGAAAAAGTCAAAAAGAGAACTTTCTACCCAATTTAAAGAGTAACTGACGAAAGAAGCCTACAAGAGACAGAACACTGTGGGAAGTGTGGAGGGGAGCACCCGGAAAATGTAGTGTTTGAGTCTAAGGAAGAGGGAGTTTCCAAAAGAGAAAGTGATCAAAACTGTCTCATGGAAGACAGGATAAGTAAAAATGCAAAGAGGTTGTTGGGATTGGAAATTAGGAAGCAGTTGGTGACCTAGTTTTGAATGAGCAATTTTAGTAAAATCTGGGGGTGGAAGTCACCTATTTGTAGGCTGAGAAGTGAATGAAAACTGAGGAAATGGAAGCATTGAGAATAGACTCTGCTGTTTCTAAAAATGTGCAGGTGGAGAAAAGAGCCATAGGTGCTAGCTGGAGGCGGGGAGCAGAGTTGGGTTTTTTTTTTGTTTGTTTTTTTTTAAATTTTTCAACGTTTATTTATTTTTCGGACAGAGAGAGACAGAGCATGAACGGGGGAAGGGCAGAGAGAGAGGGAGACACAGAATCGGAAACAGGCTCCAGGCTCCGAGCCATCAGCCCAGAGCCTGACGCGGGGCTCGAACTCACGGACCGCGAGATCGTGACCTGGCTGAAGTCGGACGCTTAACCGACTGCGCCACCCAGGCGCCCCTTGTTTGGTTTTTTAGAGTGTGGCGGAAGAGATTGTACCTAGTTTGAAATGTGAGGGAGTGGCCTGCAGAGGGAAGTTGGAGAGAGCTGGTGGTAACTGTGAGAACAGGGTCCTCCAAAAGTGGTTAAGAATGATATCAAGGTCTCCTGCATATGGGTAAATCTTGGAATAGGAGCAGGACATTGATTCGTCCAAGACAAAGGAGGAGAGGACTAGGTGAATGAAGAACAGAGAGGGAGAAGTGTTGATTCCTCTGTTAAGAATGAGAACAGTTTATTGACATCACCTAAGTGCACTTTTTTTTTTTTTGGAAGGAGAAGGAGAGTGTGCACTCGAGTGAGTGGGGGAGGGGCAGAGGGAGAGGGAGGGAGAGAGTCTGAAGCAGGTTCCGCCCCCAGCGTGGAGCCCAACATGGGGTTGGATCTCGTGACTATGGGATCGTGACCTGAGCCAAAATTGAGAATCAGATGCTTAACCGACTGAGCCAGGCAGGTGCCCCACCATTTCACTGGTTTTTTTTTTTTTTTTAATCACTGTTTTACTTAATTTCATGAGAACCATATCATCTACCAAGGAAGGTTTATGTCAGATGGGAAAACATCCCCACAGGACAAACCAGTAAGTTACTGAGATGGTACAAGAGAATGTGGTCTAAATATAGTTCTTTGGTGTCTTAATGACACCGGCTGACCCTGGGACTTCTCTCGGAGACTGCAGAAGAGCCATGTGTCTTGAACCATTCAACTTGTTCTGGTATTTGTCTTCGTATATCTCTCAGCATTATCCATTTGTACTTACTACTGAAACGGACGCTGACAATGGCTGTATTTTCATTGTGCATTCATTCAGCAAACAAAGCTGTCCTATCTTTGGCTTACTTTCACTGCAACTGAGCGTGCCTAATAATGCCCTGGAGACGTTTATTCAAACTTCAGGTTTCCTCCACCCAGACCCAAAAAGTCAACTTCAGTGACTCTGGGTTGGAGCATAAGCATAACAATTACTTTTTTCTATGTATTTGGACAAATGCCGCATGTATATTTAGTAAACATTTATTGAGCACTTACTCTGTGTCAAGTTGTTTTTGGCACTGAGGATACAGCCCTGCACAAGACAGAAGAGATCCCACAGGCAGTTATGATACAGTGTGAATGAATGTCGTGATGGCAGTGTTCTGAGCTCACAATACAGGAAGGGAATCTAAGCCTAAATTGGGGCGTGGGAAAGAGTCTCAGATGTAGTATGGTAGGAAGGGTGTGGGGTGAGGGATGTGGCAATCGTGGGTGTAGAAGAAAGGATATTTTTTTTTAATTTTTTTTTTCAACGTTTATTTATTTTTTGGGGGACAGAGAGAGACAGAGCATGAACGGGGGAGGGGCAGAGAGAGAGGGAGACACAGAACCGGAAACAGGCTCCAGGCTCGGAGCCATCAGCCCAGAGCCCGACGCGGGGCTCGAACTCCCGGACCGCGAGATCGTGACCTGGCTGAAGTCGGACGCTTAACCGACTGCGCCACCCAGGCGCCCCTGAAGAAAGGATATTTGAGGCAGAGAGAATGGTACATGTGCACATGGGTGTGACTGAAGGTGGAGTGTCGGGCAAGGATGAGAAAAAAGACGTTGGTGCAAACCTGGCGAGCTGTGTTAAGGAATTCTTCCTTTTATCCTAAGAGCAAAGATGGTGCCATAAAGGGTATTAACCAATGGCTTGATAGGATTCTGTTTCATTTTTAAAAATATGTGTTGGACTGAAGTTTGGAGACTGGATTTAGGGACAGGAAGGGGTGCACTGGGGCAAGAGGGAGACTGTTTGAGGAGACTGTTGCACCAGAAACGGGAGCCCATCCCAGGTGGTGGCAGGTGGAGGGTGGAAAGAAGTAGATGGGTTTTAGGAGGTGGCTTTTGACCGACTCCCTGACTTGGGAGCCAGGTTTGCACCCAAATAGACTGGGAGGGGAAATAATTAAAGAATAAAAAGCAAGGGAGAGTAATGCCAGCCCTGGCTCACCTCTAGAGGCAAAAAAAAAACTCCACTACGGATTCTAAAGGGACTCAGCTGAAGTGTGTGGCCCTTGTGATTACCCGGTTCATCTGTTTGCTTTTGAAACTGATGGTGAAAACGAGGATGCATAATCTAGATTTGTTCCGCGATCTTCGACCTTTGCTCATGTGGAATCTCGAGACGTGTGTCTGATTTATCATTGTGTATGAGCTCCTAGCACAGAGCTTGTCTTCCTAGATTTTATATAGTATGGCAAGGGGCTATGCCCTTATCTTAACCCAAAACAATATGAAAACATGACTTGAAAGCACAGGTTCAGAAATTGGAGAGTATTGAGTGGTATGGGTAGGTAGAATCTCAAACTGGGGTAAGAGAAGGAATCATACAATAAGTATTTTCTGGACACCCACCGTGTCCTAGTCTTTCTAAAAAAAAAATGTTTTAATGTTGTTTCTGAGAGAGAGAGGGAGAGAGAGCATGAGTGGGGGAGGGGCAGAGAGACAGAGGGAGACACAGAATCCGAAGCAGGCTCCAGGCTCTGAGCCGTCAGCACAGAGCCCTACGTGGGGCTCCAACCCACAAACCATGAGATCATGACCTGAGCCGAAGTCGGATGCTTAATTGACTGAGCCACCCAGGTGCCCTGAAGTCTATTTCAGCATGTCTTTGTCTGTTTCTCCTGGTCTCCTCCCTCTGGGACTTTGAATCCTGCAGCTCTGTTTGCCTTCTCAACTAGATGTTGTTCTTCTGGAACGCCCCTTCATTTTTTTCCCCCTGGTATGGATCTAGTGGCCCCATCCCTCTGGTTTCTTTGCTTGTTTTGCTGGAATATGCCCTCAGTCATTTCTTAAGAGAGTTAAAGAAAGGCAAAGCAGCAGTGTTTTTGCATTTTGAAGCCACCTTTAGTTTGCATTCACTACATTAAAATTTATTTTCTCGGTTGAAAATGATTTTCTTTCAAAATATAAAGACTTCCAGTGTTCCTCAAAAGAAACCCAATGCCAGTCTGAGAAATACTTTCTTGTAGCAGACCTGATGTTTTCTCCCCTCTCTGAAAGCTTTAGAATCTTCTCTTGTCCTTGGTGTTTAAGAAATTTCCGGGTGTGTGTGTGGAGAGAAGGAGGGAGGGAGGAAGACAGAGACAGACGGAGAGACAGGCGCAGAGAAAGGGAGACAAAGAGGAATTGATTGATATGTCTTGCAAAGCACTGAAACTGCCAGTTTGAAGACCTGCGTCTCCCTTCAACTTTGGGCAATCGTCTTGTTTTTGTTCATTTCTGCTGCCCCGTTTTCTCTTCCTTCCTGGAATTTCTATTGTTTGGTTTGGGGACCTCCCAAAGTGATAACTTGAGTCGACTTTTTCTTACCTGTTTTCTCGTACCTCATGCTTTCGTTCTTCATTTTAGACAACCCTACCGGATTTGTTTTCTAACCCTGCTATTGAACTGTTCTGGTATTTTTAATTTCCGAGAATGCTTTCATGGTTTCATGATTGCTGCCTTCACAGCATATTGTTCTTTGTTTTATTGTTGTAATATCTTCCCAAATTTCTCTGAGGATGCTAATTAGATCTTTCTTAAAAGATATATTTTGTTGCTTGAGTTCTCCCTGTATCCTTAGGGCCAGTTTTGTTTTTTTCCTTGGTTTGCTCATTTTTCTTGTTTTACGCTGGAAGCTTTCCTCAAATTCATTGTGATCATTCACTCGCCGAGTCAGATGAACTTGAAGTTCATTTGCTCAAACTCCTTGGAAGTCTTTTCGCCCTTCCTCTGGGGCTTGGCAGGGGTGGGGAGGTGGGGGGTAGATACCTGGGTCCTGGACACTGCGTGCCCCCGTGAGGCAGCTCATTCTCTGTCCGCTGTACTCCCGCGGTGCCGGGATCTGCATCTGAGTGCCCCTGGCAGCCCGGGCCAAGAGGCCAGCAGGCTGCTTCCTCCACTGCGGCACTGCCTTTCCGTCTGCTGCAGGCTGCAACCCTCCTCGTCTGCCCGTCAGCCAGGGACTTCCATCTTTCTGTGCCTGTGTTCCAGAATTGTTGACCTATCTGGCTCAGTAAGTACCTGTCTCTGTTCTCTCCGTCATTCTAGGCTGCAGTATGCGAAGTGCTTAGGAGAAGGAATTCAATAAACGTCGGCTACTCTGATTCACTGTACCTCTTAACATTGAATTACTCCTATTTTAAGGCATCTCTGATTAACAGGGGGAAACATACCCCCGTGCTGCCTGCCATCTCGAGCTGGCGGTCTCCTTAAACCTAGTCAGTGCTGGGGACCTGCGCTTCTCAGGGTGCTGTCCAGCCCTGCAGAAACAATCCGCTTCATCAGCCTTGTAAAAGCATTATGACAACTGTATTTTTAAAGGCACTCCGTGGAAGACATGTTACGCCATCACAGTATAATTTTCTGAGTTTTTTCCTTAGCACATAGAGGAAGTGCTTTCATTTTGCCTCTTCTGAAACGCTAAAGCCTTTCATCAAGACACAGATGATTCAACTGCCCTTGCTCATAAAAACGTTGTGCCTTTTAATTAGCTTTGAGCCTCTGCCGACTTCCCTGAGAATCACTAATGGGAACAGGATCCAAGGACGTTACCAATTGTCCACGTTTATAACCCAGCGTTTGGGTAACTTCAGATTTGGAATCACTTAAAAACAATGAATTTACTCTGTGAAGTGTACTAGTACAAGGTCACCTGTATTTGACCTATCTTTTTAAGCAGCTTCTATTCATAAGCGGATCAGTCCAGCAACAGAAGTATGACATTGGAAGTATTCATATTACTTGTCCCTTGCGCTTATTTGCTTCCTGTTTCTAGCACTCTTTTATGCCTGTTCCTGACCCTACCGCCCCTTTCTAAGTCCCTTCCCTTACGTGGAGGCTCTGATTCATTTATCCGCTCGCCAAACGTGTGTGCGTAGGTTAACTCTCCCTGGTGGTTTTTTCATTCCAGTACAGTAGAAAGTGTATCGCTGGATAATTGTGTAAAGGCAGTCACTTTAGTCACAGAACAAGATCCAGACAGAAATGCAAATGCAGATACTCAGATCCTGGGGATCCTAACAATCCAAAAATGCTCAATCTCAGTTTTTAGATTATCATAAGAAATTAAATCTTGAGATTTGGACCTCAGTTAAAGACACACTGCATAACTAGGAGAGACCGTTTGGTTTTGCAGATGATATATTGCTCATTTAGCACAGCGTTCTGTTTTTGCCTTCGACCAGTCTCTTCATAATTCCCAAAACATGAACAAAACCAGACCAAGCAACTTGGACTAGTTTCGCTTTCTGCTCTGTGTAAGAAACAATGCCAGTAAATCACCACTGTCAGTTCAATTTTTCATCTCACCGTTCCTAGATTATGGACACGTCTGTAATGAGGTTAGCAAAAGCTTGTGTGTGTGTGTGTGTGTGTGTGTGTGTGTGTTTGTGTGTGTGTGTGTGTGTGTTTGTGTGTGCTTTTACCCTTTACCTCTGGCCGGACAGAGTTTCTGTGTAATGTCTGGGATCTGAGCCTCTCCCCTGCCCCCGCCGCGTCCACACCCTTGCCTCTTCAGGCATCATGTACCTACCTGCTCTTCCTTACGTGCCTTTCTGGGCTTTGCTTTGCTGAGCACAGAGAGTCACCCCACAGGCTGCCCAACCACTCCGCAAGAAAGCCTTCCAGGGGACCCTTCTGGCCAAAGCTTGCTAATACTCTTTTTGAAGTGAGAAGGATTTTCCTGAAGTCCCCACACGTTGTTGTATTTTCAGGTGCACATGATCTCAGTGGGGCCTGGCTTCACTACAGTGGCTCCCTTTGAGATTTTGCAGGTATGCGTGCCTCTTTTTGTTCCTGTAGCAGAGGATTACTTTCTCCTTGTCCTCCCTACTAATCAATCAGTAAGACCTGATTGGGTTTTAACTTGAATCCATCCACTCCCTTCCCGCTCTCAGAACATCACAATCTGTCCCCTTAGTTACACCTCCCAGCTGAATTCCCTACCCCCAGTTTTGCCCTTCTCGACCCCACCGTCCACACAGCAAATCAAACCCATTCTTCTTCCTTTACAGTTCTTTCCTGGCTCTCCCTTGCTGTCAGGGGAAAGACCAAGCGCCTTGTGATATCAGTCAGGTTCCTCCAACCTCCCTCTCCATGAGCAGACCTGGTTCTGCCCGCCTTGCTCAAGCAGCTTCCTCCCTGAGACACCCTCTTCCCTTCTCTTGCACCTGACCCAGCTCTCTCCTGTTTACCCTTTGTGAGCCGGCTCAAGCTTCCCTCGAACGGCAGCCCGTTCTCAGGGAGCCCAGGCTGGGCTCGTTCCCTTTGTGCCGCCCCCCCCCCCCCCCCCAGCTCTGGGCTGTTGCGTCTGTTGTACGACTGTGCATATTTCATTGGGATTTTCTGCACGTGAGTGTCAGGCCGGTGTTAGTGGGGTTAGCGGGGCCCAGGCCTCATGTATTTTTATTTTGCGAGAGCTAGCGTGACACCCGGTGTGTGTTCTGTGGGTGTTTCCTGAGCTCAGCTGAACTGAGTGCCCTTGTGCTCTTTTCTTTGTCTTCCTTCTCCTGCTTCTCCTGTTTTACCCTCCTCAAGGCGGTTTTCCTTCCCTGGCCCTCCGTGCTGGTCTCAGGTGGCTCTGTGGCTCGCTGAGACAGGCGCCTCTGCTTTAGTCATCTCTCTTTTGGGTTGAGCAAGGTCTGATCGCGTCATCCGTCTTCTGCCTAATTTTCTGCATCTTCCGTCCTGCCTCTTTATTTTCCTTTCCAGAAGCTAGTTAACTAGCTGGCCAGCCCTTGTGCTCTCTGTCTCTCTTAATAACAGCTTAAGTAACAGCTTTATTGCAACAGCATTCGCATACCATACAATGCACTCATTTAAATTGTAAATCCGGTGGTTCTACGTCTGTTCACAGAGTTGTGCAACCATCACCACCATCAATTTTAGAACATTTTCGTGACTCTAAAAAGAAAGAAACCCTATACTCATTATCAGGCACTCCTCATTTTCCCTAAGCCCCAGCCCCTGGCAACCGGTCATCTACTCTCTGCCTCTATGGATCTGTTTGTTGTGGGCATTCCATATCCTGGAGTCTTATAAGATGTGGCCCTTTGTCTGGCTCCTTTCATTTGCCCTAATGTTTGACCTCAGTCCTATATTGGTCTGCTTGAGCTGTCATAATAGAAAATCACAGCCTGGGTGGTTTAAACAGCAGAAACGTGTTTTCTCAGAGTTTTGGAGGCTGGAAGCCCAAGACCAAGGTGCCAGCAGGATTAGCTGCTGGCCAGGGCTTTCCTCTTGGTCTGCAGATGGCCACCTTCTCACTGTGTCCTCACATGGTCTTTTCTCTGTGTGTATGTACAGAGAGAGATCGCTAGTGTCTCTTCCTCTTTGTTTAAGGACACCAGTCCTACTGGATTAGGGCCCCATCCCTCTGACCTCATTTAACCTTAATGACCTCCTTAAAGGTCTGTCTCCACATATACTCACGTTGAGGGTTTAGGGCTTCAGCGTACACAGGGTGGAGGAACACAGTTCCGTTCCTAACAATTCCTTTTTATTGCTGAAGAATACTTCATTGAATGGACATATCACAATTGATTTGTAAATTCATCAGGGGCGCAGATATTTGGCTTCTTTTGGCCACTTTTGGTTGTTATTCATAATGCCACCGTAAGCATGCGCGTACAGGTTTTTGTGTTAATATTTGTCTTTACTTTTGGATGTGTCCCTACGAGTGGGATTGCTGAGATATTGTAGGTAACTCTGTATTTAAATTTTGGGGAACGGCCAGACTGTTTTCCAAAGCCATCGTACCATTTTACAGTCCCGCCGTCAGGGCTTGATTCTGATTTCTCTGTAGCCTCCCCTACACTCGGTATTATCAGCTCCTTAAATTCTAACTCTCCTCTTGATGTGAAGTAGTGTCTCATTACAGTTTTGATTTACATTCTTCAATGACTGGAGATGTTGAGCATGTGATTATGTGTTTGTTGGAAAATTTACATGCATATAAGCTATTTGTGTATCTTCTTTGGAGAATTGTCTACTTGGATTCTTTGCCCATTTTGTTAAGTTTCTTTATTTATTTTGAGAGAGAAAGGGCACATGAGCAAGGGAGGGGCAGAGAGAGAGGAGGAGAGAGAGAATCCCAAGCAGGCTCCACCCCCACCGTTAGCGCAAGGCCCAGTGCTGAGCTTGATTTCACCAACTGTGAGATCATGACCTGAGCCCAAACCAAGAGTCAGATGCTCAACCGATTGAGCCACCCAGCTTCCCCCTTTGCCTGTTTTTAAATTGGATTGAGTTTCCAGAGTTCTTTGAACATCTTCAGTACAAGTCCCTTATCATGTATATGCTTTGCAATATGTTTTTTTCCCCCCATTCGGTGGTTTTGACTTTCTTGATTGACTTATTTGAAATAAAAAGGTGTTCAATCTTGATAACGTCCAGTTTCTCTGTTTTGCCTTTTGTTGTAAGTCTTTGTCTAACTCAAGTTCATGAAGACTCCTGTCTGTGTTTTCTTCTAAGAGTTTTATAGTTTTATCTCTTAAATGTAGATCGGTCATCCATTGCAAGTTCAGTTTTGCATGCGGTGGGAGGTGAGGGTCCAGCTACACCCCTTTGCGTGTGGTTAGCAAGTTTTCCCAGCACTGGAGCTTTTCTTTTCAGTGTTGATGATTTGGCTTTGCTAAGATGATGGAATCATCTCCGGATTAGAGAATTTACCCTACCTTCTGGCTGGCAGCTCATTCCATGTCACTCCTATTGATGCGTCTCCCTCATTTTCATCCTTCTTCACACTCCGGAACTCCACTTATATCCAGATTCACAGCTGTTCTATAAATGTTGAAGTTGCTAGTTAAGCCTGGGTGCCATAAATCCCGCGTGATCAGCCATCCTGGTGTTCCTGGTGGTGCTCAGGGGTTTCCCAAGATGTGGGACTTCTACAGCTGAAACCGGGACAGTCCCTGTGTAAAGCTGAGGCATCACTGAGCTGGTGGAGGGAATGCCCCACTGAATTGAACCTTGTCCTCAACTTCCAGAGGGTCGGATGTTAGCTAATCTGCAGTCATCTGAAAACTGGAGGCTAGAGGACCCATTTCCCAGGTGTCTGACTCACACACACCTGCGAAGTTGGTGCCGGCTACTGGCAGGAGGCCTCAGTTCCCTCTCTGTGGGTCTCCACCCAAGGCTGCTTGAATGTTGTGACATGGTGCTCGGCTTCCCCCAAAGAGATCAAGAGACCAAGGAGGAAGCTGTAGTGTCTTTTACAGTATAGCCCGAGGAGTTTCACACCCTCAGTGTTCTACTTGTCACACAAGGCAATAGGAGGGGATTCACTGTGGAGGGTATGGACAGGAGGAGGTGAAGATCATTGCCGGGGAGGGCATCTTGGAAGCTCAAGGACTTGGAGTCTGGCCTGAGATTATACCCTTGATGGTAACTGTATCAAGCCCACGTCTTTGGTAACAGCCCCGAAAGATGCTTTGTTTAATTGTGTCCTTCTTTTCTCCCGTGGGAGAGTTGTGGCCTTGTTATTAAAGAATTTTGTTTACGGTTTCCCGGTGTGAAGGACACTTGGTCAAAAGAGTTGCTGTTTGTGCATAGTCCTGAGCAAGGTGAGAGAGGAGTGCTTCTCAGCGGTTTGAAAAAGCAAACCGCCTCTCTGCAGAATGTCTGCAAAAGAAGAAACTTTATCAGAGCAACTAGGAAGATCTAGGAAGAGCTAAAAAAACGGCTTCAAATAATACCTTGCCTTGTACATATAAATATGCCAGGAAGAAAACCACCTCTCCAACATAAAATTACAAGGAAAAAAATGGGCCTTGCATACAAACTCTGAACCACTCTACTTGATTTTGCCTTCGTTTTAGGTCTTTTATTCCTCTAGCACGAGGTCCTGCCTCTGTTCCGGCCTTGCTCTCCCCCTTTCTACTTCGGTAGGCTGTAAGCCCTACTGGGGGATGCTTTTTCTTCGTTTGTGAATTTCCCACAGTGCCTCGTGAAGTGCTTGCCAGTGGTGGGTGTCCGTGAATGGATATTGGATTGGACTAAGATCCATTTCCTTTCTTAAAGTCTGTTTTACCGCCTAGATGACAAGAATGTTGGACAGTGATGGATGGACCTTTACCAATATAGTACCGAACCTTAAAAGCACTACAGTTGGTCCTAGTTGATCGAGATAGTTTGAGCAGAAATATTTATTTAAATATATATTCAGGGGCGCCTGGGTGGCTCAGTCGGTTAAGCGTCCGACTTCAGCTCAGGTCACGATCTCACGGTCCGCGAGTTCGAGCCCCGCGTCGGGCTCTGGGCTGATGGCTCAGAGCCCGGAGCCTGCTTCTGATTCTGTGTCTCCCTCTCTCTCTGCCCTTCCCCCATTCATGCTGTGTGTCCCTCTGTCTCAAAAACAAATAAACGTTAAAAAAAAATTTAAATATATATTCAAAGGACAATCAATACAAAAAGGAAACAGGCAAGAACAAACCTACTTCTTCAAGTTTCATTGAAATGTGAAGATTTGCACTCTTCAAGAGATTTCTGTCTCAGGAGAGAAAATCGCATCACTTTGAAAGAGCGACACATCATTGAAACCTCCAATAGCAGCAAAACCTCTTTTGTTGTTCAAACAGAAATTTATTTTTATGGGTTTTTTTTGGACAAAATTTTGCAAGAATATAAAGCCTTAATAAAAATAAGCGAGTATACTTCAGCTTCTGTGCGTGGGATTTGAATATTTGATCCCAGAGGGGATTTTTTCCATAGATGTTTATTAATTTTGAAGTTATTTTCATTAATTTCTCCATTACCATTAAATCCATTTGGAAGGGTCTTTGATCTGCTGTACAAAGTGTGTCATTCACCTATCTCTCAGAAGGGTTTTTTTTGTGGAGGACACACAATGATAGACCAAATTCCCTCTGATACAGGCCCTTTGACAATGGTGATGCTGACAGAGATTAGAATGATAGCGTTGCTCTACCTTAGTGTAAGCCTGTTACTCAACCAAAGGCAAGAATTATATGTTCTTTTTGAAAACCTTCTATTTTGATGCAACAGCTTTATTGAGATGTATTCATATGTTACATAGAATTCACCCTTTAGAAGGATACACACACACACACACACACACACACACACACCCGCAGAATTGTGCACCCACCCCCACAATCAATTTTAGAATATTTACATGACCCCAAAAAGAAAGAAACCCTGTACCCATTGTCAGGCACTGCTCATTTTCCCAAACCCCAGCCCCTGGCAACCAGTAAACTTCTTTCTATGTCTACAGAACTTCCTGTTGTGGACATTTCATATAGTAGAATCATACAATATGTGGTCTTTCATGTCTAACTTCTTTCACTTGTGTTAATGTTTTCAAGGTTCATCTATATTGTAGCACGTATCAGTCCTTAATTCCTTTTAATGACTAAAAAAATATTCCAGTGTATTGGCACTGGCATTCCATGCTTCGGTTATCTATTCATTAGTTGATATATATTTGCATTTTTCTGCCTTTGTCTCTTATGTGTCATGCCGCTATGAATATTCATGTGCAAGTTTTTGTGTGGATGGACATATGTTTTCATTTCTCTGGGGAATATACCTAGAGGTAGAATTGTTCTGTCATATGGTACCTCTGGGTTTAACCTTTTGAGGAACTGCTGGATTGTTTTCCAAAGTGGCTGCACCATTTTACACTCCTACCATCAGCGGATGAGGTACCATTCTCTCCGTATCTTGCCAATACTTGGTAATGTCTGTCTTTTTCGTCATAGTTATTCTAGCGGGCGTGATGTGGTGTCTCATTAAGGTTTTGATTTGCATTTTCCTGATGCCTAAGGATATTATTCATCCTACCATACGCTTATTGGCACTCTGTATATTTTCTTTGGAGAAATGTCCACTCAAATCCTGGCTCATTTTAAAATTTGGTTATTTTTCTTTTCATTGTTGAGTTATATAGTTATCCATACATTTTGTTTACTTGAAAGCCATCAGATATATATTTTGCCAATGTGTTCTCCCATTCTTAGCTTGTTTCCCCCCACTACTTTTTATTTATTTATTTATTTATTTATTTATTTATTTATTTAGAGAGAAAGATAGAAAACAAGTGGGAGAGGGACAGAGAGAGAGAGAGAGAGAGAGAGAATCCCAAGCAGGCTCTGCACTGTCAGTACAGAGCCCAAAGTGGGGCTCAAACTCACGGACCATGAGATCATGACCTGAGCTGAAGTCAAGAGTCAGACGCTTAACTACTGACCCACCCAGGGGCCCCTCCCCCCACTACTTTCTTGGTAGTGTCTTTTCAACCTAAAAGCTTTTCACATTTTTTCTCTGTTTTACTGAGAAATAATTGACATATATCACTGCATAAATTAAAGGCTTATGGCGTGATGGTTTGATTTACATATATTGTGAAATGGTTACCACAAGAGGTTCAGCTAACATCCATCTTCCATATGGGCACAATCAAAACAAAAGAAGGAAGAATACGGGAAAATATCATCTCCTTGTGATAAGAACTTTTCGGACCTACTCTTGACAACTTTCCTGGATATTGTGCAGCAGGTATTAGCTTTAGTCATTGCATTGTACTTTACACCTCTAGTGCCTATTTATCTTATAACTAAAAGCTTGTACCTTTTGACCGTCTCTCTCCAGTACCCCCCTCTCCCAACCTCCTGCCTCTGGTAACCACAAGTCTGATCTCCTTGTTCTGTGAGTTTGTTTTGGGGCTTTTTGTTGTTCTTTGTTTTAAGATCCTCTATTTGAGATCATACAGTATTTGCCTTTCACTTTTTTTCTTATTTTTAATGGCTGAATGATATTTGTGTGTGTGTGTGTGTGTGTGTGTGTGTGTGTGTGTGTGTGTGTAAAATAACTTCTTTATCCATTCATCCATTGATAGACCCTTGTTTCCATGTCTTGGCCATTGTAAATAATGCTGCTATAAATATGGGGGTGCACATATCTTTTTTATGTCCTTTGCCTTTGGATATATTCCTAGAAGTGGAATTGCTGGGTTATTTTAATTTTTTGAAGGTTGTCAGTGCTGTTTCCCATTGTTGTTGTACGAATTTCCAAGCCTAGGGGCAGTGCACAAGGGTTCCTTTCTCTCCCCTTCCACACCAGCATTTATCTCTTACCTTTTTTGGTGGTGGCCATTCTAACAGGCATGAGGTGCTATCTCATTGTGGTTTAATTGTGAAAGCTTTCACTTGAATGAAATTCAGTTTTTTCATTTGTTGCTTATGATTTTTGTGTCACATATAGGAAATTATTGCCTGATCTGAGGTCATGGGGATTTATAGCTGTTTTTTTTTCCTATGAGTTTTATAGTTTTAGCATCATGAGGATTTATAGCTATGTTTTCTTCTAAGAGTTTTATAGTTTTAACGTCTCCATGGAAGTCTTTAATCCATTTTTGAAATGTTTTTAATATGCCAAGAGGGAGTAGTCTAACATCCTTCTTACACACATATATATCCCGTTGTCCCAGCACCTTTGGTCGACAAACCATTTCTTTCCCCCCATTGAATGGTTTTGGCAGCTTTGTCGAAATTCAGCTGACCATACATGTTGAGTTTATTTCTGGGAACTCAGTTCTCTTTTAAGCTGTGTCTGTCCTTAACGCTAGTACCACACAGTCTTGATTATTCTAGCTTTGTACTGAGTTTTGAAAATGGGAAGTGTGAATCCTCTAACTTTGTTTTTGTTTTTCAAGATCAGGGACTTTTTGTGTTCTCAAGAATTGGACTATTCTGTGTTTTTTGAATTTCCATCTGAATTTTAGGATCAACTTGTCAGTTTCTGAAAAGAAGCCAGCTAGGATTTTGATAGGGATTGCACTACATCTGTAGATCAACGTGGGGAGTAGCGCCATCTTAACAACATTGAGTGTTCTAATCCATGAATGCTTTCTACTTTTTTGTGTATTCTCTAATTTCTTTTGATAATGTTTTGTAGTTTTCAGAAAATACGTTTTACACTTTGCTTATTAAATTTATTCCTGATGTAGCCACCTTGAAAATATACCTGAACCCCCCAATTTATTTAGATTCTCATTTAGTATTAGGAAAGTAAGAGGTAATTTGGATTTATAGTAAAGCAAACTGAAATATTACAGAGTGGCCTTTTCGTGAAATAGCTTTATAGTCTAGAGGCAGTGTATTTCATGCTTTTCAAGCACTCTGGTGTAAGTAAAATTAATACAAAGCAAAACCCAAAAACCCTCTACTTTGGTTCTGCCATATGGTTGACCTTTGAACAATGTGGGGGTTAAGAGCACCAATCCCCCTGTGCAGTCAAAAATCTGTGTGTGACTTTTGTCTCCCCAACCATTTCACTACTGATAGCTGTTAACCCGAAGTCTTACTATTAACCAGAAGCCTTATTGATAACATACAGTTGATTAACACATATTTTGTATGTTATACATGGTATATACTGTATTCCTATGATAAGTTAAGCTAGAGACAAGAAAAATGTTATACAAAATCATAAGGAAGAGAAAATACTTTTACAGTACTGTACTGCGTTTATTAGAAAACATGTATAAGTGGCTCCACACAGTTCAAACCTCTGTCGTTCAAGGGCAACTGTCACTGGAACTTTGCCAATGAAGGGATTGCATAGCTACCTTAGACAATGAAATGGAAGGCCCTCATTTGCTTCTCTTTCCTAGTGGGGATTGATGATGCCACATACATACCTCAAGAGTGTGTAAAAGCTTGGTTATCTACATATTTCATGTTTCTGGAGAGAGCAGAGCAGGCCTTCAAAGCAGGTCCATGTGGATTAGGAGAGAGCAATGAAAGGAGCTTCACTTGAAGTTTTTGTGGTTAGGGAGTAGGCAGGGTGAGCGGTCTGTACTCAGGCAGGTGCTTGTGTGGTTTGACTTTGTCATAGGCACCGAGGGGAGAACACCAGGCTTGCTTCTGAGCTTTCTTAGATGGGGAGAGAGGGAGAGCCCTGATGTTTGATGATTAAAATGTACTATAATTAGTTGAATTTGAACTTGTTGAATAAGCCAGTATAGTGCCGTCTGAGGCTTGCAGCCTGAGGCCATTAAGGAAGGTGAAAGTTCCATCGAATGCCTTGTTCAAGAGCCCAGCTTTATGTATTCTGAGAAACAAAATGATTGCCTTGTTTACTATTAGTCATGTTTGGAACTCCAAAAGTGGATAAGGACTGTCATAGTGGGAGCTCGTATTGTGGCTGTAGGAAGTGCAGAAACACGTGTCACCTTAATTTTATGTTTTGGGTCTCTGTAGTGCAGAAAGATTCTCAGAGGGTTTTTTAACCTTAAAAAGGGCAACCGTTGCTGCCACTGGCTAGACCAGACAGCCCAGGCCAATGGCAATGGCTCAAGAGTATACAGATGTTCACATGGGACTGACTTTGACCAGAGCATCCTGTGTTAGAAGACTATCTGAGGTTTGTCTAAGTGTGCTGACCGTTGGGTCGTATCCTGTTCAGGAACATCTTGGTTAAAGGATTAAAAGCAGTAGCTCTTAACAAGCTCAGTCGTGTGTGTGTCAGTTATGTTTCCACCTGGAAAATACACAAACTTCGCATTGCTGTTCATCAGTTGATCCCAGTGGGCTCCCCAGGTAGCCAGTGGGTCTGGGGGAGTAGTGATCTCCTCTCACACTGTGACATCAGATAAGGGACTGAGGACAAGGAGGCCACCCCCTTCTGCAGGTGGGCTATGCCATAGGACCCAGGTTTGGTTCCACCCTGTAGCAAGAAGGCCAAGCTACCTCTGCTGAGTTTGTGAGCTTCTACTTCTATAACCTAAGGCATATTGGGGACCTTGGTGTGGAGGGCCACATGTTCAGGGCAGATGAGAGCTTTACTTTTTAGGGGAGACAGTATGTACCTAGCAAGTGCTGCTCTCATATGGTGTCTTGCAGGACCAACGAGGGCAGTTTCTTACACAGAATCCCATGAGCAACCTATAGCCATTATTGGTCGTCTAGGGACTCTAGAAGGCATGAGAGGAGGTTGCTAAAGCTGCACAGTGAGAGCATCTCAAGGGCACTAATGAAAGTGTGTGTCTATTGCTCTTTGAGCAGATTCTAGAGCCTTTTATTGGAGGGGATCCCACCGAAGGTGAGCCAGTTTGCAAATAACAGCATAAATGTGCTTAAGTAAAATTTGCAGACGAAGAATATTTTCCCTCCCGAACCCAAAAGAGTCTAAAAGATCCTGGGCTTCTTTTCACTTTTTGGATGCTGACAACATCACTAGCTGTTTCTTGATAGTCTCAGGGATGGAGTGCCCCCCAGTTTACCAAATAATTTTTAGGAATTTAATTAAAGTGGCAGGGCCTCGCGCTGTGTGTAAGACAGTGGCCTATCCCTTTTCAGTGAGCCTGTTTGCATTTATATGTTCTGAATGAGTGTGTCAGATGAGTGTCCTCAAAGGGAGATGTTATCACTGTAATGTGTGTGCACCTACGCTCCCAGAGAAAGGTTGGATCCAGTTGAGATCTAGCCTGCAGAGATTGTGTGGTGGCTAGGCTGTTGAGCTAGCCCATGGGTAGCCGCTGCATGAAGATGTGCTGTGTCTCTTCGGAAGTGAAGGAAAACAGTGACTGAGGGGCCAAGAATGGGCCAGATTGGCTTGTTAAATGAACGGCAGTGGTCCTGTAGGAAGGGTTTCAGTTCTTGCGGGCCTCGCTTTAATGTGCACCAAGTCATATCACTGCCTTAACTGTAGGGATGGCCTGCAGGGTCCCATTTTGTCAAGCCAAGTTTTTATGGGTCAAAAACTTACCTCTCTTCAAACGTATCAGCCATAGAGTGTTCATGCCCGCTGTGGGATAGCATAGGGCAATGGGTGCTCTGCCGCTGGGGAATTTGGGCAAGATGGTAATTCTTAAGGTTAGGGTGAAGCCTATCTGGGTTTCCTTCATTTCTTGTTCAGTAATTCCCTTAAGATGATACAATGTTATAGGGGATACATTTTTTAAATTTAATGAGATCCCCAGGTAGAGCTGTAGTTTGAGCCCCAGTATTGATTAAAGGCACAAAGTTTTGCCAGTTGGTACATTTAAGGAGATGTTAAGATTAATTCAGAAGCTATGTTGTCAAGGTGCAAAAGTCAGTGCCCTTGTATCTTTTGGTGGATAAATTCTTTTAGTAGTCAATTTTGGATTTCCATTTGGGTCCAGTTGTAGCCCTCTGTTTCCGTTTTTTGTTTATTCTGCCAAATCTGGACTTCTCTTCTTCCTTCCCCCACCACCCTATTCTTTTCTTTCCCCTTTGTTTTTACTAAGGATTCTCTCTTCTCCACCTGTATTTCTAGATTTCCTCCAGAGAGCTTCAAATCAGTGTCATCAGGGTTGGAGGCTTCCCCCATGGCTGGGGTTACTTTGTAGGATTTAAGGACCCCAGGCTTAAAGAGGATTCGAATTAACCCCTTTCACTATACTGCAGAGATGCCACGGGTATTTTTCTCTATAACCCTGAGAAATCAGGATTTTTGTTGCAACAGAGGCATAAGCAGCAGCAGCAGCAGCAGCAACAGAGGTATATAAGGGTCCTGCTGAGCCATTTGCTGTTAGGAGTGCTGACCTCAGCACTTCACATAATGGCTTTTTCTCTTTTTTGTTTTTTACCCCTAATGACTGCTTTTTTCATGAGTGATCACCCAGTGGACCTGTATGCAGCACAAGGTGGTCTTTTCCGCGAGTCTGGCGTCAGTTACGACTCCGCTGTAAGACGTGCAGAGAGGTCCAGGCTAAGATACATGACCCAAGGCCATGCCAAGGACCCCGCCCCAGTCACATATTCCTGTCTCCAAAAAACCAGTTAATTATTGCAACTTCCCCCTGGGGTCAGGTTAGTCCCTGACAGAGGCTCCGCAGGACTCTCTAACGCGGAACAGAGCAGCACACCTCAAAGCACGAGCTAGCCAGCCAGCAGCAACCCCAAGGGCATGTTTTCTGTTGGGCAGCAGAGCCAGCTTGCAAGCAAACCACGAAGAAAGGCCCCCCGTGATGGTGGTCACCGTCTCCGCATCCTGGTCATGCCACCTGTTGTTGTGGTCACCCTGAAGAGACAGGGTGGACCCCACCCCAAATTTGGTTTAGGTGTCAAGACTGACGATTCCAGATGCAAAGCAGTTTACGAGGGAGTTTCTTAACTTACTAATTGAGGTGTCTGGGGAGAGCAGTGCTGGCCTCTGCCGCAGGTGCAAAATGACTTGAATGAGCGAGGGAAGGATCCTGGCTCAGCCTATCGTATTGTCAGGGGTTGGGGCAGAGGGGGAGAGTGCCCTTGGAAGTGGACAGGGGCTTGTGTAGTTTCACTCTTCAGCCTCAGGGGGCAGCCCTGGGCTTTCCTATCAGCTTTCCCGGATGTGGGGCGCAAGGGGGCGGGGAGTATAAGAGGGGTGTGGGTTTTGAAACCTGATAACTCTTCGCAGTTAAACACAAAAAAGGGGAATCTTACAGTCCTAAATATTTTATCTTGTTGATGTTGTAAATGAAACTTTATTAATTTCACTTTTGGATTATTTATTGCAAGTATATAAGAAATACAATTGACTTTTATATATTGAACTCGTTTATTCTAATCGTTTTTAGAAATTTCATAGGATTTTCTACATACAAGATTGTGTGATCTACAAAACGAGAAAGATTTGCTTCTTGTTCCCAACCTGCGTGGCTTTTAATTTTCTTGCCCAATTGCCCTGGCTAGAACCTTCCATAAAATATTGAGTAGAAGTGGTGAGAGCAGACATCTTGGCCTGGTTCTTGATCTATGGGAGAAGCATTTAGTCTTTTTCCATGCGTATGGTGTTGGCTATGCGTTTTGTTTTCATCCACTCATCAGGTTGAGGACATCTTTCTATTGTTTCTGGTTTGTTAGGTGTTTTATCATGAGATGATCTTGTTATTGGTCAAGAGATTTTTCTGCATCTATTGAGAAGGCCATGTCGTTTTTCTTCCTGTGGTACAATACGTTGATTTCCATGTTAACCCAATCTTCCATTCCTGGGATAAATCGCACTTGGTTACGGTGTGTAATACTTTTTATATGTAGCTGGTTTTAGTTTGCTATTTATTTGGTGAGAATTTTGCATATGGAAGAAATTATTTTCTTTTCTCATGATGTTTTTGTCTGGTTTGGTTATCAAGGTAACGCTGGCCTATAGAATGAGTGTAGAAGTGTCCTCTCTCTCTCTCCCTCTCTCTTTCTGTTTCTCTGGAATAATTTGTGAAGAACTGGTGTCAATTCTTATTTAAATGCTTGATAGAATTCTCTCTCAAAGACATTTGTGCTGGGCTTTTCTTTGTGGGAAGTTTTTGGATTACTAATTCAATTTCTTTGTTGTAAGTAGATTGAGATTTTCTATTTTTTTTTTCCTTTGTGTTTTTCTGGAATTTGTTCCTTTCATTAGGTTGTCTGATTTGTTGAGATATAGTTGTTCATAATATTCCCTTATAATTCTTTTTATTTTTGCAAGATTAGCAGTGATGTCCCCTCTTTCATTCTTAATTTTACAAATTGAGTCTTCTCTCTTTTTCCCTTGGTCAGTGTAATTAAAGGTTTGTCAACTTCGTTGATCTTTCTAAAAACCAACTTTTGATTTTGTTGACTTTCTCTTTTATTTTTCCATTTTGTTATATTTATTACCATTCTAGTATTTATTATTTCCTTCCTTCTGCTCAGACTTTGTTTGCTTATCTTTTTTCAGTGTCTTTAGATGGACTTTTAGTCCATTTAGTCCATTTAGATTTACTTTGTTGCTGTGACATCCTTCTTCTTTTTTTTAAAGTTTATATATTTTGAGAGAGAGAGAGAGAGAGAGGGAGGGAGGGAGGGAGGGAGGGAGAGAGAGAATCCCAAGCAGGCTCTGTGCTGACAGTGCAGAACCTCACAAACCATGAGATCATGACCTGAGTTGATACCAAGAGTCAGACACTCAACTGATTGAACCACCTAGAAGCCCCATCATTCTTTTTTAATGTGGGCATTGCAGAGTGCTTCAGTGATATTCATTCTTATGGCCAGTCTCTACCATTGGGCAAATCTCTTAGTCATTCTCCGAGTCAAATCTCAGAGTCATCTCAGTCAGACACTGCTGGGGGGTGTGGTAGGGACAGTGGTCTGTCCCTCTTGGAGTGGCAGTCCTGATTTACAAATGGGTGCTAGGCGGGGGGTGGGGGGCAGTAGCTTCTGGTCTTCTCCCTTCACGTCTCCTGATATTGAACCTCTAGCCTACAAGTGAGCCAGGACAACAGTGATTTTTGGCCTCTTGTGCCTGGGGTAGTGCCTCTGCCTTTTTACTTGGGACTGGGTGAAGGGTCCTCTGACCTCTTAGCCTCTTGCTTGCATGTAATTTAGCCTCTGCAACATGGACCTAGGGGGAGGGATAAGGGTGGGAAATGGTGGTAGCCTGCCTCTCCCAGTGAGATATGGTACCTCTTGCCAGGGGGAGAGGAAACCTGTTGCCTTGGCCACAGCCACCCACATGAGAGCTGTCATCATGCTGAGATGGACAGGGTTGCAGAGGAGGAAAGGAGTGCATTAGGCTCAAGTGCCGTCCAATCTATTTTTACTGGATTTAGTAGATTTTCATATGTAAATGTTTCTGTATTCACTGTATGCCTTTGGAACAATTTCTAGAAACTGCAAGTGATTGTTGTTTTTTAAAAATAATTTTTACTGGGGCACCTGAGTGGCTAAGTCGGTGAAGCATCCCACTTTGGCTCAGGTCATGATCTCATGATTCACGGGTTCGACCCCCGCATCAGGCGCGCTCTCTCTCTCTCTCTCTCTCTCTGCCCCTCCCCCACTCGCACCCTGTCTCTCAAAAAATAAACATTAACATTTTTTTAATAAAAAATAAAATAATTTTTACTAATAATGGTTGTTTCACTGGAGAAAGTGTCCAGGGAGCTTGTGCCACCATTGTGGAAGAGGTCTCTCTTATGTGTGCTCAGTTTTATTTAACATTAATTGTTATCATTTGTTTACCGAGGGCTTATTATGCACCTTGATAGGTTATTTCTGTCAATATTCTTAAAAAGCCCAAGGACACTGAGTAATTGAAAAAAACATATTCCTCTGACGTGCTGCACTTGGAAAATAGTAAGGAGTGCACATTTTTCTAATTAAATTCCTTTTATGAGAAACTAAGATTAACCTAAGGCACATTCACTCAGAGCAGCTGAATGTAATGCACAAGAGCACCTTTCACAGGGCAAGTGGGCATGTCATCTTCTGTTGACCTTTTCAAAGTGTGGTCCAGGCACTACTGAATGAGGACCGCTGAGGTGCTTGTTTAGAAGACTGAGTTTTGAGCCCCAGCCCAGCCTAATTCTCATGCAGAGAGACCAGCGCAGGTATTCAGCTCACACACAGGCTGCATTAATGTGTGCAAGCTTGACTACTGCAAACTTCAGCCAAACTTGATTGAATAATAACGTCAAAACCACTGTGCTAGACACGGGTGGTTTCTCAAGAACAATAAGACCTGCTTTTCCAAACCCCAGAGGTATGTAAACTATTTGTGAGATTTATCTGGTAGAAAGAGAGACCGTTGGATAGTAGCTTGATGTATAGATTATATAAAATTTAGAAAAATTATGTATACTGAGAGTTGGGGCAAGACATACTCCCACAAGTAGCCCCCCCCCCACACACACACCCCATGTGCCTTTATTGGAAGGGAGAGCTGGACGAAGAGAAAGTGAAAGCCTGGAAGTCACTTAGAGCCTTACTTGGTGTGTACTTGGGTCCCTGCGTTGTTGAGTCCTCTCTCTACATGTTCTGCCGCTACCTTTCTTCCGACGGCACGAACAGTCATTGAATATGGGTAAGGGTAGGGTAGAATAAATTCCTCCTTGAGCATTTTCCATGCCCTTATTGCCTTACATAATGATTTAATAAACTAAGTTTTCATTCTTAAATATTAAATGAATGTTTACTACGTGCCAAGGTTCTCTGTTAGAAATTTTGAACTTTCCTTTCTTCCCAAATACGGGTTTGTTTTCTTGGGAAAACAATTAGTCCACGTTCTTCTCATGTGACTTGATGTAACCTTAGGTCAGTTATTGATTAACTGGGCTGGGAAAGAGGTTATATATAACCAAAACTAGTATCCAAATGTGGTGGGTTTAGTGTATACTTACTGTTGAAATTGCATCTGATTTTTTAGCAACTCTTTTACTGTTTTACAGGCACTGTTCAAAATTGAGTTGGTGCAAACTTACTGTGAAGGTGGTATCTGATATATGGGGATACTTTCATTGTTCTGGGGATATCACCTAAAAGTACGCAAAAGGATAGGAGAACAGTTGGAGGCGTTGACATGGCATTTAATTGCTGATACAGAAGGGCCATTATTACTTATTAAGCAGTGATGATTTCTCATCATATTTGAACGTTTTTCCCCCAAGCATTAGGACAGAACTGAATTGGGAATACTGCAGCCCCAGCTCTCTGCACTCACCCAATTTTTCCTCCTCTTCCTCCTCCTCCTCCTCCTCCTCCTCCTCCTCCTGACCCAGAAATCAAGAAACCAGAGTTGTGCATATTCTGTTTTCACATGGATGTGCAACTGGCTACAGACTCCCTCTTAGGGAGAGCTCCCGGTAGAGGAAGAGGCACCAGTGGTCCAGCGTGGCATCTGTTGGTTCTCTAAAGATTTCCACACATAGATCTGTTTCTAATGTAGATTCTTCATTGATTTTCAGATGTCGTTAAAAAAAAAATAAATGGCTTCTTTTATTATTAGTTTGCAACCTGGTTAATCTTTTAGTAGATAATAAAGAGTGAGGAACGCTGCTGAACGGTCTGCATATAAGCACTCACAGTAAATATGGCTGCAGCTGAAAGTTCCTAAATGGCTTGACCAGAAATTTATATAGAATATTAGGACACTTGCCCCTTTTTCCTTTTTATTATTATTATTTATTTATTTATTTATTTTTAATTTTTTTTTCTTTTAACATTTATTTTTGAGACAGAGAGAGACAGAGCATGAACAGGGGAGGGTCAGAGAGAGAGAGGGAGATATAGAATCTGAAACAGGCTCCAGGCTCTGAGCTGTCAGCACAGGGCCCAACGGGGCTCGAACTCATGGACCGTGAGATCATGACCTGAGCTGAAGTTGGATGCTCAATTGACTGAGCCACCCAGGCGCCCCGCCCCCTTTTCCTTTTAAGGACTATTAAAGGGCATTTGTGTGTGATAACATTCTGGTTCTATCCGGTATTGAAAGGCTCTTTTGGTGTGGAGATGATCATTGCAGCGGCTATGAACGGAGCCTGATTCAGACATCATCATGCTGAGATAGTAGATTTATAGCATGATGTTTTATTATTTTGAAATTAGCCAGCTTTGCACATATTTGGGAACTAATTTTAAGCTTAGTTTAATTTTTGAATTTTAGTTTAACATAAAAACCCATCGTGGAAAAAGAATTAAAAAAGCCTAGTAGTTTTAACTAGAGCATCTATCAAGTTCTGTTACACGCGGTAATATTTGGAATATATCTTTGAGGCCAGTTTTATCATCACCAGTCCTTCCATTGGTTCTGAAGTGTTGGGTCAAGTGCCCAAGGTTACACAGCCAGTAAATCATACAGACTGGATTTCAATCTGGCCAGTTCCCCAGTTTATGCTCACCTCATTCCTACAATGAACGGAATGCTAGCAAACAACTCTTTTGTGCATGCTTCTATGATTTCTCACCAAGTGTTTGTAATTGTTGATGAATATTTACCACAAGGGCTCTTTACCCGTTGCATGTCAGACTTTAAGGTGTATGTCACTTTCACAGTTCTAGGGTAGCTTGCAACAGTACAAGTTCATTCCATTCAGCGTCCTAAGCACTGTCTACCTTTATTTATGGCCATATAATAGGGCTAGTTGTCTTTTCTTTTCTCATCTGCCTGCTGCCTCTCCTCCTGTGTAAGTTCTCTGAAGCTCCCAGCCCACAGCGAGGAGCTTTTCTCATAAAGACGTATTTGTGACTATGCTGAACCGCACCGTACAACATCAGTTGTGTTCAGTTTATGATAGAGTTAGATTACTATTCATAGTCTGTGTATTCCTCTGTCTCGTTGTCAACTGATTTTTTTTGTTTGTTTGTTTGGTTTGGGTTCGTTATAGCAGATTTAAAGAAAGCCTCCGGTTCAAATGCTGCAAAATCCAATCTACCAAAATCTGGACTTCGTCCTCCTGGATACTCACGTCTCCCAGCAGCCAAGCTGGCGGCATTTGGCTTCGTGCGGAGCTCCAGCGTGTCCTCGGTCTCCAGCACCCAGTCCGCGGACAGCGCGCAGCCGGAGCAGAGCAGACTGGCCAACCGTAAGTGGGCGGGGCGGGTGGGCGGGGCCGGCTGCGTTGTTCCCTGTGGGACACGCCCCTAGGACTACACAGGGGCAGGTGAATGGCCATATCTTCATTTCTTCAATATGGGCATTTCTTCAATATGGGCATATGGGTATAACGGCTTCATTTCTTTGTGTTTGAAAGAGTTGATTTGACTTCCTATTATATTATATTATATTATATTATATTATATTATATTATATTATATTATTTACTTCCTTAATCTACCATTGTTAGGACTTTAGAAAATGATCTACTGAAGGAAAAAAGGCCTGTTTGGCACTATCATTTTTTTCAATTATGAGGAATTAAAGTGCCAGAAAAAGACTCAAATCTAGAAAATGACTTAACCAGGTACTGATTCCAGGAGCCGTTTGCTCATGGATTCTACGTAAGAAGTCAAAGAAAGATCCAACACAGGTGTTCCCATGTTGTGCTATCATGAAGCATATTATGTATTAGATATTAGTGGTGAGAATCCTTTTAGTCACCTGGGATTACCTGTCATGGCTTCATTTTGGTGGAGCACTTGGCTGGATTTCTCAAAGTTACCTAAACAGTGTGAAAAATAGAAAAGTAGAGCTGAGCTTCTTCAACTCTGCCCAGAAAGGTCCCCATTGGCTGAGTGATGCTACTCTAGGCCTGGCTCCCGAGACTGATGTTGGAAGCTGTGTTTTAAAGTATGAATTAATAGTCTCAGAGCAAGTCACAAACAGCCACCGTTCTAAAGGAGATCTGGAGGCCGCCCCACTGACCTGAGCCTTTGATGACCAAAGCCCATCTCAGCCTGTCAACTTCAAAGTCATTGTTATTGGATCTGAAACCATGACATCTCGGACGTTGGTTAGCAAGAACTGGCCAGAGGACCAGGGAAGTCTTAGGGGTTTTCATGTGGAGTGCTGTTCGGGAGGGATTACAGTAGTTGAATCGTGCTGAAGTAAGTAGTGAGAGAAAGAAACAGAGGGCAAGACGGGGTATGTGGGAGGGGAGAGGTGGAGAACAAGATTGATTTATATTATTTTCTAAATTTCTTTTCTCCGAGCTTGCTCTTTCTCTATCCTTTCTTGGGTTCACAGAGATGACGCGTGGCACATTCATACCTGCAAAGTTCTAAATTTTGGTCTACCTAGTTATTCCTAAAAATAATGCATTACCTTTTCCTTTATCTTGATGTGTTTGTAAGCAGTTTCTGAGAGGTTTTTTGCTCACTTGGTTTCCTAAAGGTGCTGCATCTGAGAACTGCTTTCACACAGGAATACACTTGTCATTAGGGATTTCATCAGATTCTCAAAATCTGAAAGAGCTCTTTGCA
This sequence comes from Prionailurus viverrinus, assembly GCF_022837055.1. Lineage (NCBI taxonomy): Eukaryota > Metazoa > Chordata > Mammalia > Carnivora > Felidae > Prionailurus > Prionailurus viverrinus. Next base: position 8,570,071 of record NC_062561.1, read on the forward strand.
AGTGTGTAACTCATATTTTTCCATGTGTGTGCGTATTGACAACCTGAAGATTTTTAAGTATAGGAGCAACTATTTGTCATCTTTTTTAGTAGTAAAATCCCTGGTGGCATGTTTCTCTTTTAGAGGAAGCAGCATGAGTGATTAATAATAAAAAAAAAAGTACTTTTTGGTATATATCTTTCCAAGGAAGTAGTTAAGGCCTTGGTTTCTTTAAAAAATAAGAATCATGTCGGGATGATTGAGCTTCGTTCCCATGGTAGCAGTTTTTGCTAAAGGAGAGCTGATAGGTGTGGACAGAATAATTCCAGGTGTGCTTATGGCATTTCTTCTCACGTCTGCTTGAAAGGATGCTAGAGAGGGACACGCTGAGCACCCGGGGAGGCAAGAGCCATTATGTGCCAAGGAAAATAACTCCTACTTTAAAGACTTCATAGTAAAATAATAAATTAATTATTAATACATAATTATTAATACATAATGCATTAGTTATTAATACATAATAGATATGCATTTAGAATTCTTTTCCAGTTTTTAAAAAAGCAGCATTAGAATTGATTTGCCACCTAACCATGTGTAAAATTTATACTTCACCAATAAACCACAGAAAAATTTCTCACTTATTTGAATTGATATCTGAGTGCCATTAACCACCTGTTAATACTTGTTATTAGATGTAATGTCAAAAATTTTGTGTCTGTTTTTTAGTGGAGGGTTGATGCTTTGATGACAAGGATTAAGTAAAATATGAGGCACTCAAAAGAGCCAAAAGTCCTTAGATCAAACCACAGGAGCAAAGCTTTGTTGGTTTAGCTCATGGAAACAGCTAGCATATCAGAGCTGGTTCCTTTTTCCTTCTTGGAACATTGGTCTTTCTTCAAACAGTACATTCACGTAGAATTGCGTTTAGGAATACCACAGTAATTAAGAATTATATTATGGCACAGTAGATGTCTCAAAATCTGAAACATGACTCTAATAAGGAACTGTTGGAAAGTGCGCAGCTCATATTTTTAGATACTCATGTGCCTATAAACAGTCCGAACAGTGTCCACGATGACCGAAGCATGCTATATTTAGGACACTTTTCAGTGATTCATTATGAACTTAGTGTTTCCTGGATGACTTTGGCTTAGCTACAGCTCGCTCTCCCTGTGGCTTTTCTAAAGGGTCCTGAGGGGCAGGTGACAATGAGAGTGGAGAGGAGAGACCCCTGGGCTCCCCTGGACCTGGGTCTCGGCTGTTGGGTGTGGAATCTACTCTCCACCCTGGACTCTGGTTCTCTACCATATCTTCAGGCCCACTGGGCACTAAGTCAAGGGCCCTTCCGTGTCTTTTTATCTTTTCCACAAGGTTTTGACAAATGGAGCAGACACAGAGAAATGAATTATGCCTGTATGTACTTAGATCATATTACTTCTATTATGAAGCCCTTTGAAGAGACCCTAAAATCAGGGTATCTTGGGACCCAGTCCGCCCCCTCATTTTAAAGCTAGCAAACTGAGATCAAAGTGACTCATTCTGGCTCCTGGGCCAGTGTTCTTCTTCTATGTAGTCCTTAAAGTTGCCACATAAGGTGAAGAACCACTCATGATTTAAAGTCTTTTCTTCCTGTTCGTGAAGCAAGTTAGAGTCAGAGTGGCCTGGAGGGACCCTGTAGACTGAACTCACCTTTCCCCCACTTCCTGGGTTGTCAGCCAGCCCCTGTGTAAACACTGAATGATAGAGCACATTCCATCTTGTGAAGAAGCTGCCTTTGAGACAGGATAACTCTCGTCATGAGGCAGTGCTCTGTGTGGGTTCAGGCTGCCTCCCTGTAATTGCCAACTAGTCACTCAGTTCCTGTGGACTGGTACAGAACCTTGACATTCATTGTATTGCAGGTGATGGCCCTCCCAGCCCCCTTCACTCCTTTATAGGTTCATCACGTGAAGATTGTGAGGCTGGTACCTTTAGAACCTCAAATAAAATACCAAATTATCCTAGTTAGCAACTCACGGCTTTTTTAAAGATTTGCACTGAAGAGAGACAAAGTAATTCCCTAACTTAAGCTTAAACTTTAAATCATATATTTGAGCAGGTCTGACCCAGTGTGTAGCTCATAATTTTTTTTTAATAGTTTTCAGAGACCAAACCAAAAAAAAAAATCTCCAACTTAGAGAAGAAAAATTACTGTGGAATTTAGTGCTGGTAATGTATTAGAGCCTAAACTGTATCTAGTTGTCAGATTTATCAGCAGTTAGCTATAGACTTGATTTTCCCAGTGGATAGGTACAATTTAAAGTTAAACTTTTGGAGGGTATGGAGGGGACTAGGGAAACTTGAGGATTTCATGAATTAATCATTAATGAAAATAGTTCATATCACCGAAAGATAGAATAATTTCTATAGAGGATCTTATCTCGTTGTGTATTCCGAGTAGCACCTAACGTGTTGAGTGCTCGAGAAATAAGAAAATCTCTATCTAAAAAGAATATGATGTAGATGGTGGTATTTGCAGTGGTCCCTTATGGTTTCCCTCCCACTTCTTCTCCATTCGAATCTGCCATGTGTTCTCCATGGGGTGAGCGAAGACCAGAACTCACGAGACAAAGAACTTAAAGAGTAAAAAAAGAAAAATGAGGGCTTTCTTCTTGTTTCTTTCCCTGGTGCAGAGAGGTAGTAGCGTTTGGGGAAGTAGGAATACAGCTGGCGAGGTGGACGGAGAGGCTGACATTGTATAAATGATCACGACACAAGCGTATATGTGCCTACAGCCTTGAAAATGATACAAAGTTGGGTAATTGTTCCTGGCTTGGGGTGGAGGGTTAATTTCTGATTGGGGTGATCGGGGAGTTTCTCAGAGGGGTTGTATTTTGGGAGGCGGAGATGGGCTCTGGGAGATCTTTTGTAGGAGAGCTATTGGTGCATCCAGAAAACCCCCTGAATTTGAGGGGTTGCTATATGGCATATCCCCTCATGTGCCTGCCAGTTCCTCGTAGAGTCATCTGTGTTCCGTACCCCGAGGCCTTATCTGCTTGAGCTCCCCAAAGTTGTTCTCACGAGGCATCTCTTCCAATTCTTTTTTTTTTTTTTAAGTTTATTTATTTTTGAGAGAGCAAGAGAGAGCAGGGGAGGGGCAGAGAGAGAGGGAAGGAGAGAGAAAATCCCAAGCAGGCTTCGCACCGTCAGCACAGAGCCCGATGCAGGGCTCAGACTCACAAACTGTGAGACCATGACCTGAGCTGGAATCAAGAGTTGGACACTTGACTGACCGAGCCACCCAGGCACCCCTCTTTCAATTCTTTAGGCTTCCCCGTGTTCATCTTATCCATACTATCAGCTCTTAGCCCTTTGAACACTCTGCCGACTCTGATCTGCCGCCTCAACCTCTCTCTGGAACCACTGACCTACATTTCACACGACGCCAAACACCTCCAACAGGCCGACCCAAATTGCCTCAAACTGAACATTTCCCCCAAATGAATCGTTTATTATCGTTTCCAGACCGGTACCTTCTCTCACGGTCACTCTGTTAATGATATCTGTGATCTGGCTACTGAGGCTGGAGATTTTGGGATCAGCATTTCCTCTCACCTTCTTTTTGTGGTCCTTTCTATTCAGTGATCACATCTGGTCCATTCTCACTCTCTCATGTACTCCATCCTCTTTCGTCTGCTCACCTTACTTTAAATCTGTAGCACCTCTCACCTAAGCCATTCCCACTGCGTCGTCACTCTGTAATCCTTAGCGCATGTGGTCCTAGATCATTTTCCCTTCCCCCCCCGTTATGATTGCTCCATGGTGCCCCTGCGCTTGCTACAGGTCCTTGCTGGACGTTCTAGGTCCTCCATGATCTGCTCTGGCAGATCCCACACACCATCCCCTCGTGTGCACCTTCAACTGGCCAACCAGAATCGTTCACTTCTTTCTCTGAGGGCTTCGTGCTTTCCTTTGTGGTGTTGGTGTAAACCATTCATCTGCATAATGCTCTCCCCCTACTCCCAACCAAATTTCTCTGTAAGTTTTTCCGGCGTAATTCAAATACCACTTCCTCTCAAAAATCTTCCCTCATCTGTGAACCAGAAACCATCTTTTCTCCTGAGAACACCTGTGGCCCCTTGCTTGGATCACTAATGTGGATTATCACACATCGGCTCATGGTACTTACTTGTTTCTATGCCCTGTCTCCCCTACGGATTGTCAGCTCCCTGAGGATAGCAGCTAGGTCTTTTGATAATTTTAGTATCCTTCATGTTATACCTAACACGGCCTTGACAATAGTACAGTGTCAAGAGAAATTCTTTCCCAGTGGAAATTCTCTATCATTTTCTCTTATGCGAGAGTATGGAGCAAGAGAGATCCCTTAGAGGAACGTGAGCAGCTTTCAGAAGTATCTTGTACCGGGAACTTATTTTCACTCCATTAAGACTTTCATGGGTTTTGATAGTTGGCGAAGTTCTTCATCAGTGTGGGTTTCATAGTTTTCTGGAATCTCTAAAATGTTACTTCTATGGACTGTGGTGTACTTATGGATAATCTGTACAACTCAAAGAGTAGAAAAGATAATAGGTCATTTAAAGTATAATTATATTCAGAGATAAATCATCATGTAGACTGACTTAATAGTTTCATAGATCTCTAATAACCTATATATCTCCTTGCATATAATTAGCCACTTTAAAAGAATTGGCATAAAACCCTACCATTGAGGCTTTTCATGGGAGAATTTAAGAGTCTTCAAAATTAAATATCTTAATTGGAGAGGTTAGCTATTTTCATTACATTTTAGAGTTTATTTTTTATTTAAGTACTTAAGTCAGTAGATGTTTTTTTAATTATCAAATAGGATTTGTGTTCTGGAGATAATATTCTAAACTGGAAAATCACTAGCCTTTTTGGAAGATTAATCAGTGAAACTAAGGGTTAATAGGAAAGCTTTTTGTAATGTTAACTTCAGCATTTATGCTCATGAATACCATAAAATACATTTACATAAATAACACTTTTGATTTTCTGTATCTGACATGAATTCAAAATAAGTTCAGAGTTGCCAAGAAGTATTATTAATAACTCCTACTAAAACAGTCATTAATCTATTTCATGTTCCATTGGCAAGGAGGGAGTCATTTTTTATTCATGGAGAAAGGAGCTGAAAGGGACCTGTGAGGTCAGATTTCAGAGAAGCTCTTGCCTATTTGAGATTAAGCCTTATTGGCATCTTTGTACTTCCTTTTCAAAACACTCAAATAATTACCAGGTCTACCTGGAGATGGGATTAGAGCGTGAATGTATCCCATTTGTTCTTTAAAAAGTTGACCATTTTTTGTTGTAAGAAATGTAAACTGAAATTTCGGGGATGATATTTTTATCATGTCTAGTTGAGCTGCCCCATTTTTCTTGGCTGTCTGGTTTTGTGACTGTCAGATTGTCCACTTTCCCTTCCCCAAACCAGCCCTCTTTCAGCGTCTGTTGTGGGATAAGTCCAGAGCTCAGCACTGCAGCTCTTGTGACTGAGACACCATGATCTTATTCTAGCAAAGTTAGAATCCAGCGGAGAGACAGGAGTGTGAAAATAAATCCACGTAGGGAACTGGGAGTGTGGCCATGGCTGAAGACTGCATAGCATTTGGTGGGCGGGTGGTGGGTGGGGAGGAGGCATATAAAAGGGGGAACACCTAACCCTCCTGAGTTGGGGGTAAGGGTAAGGAAAGCCCTCACTCCCTTTATCTCCTCCCCTGCCCCCCCCCCCCCCCCGCCTGTCTCAGCACCACTGCATTGTATCTTCAGATCTCATTATTCCACATTTTAGGTTATGACAGTGTTCTGGCTTTGCTGTGAAATAATCTGGCAAAAAAAACCCCCAAAAAACAAAAAACCTCCGAAAAAAGATAAAAAAAGATAGGTAAATTGTTCATATTCCTTGAAGCTGGATGATGGAACTATGAAGACTTATTGCACTATTTACTTTACTTTTTTGCACTATTTACTTTTTTTCCATAAAAGAAGGTTAAAATCTCATCTCCCCCCCCACATTGGCTTTCATTTCTGAAGACACCAGATAGCATAGTGGTGAAGGAAGTAGGCTGCTTGGGTTTGTGTCCCGTCTCCACCATTCACTAGCTCCGTGACTTGGGGCAAGTTACTTAATCTCCCAGGGCCTCTGTTTTCCCATTGTAAAATAAGAATAAATAGAAATAAGTGTAAAAAACCACCATAGGATTGGGAATATTAAATGGAATGGATGAAAGGCAAAGTGCTCAGAAAAGGGCCTTGCATATTAATAATGATAATGGCTCAATGACCATTTCCATTCATTGGCCGTGCGCATAAAGTTCTATGTTGAGAAGGATTTAAAAGCTCATTTGGAAAAATGGCCCTGATGGATTAACTGTGTCTGGCATGGGAAAGTGGTAATGATAACATATAAGTCAGGGAGATGATGTCTATTTCATTTCTAAATTTTTGTAATCCCCTCTGTCATGTACGGGGAATACCTCTCTGAACATTAAGATGAAACATTTATCATTTATGCAACATTAAAGGTGGCAGTTCTAGAAGTCGATCGGTAGATTTTCATGGGTATGTCTTTTGGGCTTTAAGCTTCACGCTGTTTGGAAATTCATAAAATACAGGCAAGGAAAGTCTTGTTTTGTTTTCTTTATCTAAAAGGGTTCTGCCATGCCCTTAGCATGTTATCATTTTAAGGAAACACGTTCATTTGGGTTTCCTTTAAATGAAACATATTTATGCAAGGTGACTAATCCATAGCACATTAATCTAAGCCGATGGCATTTAAAACCTCTGCTCAAAATAGAAACTGGGAGTTGGATCTGATTTTATTTCTGTGCCTTTCTAATGTCTGTAGGAAAAAGTGGGAACATTCGATTTTGTAGTGTATAAAGAGCTTCACGCAGCCTCTCGTTTCGCTAGAGTCTAATTTCCATTGTACTAGGGTCTTACTTTGTCAAATATCTCAATCCGATTTAGGTGGGCGGGGAAAAGAGAAGAGTGAGAACAAAAACCAAAATAAGCTTCTGATTTTCTCTGGAAATGAGGAAGTCAAACACATGTCACTGATGGATTTAAATACCTATTTCCCTGGAATCTGTAATTATGTAATTTAAAGTATTCTTTATAAGGAAAAAATAGAATCGTTTTCACTGACTCTTGCTGTTAATTTTCCAGATTCTTCCCACTCAGTTCTTTTTTCTTCTTTCTTTGCTTCCTTCACACTCATTTACAAAGGAGAACATGGTTCTTCTGAGTACTATGCAGCATTGCCTGTAAGTGAAAACATTTTCTTTATTGCTTAAGTAACATCTAATTTATCCACCTAGACTCAGCTGTGTGGACAGAACTGTTGGAAATCATATTGTGCCTCAAGAGGTTTCTAAGTGCCATAGTCGAAGCGTGTTCTAGCTTATTCAAGATATTTAATGAAGAAAGGATCCTTGGACTGTGGGAAGGGGTCAAGATAAGAAATACGCCATACTTGTGTGCAAGATATGCATCAAAATCAGCATTTACGGTAATAGGACAATTCTGAGGAAGGTCAGTTAACTTCACTGGACTTCAATTTTTGTTATAAACTTGGAAGAGATCAAATTAAATAAATTGCCCACTTTTGGCTCTCAGGAGCTAGGATCCTGTGGCTTTCTTCTGTTAAAATTATGCAGCCATTTATGATTCTGAAGTGGTGAATAATCAGAAGTGTATTGGGGGGCGCCTGGGTGGCTCAGTTGGTTAAGCGTCCGACTTCGGCTCAGGTCATGATCTCACGGTCCATGAGTTTGAGCCCCGCGTCAGGCTCCGTGCTGACAGCTCCGAGCCTGGAGCCTGTTTCAGATTCCATGTCTCCCTGTCTCTCTGACCCTCCCCCCGTTCATGCTCTGTTTCTCTCTGTCTCAAGAAAATAAATAAACGTTAAAAAAAAAAGTGTATTTGAGAACCATCACTATGATAATTGTGAGCCAAGTCATTTGGACAGGGGAGACCGGGGATGAGCGACCTCAGCTCTGCCAAAATTAGAGTTGCTTTCCTTCTGGCCAGACCTTACTTTTGTTATTTTTACCCTGCCATGGGAGATCGAAATTTCAGAACACTAACAAACAGCAGCTCGGAGGTTTTGCTGCCCCGCTTTTTGTCTGTAAAATGTAGGGCTGTGAGGTTCTTGGAAGTCCCGCTCGCACCCCTGCACTCTGCCTGATGCCACACATCTCAGATTATTGGGCTACAAGAGATGGGAAGTGTGGGGGAGGGTGTTTTCATACCTTTTATTGCTTTCAGCTGTAGCAGAAATGACAGGTCAGGGGTGACCTTCCATCACAACACTAACACCACTGGGGACGATGACAGAGAAGTAGTAAAAAGCAACTGAGCCTAACTTCTAGAATCATCTTGACTTCTTACAGGAACTTTGCCAACAGTACATGCTTTCTTGCATTGCCATAACACGCACGGGGCCGTCTGCTGGGAAGGTTCATAAAGATCCTTGCAATATCTTCCTTAAGGCAGTGGACAGGGGCCACAGATTGATAATATCTTCCACTTTCAGTGAGAAAGAATACATTTCATGAAGTCCGTGGGTTCTTTGGCTCCCATCACAGGCAGGAGCTGGGAGGAGAGGCTTAGTGGGAGCCTGAAGTAAGGGGTCAGCAGTAGGGAGGGAAAGAAAGGGCCAAATCTGAACGAGTCAGAGCTGACAGGTCAAGAGCACCTGCGAGGGTGGAGTGCCTGGAAGGGGGGGATGAGGGTACCACTCTCAGAATTGTGGGCTCAGGACCGGAATCTGAGGGTCTCGAGTCATGTCAAAGTCCCAGAAAAGCATTCACAGAAACCCATCCGGCGGATTTATACACATACTGGGCTGACATTATGACATTAAGGGGAGGAGCCTTGACTGACCTCACTGGTGAGTAGGACAAGATGGGAGGAGGGATGTGACGCGAGCAGGGCCTGTCTCTGGATGGGGAGCAGGGAGCACAACCAGAGAAGGCGTGGTTAGCGAGGAGGGAGGAACATCAGAAGAGGCCAGGGAGGAGAGAATTCACCGAAAGCGCCTGGTCGGTCAATGCAGTCTGTGTGCTGCAGAGGGGAACATCTCAATATGAGGAAGAATGGAAATGCAGACTTAATGATTAGGAGCTCACCGGGAGCTTCGATGTTAGTTTGAACAAGATATGTGAAGGCAGGAATCGGGTTATCGGGGGTAAGGCAGGTGAGAATGGAGGAAAGAGGTGAGTGTTAGGATGCTTAGTGGAGGAAAAAGAAGGGACTCGGGGGGTACCTGGATGGCTCCGTCAGTTAAGCGTCTGACTCTTAATTTCTGCTCAGGTCATGATCTCACGATTGGTGAGTTCGAGCCCCGTGTCTCGGGCTCTGCACTGACAGTGGGGAGCCTGCTTGGGATTCTATCTCTCCCTCTCTCTCTGTCCCTCCCCCACTCACATTGTCTCTCTCTCTCTTCAAATAAATACATACACTTTTTTTTAAAAGAAAGGACTCAGTAGAGGAACAGAGAAAGTTGTTTTGTATTTGGTTTCATACCTCCCCCGCTTTTTTATTTTTATTTTTATTTTCATTTTTTTTAATGTTTTTTTTTATTTATTTTTGAGACAGAGAGAGACAGAGCGTGAGCAGGGGAGGGGCAGAGAGAGAGGGAGACACAGAATGGGAAGCAGGCTCCAGGCTCTGAGCCATCAGCACAGAGCCCGATGTGGGGCTCGAACTCACAGACTGTGAGATCATGACCCGAGCCGAAGTCGGATGCTCAACTGCCTGAGCCACCCAGGCGCCCCCTCCCCCGCTTTTTTAAAAACACAGATAAGAATGTTCATGATCCAAGAGGGAGGATCCAGTGATGAAGAAGCCATTGAAGATAAAAATAAGTGGGGTGATAGATGGAGCGCTTCCTGGAAGAAACGGGAAAGAATGACGTCAAACACAAGTGGAAAAGAGAGAAAGAAAGGGGTAAAGGATGAGTACAGAGAAATACTGGGCAGGAGGAGAGAACTCCAGGGAATTCACATTGGGTCGCTTGATTTGTCGGAGGTAATTAAAAAGGGTTTTAACAAAGATGAAACATGATGGAATTGGGTTTCATAAAGCAGAAAGGCATATAATGGTTACCGAGAGCAATACGGTAGGAGTCCGTAAGAAGTGAAGGGAGAATTGCAGGGCTGCATAAAGGCCAACTTGAGGCTGGAAAACATGACTTTATACTGGAAACGATCCACCAGATGTTAGGCCTATCTCCAGTGATGTGGTGGATCACGCTTCTCTCCAGCACCTCGTCCGTGTTATACTGTAAGTTAGAGCAGCTCAAATTCCAGAGTGAGCATATACTGTTTCTCGGGAGCTTTCTTTGAGTCGTAAACTAATATTTAAATACAATTCCTTGAGGGCACCTGGGTGGCTCAGTCGGTTGAACGTCCACCTCTCGGTTTCAGCTCAGGTCGTGTGTTGATGGTTGTGGGATCAAGCCCTGCACTGGGCTCCGTGCTGGGTGCGGGGCCTGTTTGGGATTCTCTCTCTCCCTCCCTGCACCTCTCCCGCTTGTGCGCGTGTGCACGCAGGTGTCCCCACTCTCTGAAAATAAATAAATATTTAAAAACAAACAAACAAATACAACTCCCTGGAAACAGAGGTGCTGGTTGAAAAGGGTTGCAGGGAGCCTGAAACCATCTGTGCCTTTCCCCTTCCCTGTCCAGTCCTAAGAGATTCCCTAAGAGATTCCCTAAGAGACCAACCCTAAGAGATTCCACGGATGACAATTGGAAATCACTCGTTTTATGGCGTAGGTGTCCAGTTGGCTCAGGAACTGGAGACAAAATTCACTACTGTGATGAAAAAGGGTAACATCTTTTTTTCTAAAATTAAAAATCCTAATTATTGTTGGCAAGAAAAGCATTTTCTTATTTGTAGGTTTGTAATAGGATCCTCATGTGTCCCTAGAACATGGCCGTCCAGTAGAACTTTCTGTGATGATGGAATGTTCAATGTCTGTGCTCCTGAGCCGTTGTAATATGGCTAGTGTAACTGAAGAGCTGACTTCTAAATTGTATTTAATTTTAATGACTTTAAATAACCACTTGTAGCTAGTGGCTCTCCTGTTAGTGAAATTCTAGATTATATTATCAGTTTGGATTTTCTTAAAGATATACAATTATTTTTTAAGTTTATTTATTTATTTTGAGAGAGAGAGAGAGAGAGAGAGAGAGAGAGAGAGAGAGAGAGAAAGACTCTCAAGCAGGCTTCACACCGTCAGCAGGGAGCCCCGTGCGGGACTCGAACTCACAAACTATGAGATCACGACCTAAGCCAAAATCAAGAGTCAGATGCTTAACCGACTGAGCTACCCCAGTGCCTCAATATAATAATATTTCTGATCATAGCATCCTTCAGATTCATAATGACTAATGAAGATCTCCTACTTGACCCCTTTAGTCTTGTAAAGAAGTTAAAAGAAGCTAAAAAGAAGTTAGGACCGAGGAGACTTTTCTCAAACCATAGACGCTGCCTCTACCTCCAACTAGTTGTTTCATAAGTTTGTACAACTGACCATAAGACTAGGTCATAGAAAGTGGAATAAATCACCCATAGTGATGGGGATCAGAGTCATTATATTAATGTACAAATGTAAGAGTATGCGTAATTTAACATTTTGCTTAAGATACTTTCTCAGAATGTAGACGTATTAACTTAATCCCACTATATCCAGACAGGGTTGGATGGTATCCAAACTAGAAGGGAAAAAAATGGGAGAGAAATATATTAAGTCAAAGGAAAGCTGGAGGGGGAGGGTAAGGAAGGAAGGTGAGGGGAGCGGAGTACGGATGGTAATATATCTGTGGTGGGAAATAACCTTGGTTATTGGGTTCCAGAGCTATCAGTACTCCATCAGCCTCTTTCTGGTTTCCTCGAAGGCTTCCTGTTCCACCGCTCTCCTGTCCTGCCTCCCCGTGAGGTGGAGACCCGGAGAGAGCTAACCCAAAAGGCCAAGGTCCAGACAGTGTTTTGGAGGTCTCGAGATGCAGAAATGTGTATTTTCAAGCCGGGGAGATGCTGGACTAGTGAAATACTGTTCAGATGGTCAGAAGACATTCTTAAGTGGGTGCTTATTAGATAAAAAGAAAACTTCATTTTTGTGAAACGCAGATCTCACCCTGTGGAATTTTCTGTGCAGATGATAGGACTGTTAAATCACGTTAGGTACCTTACGTTGTACATTCTTGGACAAGAGCAGCCTGAATTGAAAAAAAAAAAAGAAAAAGACAAAATGTGAGAGAAACATACAGTATAAATGAATTGAAATATAGATTTTTATCTGCTAGCAAGTCACGAGCTGAAATGGAATATTGTAGACATTATTAAGAATGTCTAGATCCCATTAATGCTATTACCGCTGTTATTATGTGTCTATTCAGCCAACAGACATCAACATTTCTATCTGGTGCATGTGAGAACTTTTGGGTGCTAACCTGACATATTCTGTTGAATGTTCTTTACACAGTTGAATGTATGCGGGTTTTATAGGAGACAGTTTTGCTTCCTTTGGTGGATTCAGTAAAATAGATTCACTAGCTGGGGTTTGAATATCATTGGGCAGTGTATGCACTTGTGAGTTTGACATTGGCATTGAAAGTTCTTTTCTGACCGTGTTACGTAAGGATGATTTTGACCAGGCTGCGAGCCTACCAGGCACACCCTTCAGGGTAACCAATCACCGGAGTCGTAAGACTAAGTATTGTTCTTTGTTTTCCTTTAAATTTAGTCGGTCTTGTCAAAAATCACACTCACAAAAGGAGAACTGATGGAAGCCTTGGAAAGATTGTTTGTATACGCTGAAGATAATGGATCTTTTGCATCTTGTTTATCTAATCTGTCTTTCGTAACTGGATAGGCAAATGTAGTTCATTGTGGTTTTCTCGTCCCCTTTAATTAGCAAAGCAGTGACTTGTAAAGAGGCCTGAACTGGTAGCCAGGGATATACAGATTCTAAAAAAAGTCTCATCATGTTAAGTGGAACAATGGGATGTGTGTGTTTTTTCTCCTCGATGGTTGTACGGCCATAACAGAATGTGATCTCCACCGGATCCGCAGTTGCTACGGAGTCATTACTGTTTTAATGTGCAGGTGCCTATGCATGATGTGCTCTCTTGAACTTGGAGCACACTGAGGCATAGATCAGAGGTGAGCCACCCTCCCATAAGTCTGCTTCCACACGTGGCTGGCTGACCCCAGCATCTCTGCTGCGCGAGGGCTGTGGGGGGGTTCAGTTCAGATACCAGCTTTTCAAGCAACTCAGAACTTTGTGACGACAACAGAGATACATTGAGAATAATTAAACACGCAAGATAGTATTAGATGCGTTCCCTTTGTATTCTTTTTACCCCAAATACACATAATACATTTAGATGAGATGGAGAAGGTTTTGACATAAATGTCTAGCTCTTCCTCCCCAAGGAGCTGGTGAGAACCCACTCCCAGTAGAGCGAAGGCATTGCAATTTTGGTTTCTTACGTCAAGGCCCGTAGTCTGTGGTTTATTTATGTACCTATTCAAAGTGGACTCAAAGCAAAGTGCTCTGTTGCAGTATTGCTAAGGAGGGTTACTTCCCCAGTAAGTTCTGGAAAACTCCCTCTCTTCCTGTTCTCTTCCACATGGCAGCATTGCTTGACCGTGTCCATGACGTTTTCTCTAATTTGAGTGCTTTTTCCCTTTCTGTGTATTGCGCTTCCTGTGGGCGAAGAATGGAACATTTTCTAATCTTTTTCTCATGGAGCTTTTTAATATGGGTCTGCGGTAAGGATGGGTGGATTCCTCTGACAGAAACATGGATGACGCGGCCGCTGCATGTCGCATCTCCCTGCTGCCACTCAGGGGGCCTTCTGGTTAAGCACGCCCTGCCCGGCCTGAGCAGGTACAGGGCCTCGTCACTCTTACCCCCCGTGTGTGGCAATAGAGGGCCACCAGCAGCTCCAAGAGCAGAGGGGAGGGTTGCCCTGCTCTCCTCCACATCTGTGCGTAACTGCCCCGGTGGTATGGTGGGGAGATGGGGCTGGGGGTGGTGGGGGGTGGGGGGCGGGGAAGGTAAGTATTGGCAGATACTGGTGTTTCTCCTTCCCCGCGCTGGGTTTTTAGGGTTGGCTCCAAAACATGTGACCGCACTAACGCAGGGATCCTCGCTTGTTTTCTTGAATGTGTGTGTGTGTGTGTGCGCGCATAGATGGACATACGAGTGTACACAGACACCCTCACTACAGGTTTGCCAAAAGCCCTAGTGAAGTCTCCCCCCACCCCCACCTCCCGCCCTTGCCACATGTAAGAGTGACAGGAAAGCGGTCACCCCAGCATCTCCTACCACAGCCACTGTGACAGAAATCTGAGGCTCCCGTCTTCTTCCTAGCCCTCTTCATTAGAAACTGTGCGTGGCAGGGAGTTCACAGCACAGACAGCCTCAGCTGTCATCTGCCAGCACCTGTTTCCCTTGGCCCCTTTGATTAGAAAACAGAAAATGCCAGCGCATCGCGGGCACTGGCAGCCCCAAGGTGGGACTGGAACGTTGGCGCTGACGCAGGAGACTTCCTTTGCCACCGGGAAGGTATGTTATTAAAGGCAAACGAACCTGGATGGGTCCCGTCGAAACGGCTTCACTGAACAGATAGGCTAATTCAGCCAGAGGTCAAGGAGCGGTGTTTCAAGCAGTTGCTGCTACGTTGGGTCTAACAGTGGCTCCGGAAGTGCATGAGAAATGTGCCATGTTTTTTGGGTTTTTATTACAGTTGAGGAAGGATGTGCTCACTGGCTAGAGGGTGGTTACTTGTACAGGAAGTGCGGGTTCCCTTTGGTTAGTCCTTGGCATATGACTTGTGCACCTTTGTGCCTGGCACTGTCTTCCTTCTCCACGTGTCTTTAGTTGTCTGTTCCTTGTTTACCATCACAGAAGCCTAGAACGTCCACACTGGCCCCTTAGGTATTGTTCGTGCGGTCATGATCACTCCTCAGAGGAGGATATGGATGTCGGGACAGGAGAGATGACTTTTAACACCATCCCAGCGTGAGTTAGTCATGGGCCGAGGGCTGGAACTTAGCTTTGATGTCCTCATCCCGTGATGCACACCAGGGCAAAAGGCCCTGAATGCTGCCCCGGGACCTTCTGGAGAAAAGTGTATTTGTTCCAGGACTAGCTTGAGCCCAAGGATCAGGAGATTCCAGCATTGAGGTCCTACCACAGGAATTGGCTGCGACTAGAATCGCCCATTTCCTGTGATGGTCCCTTTGGCAGGTATCAGCAGGGAGCTAGCTGAGTGCAGCTGTCCTCAGTGCATGGGACCCCACCGGCACCGTGTACCTACTGGTTGAGGTTCCCTGTGAGCAACTCTCAGAGGCCAGTGAGGGTGGGGGGATGAGTGTTGTGTGCCGAGCACAGAAATTGCGGGGACTCTGTGCTCCTCAAAGACTTCTGGGGAGGCAGGGAGGTGGAATGAAAGGTAACGGGTTTAGGAGAACGCAGATCTAGGTATGGGCCTGGGCTATTCCCCTCGGACAAACCACAGGATCCCTGTGGGTGCCCCGTGTCCTGCCTATAAAGTGAGAAGTAGGACTGTGGCTTCTGAAATGCCTCCTGGGTTCTGTGTCTCTGGTCCCAAGACCCAGAGACAGTTCTCAGGGTTCCCGTGCCCCTAGAACGGGTTTGCGCCTTCTCACATTTTCGTTCAGAAACCGTAATACATGTTCCTTTATCCCACTAGGAGGCCATGCAACTTGTGTTGTCTCTATATAAAAACTGTCAGTAAAAATAATTACACAGCTGTACACTTAAAGCACTAATGTTGCATTTTCCTACATAAGAAAATCTAAGTTCTTTTGGTAATATTGCTAAGAGGATAAAGTCCCGAGTCTCAGTAAATGAGTGTACAACAGGCCAGTTTAACTGAGAGAAAAATTGCTCAAAAACTAACTTTTGGGACGCCTCGGTGGCTCAGTCGGTTGAGCGTTGGACTCTTGGTTTCGGCTCAGGTCGTGATCTCAATGTTCATGAGATCGAGTCCCACATTGGGCTCTGTGCTGACAATGTGGAGCCTGCTTGGGATTCTCTCTCCCTCTGCCCATCCCCCGTGCATGCATGCTCACGCTCGGTCTCTCTCTCTCTCTCTCAAAATAAATAAATAAAATTAAAAAAAAAACAACTTAAAAATAAATATTGGCAGGGTTATATTGATAGCTTTCTCTCTTGCTGTAATTTGTATGTATTTCATAAAAAAAGGTGTGGGGATCGTCTCATACATACTGGAAAGTCCTTAAAGATCTAATGTTACAAGTTTGAATTCCAGAAACACACGTGACAAAAAGTTTTCATATATTCTTTTATTGGCATTTTGAAAAATACCTATTTTGTGATATTTAGTAGCTTTAACACTTTGTTTCATTAAGTTTTATAAATTTACATGTTTGACACATAGAAATTATGCTCTTATTAAGGTAAAAACTTAAGTGAAATCTGTAGGAAAATCAGAAACAGAAAGAAACTTCCTTATTTCTAATTCAGTGTTGTCTCCCCTAGAGCCCTCACTTGCCTCTGTGACTGGTGATAGACCAGCGTCTGATACCATAAAGTACCCTCAGGCTTGTCACTGTTGTGTCTTGTCTAGTTGTTAAGCATATGGTTGTGTAAAATTTTATCCAAAAAATCTGTCTATGGTTATAGCCCCAGGAGATGAAACACGTTCATGAAAATATGCAATTAGCAAATGTCAGAAGAGGGCCAGATCCTTCCTATGAAGGTTAAACCGAGGCAAAGAAATCTCCTACTGATGTTGGTTTCTTTTGTTTTTCCAATGTGGGCCATCGCCAATTAGTCAAGGAAGAGGCACATGCTGGAAATACTGCAAAGGAGGAGACAAATAATCATTTTGATGATAACAGTCCTGTTCATGGAAAAGCAAAGAAGTGAAAAATTTTCAGAACCAATTAGCAAAGGGGCCAGTTACAACGTTCAGGGTGAAAAAAGTAACAGTGTTCCTCTGTCAGTGCCGAAAACGTAAGGTGGAAAAAAGATCCGTGGAGTTCAGCACCAAAGGAGGCAAAACTCCAAAGAGCACGACAGTAGGATACGTGAAGGAAAATGCACAACTGCGCTGAGGGACGGAGAAGAAGATTTGAATAAATGCAGGCACATATCTTGTTCCTGGATGGGAAAACTTAATACTGGAAAGATACTGTAGAAAGCTCCCCCTCCATTAAACTGAAGGATGTGTTGACTACAGTAGCAACCACAATTCCCAGTAGGACCTCACAAAACCATTCTTTTAAAAAAATTTTTGGGGGGGCGCCTGGGTGGCTCAGTCAGTTAGGCGTCCGACTTCAGCTCAGGTCATGATCTCACAGCTTGTGAGTTCGAGCCCCGCGTCGGCTGTGCCGACAGCTCAGAGCCTGGAGCCTGCTTCGGATTCTGTGTCTCCCTCTCTCTCTGCCCCTCCCCCACTCATGCTGTCTCTCTCTGTCTCTCAAAAATAAAATAAAATAAATAAATAAACATGCGGGAGTGAAGTGAGGAGAAGCAAAGGACAACGATAAAAGAGAGAAATATACCGCCTGTTTAAAAGAAGGTGGAAAAAGAAATCCCCCTACCAAAAAAAATGGCAAATTGACCCCTCATTAGCAGTGATCTGAGAAGGAGTTACATTTTAGTGTGCATTGAGGAGGTTTTTACCACGTAAGGATGGCCTGATGCCCCTGAGTCTGGTGTGCATTAGGATACCCTCTCTGATTGAATTCACTTACTTCTGGCGGTAGAGATCAAAGTAGGGCAGAAATAATCTGTACGACATTCTGACAAAAGTTAAAAGATGAAAGAAACCTGTATAAAATAATTAATACAGCAAGAAAAGAGCAGCACCTGCTTGTGTCGAGAAAAGACTTTGATAAAAAGCTTCTTGTATAGGTTATGCCATCTTATATGGAACAAAATGCTACATTGCTTCCCTAACAAAATGTAAGCGTATTTGAAATTTTCGCATCTTTCTCTGTTTCTCGAGAGAACGTTATTTCAGTGATGATAAAATTCCCCATGATTCCTTAGGACTTCTCAAGAGGTGACGCTGTAGGTGTTTTATGAGACACCTACAAGAAATAACTCTCACTTATGCCTGAGAAAGCTACCTCAGTACAGGTTTGACAGATATCGTCAGGCATGGATCCCTGAAAATGTCTTTGATCGCCCTCATATTAAAAAAAAAAAAGAAACAACAGGGGCGCCTGGGTCGCTCACTTGGTTAAGCTTCTGACTTCGGCTTGAGCCATGATCTCACGGTTGGTGAGTTCGAGCCCCGCGTCGGGCTCTGTGCTGACAGCTCAGAGCCTGGAGCCTGTTTTGCATTCTGTGTCTCCCTCTCTCTCTGCTCCTCCCCTGTTCACACTCTGTCTCTCTCTCAAAAATAAACAAAGAGTTTTAAAAAATTTTTAAAAGAAAAAAACAACTCTGGAAATATTAAGAGTCCAGTGCTTTTATTCTGTGCTGGGTGTTTGAGCAACGAGGCAGAAATATATGTAGAAGTTGAGGGTCTGGGTATTAAAGAGTTTATATTTCTGTTGCATTTCTTTAAAAAAAGATTTCTCTCTATAGCATTAATTTTATGTAAGGAAGTATATGTATTGACTTTGTACAGGTGCATCGTTTAGATAAATATGGAAAAGCTTATAAAGAACTGCAGTAATAATCTTAAGTTCCGTACAAGGTGTAGTTCATGCTAATGCAGCAGTGTGGAGAGAACACGAAACTTCCATTGAGAAGATCCCACCCGCAAACCTGCTCCACTGCATTGTGGGAATGAGAGCATGAATCAGGGCTCTTTGGGGGCTAAACTGTATAAAATGTAGCCACTTGTAGCAATGTGGATGGAACTGGAGGGTATTCTGCTAAATGAAATAAGTCAGGCAGAGAAAGACAGATACTGTATGTTTTCACTCATATGTGAATCCTGAGAAACTTAACAGAAGACCACGAGGGAGGGGAAGGGGAAAAAAAAAGAAGTTATAGAGAGGGAAGGAGGCAAACCATAAGAGACTCTTAAATACTGAAAACAAACTGAGGGTGGATGGGGGTGGGGAGAGGGGAAAGTGGGTGATGGGCATGGAGGAGGGCACCTGTTGGGATGAACACTGGGTGTTGTACGGAAACCAATTTGATAATAAATTATATTTAATATAAAAAATAAAAATAAAATGTAGTACAAATACAACTAAATTATACAACTACGTTCTGGGCAGAAATTTTCACTCAATTGATGCAAAACCTGCCCCTGGATTGAGTCCCTGCCTCTGAGTGTGGGGCATCTATCCCAGGTAAGTAGTTGAAGCTTCTTGGAGTTAGAGGGTGCTGACCCACCCAGGGTCTTAGAGGACAATGGGCTCTGAGTCGATGGAATGGGTAGTTAATGAGGAGGGCTGTCTAGGTCAGCCCTCACGTTTAGGGTTGGCTCTACCTGTGGCTACGTTTCCTCCTTGTTTGCTGGTCGCTACACTGAGAATGTGTTTTCCTACTAGTTAGTGCAAGAGACACTGTTTTCCCACCCATATTTGCAGCTCCTTTGGAAAGATCTAGGTTGCTTTTAAATCCCTCCTCAGTGGCATCTGTTACTTGAAACTAGAAGTCATGTTTTTATTATGTCCAGAATAGACTTCATGTATCTCCACTTGTGTTCATCTCTGGCTGGCTGAAGAAGGGAGATGGATAGATAGGTAAAGAATCAGGCCCAGAACACAGCTGCTGAATTACCTCTTAGAGGTGTTTATAGCAGTTGAAACATCTACCTGCCTAACTAACCATGAGAAACAGAGACAAGAAACTAGATGATGAGACTTCATCTAAACAAATCCACACTCCCCCCCCCCCCACACCCCATATCTCTGTCCCTTTCCTTGAATCCCTTTAAACTCTGTTGGAGGGATTGGTCGTATGTGGCTTTTGTGGCGAATACTTGTCCTCTGGCTAGACTGTCAGTTTCTCTGTCACTGGTCAGCAGTGTCCCCAGTGCCTCGTTCCATGTCTGTTTTCTTGATCTTTGATCCTTAATATGGCTCAGTTTCTAAAGCCTCCTGTTTTATGTTAATATTCTATCCATACCTGAAATATTCAAGTTTCCAATCAGCATTCATTGATTTTGTTTCTCTACTAAGTATCTCTTTAGTTTCCTTTTGCTGTACTTAATATTTAATGATCATTTCTTGTTTATATCATTTACTGATTTCGTGGTGTTATTTTTCATGAATAGTTTAATTACTCTGTGATGCATCATGTTCTTAATTTGAATTTCCATTTTTTCTTCTCACTTTGAGGTTTTATCATCATTTATTAACTTACCACATTGTTATTCCTACTTTTAATATTCAAAAACTAAAAATGGGAAGGAAAGACTTGTTTTGAATCATGAACTGAGACCCTCTGTCTTAAACTGGGAGTTTCCCTAGAGAATAAAACCATCGTTTCTCAGAACACAGCCTCAATCCTCCCCCGTATGGACCCTTCTGCTTCATTCCCTAAGCTGCCATCCACCTGAAGACACCCATTGCCCCCACCCTAGATGTGACTGCATAGACAGGTAATTAGGCTTCTTGACTCCAGGTGCTCTGGTCACCACACCTTCTCCAAACAGTTGGTTATAACAACCTCTTACGGAAATAACAGCTAGTTGCAAATAACAGCTAGTTGCTTGTGCTTATTAATAGAGTAAACATCTTAGCCTGGAATTCAAGATCTTCCTCAATCTCCTGTGAATTTATTACTCAAAACTATGTTCTATTGGTAATGAGGAATGGGGAAGATGTTCAGGAAATTTCTAATTCAGAGCCAGTCTTGTGGTTGGCTTTCTGTGTTGAATGAGGCATATTTAGGATAAAAAAAGATTTGGTTCCTGTAATTGAAGAGGTCATAGATTAGTGGAAGAGGAGACAGATACTCCATTTAATGTAAATTCTTACAATAGAGTACAATGCCTGCAGAGATAGAGGTATGAAAGATAAAGCATATAGAAAATCCAGTAGCCAACTTCCACCCAGTAGGATGACTACTTAAAAAAACAAAACATGGGGCGCCTGGGTGGCTCAGTCAGTGAAGCGTCCGACTTCAGTTCAGGTCATGATCTCACAGTTCGAGGGTTCGAGCCCCACGTCGGGCTCTGTGCTGACAGCTCAGAGCCTGGAGCCTGCTTCAGATTCTGTGTCTCCCTCTCTCTCTGCCCCTCCCCAACTAGCGCTCTGTCTCTGTCTCTCAAAAAAATAAAAACAAATAAAAACGTTAAAAAAATAAAAAAAAATAATAGAAAAGAGAACTCTTTGAAAACAAAACAAAACAAACAACCCCCCCAAAAAAGAAAAAAAAAAACAGAAAGTAAGCATTGGTGAGGACGTAGAAAAATTGGAACCCTCACGCACTGCTAGTGGGAATGTAAAATGGTGCAGCCATTGTGGAAAACAATATGGCTGTTCCCCTCAAAATTAATAATAGAATTACCCTATGATTCATTAATTCCAGTTCTGGGCATATATCCCAAAGAATTGAAAGCATGGTTTTGAAGAGAGATTTGGGTGTTTCTGTTCATAGACCATTATTCACAGTAGCCAAAAAGTGGAAGCAACCCAAATGTCCACTGATGGTGGAACGGAGAAGCAAAATGCTGCATATACGTACACTGAAATATTTTTCAGCCTTAAAAAGGGAAGAAATTCTGCAATATGCTACAACATGGGTCAGTCTTGAGGACGTTATACCAAGTGAAATAAGCCAGACAAAATCACATACCATGTGATTCACCCAGAGTCGTCAAACTTCTAGAAATTAGAATGGTGGCTGCCAGGAACCGAGAAGAGGGGGAAAGGGGAGTCCTTGTTGAATGGATACAAAGTTTCAGTTTTGCAACAGGAGAAGGGTTCTGTGGATGGATAACGGTGATGGTTGCAGGACAGTGTGAAGGTATTTAATACCACTCACTACACTTAAAAAGGGTTAAGATGGTAAATGTTACGTGTATTTTACTGCAATTACAAAAGAAAAGGGGAGGGGATCTGGTGAAAGCCAACGCTATAGCAGCTACTGAGGAAATAGAAAACTAGACCAACTGGACCAGTATGTCATTTCAATAACTTTGGGACAGCTTGTAGGGCCAATGGGGCATCATTGTTACATCGAATAGTGGGAGTATCTTAACATATAAATATGCTATTTAATGTGAGATCTGGGTATGTGACAGGCATCACATTCAACTTCTTAAGCAGCTTCATTGGTTTAAAAATGAGTAGCTGCTCCAGTAGTTGGCGTTTCAACCCAAGAAGCACTTGGGGTTGCCAGGCAACAGATCACTGCTGTCAGGAGGGGCAAATCTGACATTAATTTTATATCTCTTAAAATGCTAGAAGAAATGTTGAATCTAAATGTTTTCATTTCTACCTACTCTCTTTAAAAATACAAACACGTGGATCGTCCAGAGCAGTGCCGTGCTGTTGCTACAAGACGAGAGTGTTTCGTGCAGCTGCTCCCGTGTTTTGTTTTTCTTTGCCAAAGCACACTCAGTCTTTCAGGAGACTGGGGGCAACATGTGGACTCAACGCTGTGAGGACTAATATCATTATAGGAGAAGCTCTTAAGTCACCCAGCAAAATAAAGCCACTAAATGGCAAACGTTTTCTTTAAGAATGGATTTTTTAAATCCAGAAGACTTCTTTTTGGGTAAGCTTAGGGGAAAAAAGGACAATGGTTAGATTACTCATTGTACTTTTGTGCAGAGCACCAGAATAAATGAGAGAACTAATGCCTGTGATCCACACAAGTAGAGCCTGTGAGAAATGTACAAAGTTGACATTACTCAACTGGATTGGCCAAGGGATACCTAAAGAAGAAGGGAGATTCTTTTTCCTTATACAGTAAGACGTGTGTGTTTTCCTCTGACTACAGTCCTTACTGTATTTAACCGACTATAAAGAGCAGAGTGGTGAGGGGTATCGTTAAGCACGTGAATAATTTTGACCCTCACCTGTTTTCTCTTAATGCCAAAAATCGGGTTGGTGGGAAGTCCTAGCACTGGGACTTCTTCTTCAACCTTAATTCTGCCCTTTCCCGAGAGCCCGTGTGGTTGACCCATCCAGCACCCCGTCTTCTGGGTTCCTTGCCTCTGTGAATTGAACTCAACTTCAGTTCCACGCTAACAGCTCCCACCTATGGGCATGCCAAGAAGGGGGTGGGCCACTGAATTCTCTGCTCCCTATTCTGATCTGTGGCTGTCCTTCCCCTCCTTGCCTCTTGCACTCCCTTTCCCATAGTGGCTACTCCAAACTTCCACCGCTGTCTGGAATTTCTCTTGAGCTGCTTTCCACCCCTCTCTCTGCACTCATCATTAGCTCTTCCTTTCCCGTTTCTGTCCAAAGCTAAAGTACTTTCTCCACCTGTGCCCTTGACTCTAGCTCCTTCTGCAACCCACAGACCCTTTCTTGAGTTAGAAAGCCTGGTTTGGGATCCTGCTTAGATGCGGTGTGACCTTGGCAAGTCAATCGACCTCTCTGTACAGCAGCTTCTTGCCAGAAAAAGGTGGTTAGTAGTGTACCCATGTCCTACGTTATGAGGAGTCAAAGAGATAATGTGTGTAAAGCACATTGAGCAGTGCCTGGCATGTAGTTTTCAATCAGTGTTTGATGCTCTGATGCTCAACGTTAGCATCTTAGCTCCTGCCTCCGGTGCTGGTTCTGGGCCCCTGGGATCCCATTCATGTGCCCACTTGCTTCCTGCCCACGACTTCAGCAGTTGTGGGCTTTCCCCACACTTGCTTTCCAGCCTTTCAGTCTTCGATAGCTCTTCCTACAGGGAAGCCTTACCTGATTTTTATGCCTCCCCCCAACACTAGCCCAAGTGTGAGAGGTTGCCCCCATCTTCCCATAGCTCCCTAGACTTCCTTTCTGTAATAGTTTTGTGTGTCCGCGTGGCTAGGCCGTAGCACCCAGTTACTCAGTCAAACACCACTCGAGGTGTTGCTCTGGAGGTATTGTGTAGACGCGGTTGACATCTGTAATCCGTTGACTTTAAGTAAAGGAGGTTATCCCCTCTAATCTGGATGGGCCTCACTGAATCATTTCAGTGGCCATAGGAGCAAAGCTGAGGGTTCCCTGAGGGAGAAGAAATTCTGCCCCAAGGCTACAACACAGACTTCTGCCTCCGAGTTTCTGCCCTGCAGGCCTGCGCTGTGGATTTTGAACTTTCCAGCCCGCCTAACTGTGTCAGGCAGTGTCTTGAAATCTCTGTGTGTGTATCTCTGTGTGTGCGTGTAGGGACAGATATATGTGTTTGTATGAATACATAGGTATGGATGTACACACACGTATACACATGTTCGCTTTCTACTGCTTCTGTTTCCTAGAAGAAGCCTGACTGATTCCGCCTCTCCTCACTTGCACAGACTGCATTGCACCCCGTTTCCTTTCTGAATCTCCTCTGCTCTGACAGCCAACATGCGGGCAGGAGCCACATTCGTCCACATGCCGGACCCACAACTCAATTTGTATTGAATGAATGAATGCTGGGGAAAGTTAGAATGTATACTGTCATTGAGCATAATAAAAATGAATATGTAATCTTCAGTGTGATGAACAGAAAAAATATGCAGCCGAGAATTCTTTATCCAGCAAGTCTGTCATTCAGACTAGGAGAGAGAAAGGTTTTCCCAAACAAACAAAAACGGAAGGAATTCATCACCACTAAACCAGCCCTACAAGAGATCCTAAGCAGGACTCCGTGACTGAAATGTTGCAAGGACCACAAAGTACCAGAAACATCACTACAAGCATGAAACCTACAGACATCACAATGACTCTAAACCCATTATCTTTCAATAATAACACTGAATGTAAATGGACTAAATGCTGCAACCAAAAGACATAGGGTATCGTAATGGATAAAAAAAAACAAGACCCATCTATTTGCTGTCCACAAGAGACTCATTTTAGACCTGAGGACACCTTCAGATTGAAAGTGAGGGGATGGAGAGCTATCTATCATGCCACTGGAAGTCAGAAGAAAGCTGGAGTAGCCATACTTATATCAGACAAACTAGACTTTAAAGGCTGTAACAAGAGATGAAGAAGGGCATTATATAGTAATTACAGGGTCTATCCATCAGGAAGAGCTAACAATGATAAATGTCTATGCACCGAATACGGGAGCCCCCAAATATATAAAACGATTACAAACATAAGAAACCTTATAGATAAGAATGTGGTAATTTCAGGGGACTTTAATACCCCACTTACAACAATGGATAGATCATCTGGACACAGGATCAATAAAGAAACAAGGGCCCTGAATGATACATTGGATCAGATGGACTTGACAGATAAATTTAGAACACTGCCTCCCAAAGCAACAGGATATACTTTCTTCTCGAGTGCACACGGAACATTCTGCAAGATAGATCATATACTGGGTCACAAAACAGCTCTTCATAAGTATAAAAGAATTGAGATCATACCATGCCTACTTTCAGAAATCTGAAACTTGAAATCAACCACAGGAAAAAGTCTGGAAAACCTCCAAAAGCATGGAGGTTAAAGAACACCCTACTAAAGAGTAAATGGGTCAACCAGGCAATTAGAGAAGAAATTTAAAAATATATGGAAACAAATGAAGAGGAAAATACAACAGTCCAAACACTTTGGGATGCAGCAAAGGCAGTCCTGGGAGGGAAAATACATTGCAATCCAGGCCTATCTCAAGAAACAAAAAAATCCCAAATACAAAATCTAACAGCACACCTAAAGGAAATACAAGCAGAGCAGCAAAGACACCCCAAACCCAGCAGAAGAAGAGAAATAATAAAGATTGGAGCAGAAATAAACAATATAGAATCTAAAAAAACTGTAGAGCAGATCAATGAAACCAAGAGTTGGTTTTTTGAAAAAATAAACAAAATTGATAAACCTCTAGCCAGGCTTCTCAAAAAGAAAATGGAGATGACCCAAATAGATAAATCATGAATGCAAATGGAATTATTACAACCAATCCCTCTGAAATACAAGCAATTATCAGGGAATACTATGAAAAATTATATGCCAACAAACTGGACAACCTGAAAGAAATGGACAAATTCCTAAGCACCCACCCACTTCCAAAACTCAAACAGGAGGAAACAGAAAACTTGAACAGACCCATACCCAGCAAAGAAATTGAATCAGTTATCAAAAATCTCCCAACAGATAAGAGTCCAGGACCAGATGGCTTCCCTGAGGAATTCAACTAGACATTTAAAGCAGAGTTAATACCTATCCTTTTCAAGCTGTTCCAAAAAATGGAAAGGGAAGGAAAACTTCCAGACTCATTCTATGAAGCCAGCATTACTTTGATTCCCAAACCAGACAGAGACCCAGCAAAAAAAGAGAACTATGGGCCAATATCCCTGATGAATATGGATGCAAAAATTCTCAATAAGACACTAGCAAATCGAATTCAACAGCATATAAAAAGAATTATTCACCATGAACAAGTGGGATTCATTCCTGGGTTGTAGGGTCGGTTCAATATTCACAAATTGATCAATGTGATACATCACATTAATAAAAGAAAGGATAAGAACCATATGATCCTGTCAATCAATGCAGAAAAAGCATTTGACAAAATTCAGCATCCTTTCTTAATAAAAACCCTTGAGAGAGTCAGGATAGAAGGAACATGCTTAAACATCATAAAAGCCATTTATGAAAAGTCCACAGCTAATATCATCCTCAATGGGGAAGAACTGAGAGCTTTCCTCCTGAGATCAGGAACACGACAGGGATGTCCACTCTCACCGCTGTTGTCTAACATAGTGTTGGAAGTTCTAGCATCAGCAATCAGACAACAAAAGGAAGTCAAAGTCATCCAAATTGGCAAAGATGAAATCAAGCTTTCACTTTTTGCAGATGACATATTATACATGGAAAACCTGATAGACTCCACCAAAAGTCTGCTAGAACTGATACATGAATTCAGCAAAGTCACAGGATACAAAATTAATGTACAGAAATCAGTTGCATTCTTATAGACTAATAATGAAGCAACAGAAAGACAAAGAAACTGATCCCATTCACAATTGCACCAAGAATCATAAAATACCTAGGAATAAACCTAACCAAAGATGTAAAAGATCTGTGTGCTGAGACCTATAGGAAGCTTATGAAGGAAACCGAAGAAGATACAAATAAATGGAAAAACATTCTATGCTCATGGATTGGAAGAATAAATATTGTTAAAATGTCAATACTACCCAAAGCAATCTACACATTCAATGCAATCCCAATCAAAATTGCACCAGTATTCTTCTTAAAGCTAGAACACACAATCCTAAAATTTGTATAGAACCACAAAAGACCCTAAATAGCCAAAGTAATATTGAAGAAGAAGACCAAAGCAGGAGGCATCACAATCCCAGACTTTAGCCTCTACTACAAAGCTGTAATCATCGAGACAGCATGGTATTGGCACAAAAACAGACACATAGACCAGTGGAATAGAATAGAGACTCCAGAATTGGACCCACAAAAGTATGGCCAACTAATCTTTGACAAAGCAGGAAAGAATATCCAATGGAAAAAAGACAGTCTCTTTAGCAAATGGTGCTGGGAGAACTGGACAGCAAAGGCAGAAGAATGAATGAAACTAGACCACTTTCTTACACCATTCACAAAAACAAACTCAAAATGGATAAAGGACCTGAATGTGAGACAGGAAACCATCAAAACCCTAGAGGAGAAAGCAGGAAAAAAACCTCCCTGACCTCAGCCGCAGCAATTTCTTACTTGACACATCTCCAAAGGCAAGGGAGTTAAAAGCAAAAATGAACTATTGGGACCTCATGAAGATAAAAACCTTCTGCACTGCAAAGGAAACAATCAACAAAGCTAAAAGGCAACTGATGGAATGGGAAAAGATATTTGCAAATGACATATTGGACAAAGGGCTAGTATCCAAACTCTATAAAGAACTCACCAAACTCCACACCCAAAAAACAAATGATCCAGTGAAGAAATGGGCAGAAGACATGAATAGACACTTCTCTAAAGAAGACATCCAGATGGCCAACAGGCACATGAAAAGATGTTCAACGTCACTCCTCATTAGCGAACTACAATTCAAAACCACACAGATAACAACTCACGCCAGCCAGCGTGGCTAAAATGAACAAATCAGGAGACTATAAATGCTGGAGAGGATGTGGAGAAATGGGAACCCTCTCACACTGTTGGTGGGAATGCAAACTGATGCAGCCACTCTGGAAAACAGTGTGGAGGTTCCTCAAAAAATTAAAAATCGATCTACCCTATGACCCAGCAATAGCACTTCTAGGAATTTACCCAAGGGATACAGGAGGGCTGATGCATAGGGGCACTTGTACCCCAATGTTTATAGCAGCACTTTATTTTTTTTTTATTTTTTTCAACGTTTATTTATTTTTGGGACAGAGAGAGACAGAGCATGAATGGGGGAGGGGCAGAGAGAGAGGGAGACACAGAATCGGAAACAGCCATCAGCCCAGAGCCTGACGCGGGGCTCGAACTCCCAGACAGGGAGATAGTGACCTGGCTGAAGTCGGACGCTTAACCGACTGCGCCACCCAGGCGCCCCTATAGCAGCACTTTAAACAATAGCCAAATTATGGAAAGAGCTTAAATGTCCATCAAGTGATGAATGGATAAAGAAATTGTGGTTTATACACACAATGGAATACTACTTGGCAATGAGAAAGAATGAAATATGGCCTTTTGTAGAAATGTGGTTGCAACTGGAGAGTGTTACGCTAAGTGAAATAAGTCATCCAGAGAAAGACAGATACCAAATGTTTTCACGTTTATGTGGATCCTGAGAAACTTAACAGAAGACCATGGGGAAAAAAGTTAGAGAGGGAGGGAGCCAAACTCCTCTCTCTCTAAGTTTTAAGAGACTCTTAAAAACTGAGAATAAACCGAGGGTTGATGGGGGGTGGGAGGGAGGGGAAAGTGGGTGATGGGCATTGAGAAGGGCACCTGTTGGGATGAGCACTGGGTGTTGTACGGAAACCAGTTTTTCAATAAATTTCATATTAAAAAAGAAATAATATGTGAAGGGAGTAACTCTCCTAATTGGCAGATGATTTCTCATCACTCCTATAGATGGAGTCCACAGAGAATGATGTCTCTCTTACTTCTTGTCTTAGTCATTACGGACTGAAGCTGGTACATTCACCTTCCGCTTTGCCTTTTGGCCTCAAAGATATTTGAGATCATGATTTATCCTTTTCCCTTCTGTATGACTCATGGCAGGATTTAGCTCTTTAATTTTCCTACATATGCATCTTTTGGATAAGAACAGTTTATAAACAACTGTTAAGAGCTGGATGACTTTTTTCCTACTTCATCCTTCATAAGAATCTTTCTCTTTCTATAATAGGATTATTTGAAAATTTTGGCAAGAGGTTTGTTTTGAAACCCAGGCTGAGGCCAGATAAGTTCATGAGGATGCTGGTGTAGATTTGCGATGTGTATTTACTCAAAGGTTCAGATTTCTCTTTAATGTTATTGTATGACATTTTTATTTTCAGTTTGGAAGTTAACCTGATTATTGTTCCTGATATTTCTTAGTTGATTGATCTGTCTAGTACAATCCCAAACCCCGTTGTTGTTTGTGATACTTAATTGCTGAGGGGGCCACCAATACTTAGAAATCATATGTAGACACTGCCAGCACTGATAAAGATCCTATTTCTGAGCTGGCATTGTGGGTCCATTGTGAGACAATTAGGACTGGTTGAATCTCTTTCTGCATGATGTAATGTATTTTTGTCAAAGTTGGAACACGTTGAAACTATGAACTTGGGCAGTTCCTTGAATTGTTTGGATTCAGAGACACTTGAAGAACTAAAAATAACTTCACAGGGCGAGAAATATATCAGGCATTTCTTCTTTTGGAAGGAGCTCTATTCATTCTGTCTCCTGATTTTTGGGAAACAGTGTGTCTGGTTCTAGTCCCAGGGGAGCCCGGTGTGAGGGCTCAGAATGTGGAGGCCAGTGTTCTCTCTTCCAAGGATCCTGTCCAGTCCTTGTGCTTCCCTGGCCCTAAGAGAGAAGGGCTTGGCACTAAAAAAGGGTGTAGGGAGCTGAACCAAAGGGGATCATTATAGCTTTAGTGGGATATCCTCAGCATAGGACTGAGAAGGCAGGAGGTGGTTATAGCTACACAGATGAGGGCAAAGAGAGGCTTAGGACATGAAGGTGGCCTGGGTTTGAGCTTCAGTCATCTAATGGGACATTAAGCAATTTGATCCCCACCTAGAATGTAAGCTTTGTGCACTAATCGCCCCATGCAGGTTGAACAGGAATGGATGTGATTCCCACACAAAGCCTAGAAGAGAGCCAGGATATTATGTTGAGTTTCCCCATCCTAACAACAGCTTAGGCTGGCTTTGGTCTCGTAGAAAGATCTGAGCTTGGAGCTAGGCATTGTGGATGTTAATCCCAACTTTGTAAAATAAGGTCTATGAAATCACCTTGTACTTTAGTCATTCCAAGTGGAAAATGGGAATAATGATGTAATTTTTCCTGTTATGCAGTATAGTTTAAAAATTTTTTAATCTTTATTTATTTTTGAGAGAGAGATACAGAGTGCGAGCAGGGGAGGAACAGAGAGAGGGAGACACAGAATCCGAAGCGGGCTCCAGGCTCTGAGCTGTCAGTACAGAGCCCGACACAGGGCTTGAACTCATGAACCACGAGATCATGACCTGAGCCAAAGTTGGATGCTTAACTGACTGAGCCACCAGGCACCCCTATGCAATGTAGTTTTAAAGATGGGCATTACAGGGGTGCCTGGGTGGCTCATACTGTTAACTGTCCAACTCTTGATTTTAGTTCAGGTCATGATCTCATGGTTCATGGGATTGAGCCCTGAAATGGGCTCTACACTGACAGCACAGAGCCTGCTTGGGATTCGCTCTCTCTCCCTCTCTCTCTGCCTCTCTCTCTCTTTCTCAAAACAAATAAAATTTAAAGATGGGCACTGTAAATTCAAGCTATTGAGATTACACCAAAATGAAAAATTTTTCACAGTGAAGGAATCCGTCAACAAAACAATCTACTGAATGGGAGAAGATATTTGCAAATGATATATTTGATAAGGGGTTAGTACCCAGAATATATGAAAAACTTCTACAACTCAACACCAACAAATAATCCAATTAAAAGATGGACAGAGGACCTGAATAGGCATTTTTCAGAGGAAGTTATACAGGTGGCCAACAGACACATGAAAAGATGCTCAACATCACTAACCATCAGGCAAATCCAGGTCATAACCACCATGAGATATCACCTCACACCTGTCCAAATGGCCAAAACCCAAAACACAAGAAGCAACAAGTGTTGGTGGGGATGTGGAGAAAAAGTACAGTGTGTGCACTGTTGGTGGGAATATGGCTCTTACAGCCACTGTGGAAAACAGTATGGAGGTTCCTCAAAAAATAAACAGAATTATCATATGATCCAGTAATTCCAGTGCTAGGTATTCACCCAAAGAAAACAAAACCACTGGGGCACCTGGGTGGCTTAGTCTGTTGAGCAGCCAACTTCAGCTCAGGTCATGATCTCACAGTTCATGGGTTCAAGCCCTGCATCGGGCTCTGTGCTGACACCTCAGAGCCTAGATCCTGCTTTGGATTCTGTCTCTGTCTCCCCCACTCATATTCTTTCTCTCTCTGTCTCTCAAAAATAAAGAAAAACATTAAAAAAATTTTTTAAAGAAACAAAAACACTAATTTGAAAAGATATATGCACCCCTCTGTTTATTGCAGCATTATTTACAATAGCCAAGATGTGGAAGCAACCGAAAGGTCTATTGATAGATAAATGGATACAGAAGGTGTGGAATATATACATACACATGTACATATACACAGTGGAATATTACTTGGTCATTAAAGAAGAATAAAATCTTGCCATTTGCAATGATATGGATGGACCTAGACGGTATAATGCTAACTGAAACAAGTCAGTCAACAAAGGACAAATGCCATATAATTTCAACTTATATGTGGAATTTAAGAATTAAAACAAATGAACAAAGAAACAAAGAGAGAAAAAAACAGATTTAAATATAGAGAACAAACTGGTGGTTGCCAGAGAAGAGTTGGGTGAGGAGATAGGTGAAATAGTTGATGGGGATTAAGAATACACATCATGATGAGCATGGTACACCTGAAACTAATATAACACTGTATGTTAATTATTGTTGAATTAAAAAGAAAAAAAATGGGCACTACAAGAAAAGAAAACTAGGAGCCAATACCCTGATGATGATAGATGCAAAAATCCTTAACAAAATACTAGCAAATGGAATTCAAGAGCATATAAAAAGATCATACAGCATGATCAACATACCCAACATATGGTTCAACATACCCAAATCAATAAATGAGATATACCACATTAACATAATGAAGAATAAAAATTACAAGATTATTTCAATAGATGCAGAAAAAGCATTTGAAAAATTCAACATTCTTGTGTGATTTAAAACTCTCAACAAGTTATGAAAGGAATGTACCTCAACATAATAAAGGCCATGTTTGGCAAGCCCACAGCTGACATCATACTCAGTGATGAAAAGTTAAAAGCCTTTCCTTTAAGATCACAAACAAGACAAGGATGCCCCCTGTTGCCATTTCTATTCAACTGAGTACTGAAAGTCCTAGCCATGGTAATCAGGCAAGAAAAAGAAATAAAAGGTATCCAAATTAGAAAGGAAGAAGTAAAATTATCTATTTGCAGGGCTCGTATAGAAAGCCCTGAAGACTTCACTAAAAAACTGTTAGAACTAATGAATGAATTTAGTAAAATTACCATATACAAAATCAACATAGAAAAACCAGGTGCATTTTTACAAACTAAGAACAAACTATTCCTCAAAGAAAAACCAAGAAACCAAACCCATTTACAACACCACCAAAACCAGTAAAACACTTTTTAAATGAAATGTAACCAATTTATTTAACCAAGGAGATGAAACAACTGTACACTGAAAACTTACAAGACATTGATGAAAGAAATTGAAGAAGACACAAATAAATGGAAAGATATAACATGTTCGTGGATTGGAAGAATTAATATTATGAAAATGTCCATGCTACCCAAAGCGATCCATAGATTTAATCTAATCTCTATCAAAATCCAATGACATTTTTGTTAGAAACAGAAAAAAGTACCCTAAAACTTGTGTGGAACCACAAAAGACCCCAAATAGCCAATGCAGTGTTGAGAGAGAAGAACAAAGCTGGAGGCTTTACGCTTCCTGATTTCAAGCTACATTACAAAGCTATAGCAGCAATAAACATAGTATGTTAATGGCATAAAACAGACACTCATGCATATATTATCAGTTAATTTAGGGCATAGGAGCCAAGAATATACAATGGGGAAAGGATAGTTTCTTCAGTAAATGGTGTTGGAGAAATTGGACCCCTATCTTACACCATACACAAAACTCAACTCAAAGTGGATTAAAGACTTGAGTTTTATGACTGTCTTAAGTGTAAGACAACAAAAGAAAAAAATAAACAAGTGGTTATATATCAAACTAAAAAAAAAACTTCTGCATAGCAGAGGGAACTATCAACAAAATTAAAAGTCAGCCTACGGAATGTATTTGGAACTGCATGTCTGATGAGGGGTTAATATCCAAAATATGTATGGAACTCCTACAACTCAATCACAAAAAAACAGAAACCCAATTGAAAAATGGACAAAGAACCTGAGCAGACATTTTTGTAAAGAAGACATAGAGATGACCAACAGGTACACGAAAAGGTGGTTAACATCATTAATCAGGTTAATACAACCAGAACCACAATGAGATATCACCTCACACCTATCAGGATGACTATTATCAAATAAGACAAGAGGGGCACCTGGGTGGCTTAGTTGGTTAAGCTCAGGTCATGATCTCACAGTTTGTGGTATCGAGCCCTGTGTCTGGCTGTGTGCTGACAGCCCAGAGCCTGCTTGGGATTCTCCCTCCCTCCCTCTCTGTACTCCCCCCTCAAAATAAATAAACATTTCTAAAAAAGGGTAAGAGATGACTAATGCTGGTGAGCATGTAGAGAAAAAGGATCCCTTGTGGGCTATTGATGGGAATATAAACTGGTAACAGCCACTAAGGAAAAAGTACAGATGTTCCTTAAGAAATTAAAAATAGAACTATCATTTGATTTAACAATCCTACTTTGGGTATATAGCCAAAGGAAATGAAAACAGAATATCAAAGAGATATCTGCACTCCCATGTTCATTAGAGAACTATTTACAATAGCCAAGATATGGAAACAACCTAAGTGTCCATCAACAGATGAATGGATAAAGAAATGTGATATTTACACACATACACACACCCCCAACAATGGAATGTTTCACCCACAAAAAGGAAGGAAATTCTGCCATTTTTGACAACATGGATAAGCATGGCCGACATTATGCTAAGTAAAATATACCAGACAGAGAAAGACAAATACCGTATGATTTTACTTATATGTGGAATCCAAGAGAACGGAGAATGTCAATTTCATAAAAACAGAATAGAATGGTAGTTGCCAGGGATTTGGGAGAGGGGGGATATGGGGAGATGCAGGTCACAGGGTACAAACTCTCAGTTATAAGAAGAATAAGTTCTGAGAATCTAAAAAGTGACTGTAGTTATTAATATGGTATTGTATGCTTCAAAGTTGCTGGGAGTAGATCTTAAGCATCCTCAACCACAGAAAGAAAGAAGGAAGGAAGGAAAGAAAGAAAGAAAAAAAGAAAGGAAAGAAAGAGAAAAAGAAAAAGAGAAAGAAAGAAAAGGAAAGAAAAGAAAAGAAAAGAACAAAGAAAAGAAAAGAAAAAAAAGAAAAGAAAAAAAAGGAAAGAAAAGAAAAGAAAAAGTTAACTGTGTGAGGGGACAGATGTGCTAATAATCTTGGTCTTGGTAATCATTCCATGATGTATACATACATCCCATCATTGCATTATACCCTTTATATACAATTATATTTGTCATTTATTCCTCACTGAAACTGGGGGAAAAACATTAATATATTCAACAAATACTTTTAGGAGCTATTTGCTATATGCCATATGCTTTGCGCAGCTAGAGACAGCAACCTGAAGAGGCCTTATCCCCACTTTCTGAGAACTGCAGTCTGGTGGGGAGATCAACAATGAAGCAGACGTCTGTAAGATGCTATAATGGAAGTCTGTACTGAGAAAGCGAGCCGGTTGAAAAAGTACGTAGTTTGCTCGGGATGTCAGAAAGGTAGTGGAGGAAGAGGAGACAAGCTTGAAAGAACAGCAAAATTTATCAGATGGGACAGAGAGAACAGCAGTGTGAATTCACAGAGGCCTGACGTGTGGGAAGCCAGAAGGACCAGATCCTGAAGGGCTCACTGCCGTGCAAGGCATTCAGCACTAGAGGCAACGAAAGGAGGCAGTGGAGACCGTGGAAGGTTCGGCATGGGGTGACTCAGAGTTGTGAGTTAAAGAAGAGCACAGGAGTGACAGTTTGGGGAGTGGGTTGGGGAAGGTGAAACTACAGGAGAGGAGACCAGAAGGGAGCCAGGGATGGGTGGCAGGTGCCATTACTGGGCAGTGGCCGGATGCAGGAGAAGGGCGAGGTCTAAGAGGACTTTGGTGTTAGCACACTTTCTCAGTTGTAGAGTACCCTAGGATGTCGGGATAAAACAGGTATCATTGCATGTACATGAACTCTCAATACTGTTGATTTTTTAAAATATCCTTAATACCTTTTTTCTTCCATTCACAACTTGGCTGATGTTTGGTGCAAGAGACTTAGCTTTCAGCCTATCTTGGCTTTCAATCTGCCTTCCTCACTAAGCTCAGTCGTTTCTAGCTTTTCATTTAAAGTAAGAAAGGTGCACCTCTTTTTTTTTTTCACTTGAGCACTTAGAAGTCATTGTAGGGTTATTCATTGACCTAATTTCAATATTGTGTCTCAGCGAACAGGGAGGCCTGAGGAGAGGGAGAGAAAAGGGGGAACAGCCAGTTGATGGAGCAGTCAGAACCCACACATCGTTTATTGCCTAATTTCACCTTCTTATATTGATGCTTTTGTGGTGCCCCCAAAGCAGTTAGAGAGGTAACATCAAAGATCACTAATCACAGATCACCATTACAAATCATAACGGAAGAGTCTGAAACATTGCAAGAAATACCAAAATGTGACACAGAGACACAGAGTGAGCAAATAAATGCCGTTTGATAACATGGCACCAATAGACTTGCTCTATGGAGGGTTGTCACAGACCTTCAATTGTAAAACAAACAGAAACAAAAACAAAACAGACCAAAAAAATGCAATATCTGCAAATCGCAATTAAAAAAAAAAAATGAAACACTATAAAATGAAGCATGCCTGTATGTAGTCCGTGTGTCCACGGTCTCTCGCCCTAGAATACCCGTGTTTGGCAGACAGATCACAGAACACTGCTGGGGAAGAAGCTGCACTTTGGTTTTCAGTACAAAGGCAGACGTCAAGCTCTTGGACAAGGATCATAGCAGCCAGAGTGATCATTTTTAATACATTTGAGTCAGATCAAGTTCTCCTCCACTCTCAGATACCAAGAGTTTCTTCATTCAGAGTCAAGCCAGAGTCCCAGTTGAAATGGCCGCCATGTTATGGGGCCCTCCTCCTCCTCCCTGAGTGTCTTTCTTGCTCACTCTGCTTTTTACCATTCAGCCTCCTTGCTGTTTGTTTTGCCCACGTGTCAGGTTCATCCCTGCTTGAAGCCTCCCAAGCTCTTCCCCCCAGACCTTCAGTTCCTATTTCCAGCCTTTGTCAAATTGTCAAATTACTGATGTATCCCAAGGGCCTGTGACAGCATGTGGCACGTACTAGGCCCTCAAATAGATGCTGAATGGAATTCACTAAGGACTCGATGTGTCTGCTTTTATGATATCCCTTGCATGTTTCATGGGGATGTCATGAACAGAAAAGCATGGTGTTATTTCAGAGCCCTCAAAGCCCCAGGTTATAATCTTACAGATTAAGTAATAGTAACAATAACAGCACAGTTGATAGTAACATTGGCATTGAGCTCTAATCATTTTCCAGTCGTGGAAGTAGCTATTGTTATCCCTATTTTATAGGGATATTTTAGGGATATTTTAAGGGAAGCTGAGGCCTATAAAGTTTGGAAAATTAACAGAGTATGGTTTTGAGCCCAAGTCGTATGGACTCGAAAGCCCAGTTTTGACCAGTATATGACTCCTGCCCTGGGTTGATGTTACCCCTGAGTCAGCAGGCAGTGCTGCGGGTGGAGCTCAACTAGCAAGATTGGGGCACAGATGCTCGCTCAGGTCAGGATGACCTGATGTGGCCAGACCCACTGCCTCCATGGCCATGGCAGCAGGGCAGAGAGGGATCTTTCCAAGGGACCTAAGCCATCTTGTGGCATCTGTAGGACACATAGCCTCAAGGGTGGGGTCCAAACTCTCTGGGAGCTCCAGGGAGTGGGGTGGGGGTGGGAGGGAGTTGCTCTGAAAGTTGCCTGTCTTCACTCTTTAGCCAGAGAAGCCTGGCTCCCCACTCACCTCCCACTTGCTTGACCATCCCTCTCCATGACTGTAAACAAAGTTTGTTTTTCTTATTTCACCACAAAAGCAATACATGTTCACGTAGAGACTTTGGAAAATACCAGTGTGCGCCCAGTACAAAATAAAATCCTCCATAGTTCTCCGATCCAGAGATGTTGATGATGAACAGAATGATTACAGCTAATATTTGTGGAGCACTTACTGTGTTCTAAATGCTGCACCGAGCACCGGATGCAGATTTTCTCATTTTAAAAATCCTCCCCACAAGCCTGTGAGGTAGGAATCATTTCCTCCATTTTACTGCTGAGAAAATGAGGCAAGGAGCAGTTATGTGACCTCCCAAGACTACACTCCTGGTAAGCCGTACAGTGAGGTTTCAACCAAATCTTAAAGTGACTCCAGAACATGTATTTTGTATGTACGTGTGTGTGGATACTTTTAAAATACAAATCTGTAGGGGTGCCTGGGTGGCTCAGTCAGTTAAGTGTCCGACTTTGGCTCAGGTCATGATCTCATGGTTCATGAGGACGAGCCCCACATCGGGCTCTGTGCGGACAGCTCGGAGCCTGGAGCCTGCTTTGGATTCTGTGTCTCCCTCTCTCTCTGGCCCTTCCCATCTCGAGCTCTGTCTCTCTCTCTCTCTCTCTCTCTCTCTCTCTCTCTGTCTCTCTCTCTCTCTCTCTCTCGAAAATAAATAAAACATTAGAAATTTTTTTAAATTAAAAAAATACAAATCTATAAATGTAAACTTCATAATTTAAACACAAGACTAGCAGGACTAACAAAAATGAATTGGTGGGTGGCTGTGGGCAGTGACTAATGAATGCAGGGTTTCTTTTCGGGACCATGAAATGTTCTAAAAGTAGGTTATGGTGATAGCCGTGAAACTCTGAAAATATACTAAAAACCATTGAATTTTTCTATTTAAGTGGGTAAAGTTTATGGTATATAAATTGTATCTCAATAAAGGTGTTTAAAAAAAAACTCAGCCAAGTCAACACAAATCCCTTAAAAACTAAATGCATAGCAGTGTTTCTGGAAATGAGCCAAAAGCCTATGAATAATATTTTGGAATAAGATTGAAAAATGATCAAAGTCATGTAAAAAGTGAAGATTAAGGTGGTAGTAAGATGATAATAATAAGTGTCAGAGCCATTTAATTTATAAAATAGAAAAAGGGCACCCCAACTATTTTGGAAACTGATTTTCTCCTTCCTTTCAACCCCATTGATATGTAGTAAAATATTTATCCATATGAATAAATATATAGCTACCAAAGAACTTTAAAAAATATTTTTTTTTAACATTTATTCATTTTTGAGAGATAGAGACAGAGTGTGAGTGGGGGAGGAGCAGAGAGAGAGGGAGACACAGAATCCAAAGCAGGCTCCAGGCTCTGAGCCATCAGCACAGAGCCTGATGGGGGGCTCAAATTCATGAACCTGTGAGATCATGACCTGAGCTGAAGTTAGTCGCTTAACCGACTGAGTCACCCAGGCACCCCAACTACCAAAGAACTTTTAACAGATGCATAATATTTACCAAGTAGATGGAGCCATTCTAGTTGTAGATTTAGGCCATATCCAATTTCTTCCTGCTCTTTTTTTGCTGATATTTATTGAGCGATTCCTACGTGCCTGGTCTTATGCTGGTACTTCCTGTGTGTTGTCTCATATAAGCTGCATACACAGACAATCCTACTGAGAGAGGTTCTTTTATTATAACCCATCTTGCAACAAAGCCCAAGCACAAAGCCCATGACCATACATTAATATTTTTTCCTTCTTGGATTTCATGGTGGGGTAATGCTCAGAAAGCTCTTTTCTAAATGATTCACCTGTCTTCTTCTAGCATTTTGCATTCTTTACATTTAAAATTCCAAGCTCTCTAGAATGTCAGAGCACAATTAGGCAAGACTCTAACTTTAATTTATAATAAATGATTGGCCAGTGGTTCTAAAAGAGTGTGTAAAATAATCTGTTCCTCCTCTACTGATTCAAGATGTTATCATCATCATTATGACTATATTCTTACATC
Source organism: Prionailurus viverrinus (assembly GCF_022837055.1). Classification (NCBI taxonomy): domain Eukaryota; kingdom Metazoa; phylum Chordata; class Mammalia; order Carnivora; family Felidae; genus Prionailurus; species Prionailurus viverrinus. The sequence continues at coordinate 8,609,706 of NC_062561.1, forward strand.
AGTTAACACACACTTATTGATTATGATGTTCTTGTTTTAGTAGCATATTTTTTTATTTCTTAAGGGGCACCTGGGCGGTTCAGTTGGTTAAGCGTCCGACTTAGGCTCAGGTCATGATCTCACTGTTCATGAGTTTGAGCCCCGCATCGGGCTCTGTGCTGACAGCTCAGAGCCTGGAGCCTGCTTTGAATTCTGTGTCTCTCTCTCTGTCTGCCCCTCCCCTGCTTGCGGGCTCTCTCTCTTTCTTTCTCTCTCTCTCTCAAAAATAAATAAATATTTTGAAAAAAACAGAAAAGGTTTGGTAATTTTTATTAACCTAATATTATATTTCACGTTATTCCAGATTGTGTTTAAATTTTACTAGCAGATAAGGTGGCAATGTTTTTTTTCTCTTTTAGTTTTTATTTTAATTCCATTGGTTAACATAGTGTTATGCTAGTTTCAGGTATACAATACAGTGATTCAACCCTTCCACATATCACCTAGTGGTCATCACGGCAGGTGCTCTCCTTAATCCCCATCACCTATTCTACCCATCCCCCCATCTTCCTCCCCTCTGACTGTGGTGTTCTTACTGAGTTAGTCTTACTTGAATTGAGGCAAGGATATTTGTACACTTCTATTTTCTTGTTCTCTTCACTCCACATCTTGGTCTTTGTGGTTTAAGATCTACGTAATAATTACTTTTATTTTTTATTTTTTTAATGTTTATTTTTGAGACAGAGAGAGGGAGAGACAGAGGGCAAATGGGGGAGAGGCAGAGAGAGGGAGACACACAATCCCAAGCAGGCTCCAGGCTCTGACCTGTCAGCACAGAACCCGATGCGGGGCTCAAACTCACAAACCTTGAGATCATGACCTGAGCTGAAGTCAGACACTTAACCACTTAACTGACTGAGCCACCCAAGTGCCCCTCGGTAATAATTGCTTTTAAAGAAAAACTCTGCCTGTGTTGCAAATATATAAGATAATCATTTAGACTCGTGTCTGTTTTCATTGGTTTCAATACTTAGCACTCGTGTTTTTTGCGTCATGATTTCCTCATTCTTGTCCTCCACAGTCTCTGACTAGTGTGGGTCCTGCGTCTCTGAGACAGTGAATGGATGGGGCAGAGGAATAGCAATCCCCCCCTTACCTTGGGCCCTCTCTCCATCAGTCAGCATTCTCGAGGCTGGCTTTTCTCTATCAAGCATCACTTGCTCTGTAATTAGCAACTGCTTTCCCAAACATTTGGTTGAAATGTTAGGTTGTCCGCACTCATGGTGTCAGTGTAGAGGGTTTGCTTCTTTCTCTTGAGTTTTCACAGATGAAACGCCACAGATCTGGGGCTGCTAACCAGATGCCATTTTAAATCCTCATTTAAACTTTTCCCCATCAAAATAGAGATTGAATTTATTTATGAGTATGCGCATCTTCCCTAAATGATGACAATAACCTCACTTAAGAATAAATGAGGGAACATGTTAAATTTAGAGTCTTTAGACTGTTAGGAATAAGCCAAGAAGAGATTGATGCCCACATAATGGGAAGGTAATCTTCTCCCAGGGGTGCCAGCTCCTGAAGACTCTCTGGGCTGTTCTGAGCACCACTGTATTTTCTGGCCCTGCTCGCAGACTGTTGTGAGCCAAGGAAAACATGACTTTGCTGTGAGGTTGACCTCTCTGCAGTCCCATGTCCTGTCAGACAGCGTGCCAGAGATAGTGAAAGAGAACAGGAATTAGTCCTAAATGCCGTGGCTAATTTTGGAATGGCTTCCTTTTGGAGGAAACCAACTTGTTAGTGCTTGGTGGTGTTCTGAACAAATTGTTCTCTGTCCTAAGTGATGGGACGATCACCGGAGTGGAAGATGATCACCCAAAGGTGTTTGATTGTTTGCCTCTGCCTGCCTGTGTGCCCTGTTAGAGGATTAGAGACCACCAATCAATCGAAAATGCTCTGCTGAACTTGATGACGCATCATCTGCACAATTTTAAGTAGAGCCCATGCTTCGGACCGTCAGGGAGGCTTTCGTCATGGGAACCAGCCATTCGCAAGCATTCCCATGGTGGCTGCAGGTCGTACTTGATAATACAACCAAACCTGTGTTCGTGCTTATCCCAAGCCTGACATTATGCTTCTGGACTACTGGTATACCTGCTGGAACAGGTCAGTGTCCATGTGCACTAGTATCAGGAGGGGAACAGAAACAGCCTTGGGGTTCCCCAACCCCTTCAGGGACCTAAAAAAAATTGAATCCCGTCCTAATTCTGGACTAAACTGGTTGCTGGAATAAAATATATTCATGTTTGGCTCTTGAGGACATTAAAGCCTAGCAAACTTAATTACACCTCATAGCAAATCTTCACCCGTTGTTTTTCTCTCAGCCACTGAATGTCGAGCACCAACTGCATGACCAGCACTGGAATACGACTGTGAGGACCCTGGCTTCAAGGTGCTTCCGGTACAGTGTAGTGGAACAAATGGGAAGTTTTTTCATGATAGGGTATGGTTAGTGACGGGATAGGGGTAAATAGAAGGTATCCTGGAGGCAGAAGGAAGGATGCCTCACTATGATGGAACGGGGTACGGAGAAGCTTCCTGACACGGGCCTTGAAGAGTATGGGAGAATTAGCCAGGCAGACAAAGGACAGAGAGGCACATTCCAGGTAGGAGGTATGCCTAGAGATGCTACTGGGGAAGGTGCCAAACAGTTCAGTGTGACTGGAGCCTTGGGAAGAAGGTGTAGTTACGCGAGCCCGCAGGATCCCCGTGACAAAGAGCTTTATGTGCAGTACGAATTGTGCTCTTCCCAGCCCTAATCGGAGCTGCAAATACCTACTTAATAGGAGTAATGTGCTTCATTTATTTTCTTTCCTTTGCCCCCTTTTGGTCAAGGATGCTTACGTGTTAATGAATCAAGATCAAGAGTCAAGTGGTAGTTAGCCAAATACGTAATGCGTATTGAATTTGTGTACGAAACTGTGCTAGGTGCTAGGAGGATTAAAGAAAACAACCACATTGCTAGTTAAATTTTGGTATATGCTCCCTGCCATCCGACACAGCTCCCAATATAAATGGGTGTCCAGTTTTCTTAAGTGGACATGCCATTTGGGAAACTGTATGTGTATGTGTATGTGTATGTGTGCATATATGTATTTTGACCGATATTTTTACACAGACATGTATCAGTCAGTGGTTCTCAGCCTTTAAAGTGCCCCAGAATCACGTGGAGGGCTTCTTAAAACAATTTTCTGGCACCTACCCTTAGCGTCTGTGATTCAGAGTATTGGAGGTGGAGCCCAAGAATCTGTGTTTCCAGTAGTGGAGTTCCTGGATGATACTAAATGTTGGTGGCCCAGGGACCACTGATACAAACGCATGCAAATCGTAAACGTTCAGATGTCTGAGAGAAAAAGAGTTACGGCGCAGTCCGAATAGGATAGGGTGACTCACAGGTGAATATTGTACCTGTTTTTAGAGGAGAGAAAAGTCAGATTTTCAAGCATGAGCCAGGAGGCCGTGTTAGCTTGAAGGGACCACACTGCCAAGCGAGTAAAGAAGTTCTGCTTCAAGGGCCAGTAAGCTAGTTGTCTTGGCTGATGCAGTGAATTCTTGGCTATGAAATAATGAAAACATTAACAGAGAACATTAGGCCGGGAAGGAATGGTGAGTGAAGTGTCCACATGGGTCTCTCACAAAGCCAAAATATTTGTGTCTCGAATAATAGGCTTTTAGGAAGTCACTGCCGGGTCCTCAGAAGCATTCCAGTTGCACTTAGCAAGACATTCTCTAGGTCCTGAGTTAGATGAACAAAAGTCAGGATAAATCAGAAGCACTAACACAAGCAGAAAGCTGTTGTATTTTTCTAGATGTAAGGTGGTGAAGACTCGGGTCTAACTTTTGTGTGCGGAAATATTAATAGAAACAAAATAAAATCGAGAAAAACATAAAACTAGGGAGAGCTTATAATTTAATAAGACAGACAAGACAGATCAGTCAGCCTTCCTTGCTTCCTTTCATTTTTTTTCTAAGTACGGTGTTCCACATATCGTCATTGCTTAATAAATTGTTCACTGAACAGATACATGACTTACAGGCTAACCGCAAGGACATTTTCTGCCTCTCTTATCCAAAATACGGAGATTACGTAGCAAGTCTATCTCTGGGCACAACACAAATAAACAAAATAATTGGTATAAATTACTTTCATCCTCCAAAAGTCTGAATACGATTATCACCGCTAATGACAGAACGAGAAATCAAGCTCTCGTGTGGATTTAAATTGGCTCAGAGAAAGGAAATTTGTGCAGATCCCCTGCACAGAGAGGATTTAATGGGGTGCCTCAGGAATTGGTGCCTAACATTTGAAATAATTAGTTGGAGAAAAGTAGCTAGCTCCTTGAAATAGCGGATGACACAAAGTTATGTAGGCTGCTGAGAACCACAGAGAATTCCACAAAACATTCCAGAAGGATCTAATCAAACGGTATGACCAGAAAATAGGACAGCAGCTCCATTTTAATGAAGACAAATGGCTTGCTTAGAAACAGAAATAGGTTCAGTGTTCTCTGCATGTTGATGAATCAAGAGGATCAAGAGGTAATGGAGGGAAAGGCAGCCTGTCATGGTGGCCAGCACATGCCCTGAAAGGCCAAAGCACGGTGTGCATTCGTTTGTTCATTCATCCACCTGTTCAGTGGATTATTCGTTTAGCATACCCCCTCCTTTTTTTTTTTTTAGAGATTTTTTTTAACGTTTATTTATTTTTGAGCCAGAGAGAGAGCATGAACGGGGGAGGGTCAGAGAGAGAGGGAGACACAGAATCCGAAACAGGCTCCAGGCTCTGAGCCGTCAGCCCAGAGCCCGACACGGGGCTCGAACTCACGGACCGTGAGATCATGACCTGAGCCGACATCAGATGCTTAACCGACTGAGCCACCCAGGTGCCCCCTTTTTTTTTAATTTTTAAAAATGTTTATTTTTGAGAGAGAGCATGCACTAGTGGGAGAGGGGCAGAGAGAGAGAGGGAGACAGAAAATCGGAAGCAGGTTCCAGGCTCCGAGCTGTCAGCACTGCGCCCGAGGCGGGGCTCGAACCCAGAAACCGGGAGATCACGACCTGAGCCGAGGTCGGACACTCAACCGATGGAGCCCCCACCCCGGGCACCCCACAGCTCCTATTTGTAAACTAGCTCACGGTCTAGTGAGAGGGATCGGAAGCTAAACAGATGTGGCTGTAAAACCACCAAATATTAGTTGTATGCGTTTTCTATTACTGTGTAACAAATCATACAAACTTAGTGGCTTAAAACAACACACCTTTTCTCTCAATTCCTATGGGTCAGGGGTGTTGGCACAGCCGAGCGGCCCCCCCCCCACACTGCTCAGGGTCTCAGAGGGCCACACTGCAGGTGTCGCCCGGCCGTTTCCCCATTTGACACCCGAGTGGAGAATTCATTCCTGTGCTGCCTTAGGCTGCTGGCAGGATTTACTTCCCGAGGCTGTACAACTGAGGGTCTTGGCTTTTTGTTTGCTGCTGTCCAGAGCCCACCTGCAATTTTAGAGCTCACCTGCGGTTCCTACAAGCGATCGGCAATTCTTTGCCACGTGGCCCTGCCCAACTTAACCACTCACTTCCTCAAATTAGCAAGGAGAATGTCTTGCCCCGCCACCCCCGTCTAAGGTGGATGCTTCTGTAATCTCACCTCATCTTCAGACAGCTTCCCTCCCGTGCCTTCGCCGCATCGTATTTGTTATAAACAAGTCACAGTTTCCACCTGCACTCAAGAGAAAGCAACTACACAGGGCGTAAACAATGGGAGGTGGAATTATGGGGTGTGGTCACGTTGGGGGTCTGTCTGCTACCATAATATACCAGAGGCTTCTTAGCAAAGAGTACATCTGAAGCAAATATATTCAGAAGGTTGTCAGATACATGATTCATCTACCTCCCTTGGCGCTTTTGGTTGCATCCTTATACTTAAAGTTACTGGATGGCTTTATTGTTGCACCTTGTGGGACTGTCTCCGTTAAGTTGTATTTCACTGCCGTGCTATTAACTTCCATCAAAGTTCACATAATAGCAATAAGAATAATTGCTGTTGTACTAATGCGGCTTACTCCTGTGGCTTTCTTCTGTGAACTTTGATAAAAGTTAATAATAATCTTCAGTTTAGCTTTCTCTTCAACTGAACAAGCTCCTAAAAACAGGTTTGGAGTCAACCGAGTGAAGAATACGTCTCGAGTGTTAACACCAGGCACCGTCCCCCACCCCTGCCATCTCATTGCCTTCTCAGGGCCTTACAGAATTTTTAGGCACTTCGCCTCTCTAATTTTTGTCAGAGCAGTCAATCTCTTCATAGAAATCTCTCTCTTCGCGTGCTTGTAGGTCAGCCACAATGGCACATGTGATTGGCCTAAATAGTTTCAGAAGCAAAAATAACCAATTCATGGTAGCACAAAGAATACACCATCACACGGTTGATTCAGACACCAGGGCAAAAGGTCTGTCCCCAAGTGGCAACCTGGCCCCCCTGACTCAAGGGGGTAATGCTCTCAGCCCCTGTTCCTCCCGCCATCCTCTGAAATATTACTTCTGCATTTGTTGCAAAACTTTGTTGTCGCTGTTGGTTGTTATAGCTTTCTGTTAATTACACGACGCTCTTCATAAAAATTTATGTTAAAGTGTCAAGTAAATCTTTACTCATAGGATACCAGTGCCTTTGTAAGAAAGAGAGCACCATAACTTCTGAGAGTCTCTCCTTTGGCCTGGCTGAAGTGTGGGGCCACAGCGTGAGATGCAGATATTCTGGACAAAGCACCACTTTAGACCCTGGGGTACTGGGCCTTTGATGTTTACTACTGATACCAATACGTGGTTTGCTTATGCAATTTGGAACAAGGTACTTTTTTTTTTTGTTAACATTTATTCATTCTTAAGAGACAGAGACAGAGTGCACTTGGGGGAGGGGCAAAGAGACAGAGAGGGAGACACAGAATCCGAAGCGGGCTCCAAGCTCCAAGCCGCCAGCACAGAGCCCGACGCGGGGCTCGAACTCACAAACCGTGAGATCATGACCCAAACCGAAGTCAGACACTTAACCGACTGAGCCACCCAGGTGCTCCTGGAACGAGATACTTTTAAGAACAAATATGGGGGGCGCCTGGGTGGCTCAGTCCGTTAAGCGTCCGACTTCAGCTCAGGTCACTATCTCACGGTCCGTGAGTTCGAGCCCCGCCTCGGGCTCTGGGCTGATGGCTCAGAGCCTGGAGCCTGCTTCCGATTCTGTGTCTCCCTCTCTCTCTTCCCCTCCCCCACTCATGCTCTGTCTCTCTCTGTCAGAAATAAATAAACATTAAAAAATTTAAAAAAAAAAAGAACAAATATGGGAATGGAATCTTTGAGAAGCAGCTACGATAGTCACCACAGATTCACACTCCCATTTCTTGATCCAAAGATACCAGCTCCTTACACAGATGTTGTAAATCACCAAGGAATTCGTATTCTAGGTCGTCATGCAACCAACATTGGCAGCTGCCATCACTGTTGTGGATCGTATGGTGTTTGCCATTCTGAACTCCAAATCAGACCTCCTTATTGATGTTTGGCAAACATGCTAAGAGTCCAGTGTTTACTTGGCAACTGAGACAAGTCATTTATCCAACAAGAGAGGCTACTTACTACCTCTGCAGGTACGACTCAGTGCCGGTAGGAAGACCAATGATGTTTGGCTTATGGTCTTCACATTTCTTGGTGACGCACACGGGGTGCACTGTTCTATGCAGACCTGAGGTCACGGGTCTCCCATCTGTAACTTGGGAAGCACAATTTTATCCGTGTTGCGGGATTGTTTTGAGAATGAAAGATAATTTGTGCAGAGTGCCTAGGGCAGTATAGGATATATTAAGTATGCAATAGATGTTTGTTGAAAGAACGAATGAGTGAAGGAGCGAATGAACAGATACACTGGTGAATTATTATTGGGTGGCAGTTTCCAGCCAGGATGGAAATACGGGTGACTAACCAAGGACTAACAGGTGACAACAGTGATTGCAGATACTCTGGTTCACTTTACCAAGATGGCTATAGTAATACCCATTGTAAAAGAAATCCAAATAAAGCCTGTATGTCGTGAGATCAAAACTGACTCTGCTACTCAGTCGATTCTAAGGCATTAAACCATCAGTGAAGTACATTTAGGAGGGAGTACTGTTCGTCTGACAAGCCTGTGATAGCATTTAGGTTATATTCATAGTCGGCACCTTGTAATATCCACATTCTGACCTTCTCCTTAGAAAACTCCCTTAGCTGATGAAATGGGAACCAGCAGCGAGTGGATTGTGCCTCATGTCTGCAGTTACAAGTGTCTGTCAGAGCCACAGTCTGAAACCAGGAGCTTCTTGTATCCCCGACCAGAGTATGTGAAAGGAGGATTTTATAGCACAATGCTAATATTCACTTTGATCCAATTAATTGCTTCCAATGAGTTTTCTTTTTAAAGACTTGTACTAAAGAAGTGCCATAATAAATATCTTACGAGGCATTAGGATAGAGAGAGGTGTCCTAAAAACGATGCTCAAGATGCTTTCATTTTTCTTATGTAGGAGGCCTGGTGGGCTTAGGAGACTATGACCTCGGAAGAATCCCCCAGCTTTCTGAATTTCAAGTCTACATACACAACGCTTGGGTTGTACCAGATGACTTCCATAATGCTTTCCACTTAAGTAGCCCAAAGTTCTTTGTAAGTCGGCTGATCTGGATAAATCCCCAGTTAAAGTGGCTCTTGACCCTTCAGGGAACTGTAGCGGTCCAAACTGAAGCCAGGTTGTCTGGTTAGAACAGGGCGATTGCTGTGTCATTACTGTTAACCTGTTACCAGCCTAGGACGCCTCCATAGTTTAAAAACACATTTTCGGGGCACCTGTGTGGCGCAGTCGGTTAAGCGTCCGACTTCAGCCAGGTCAGGATCTCGCGGTCTGTGAGTTCGAGCCCCGAGTCAGGCTCTGGGCTGATGGCTCAGAGCCTGGAACCTGTTTCCGATTCTGTGTCTCCCTCTCTCTCTGCCCCTCCCCCATTCATGCTCTGTCTCTCTCTGTCCCAAAAATAAATAAACGTTGAAAAAAAAAATTAAAAAAAAACAACAACACAGTTTCCAGTTCTGCATGGTGGAATTTAACTGATACATTTTAACAAACCACCCTCAAACACGATAATTTATCTCCTTTGGAAACAAATTAGCCGATTCCATTCGCCCCCAACACTCACACACACACACACACACACACACACACACACACACACACACACACCCCCTTGCAGCCACTCTGTCAAAGTCTCTCCACCATCCTGTGGGAGCCTCTCCTCACGGTGTGTTACAACTGCAAATGCTTAAACAGAAGGTCAGGAGGTTCCTGGCCCTCAACACTCTCCCACTGTGTGCTTCCGTCTCCTGGGGGAGAAGCGTGCCTGGAACCCGGTTCCCCTTCACAGCACTGCCTCCAGCTCTAGGACCACCCCACGTGGTTCCGGCTACCCACATGCCGCGGACTTGACCCCGTTCTGCCCTTTGTCTGGCTCAGCTCTTGCTGAGTGAGCCTCGTATCCCCCTGCCTGTCCTCCCCAGTTCTCCTCGGCTTGGGTTTCATTTAACAGTGTTTCACTTGGGTTGAAAAGACTTAGGTGATTTTAACATTTTAGAGACTCTGGGTTTTATTTGGTTGGAAGGAAAATAGAGTCGTATTACTGATACCGACCAGTACTCTCTGTTACTCAGCCAAGAAGTTTTTTTAAGAGTCAAAAGTGTACCCAGGTGGCAGGAAGAAAAACTGGCCTCGGGGCATGTAAAAGATTCTAATCTTCCTCCTTCAAAAGGGCTTGAAGGGTGGGTGGCAAATCAAAGTAACGTTTAGAATGTTGATGGTCCTTCATTATGACTGTCCTTCCGACTGTGCCTTTGCTGTCACATTACTCACTGGTTCTAACTACCAAAATTACACAAAAAAATCATGTTTTGTAGACCAATTTAGTAGAAAATAAATTCTTAGTTGAACACGTTTAAGATTTATGGGAAGACAAGTGTTAAACGATGGATTTTCGTCATGAATTATATCATCGTTTAATAGCTGAATTCATTTGTTTGGTTACTCTTCCAATTTGTAGATGCTTTTCAAATATTTAAAAGCAACATGAGCTAATCTATATAATCATTTTACTTATCTTTCTTATAATATTGCAGAAGTTTATAGTCTTACTAGAAATATAAACGAATTAAAAGGCCATCATCTCATGCATTATTAAACATAGCAAATCCTACCACTGGCTAAATCAATTAACCATTAACCTTCTCACAACACAGTGTGCCAGGAATCGATGTCATAAATAATATACTTTTGCAGTGATGGTGCAGAATGGGATTTCTGCATAGCTAATATTAGAATGCCAGATAAAAAGCCAAGTGTCTGGACGTTCCTAGATATACTTCTGCAGGAAAAGCAATGCATGAAACGAATTCAAATTACCTATCATCATGCCATATGCTACAGCTTTTGCTAATAAATTTAATTGTCTGACAGATTTATCCCACTTCAAATTATTTAATATCGCTGAGCTGGATTGAATCTTATGTATTACCTATTAACAACTCATAACCTTCTAGCTTTCCCTTATATCTCGAGTCTATAATTTCTAAGACACTGATCATTTCAAAAAGAGAAGAAAAAATCGTTGGCACAAAGATGTAAATCACATTACAAAGCCGCTATCAACACGGTAAGTGAAAAAGAATCTAAGTTTAACTGATGCCGGCTTCTCCTGTTGATGGAATAAAATGCCAGGAGAATGGCATCCGGAACACGATGGGTCTGTAACAAGAAACCTGGACCTAGATTTTAAAGTTCCAGTTTCATTTCCCTGAACTGTAAGGATGAATTCTCATGGTTAGGAAGGTTGATAAAGATAAAATATAATACCACCACAAGGGTTTAGAAGATTTGAAAGCTTTACCTACGTTTGATGAAACTTTATTTTCTCCAGTAGCACAAAGTATGCCTTTTCGGTTCTGAAGAGGTGTGTGGGTTTCTGTCACACCCCAATAGGGAAAATAAGACTTGAGTGAACTGTGGGGTTTAAGAGGATCAGAATTTCATTAAAAGGGGCTGATAGCATTTGGTCTTTCCATATCTCTATATAATTTGTAGTGCCCTCAGCAAAATAGAAACACATAAACTAAGTCCAGTTCGTTCGATCTTATCGCTGGAAACAAAGTCAACCTATTGTCTGTCCGCTTCCAGCAAGTAATCACACGAACTGCGCCCTCGTGGGACAAGCACAATGGAGTGGGAAGTGAAGGGCAGGATCATAAAGCAGCAGACTCAGGATAGATACCCTCCAAAAAAAAAGACTCCAGTGTTCCATCTTCAAATTACACAGTCAGTATTAAGATTGTGGAAAATTTGCAAGGTGGAGGGAAAACCACCAGCACTCCCAGCACCCCCACTCAGTTATGTGTGTATACGTATTTTGCTTTCAGAACATTGGTCTTCTTTTTTTTTTTTTTTGATTGAGGTTTAGTTGACATGCAATGTTATGTTTCAGGTGTACAATACAGTGATTAGACAATTCTGTACATTACTCAGTGCTCATCGCGGTAAGTGTAGTCGCCATCTGTCACCATGAAGTCCTATAATGGACTGTATACCCTCTGCGGTACTTTTCATCCCTGTGACTTACATATTTTATAACTGAAATTTTGTACCTCTTAATCCCCTTCACCTATTTCCCCCATCCCCCACCCTCGAAGTTTATTCTCTGTATGGATGAGTCTATTTCTTTTTTGTTTTAGATTCCGCACATATGTGAGATCATATGGTATTTGTCTTTCTCTGTTTGACTCAACGTAATACCCTCTAGGTCCATCTATGTTGTTGCAAATGGCAAGATCTCATTCTTTTATGGCTGGCTGAGTAATATTCCAGTGTGTGTGTGTGTGTGTGTGTGTGTGTGTGTGTGTGTGCGCGCGTGTGTGCGTGCACGCGTGTGCTTGTATTTTTGGGTAAGTACCCGGTAGTTGAATTACTGGATCATCTGTTATTTCTGTTTGTAATTTTTTTGAGCAACCTCCACACTGTTTTCCAGAGCGGCTGCACCAGTTTGCATTCCCACCAACAGTACAAGAGGGTCCTTTTTCTCCACATCCTTGCCAACACCCGTTGTTTCTTGTGTTTTTAGTTTTAGCCATCCTGACAGGAGGGAGGTGATATCTCAGGGTGCTTTTGCTCTGTATTTCCCTGATGATGAGTGATGCTGAGCATCTTTTCATGTGTCTGTTAGCCTTTTGTGTGTCTTCTTGGGAGAATGGTCCATTCACACCTTCTGCCTATGTTTTTTTTAAGCAGGTAACCTATTTTTTGTGTTTTGTGGGTGCTTTTTTGTTGGTGCTGAGTTGTATAGTTTTTTTATCTTAGATGTTAACTCTTTATCAGACATGCCCCCTTGCAAATGTCGTCTTGCATTTGGTAGGTGTCCCTTTTCTTTTGCAAAAGCTCTTTATTTTCGTGCCATCCCAATAGTTTGTTTTTACTTCTGTTTCCTCTGCCTGAGGAGACATATCTAGAAATACGTTGCAAGAGATTATTGCCTACGTGTTCTTTTACGAGTTTTATGGTTTCAGGGCTCACATTTAGGCCTTTAATCCTTCTGAATTTATTTTGTGTCTGGTGTAAGAGAGTGGTCCAGTTTCATTCTCCGGCGTGTGTCCAGTTTTTCCGACACCTGACTCAGATATGCGTGTGCACATATATTTCTTATACGTATACATATCTCTGTGATTGTCATCATAGTACAATATCGTTGGGCTTCTGCTTTTCCCCACTTAGCATTACCTCATAAGAAGGGTGATATTAAAGATACTTAACAGCCGGTAGGGCACAGATACTGACTCGGGAGGCATGGGCAGTAGCTAATCAGAATGGACCCTCGCCACAAATAGTACGCAGACACCCTGGCTAAATGCTGTTCTTAAGTGCTACAGTTTCCATGACAATTACCTAACCATTGCCCTACTGTTAACAATTCAGGGTGGTGCCATTTTTTAGTATTATATCATCATGTAACAAACAAATTATGTTAAAGCATTTTTCAGAATTAGATTGTGAATGGTCATCAGCTGGGTTTGTAGTCCTAAAAACTGGAAGTTGAGAGTGGTTAAAAAGAATCATAAGTGAATTACGTGTTGACGGGTTGCAGTTACAGGTTCCAACACTGCTTTACGGTATAATCCCGAACATTGGTTTCTCTGCCTGCCAAATGAAAATTGTACCTCCCGTTGACAGAAGGTTCTCAAGTGACACAATACAAGGCGCTGAAGCGCGCGTTACAAATAAAGAGGTCAAGAAGCTTGTTGGATGGAGGGGGAGAAGAGCTGCAGGTTTGGAACCTGGGTCTGAATCCTGGCTTTACCTTTTGCTGGGTGCGTGATCTGGAGCAAATCACTAGCTGCTGTGAGGAAGAGCATTTCCCCCGCCTACTGTGGGGTTACTCTGAGGATACAGGCGGAGGGTCCCATAAAGTCCAGAGCACTTTGGAACGGGAAGAATTGTGACTTAGTGCAAAATATCTGTGTGGATCACTTATGAAAATTACTCTGAAACATCGAAAACTAGAGAGTAGCAAGGCAAACATCCATCTACTCAGCAGTCAAAATGAGTAAATCTTAATTTTTGCCAAATTTGTTTCAGATCCCCTTTGAAACAAATACAGCAGCACAGACACAGCGGAAAGCCCTCGTGTTCTCCCGGTCCCACTCCCCTCGGCCTCTCCCCAGAGGCACCCTGGAGTCTCACACGGCTGCGTGTACTCCCTGTGCATGTGATGGAAATAACCTGTATCAGCACGTAACACAGAGCGTTGTATCTTTAAATACTAGATAAAGGTATCAAAGTGCTCTGTATTCTGTTCCTTTGCAAGATTCATGCCTGTACCTACACACAGTTGCAATCCGCTCATTTTTACTGCTGCGGTGAAACTCGACAAACTCCATTGTGTATATTTCGCCTCATGCCCGCGGACGTTTAGGTCTATGCCCAGCGTGGGGCTGTTAGAAACCATGCTGTATTGTGCGTACCTGCACATATCTCCTTGTGCGTGCATGTGACTGTCTCTGTAGGTCTGGAGGTGGAATTGTGCGGTCATGTGCGAATCTCCCCATGAGATGCTAAATCTCTTCCTTGATTTAGCAGAACGCTCTCAAGTAGCTCTGACAATTTGCCCCACTCCCTCCGTCAGTGTATATGACTTCCAGTGTCTCCACATACTCACCCCCCCCCGCCTTGGTGTTTTTGACTTTTTAACATCTTGAAGTGAAAACTGGAACTCACGGATAGATACTCAAATTTTATGTGATTTAGACAACGGTAACGTTTTTGTTTCAACGTTGAGCCACGTTGGCCAAACTCGGTACTTACCCTGAGGAAGTACAACAGTGAGTTCGGACGCTGATTGAAGCCCCACCACTGTCTCTCCTGACCACGATCACTGTGGGCTTCAGCCGTCTCTCTCTGTTGTAGAGAGGTTGCCTTACCAAAACCAGGAGGAATACATGAAATACTGTGTGCGGCCACCAGTCGGAATCACCAAAGCTAAAGCCTGGAATCTGCATCTCCAACACATTCCCAGGGTGAATCTTCACACCTAGGTTAGCATATGTAAATAAATCATGGGCTCTTTAAATGAGGTAGAAAAGATCAGTGCTGGACATAATGTCAATCAGTGTTACTTCCACAAAGTTGTTAAAAGAGTTCTGAGAGACCAAATAAAAATAGTTAGAAGTTCTAAGGAAATGTGGAAGCAGGGTTGAACGGCTGACTTTTTGAAACTAAACACTGATTTGTGGTGTGAGCACCTCCTTCTGGTGGATTTTAGCATCACAGTCTCACTGATGAGCAAATACCATCAGCGGGCGCAGTCAAAATGCTTCACTCCAGGGGGCTGGCCCTCCTGGTCTCCCCCCAAGTGTCTCTGCTCCCAGGAGGTTGAACATGTTCATCCCTGGAAGGAATCAATCCCCCACAGGATGAACCAAAACACTGCCAATTCTAGGGGACCTGCTAAATGCTGGGCACTTGTGCTTTTTGCCTAATTGCTTATTTAATCCTCAGGATGATTCCATGAAGTGAGTTATTACTTCATTTTTGCCAGTTAAGAAGTAGGAAGTGACAGAGCCAGGGCTCAGCCCAGGTTAGTCCAGCGAGCTTGAAATCACTGCTCTCTCACCAGATCCTGGTGGCACCAGGAACACGAAGAGAGAAAAGTCTAGCAATTCCGGCGAGCTGTTTTCTGTCAATCAGGGAAGGAAAAAAACCACTTCTTTGGCTTCAGTCACACTCAGGGAGTCTGAAGGAAATAAGGAGTACACATGTTTCTGTCTCTTCCATCTCGGTCCATTCACCGACACACTGTGCCCACCTCTCAAGAAATGTGTGGGAGAAGAGGAAAAAAAAACCAACTCCTTCCAGCTAGCTGACTGGTTCCCAAATTTGCCCCCGTGTCCTTGCCCCCAGCCTTCCTCATGTTTTCCCCTGGTGTGTTACCAAAGGAGTTCTGAATTCTTTAAATTTCAAGATGTTCAGGGAAACGTCCAAAGGTGTCAGTAATGAGAAGAAAGGATAGGGACCGGGGTCTGTTGTTCCACGCACCCAGCCTGTGCAGCAAGCCATTGCCTCCAGAGAAGGCACACCACCAGAGGGCCCTGGCAGGAATCAGCAGAGCCCAGGAGATGTGGAGACTCGGCCTGGTAGAACAGCAGTTTGGAAATAACCTCAGTGACTGATCATGGAACAGTTGTATGGTGGGAGACTTCAAAAAATGTTGTCCCAGAGACTGTTCATGGTTGTTATTGAAAACCTCAGGCGCTATAATCCTAATTTTGTGTTTTAAAAGTTTACATATACATGTTATGTGTGTGTGTGTGTGTGTGTGTGTATGTGTGTTTGTGTGTGTGTGTAAACTTTTAAAAAGCACATCTAGGGACGCCTGGGTGGCTCGGTCGGTTGAGCACCTGACTCTTGATTTCAGCTCAGGTCATGATCTCACGGTTCTGAGTTCCAGCCCCACATCAGTGCAGAGCCTGCTTGGGATTCTCTCTCTCCTCTCTCTCTGCCCCTCCCCTGCTTGCACTCTCTTTCTCTCACTCTCAAAATAAGTAAAGTCTTAAAAAATATATCTGTAAATGCAGACTTTATAACACAAATACGGGTGTGGAAGGACATATACCAAAAAATAATGAGTAATTTTATAATAGGCTTTGGAGTCATTTTAATGATCTATGTATACATACATATGTACGTGTGTATACATACACATACATGCATATACACATACATACCCTAGACTTAAAATGTACAACTATTAAACTTTTAAGAAAAAAATGGGGAAAGAGCTTTAGGACCTAGGACTAAGCAAATAACTCTTAGATTGGACATCAAAAGCATGATCCGTAAAAGGAAAAACTAGTGAATTGGAGTTCATCAAAAATGAAAAATTTCTGCTTTGCAAAACACCCTGTTAAGAGGGTAGAAAGACAAGCTGCAGACTGGTAGGAGATATTTGCGAACCACATGTCCAACAAGGGACTAGTATGCATAAAGAGCTCTTAAAACTCAATAGTAAAAGGACCCAAAAGTTAGAATACAGGCAAAAAACCATGAATAGCCATCTCACCGAAGAAGATATACAGATGGTGTATAAGCATGTGAAAAAACACATTCAAATTCATTAGCCGTTACGGAAATGCAAATTAAAACAACAGTGTAACTAACATCACTGTCCACACCAACCAAGACAGCTAAAACAAAAGATAGTGAGGACACCCCATGCTGGTGAATGCAGAAAATCTGGGTAACTTACAAACTGCTGGAGGGAATGCGAAGTTTATGACCACTCTGGGAAACAGTTCAGTGGTTTCCTATGAGACCAGGCATTCAGTTTCCATACAGCCCGGCAGGTGTACTCCTGGGCATTTATCCAGTAGTGAAGGTTTATGTTCATGCAGAAAATAGAGCACACAAACATTCATGGCAGCTTTATTTGTAATAGCCCCCAACTAGAAACAACCCAGAAGGCCTTCGTAGGTAAATGATGAAGCAACAGGGTGCATCCGTACCATAGAATACTACTCAGCAGTCAAAAAGGGACATACTGTTGATATACACAGCAACCCGGGTAAATCTTCAGAGATTATGCTGAGTGACCAAGGCCAATCCCCAAAGGTTATATACTGTATGACTCCCTTTATATAATCTTAAGTTGACAAAATAATAGAAATGGAGAATAGATTAGCAGGCGATTAGCAGGCCAAGGGGTATGGATAGGAGATGGGGTGGTGGGAAGAAAGTGGGTATGGTTATAACCACACAAGGCCAACATTAGAGGTCTTTGTGGTAATGGAGTCATTCTGTATCTTGATTGTGGTGGTCATACAATTGCATACAAACACACACACATGAATGAGTATAGGTAAAACTAGGGAAATCTGAACAATATTGGTAGATTATGTCAATGCTGATATTCTGGTTGTGATATTGTACTATAATTTTCTAAGACATTACCATGGAGGGAAACTGTGTATGATAAACAGGATCTCTCCATATTCTTTCTTATGACTGCATGTGAGTCTGTAATTATCTTAAAATAAAAAGTTTAACTTAAATAATTATATAATTTTATGTTCATATAAACTATAGCATATATTTATATAATTATATAGCATCTATATAATCTATATATAGCATATCTATCTATATATATCTATATAATATATCTATATAATCTATATATAGTATATATATCTATCTATATAATTATATAGCATCTATTATTTATATATAACATTATTATAGTATACTCTCCATCAAAAAAAAAAGTAATTTAAAATGGTGCACCTGTGTGGCTCAGTTGGTTAAGCATCCAACTCTTGATTTCGGTTGAGGCTGTGATCTCACGGTCCTGAGATCGAGCCCCATGGCAGATTCTGCGCTGGGTGTGGAGCCTGCTTGGGATTCTTTCTCTCCCTTTCTCTCTGCCCCTCCCCTGCTCTCTTTCTCTCTCTCTCTCCCCCCACCTCAAAAAAAAAAGACAATCTAACATTATTATAGTATATGTATTTTGTTATAGCTTGGTATTTATAAGACATAGATTAACTACTAATATGATCACTGAAGGTCTCAACCAATTTGAAATTTTCCAGTACTCTGTTACAAGATAAATTTAATAATTTGCTCCTCATTTCAGCAAAACTTTATGAAAGCATTGTCTGTACTCTTGGTACCAAATTCTTCCATTCTTTTTCGAACCCACTTTAATTAGGGTTTCACCTACCGAATTTTACCAAAAGATATTGAGACGACCAGTAAGCTACATGATATTAACACAATGCCCCTACTTCTTTTGACCAAACGGCATCATTTATCTTCCCTGCGTGTCTCTCTGTCTACAAATTTCCCTCATCTTATAAGGACATCAGTCTTACTGAATTTAGGGTCCACATTAATCCAGTATGACGCTAGCTTAGCTTGATTGCACCTGCCAAGACCCTACACCCAAATGAGGTCACATTCACAGGTTCCCAATGGTCATAAATTTTGGGAGGACACAATGCAACCAGTACACATACCATATAACTCTATAATTGATTTATTTTGTTACTGTGTGGACCCCTGTTCCGGGATTTAATTTCCTTAGAGACAAGAATTTTTTCTGCTTGGTCCTAAACGTATCCTACATTCAGGGGATATGTATGTTGCCCAGAAAAGGGTGGATTCACAATATGTTAAACAGTACACTTACGTATCGCGTAATGAATTTAAGGGACTTGTTGACACCCTTCAGTGGTGATCTACATGTGGACAGTCAACTGCTTTGACAATGTTAATTGAACAAATAGACAAATGCAAACTACTAAGTGATCAAGTTAAAACAGAGACCTCATTTGGCCATTTAAAATAAAGCTTACGTTTTCTAAATCGTATTATTCCTTTTAAGTGAAAATTTCACGGTTACTCGTTAAAATTCTGGGTGACAAGGGACAGTGTGAGTCTAAACCAGAGTGTAGAGATGCTTGTCAACAAGGGGTTTCAAGTGACAGCTTCCTTATATTCTACTTTCCAGTGGACCATTGAGTTCCTGGAGCCCATTGAACCTCAGTGTGCCTGAGGCTGGCTGTTGGTCCTTAATGCAGCTGAAGGGTTTGATCTTTATCTGCCAGGGGCTAGGCAGGAGTATGGAGAGCCAAATGGATTCTGAAGGCCATGAATAAAGTACTTTATGTCTTGTCTCTCCCACTCCCTACAAGTTAGATCTTGCCCAGTCCAGCCTTTGTGTATGTGGGGTGCATGTGGATGCGTGCGTGGTGATGTGTGAGTACGGAGTGCACGTCACCAGGCCAGGACTAGGATAGCACGAGTGAAGGCTTCACCTTGGGCACCAAGAGTAATCAAGTAACTAATATTTTAATGCAATATTTTTGAAAACCAAAAATAATCTAAAAAATGCACTCAAAAACAGTACCAAATTTTTAAACTCAAACAAGCTGTTTGGTCTATGACCCTGTATTGTTTTACCTGGTCCATGTGGCCAGTCGTTCTGTCCCCTGTTAGGTACGTTCATGGGGGTTGACAGTTGTATAGGCACAGATTGAACACAGCAGGTATTATGTGCAGTTATTTTTTTGTTGTAGAGTTTTTAACTTTTTCCACTTGGCTCAGAGTGTGGGAGGACATTTTGGTAAATGTCTAAAGGAGCACAGGTATTTCCTTCCGCCTCACACTCTCTGTGGGTCAGCACACCAGTGTCCATGTGTGTCCTTGCACGTGTGCTCGTGTGTGTGTTTATGTGTTCACGTCCCATGCTGGGTTTGGCTCTGACACATCTCCAAATGCGGTGGTTGGTCAGATTAAGTTAGGAGGACCCCCAAGGTTTGACCTCATCTCAGCGGCTCCACAATAGCCGATTAATCCTGGATGACCCCAAGGTGGTCCAGGGTGTCCCAGAGCAGGCGCACACAGGGACGTGCAGCCCAGTCTCTCTAGCTTATTGTAACCAATATTGCAATCCACCTGGGGGACTTCTTGGACGTCACAGTGAATGCAGTCATTCATAATAGGGAAATGGTTTGAGACTAATCTCCGTGATCTTTCCCTGCACCCCAGGAGTCATGAGTCCTGAATCCTTACATGGATGGGGACACCTTTGTCTTGACTTTGTGTGCCAGGAGCTCAAGCACCCTTTCACTGAATGTTGCTGATTACTCCAGTTCTCCCTTTTTCTTAACTGATCTGAAAGTGACTCTGAGAAGCCAGAGCAAGTCTGCAGGGCCGGTCCTCCCATCCCCAAGAGAATAGGGAAAGAAAAAAGAGTTGTTATGCAGCATTTCTCCTTCTCAATGCCATAAAATCTACCCAAATGTCTAATCGGTGGTTCGACAAGGTAACTGGAAGATGAAATGGAGAGCAGGATTAACAGCACATAAGACAGACACACTGCCTGCAAATCCCGACCAGAAAGGACCCAATGCCCATGGTAAAATGCAGGGTCCCTTCTTTCTTTGCTTTCCAGGCTCCATTCAGCACTTCGTGGCATTTTCCCTCTTTGCTCATATTGTTTGCATCACTATTTCTGTCTTAAATTTAGCACCACCGTGCACTGAGCCTGCATTTTTGACAGCAATTTTGGCTAATGTGCACTGTGGTGGGAAGACAGGTGCTTTACATAAATCTTAATATTATTTCCATGATTATAAACTATGGGGGCACTCAAGGATGATCGCTCTAAAGTTGGTTATCGACAGCATTTTTGGAGAAGAGCCTTTCTAGTGTCAGTCTATCATGTACTACAGTTTGAGGAATTCCCATCCTTCGTCTAGAGATACCATGCATGCGAGTGTGATTCACAGTATTTTTGTAATATAATCACAAGGAGAAAATGAATAAAGACAAGATTCTTTCACAGAATATTTAAAAGAAAGAGTACTTCCATGAGAAAATTTTTTCTGAGGAAATCCTACCACCACAAATAATTATGTATTAGTCTTATGAAATAATTTCAAAGAGGAAATAATTTTTGTTCAACTTACATAAAAATAATTTAAAGTTAGGTACTCTACTATAAATAATAGATGAAAAGAGGGGTGCCTGGGTAGCTCAGTTGGTTAAGCGCCCAACTTCAGCTCAGGTCATGATCTCGCAGTTTGTGAGTTCAGGCCCCACGCCGGGCTCTGTACTGTTAGCTCAGAGCCTGGAGCCTGCTTCGGATTCTGTGCCTCTCTGTCTGCCCCTCCTCCACTTGTGCTCTCTCTCTCTCTCTCTCTCTCTCAAAAATAAACAAAAAATGTAAAAACAAAAATTTTTTTAAACAGAAGAAAAGGTTAAAATAATCATATAGATATTTTCTACATAAGCATTGAAATTATGGAAAAGAAATTTCACTGAAGGTAGAAATGTGTCATTACAGAGTACTGAAAGATTTCTTAAAGTTTTGCCTTTAAGGACAGGGATGACTATTTCTCTGTAATCAGGAAAATATTGAAAAGCTTGAACCTAGATGGCTTGCCATGGCTCCTAGAATAAAAACTACTCTGTGTGGCAGGAGCTCTGAGGTAGCATGAGCTCTCTTTCCTCTCTGCTCTCGAGTGCCATTTCCCCCCAGGCTGCTCGCCCTCTGTCCACCAACGGAGCCCTGACCACCCTTCAGGTGCTTGCGTGCCCCTGGCCCACCCAGGGCCTTTGTATACTCTGCTCCCACCCCAGGCTTAGGTTTCTTTTCATCCTTCACACAGGCTAACAGATCTCAGCTAAAGCATCTCATCTTTAGGGAAGCCCGTTCTGACCTTCTTCACTAGATTAGTCCTCATGCCTCCAACCCCAGCCACACACACAATATCCCCTTTACATTCTTTCCTTTGTAGCTCTTATCAGAGCTCAAATGTTCTAAACATTTGAGATTGTTTAATAATCTCTCTCGACCTCTGTGTACTCCAAAGGTCACTTAAGAGCTGGAACTCGGCCTGGTTTTCTTATCATGACACTCTCTTTTGTCTATCCTGATGCCTTAGTAAAAATTTTGGAAGGAAAGTGAAGCCAATCAGTGTGCGACCAATCCTTCTTCAGTGGCTAATTTATTAATATAAAGACATTTCTTTTAAAACCCTTGCTGTATTTCAGATAAAGGTTTTGCATTTTGATGAGTAGACCCTGTTGCAGAGACGGTTTTTTTGAGATATAACTGACATATAACATTGTGTGTTTTTAAGGTACACAATGTGTTGATTCAATACAGCTAACACCTCTAGCACATCATAGAATTATCTTTTCTTTTTTGTGGTGAGAACATTTAAGATCTAGTCTCTTGCCAATTGAAAGCACATAATATAGTATTATTGACTATAATCATTGTGCTGTGCATTAGATCTCTTTCATCTTCTAACTGCAGAATCTTTTCTTCTGTATTTATTTGGCTGCCATTACATTTAAGCTATCCATGTAACAATAACACTGTGTTCTGGGTGAAAGATGCCATTCCTACTGCTCTGATGCATTTGTTTCTCTACTAAGGACAGCAGGGAATAGTTAAATACCATGATAAGTGGAATTTCCACAAAATTGATGCAGTGAGAAAGCATGTCTTTTACCAAAATACTCATACAGCTACTGGACAAAACACCATGCTGCTCTGACTGTCAAAAGAATGGCCTGGCCACTCACCCTAATTAGAATGAGGACACAGAGTTTTAAGTTTCATGCAATATCTGTTTCTCTAGGACCAGGATTTTATGTGTAAATAACGATACTTCTGGATTGAAAACTTATGTTATAGGAACTTTGAAACATAATTTTATTGATGCATAGAATTGAAGAAGAAAAATGGGGTGACGTGGAAGACTGACAGGAAGTCGGTATTAGAATTCCATATAATAATCTTATAGCCAATGAACCTTTCAACAAACCTTCCTGAGATGTCATTTCTTACTAAATATATACTGTGGGCTTCCTTGCTCTTGTAGTTCTAGACATGGAATGACACGTGTGTCTTCCTACTGCTGTTGATGAGTGTCAGCTCTATGCCCATTATCCACCTTCAACTTCCTGAAGTTTTCTTCATCCACTACAAATTCTCAGCAATAAATGTCCAAAAATTTATTATTTTTTTCCTGTTTAATGCATACTTACATAGATAGGTTTTCATTGGGGAAGTCAGAACAGTAGCCATTACAGCAGTGGTTTTTAATAGGTATTTACATATAGACTTCCAAAACAGATAGCCTTTATGCAGATATCTTTTAAGATCTTACTTGTATAAAAAGTTGTTTGACAATTTGACATTTAAGTACTTACCAGATCAAGAGCCTACCATTATTAACCATAATATTTAATTTACTGTTAATAAACCAGCTCAATTAATGATGAAAAGTAAATGAATTTCACTTGCTGTTTAGTATGCCTCTATATATATTTAATTCAGTTTTGCTAACAATGTAATGTGTGTGGCTTTGTGGAAAAGCAAGAGCATCTATCAGGCCATATATCTTACATTTAGTACCACAGATGGGTTCTTGTGTTCTTAAGATCTTATTCTCCAGTATTCTCCAGAACAAATGATCAGGCTTTTTAAAAATAAAGTATTTCTAATAATGTAGCCTCTTTTTTTCTCAAAGAAACTATTTTCTAAATCAAACTAGCTAAGTGCTTTATATAAGTTGAACTGTACTGTAATATCCCCCAGTAGTGATAACTAAGAACATCTGCATGGCTTCTAAATTTGACCATTAGAAAATAATTCAGCCTTTTAAAATTTCTTATTTAACCAGGAAAGTTAAAATTAGAATGTATTTTAGGTGGAAACCACAATAAAGGACCTAATTAAGTGATAATTACATTTGCTGTCTCAAATTCATGCATGTATAATACTGAAATAGAAGGGTTACATGAACAGAGAGACAAACCAATGCTTTTGTGTCCTTTTTACCAAAGTACAAAGGGGGCATGGTGATATATGGTCAATTAATCTATGACAAAAGAGACAATAACGTATGATGGGGAAAAGACAGTCTCCTCAATAAACGGTGCTGGGAGAAGTGAACAGCTATATGCCAAAGAATGAAACTGGACCGCTTTCTTACACCATACACATAAATAAACTCAAATGGATTAAAGACCTAAATGTGAGACCTAAAACCATAAAACTCCTAGAAGGAAACATGGGCAGTAATTTCTTTGACATTGACCATAGAAACATTTTTCTAAATATGTCTCCTCAGGCAAGGGAAACAAAAGGAAAATTAAACTATTGGGACTACATCAAAATAGAACGTTTTTGCACAGTGAAGGAAACCATCGAGAAAACAAAAAGGCCACTGCTGAATGGAAGAAAACATTTGCAAATGATATATCTGATGGGGGTTAATATCCAAAATATATAAAAAACTTACCCAATTCAACACACACACACACACACACACACACACACACACACACACAAACAATAATCCAATTAAAAATGGGCAGAGGATTTGAACAGGCAATTTTCAAAAGAAGACATTCCGATGGCTAACAGGCATGTGAAAAGGCGTTCAACATCACTAATTATCAAGGAAATGCAAATTAAAACCACAAGATCACTCTACCCCTGTCAGAATGGCTAAAATCAAAAATACAGGAAATAACAGGTATTAAGAAAAAGGAACCCTCATGCACTGTTGGTGAGAATGCAAATTTGTGCAGCCATTATGGAAAACAGTTTGGAGGTTCTTCAAAACATTAAAAATAAGGACGCCTGGGTGGCTCAGTCGGTTGGGTGTCCGACTTTGGCTCAGGTCATGATCTCACCGTCCGTGAGTTTGAGCCCCGCATTGGGCTCTCTGCTGACAGCTCGGAGTTTGGAGCGTGCTTCGGATTCTGTGTCTCCTTTTCTCCCTGCCCCTCCCCCCACTAGCACTCTGTCTCTCTCTCTCTCTCTCAAAAATAAAGTAAAAACATAACAAAAAAAAGGGGCGCCTGGGTGGCACAGTCGGTTAAGCGTCCGACTTCAGCCAGGTCACGATCTCGCGGTCCGTGGGTTCGAGCCCCGCATCGGGCTCTGGGCTGATGGCTCAGAGCCTGGAGCCTGTTTCCGATTCTGTGTCTCCCTCTCTCTCTGCCCCTCCCCTGTTCATGCTGTGTCTCTCTCTGTCCCAAAAATAAATAAACATTGAAAAAAAAATTTAATAAAAAAAAAACATAACAAAAATGAAAAATAAAACCAAAAAACATTAAAAATAAAATTACCATATGATCCAGTAATTCCACTACTAGGTCTTTATCCAAAGAAAATGAAAGCACTAATTCAAAAAGATGCACACACTCCTATGTTTATTGCGGCGTTATTTACAATAGCCAAGATATGGAAGCAACCCAGGTGTCGGTTGACAAATGAATGGGCGAAGAAGTGGTATATACACACAATAGAAAATTACTCAGCCATCAAAAAGAATGAAGTCTTGCCATTTGCAACGACATGGATGGATCTAATGCTAAGTGAGATAAGTCAGAGAAAAACAAATACCATTTGATTTCACTCGTGTAGAATTTAAGAAGCAAAGCCAATCAACAAAGAAAAAGAGACAAAAAAAAAAAAAAACACCAACAGACTCTTAAATAGGGAGAACAAACTGGTAGTTACCAGAGGGGGGGAGGTAGGTCGGGGAGTGGGTGAATTAGATGACGGGGAGTAAGAGTCCACTTATCGTGATGAGCCCTGAGAAATGTATAGAATTGTTGAATCATTACATTGTACAGCTGAAACTAATATAGCGCTGTGTATTAAGTATACTTCAGTTAAAACAAAAGAGACAGGCTAAAAAGTATCATTTTGTTGAGCTAATATCATTTTCAATTATATCAACTGGCACTGAGCATATCTATTATGACAAATTTATTTGATGTTTATATTAATTAGCAAATGTTGAAAGAAGCCAAAACACCTTCTAAATCCCAGAAAATGGACAGGAGGGTTTATTCTGAACATTATCTGAATATTTTTTGTTACACAAATGATTGTCCTTGACGTTAGGTCACTAAACAAGAAACTGCTGACTTTCCAAACCCCAGAGCCCTAGAATACGACTTGTGCATATTGTGGACGTTGATGACCTTTTAGACTTCAGCTGAGTGCTGCATGTATGGGCGCTTAGAAAAGGACCTTGTTCCATAGCCCCTCAATAAGTAATGTTAGATGATGCTCTGTTCTTATAAAAAGCTTTGGCTTTGACAGTCCAACAGCCAGTGTGTTCCTTTGTGCATTCTGTCCCTCAGCACTCTTTCAAGGAACATAATTGCCCTTTGCTTTTCATCCTATAGTTGAAGAGGTTAAATAACCTATCAGTACATAGGCAGTGCCAGGGCAAGGGTAGGAATTCACAATTCAGAAATCTCTGCGTGTGCCTTTGCTTACTTAATTTTACCCACGTTTATCTGCTAATTTCCAGAACAAACAAGGAAGCCTCATTTTCAGGCAGGAAGATAGGCTAGGCATTCAGATGTAACAGAACTGACAGCCAAAGTATTTTATTTCCAGGCTTGTGAACAAATTGCCCCTTCTTCATTCCTCCCTAAATCTTTATTACCATTATTCCTGGATCACTACATTAAAGTTCAAAGCAGGAGGAGGAATTCAAGCTGGGAAATCCTGATTCTGCAATTGAAGCCTTGCCTCGGGGGGACAATGCTTATGTTTTACGTACACCATCACATGCGTTTGGCTCTCCTCATTTGATTAATCCGTGTGTGTATGTGAAAAGAATATGTTGTATCGTCAGTATCATTTCTAGGTCACGCGCATGTCAATCCTGCCCTGATCCTAGCAGCTCGAACATACATATATGGAGTACTCACCAATGAGGTGACTTTCCTGTTAGGCTTGTGATGTGTCTGCCCAAAGCTTTTGACAGGACAGCTGCCTCGGTTCTGATTCTGTGCCCCAGGCTTGTTGGCGGGGGCTGGGGGGTGGGGGCAGGGAGGGAAACAGCAGATGAAATCCAAAGTGGACCTCGCTAATTCTCATGAAATTGCAAGGATGTCAAAGAGAAGGAAGTATGTTGCTTGGCATTTTCTAAAAGCGAGCTTTCATAGTAAAGTGGAATATTAACCCGAGGATGGGGTGTTTCATAGGTCCTCTAGTAAAATGTCCTTCGATTTCACAGGGAAAAAGTGAAGCACGTAGAAAGCGTATGTACCTCTACATTGACAGTGTCTTGGCATTTGAAAGTATAATAAATAGTCTTGAGTGTGTGATTCATCCTTTCGTATTGGATATTGGAATATAAGAGGCAGTACTTGGCAGCCGTGAGCTTCTGCCTCCTAGAACCATAAGACAGGCTTTTGATTTATATGTATGTCAGAAGCGTTAGTAAAATATCTGCGCATTGTTTACAGGAGACTATGCTGGGGCTGGGGCTGGGGCAGAATTATAGATTGATAACGTGTGCGTGTTTTATGCATAAAAATACAATTGCATGTTCTGCAATTAGACACATTCCTCATTTTTTCTACTTCTTCACTGTATACGTATTTAATTTTGTTATCCTCCTGCACTTTGGCAAGGAGTTGAGGATCTTTCCATCCGTTTCTCATGCGCTGACCATCACAAGGACCGTCCAGCCAAATCTGCGGGAAGTAAAGGTGATGCTAAGCAGGTTGCGGACACGCCCAGAACAAAGATCAGACATAGTGTATATGGCTTTCATATTGCCTCGCCTTTCATTTGTAGCTAAATCCTCCAAGCCTGTCAACTCTGAGCATTTTCCTGCCAGGAGACCCCTGGACCTTTCATTGCGAGGAGCGTGTCGATATATTAGGAAAGGTAGAAAGGGGAGCCAACGCAGTGATTGGGGAAAGCATGGAGAAACATGGAAAGGCTTGATACAAACTGCCTTTAGAAATGAGAACCGTGAGGGAGAGACAGATAGCCTTGGGGAGGAAGATGATGCGAGGGAATACTAGATGCTAGGGTGCATGAGGAGACCAACTAATTTAGAAAAGGCTGAGGAAAACCTACAAGAATGCATTGAACCTGAGAAGAGAACAACGTAGGATAATGAGAGCTTCCAAAATACAAGGGAGTTTGCATGATGACTTTACTACTCTTATCACTGTTAGTGTTTTATGAGCTCTGCCTAAATGGGACTGACACCCTGACACAAAATTGAGCCCTGCTGAATTAGAGCTGAATCTCCACTCGAGGTTCATCAGTCCCATGCTGCTAGTGATGGTTCCAGAAAAAACTCTGGGGCTGAACTTTTTCAATCAAAGGACAGAATGTATGTAGAAATGCCTTGTCTATCAAGCTGAGGACAAATATTAGTAATTTTAAGTTCATTTCCAACAGAGTTCACCAATGTGGTTTCCTCGATGCCCCTGAACCCGGAGGTCTCCCAAATGGGGCTGGGCATTTGCTCTCAGGTCCTGGTGGGTCTTGTGGGACTCTCAGCTCACGTTAGGGCTAACAGGCAGCTTGGAGAAATGCTGAAGACCCCAGTTTTCCCTCCAGCCCCCAGACGATGGGGGGGATGTTCTCCTTCTCATTAAGTGTGTGTCTTTTGTTTTGTTGTTCAATTAGAGTACTGCTTTGAAACGGCTTTCTCTATTTAGAGGCCATTGGTTTAAAAAATATCTTTCTTGGGGCGCCTGGGTGGCTCAGTCAGTTAAGCGTCTGACTTCGGCTCAGGTCACGATCTCGCGGTCCATGAGTTCGAGCCCCGCGTCGGGCTCTGTGCTGACCGCTCAGAGCCTGGAGCCCGTTTCAGATTCTGTGTCTCCCTCTCTCTCTGCCCCTCCCCTGTTCATGCTCTGTCTCTCTCTGTCTCAAAAATAAATAAACGTTAAAAAAAATCTTTCTAAAGCGTGGCAATTCTCCCAGGCTTGGACCAGGAGGGAGAAAGATTACTATTTTACTGGTCTTTATATCAAGAGATAAGATGTTCGGTGACTGGTGGTTTGACTCTTAGAAATGTGCTTTCCAATTTCCTCTTGTCCATATGTAAATGGTGGGTCATTGTGCATATTCTTACTAGGATAATTTGGTGACACAGGATTTTCATTTCACTGGAAGGCTTGCGGGGGGGGGGGGCGGGTGGTTTCTAGGTATTTAGATTTTCTAGTTAACGTAGAGCCAAAGGACTCTTTTTTTTGTTCAGAGTCAAAAACCTTTCTGCAGTGTTTCATTGTACTCTTTAAATGTAGAACACTGAGTACAATTAAATCTTAACTTAGTGAATAAGAACCTTGCAGGACCTAAGGGTACTTATTCTCAATACCAGTAGACTTTGTGTGCTATTTACATAGAAAGCTCAGGTGATTAGGCTGAAAAAGGATTTGTATTAGACCTTCCTTTTTTGAGTGAGCAGTGATAGACTTATGTGATGGGAGGGGCAGAGAAGGTACATGGGTTATGTCAGGATTCGGTATGTCTGCGTGTGACACAAAATCCATTATAATGAGGGCTCAAACTAGATAGAATTTTTAACTAATGTAAAAGGGATCTAGAGACATCTGGGAGGCCTGACTGGCTGGTGTTAGAAACCCAATCTCCTTCTATATTTCTTTGCCAACTTCAGTTCAGTGCTTCTACCTCATGGTCCAAGATGGCTGCCTGACCCCTAGTCATTATGGCAGCATTCCAGTTAGTAGGAAGGAAGATAAGTCAGACATGCTCTAGTCCCTTTCTTTTAATAGCAGTTTCCAAAAGATGCACACCACAGTTCCATTTACATTTCGTGGATCAGAATTTAGCCACTTGGTCCTACTTAGCTGCAAGGGAGACTGAGAAATACCTCTTTCTTCTAGATGGCGATGTGCCACACTAAAACTATGGAGATATATTACTAAGTGGAAGGAGAAAATGCACATGGAGAAGGAGCCAGCAGTCTCTGCCATGCCATGAGGTTTGGAGACAAAGGATGGTTTGGGGGTCATGAGAACACCACCTAGTAGGTCTAGTAGGAATCTGTGTCTAGAATCTCATGACTGCTTTGCTATTGACTCCCTGCGTGACACTGGCAGGCCAATTCACTTTACTGAGCCTTAGTTCTGTCATTTTTGAAGTTTACGTGCAGAACCCAATGATCTCTGAGGTCACTTCCCCCTCAGACATGCCGTATTCTATCCTCCAGAAAGTGGTTTGTCAAAACGAGACAAAAATGATTCTTGACTTCAGTTATTTAGGGTCCAATACATCGAGGATTTACGATTATCCATGTAAGTGCACTTTGGCCTGTGAAGAGAAAAGTCACCCAGTAAATTGAAGCATTTAATAAACTGAATAAAATGGTGTAATGAATTAAAGGATTAGTCAGACCTGATATTTCATGGAGAATTAAATGTTGGCGACGTCCACTTCACTGTCTTCTTCAATTTAGGATTCTTGGCTCTGACTGAAATTAGCATTATAATTTATTATAATAAGATTCAATTGCACACTGAAGCTTGAAAAAAGAGCCCTAGGCAATGGGATTGTTTATCTCAACAAAAATTTGAGCATCTACCAAATATCAGGCGCTGTATTAGGGCCAAAGAGACATTTCCAGGCTAGCGTGGGGTCACAGACAAGCACAAAAATCACATTAAGGTGTGATCTAGGCAGCGATTAGAGAATGTACACAGGGAAGAAAAATGGAGCACAACTGAGTTCAGATCAGAACAGGCTGTTTGTGGGCCACCTAAATGAAAACACGCAGCAGGCAAGTGGATATGTAAGCGGAGAACTGGGTCACGTTCCGGGTAAATATGTAGATGTAGAAGCCATTGCTGTGTAAGTTGTGGGAATGTCCGGGCCCCAGGAAGACGGCCTAGACGGGGGAATCAGGATGACAACAACATTTAGGGTAGAGAAGAAGCAGGGTAGAGAGTTGAGGAGGGCTGGCAGGGGGGTGGGAATTCAGGAGATGAACACTTTGTAGACTTCAGGGTGAAGTGCCTCCACCAGGAGCCGCCCGTGCATGTTTGTGTGTGTGTGCACTGTTGTTTTTGACCTCCGTAAACACTGTAACGTGTCTAGTGTCTATCTGGGGCGTAGCGGCCCTTACTAAGTGTATGTTGAATGAATATGTGGTGAGCAAATTAATGCATATACATATGAGCAAGGAATAAACAGTATTCATTGGATTTAGAAATTACAGGGTGCAGCAGTTGTGGAGGGTGGGGCAGTCATCTGGGGGTAAGTGACAAGTGGTCAGGGTTTGAGAGTAGGATTGGCATGATCACACTCTTCTGCTAGGACAAAGGAAGGCAGGAGGTTCGAGGACCACATCCGAAAGAGCATGTTAAGACATGAAGCCTGTGTGTGTTTAGAACCTGAGGGGGAGGAAGAGGAGAGCGCTGTGTCTGAACTCAGAACCGTGGTGGTCTAGAAGCAGGAGGCAGCTTAGATGATACGGGTTGGAGTAGGACCAGCCTGGTGGGGTTATACCCATGCAGCTATGCAGAGCCCTGTATTTAGAAGGTTGTCCTGCTTGGTTCAGTGTCCTGTTCTCACTATCTTGGAATTTTTAATAATGTTTAAACAAGGGGGCTTGCACAGGGCTTGCAAATTACATCACAGTCACAGAGCATATAGATTACTGGATGACATTCTTTCGTTCATTCTTCCATCCATGTGCCAGGCGCCCTTCTAGGCGGCTAATTCTTTTCTCTGGGTCTTGCGTTGGTGGCCAAATAATTGCACCTGTTTATTTTTTTTTATTATACTTTTTTCCAGTAACTTCTTTTTCTTTTCTTTGTTGAGATTTGGCATGACGCATTGAAGTCAGTATCTCTGTGTCCTCAATCTTTACTTCTCGGAGTGAGACATTCTCCTCTCGGCGTTTGTAGGTTTGCGAATAGAAAATGAGAAAGGATGCTGTTACTTAGCCATTTCCAGCCCCAGGATATGTAAGTAAGTAAGTAAGCCAGAAGGGTTTGTTGGCTTGAATTCTCCAATTACTTGCTTCAAGTTTAGAGTTTATTTTGTTTTCTCTGTAGGCCTTACAGGTTAGTGGTCGTAACGAAATAAATAAAATTTGGAAAATAAGTAAAATTCGGAAATCTGTGTGACACTAAACATTTAGGTATTGTGTTTTACCTCTCATTTTAATTTCTATATTTGCTCATAAAGCTCCAGTTTTTGGTCTGTTTCCTGGCTATCTATACTTTTCATACATGAGTGGAAAGGCTTAGCAGTCTGAGATATCAGGGCCTTTGGTACTGTGCTAAACATCTTCCATTTCCTTGGGGGTGTGGGGGGAATATAGCTCAGGGTGAATGATTAGAATGGAAATAGCATATTGATTCTCTCCTAGGGAAGGTCAAGATGATGAATTATTCGAAACCTTCTGAGAAAATTATGAGTGCGTAGGTAGTACATCCAAAGAGATTACATTGCTCTTCTCACTTTTATTTTGTGCCTCAAATAAACTTCTGTTTTAAAAAGAGCCCCCCCTTTGTTTATTTTATTTCCTGAAATTAAAATTGCAAAACCACATCATTAGTGTGGATTCCCCTCTGGTAGCCTCTTACACCTAAACTCAGATTTTAATTGAGATGTTTTTAATCTTGCCTTCCTATGTGGATATTTAGATGATACTTCCTTGTTTTCTTAAGGGAATACAGACTTCTGTTCTCCTTTCCCTCTGAGACATGTTGTACTCGGTGACGTTGGGCCAGCAAAGGTGGCCTGGTTTCATTTGATTTCATACTGACTTGAAACAACATGCCTACGAGTTATCACACCCTCATTCCCCCTTAAATCAGCTTTTTTTTTTTTTACTTTATGGGCAAGTGCGCTTCGTTGATCCCAGATGTTTCCATGCTACCTAGACATGCAACCATATGCCTCCCCCATTTATTTTGCATAATGTGACATAGTGCATGTTTGGGTGCACTCTTAATGTGTGCTGTTTACCTCTGAGATGATCAAGAAACCAATTTCCTGATGACAAAAGAAAAGAGGGTCCCATGGTAGCTTGCACATTTCTATTTACTGCTTTACCCTTGAGAAATCCTTCACTGGTGAAGCCTCGACGTTTAAAAAAGCCAGTGAGCCATCAGAACCACAACAGCGGCTTGTATGCTCTATTCATTAGTGTTTGTCATGGTTGTCCATATTGCATTATGGAATTTGAAAGGATTTCATTCCATGGAACAGGGTTGGATTTGCACTGTAGAAATGAGCGATACATGAATCACAGATTAGCCAAACTTCATTCTGGTTTGCATTCTAAAATTACCCTGAGTTTGCCTAATAAACATGTTGCCCTTCATTGGTTGAGGACTTGTTCCCTAATTTGTTTTGCAGCAAATCACCGTTTTCTCATACCACCCAGGGGCCATGTGGACAAGAATTTCCCCTCTGCATGGTATCGCAGAACTTGGGTGGAATGATTCGAAGGAATTGTTCCTTTGTCTCAGTGGGGCAAACGGTGATTATTTATGGTCAGTGTTTCATGAAAATTCAGTTCCCTAAGATTTATGTTTTCTAAGTGTTAACTATTTGCAGAGTAAATGTAAAATGCTGAACTGTGACTGGCCAGTGTCTTTCTAGCACTTAAATTAGAGCAGCCCAGTACTCCTTTTGCTGACAATCATTCAACCTCCTCGTGCCTCAATTATATTTTCAGTCAATAACATGTTCGTAAATCAAATGGATAGTTTCAAGCTTAGTGGAATATGTACGTCGTATATATATCCAGGACCTGAGAATCAGACTTTTCATATTCTTAACGTATCCTTGTTTAATTCCGTTCTTAACAAATTTACCTTCTTATATTGTAAGCTGTAAACAATTTAAAATATAAATATTGACACGGAAGTCCAATGTTATTTGTATGTTACAAACATAAAGCTTAATTTTTTCTTTGAATAAAAAAGGCATATTATAAGAATATGCCTCTTATTTTTGGAATGGGAACACTAATGGGAAGTGAAACATAAATATTTATGGATAATTATAAAGGAAAGAGGTTTGATTCTGCCTTCCCCCAGGGAGGTGGATTTGCTGTCCCTTCCTTCATAATTATAGTCATTTCCATTTGAAACTTCCATAGGCAGTAACGGAAGAGAAAATGAAAATACTTCATTGCAATAGCCATTAGACAGTGTATGTTCTCCACTTGATATGTATGCTGGGAAAAAAAATTGCTTTAGGATGGTAACAAAGAAAGCAGCCTGTGTACATATCTGTCGTTGCTGCTTTGTGCAGACGTCGATGACTTTGGGAGGTGGGGTGGCATTAGAGGGTTACGATATTTCTAGTGTCTTATGAGATTGCTGGATCTATTGAACCCGCTAATGATTGTCTTCGAACAAGACAATAGGGTGTTGCTAACAGAAATAGACCTTTGGCTTTATGTGCACGTGACCAACAAATGCTTTCTGCGAGTACATAGCTCGATTATGCAGGGTCTCAATAATACGCTTTATGTTTTTTTTTTCCTTGAAACTTACAACAAAGACTTGGTTGCATCCTGTTGTGGCTGATGAGTATTTGTTTAATATCATACATATTTTCAGTTTATAACTTATGTAAACGTTAAAATTCAACTGTAACAGAGACAGATTGGCCTTTTTACCCAAAGCCACATGTGTTTATATATTCCCTTTATATATTTAATGGGTTCGAAATTTACAGTCCCAACTTGGTCATAAAGAAAGTCATATTTTTCTTCATTTTTCTATAGCTGAACTCAGCTCGGTCATGAACCACCATTTATGCGGATAACACAGAATATGATTTTGTAACTTCAAGTAGCTCTTTTTTGCAGGTTGAAAATATTGTCTTTTGGATAATACTCAATTCATTCAGTGTTTTCTCTCCCTTTTTTTTTTTTTTTTTTGCAGCGCAGATTTAAAAGTCTTTGACTATACTGCTTTTTCCTCTAAAAGTTTTTCTTCCAGTTGCCCCCTGCCCTATTGGGACCTGGCTAGAGGAGTGGGTTATGTGGCATCATGATGGAAGGCAAAAGTGTCTGGTTTACGTTCTGACCTCCAGGACTTACCGCAGTGAATAGTCTTGTCTTGCTTGGTGTTTCATATCAGCATTTATCGTCGGAACATCCCCCACTGTGGCATCCATTCTCCATTCTCTTGGTGCAAGTGGTACACAGTGCTGCTCCCAGGGCTTGACCAGCTCTCTAGGTTGGCTGGACCATCTCTGTATCGTGGCTTTCATTGTCACCACTGCTGCCCTGAGACCCTCCATTCCCATACCTGTATCATGGCTGTTGGCAGGCATGGTGACTTCTTACTCTCACCTGTCCGCTGTTTACCTTAGAGAGATTGTAGAAAGATTTTTCAGATTTCTTCCATGCCCCAATACATTGGCATTTGGCTGTGGGTCATCTCCCCCAGTGATTTGCCCCAATATCATCCTTCTCTCCTTATGGCCACCATGTTGGGACAGGGAACAAGTGTGAGGGGAAAATCAGAAGTCCACTTTTAAACATCTTACATTTGGGATGCCTAGTAGACATACTGGTGGAGTAGGCAATTGAATATGCAAGTCTAGAATGTAGGAGAGAGGTCTGGGCTAGAGATCAGAATTCAGAAGTCATTAGCTTTTAAGTCATTCTTCCAGGTAAGAGACTGGATGAGATCACAAGGAGAGTAAGTGTAGATAGAAAAGGGAAGAGATGGACTCATTAAAAGGAGGGGAAAAAACTGAGAAGCTACTGTAAATAATAATCATAATTTAAAGAAAATCATTATAGGCTGAAGAGCTGGGTGGGATGTTAAATTCTCATTCTTGGAAATTATAGGAAATAGATCTAACAGGGCAGCCATTTGTCCTTACCCAGGCTTCACTGACTGATCTCAGGACTTTTTCCTAAAGGGCCTGGAATCTTCTACTACTCTACACAACGCTTTCAATTAATTGAAATTGGCACTTACAATGAAAGTTATTTGCCGACTCTGAAATAGATTCTAGAGTGGGAAGAACAGCAATTGGTTTAAATTAAAAAGTAAACCTCTTTCCTTCCTGGAGATTTCTGGTCCTAAGACACTTTAAAACACCCAATCATAACCCACAGACTGGAATGGGTCCTTGTTAATCTAAGATTTAATCAGTATGGTTCTGGTCACAAGACTGCCTATGGCATCATAGAGAATCCCCAATGTGTGCTCAGAAAAGGACCCTGAGATACATCAATGGAAGGATCTAGAGGCAAGGGGACCTTCAACCATGATCTCCCAGAATCTTTTAAATCCTCTTACACACTGCTTTCTTTCCATTCTTTCTGGAACTAAAAGAGATCCAGAGCCTTGAACGTGACAGTGAATCCTCTAGGACCCAGTCTTGGCAACACATAAAAGGTCTGAGTCTTAGAGCTGTATTCTTATCTGGAGAGTCCAGATGGTAGGCTGCAGTTCTTCATTTGAGAGCACATTCTAATCACTTGGTTTGCTTTATATTTATAGAACTGTACAATGAACTATGGGACATTTGGTTTATGGGTCAAATTACACTGAATGCTGAGCAACATAAATCCTATAGAATTTTAAATTAACTTGGCTAAAACATTTATATCCATGAAATTCAAACTTGTTAAATTTTGTTCCCTTGCCAACTTCTGTTTGGTGATGCCCACCCAGATGATCATATTGCTTAAATTCTTTTCCAAAGTAGGATAAATTGTGATTAATTTTTAAAAAATCATCTAGAGGTGCCTGGGTGGCTCAGTCGGTTAAGCGGCCGACTTTGGCTCAGGTCATGATCTCACAGTCCGTGAGTTTGAGCCCCGCGCCGGGCTCTGTGCTGACAGCTCAGAGCCTGGAGCCTGTTTCAGATTCTGTGTCTTCCTGTCTCTGACCCTCCCCCATTCATGCTCTGTCTCTCTCTGTCTCAAAAATAAATAAATGTTTAAAATAAAATAAAATAAAATAAAATAAAATAAAATAAAATAAAATAAAATAAAATAAAATATCATCTAAAAATTTTTGAACTCTCAGATATTCTAAGAATTGCAAAACTAGAGTTAGAAAATTATTGTGTAAAAGCAAGGTTTCTAAAGCTTGGTGCTATTGACTATTGCTCTGGGGCATTGCCCTGTGTATTGTAGGATTGTTAATAATATCCCTAGCCTCCACCCTCCAAGGGCTAGTGTTACCTTTACCCCAGGTTTGACAGTGGAAAATATCTCCAGACATTGCCCTGCAAGGCAAAATCATTTCTAGTTGAGAACCACTGGTGTCATGGGAAAAAAATCACTTCTTATCTCTGTAGGAGATATATTTAAGACATTCTAATTTATATGTATAGATTTTAAGGCTCTCAAATGCTTTATCTTTTCCCTGCTATGTGAGAAGCACCATGGACTGGGGACTTTGGTTGACCAAATCACCATTGACATAATGGTAAGAAAATCTGGTAGCCTCTTAGGACTATGTGGCAGGGGTTGTACTTGTGGAATAAGGTTTAATGAGGTTGGGTCAATTAGGCAAGAGCAACAGACTTGAAACAAATTGGGTATCAGTCACAGAAGTGGATTCTGGCTTCCTACATCACCGTTTATTTACAGAGAACCATGCTATTGATTGAGAATCTTGACTCACAAGGTCTGAAACTTCTGTAGTGTATGTGCATGTATTGGTTCATTATACCATAGGCCAAAGCTCACAAGAAAAAATAACACATGGGTATTGATGGCCCCAAAGGAAAAGACTCGAACAGTTAGGAAGAAACCTCTTCTTGCTGTCAAAAATTATTTCCACGTTAAGCACACGCAAAGGATTGATGAGCATAGGTTAGTGTAGTACGATGCAAAGTAGTTGTTTAGGACTGAAAAGAAATGAGCCAACCTGTATATAAAGAGAGTTAAGATTTCAACAGATCAATTACTCGCCTACATTTTGTCAACAAATGTGATTTGGAGCAGTGACACTAGAAATTTTTAGCAGCAGCTAGGGTAATAACCATGGAGGGTTCCTCCTTAGAGGAGAGAAGGAAGGCGTCTATCTGGATGACTCGGGGGGGGGGGGGTTCAGTTAGGTGCCCTGAAATTCCTATCCCTACTCTCAGCAAACTAAATATTGTACAATGATGCTATGAGTTCTCAACCCTTAGGGTTTTTCCAGAAAAGTGAAAACCACAGAATGTAAATATCTTCTTTAAATAATTTAAAACAAACTCAAAATTTCGTGATTTTTTTTATTCTTATTTGGAAAATCTGAAAATTCCTTTGCCGATTTGCAGTGTGATTCCAGTGTGCATGACCTTGCTTAAAACTTGTGTCCATGATCTTTGACCAAGTTCTTTAGGCTTCCAGATTTTCTGGTTTATGTCACTCGGTATATAAAAATATCTGTAGGGATTTTTTCCCTCAGACTGAGGAGAAATTTCATGGATGGGCTATAAATAAACTCTTTAAAAACTAGTAACAGTTGCTGTGTTCTTGGGCATCAATACCATGTAGGCGTTTGAGGTGAACAAACTTTATCCAGAAACCAGAACATAAAATGTGTTTAGTGACAAAAAAGCTTTTTCAGTCCTAAGTTTGGCTGATTAACTATTTTGTCTTTGGTTGGTTTCCAAATGGAGATGTTCTTTAAAAATGAAAAGTGATTTGTAATAACTGTGAATACTTCTCTGTAAAACCTTCTTCAATGGGGTTGAATAATTCATGCATCTTTAATATTGGAGAAAGAGGTTATTCCTTGAAGTCTAGTTTTTCATAACCACTTTGCCAGGGCTGATCGATCTTTCCACTTAATCATGATATGCCTCCATGAAACACACACTTAGTGGGCCACTGAGCCCTGGGACCTCCAAGCACATAAAACGTAGGCCACAGAACACATATACACAGTATTGATTTTGACTGCCACACAGAAGTTTTATAAAGAAACAAACATCCCTAAGGTAGAGAAAGACAAGTAGGATGTAGAGCAAAGATAGAAGCTGTGTTTCACTAAGAGCAAATTAAGTTGCGGACCTACCTTGGCAGATCTTAAGTAGTTAAGACCACACATTTTGGAAACAAAGTGCCTGCACTTTTTCCTGAGAGACTGGACTTTCATGGGCATCCATGGGCTTATGTTCATATCTTTAGACAAATCTGCAGCTTTGACACAGTGGTTCCTCATCTATTTTCTATTTTCTTCAAGCTTCCGATTATCCCAACTCGTCATTTTGTTCTGGTTACAAGTCACTGGCCAGCCTCTAGGCTGGCTTCCTTGAGTATTGCCACCACCTCTGGTCCAGTTCATTATGAACAAGAAGGCAGGATTGGTCACATGACATCAAATTTGGCTACTGTTAGTAGGATAGTGCTCTGTGAGAGGGGATGTCTCAGGGTAGGCCTTCTGACACTGAAGCCCCTGTCTTCTGATAACAGTATAACTTTCCATAAATCATGTTCTCCTTTATTACATAGATATTCATAACAAGACTTAAGAGCCTAATTGAAAAGTGATCTTATATATATCCACTGGATTTTTAAAAAAATTTTTTTAATGTTTATTTATTTTTGAGACAGAGAGAGACAGAGCATGAACGGAGGAGGGTCAGAGAGAGAGGGAGACACAGAATCTGAAGCAGGCTCCAGGTTCTGAGCTGTCAGCACAGAGCCCGACGCGGGGCTCAAACTCACAGACCGTGAGATCATGACCTGAGCCGAAGTCGGACGCTTAACCGACTGAGCCACCCAGGCACCCCTATCCACTTGATTTTTAAGTCTACCCATTTTAGTATCTCCTTGAAAAATCCTTACCTTATCTCTAACTGTACTCTCTCCTCTTTTTTCTTTGTTGTTTGTTTTTAAATTTTATTTATTTAAATTCAAGTTAATTAACATACAATATAGTATTGGTTTCAGGAATAGAACCCAGTGATTCATCACTTACGTGATACCCAGTGCTCATCCCAACAAGTGCCCTCCTTAATGCCCGTCACCCATTTAGCCCATCCCTCCACCCACCTCCCTTCTAGCAACCCTCAGTTTATTCTCTGTACTTAAGAGTCTCCTATGGTTTGCCTCTGTCTCTGTTTTTATCTTATGTTTCCTTCCCTTCCCCTGTGTTCATCTGTTGTGTTTCTTAAATTCCACTTATGAGTGAGATCATATATTTATCTTTTGCTGACATTTGGCTTAGCCTAATACAGTCTAGTTCCATCCACATTACTGCAAATGGTAGGAGTTCATTCTTTTTGATCGCCGAGTAGTATTCCATTGTGTGTGCGTGCGTGTGTGTGTGTGTGTGTGTGTATACACACACCCCACATCTTCTTTATCCATTCATCAATTGATGGACATTTGGGCTCTTTCCATACTTTGGCTATTGTTGAAAGCGCTGCTATAAATAGTGGGGTGCATGTGCCCTTTTGAATCAGCATTTTCACAGGCCAGATCTAGAAGGTGTTAAAATCTCCCAGGAATAACAATAGGGCGATTCTATCCCCTTTCATCATTTCAAAAACTTTGGAGACCTGGTATCAGAGAGTGAGGCCTAGATGCCATGATTACCACAGCCTCATTCTCCTGACCAGCCCAGCAGTCACAGTAGTACATTTGCACTTTGGTCCTCATGACTACCTGTGTACCCCTGTCAGTCGCAGTTGGCAGAGGGGGCCCCACAGATGAGTCCGTCATCTCCACAGGTGATAAGTGTAAATGATTTTCTTCAGGAACCCACTAAACTGACAACCTGGTTGGAATGGTGTGAAGGGAAGGGAGGCCGGCTACTGCATGTGCTATATCACACCTGAGTTCCTGGGGACCCCTGAGCCTACCCATTATTACCACATCAGTCCCCAGCTTGCGTGTTAGTAGACTGTAAATGCAGAAAGGTGGGTTCTTAATGCCAATGCTCCATAGGTCTTCTAGACAAAGTGTTGCTCTTTATAATCCCCAAACAAATGACTTTGGGTCAAGAGGTCCTTAGTTCACTTGCTTCGGGCATTAGAATTTAGTGGTTTTAAGGATGTTTATTTAATATGAATGATTAATTAATACCTTTTGGTAGACGTTTGCTTTTATCTCTTTTGGGTAAATCCATGAGAGTTGAATTGCTAGATAGGTGCATATTTAGTTTTAGAAGAAACCTCCAGACTTTTTGCGGCCATTTTATCATGTATACTCACAGTGATGCTGTATGAGAGTTCTAGTAGCTCCAGACCCTTGCCAACATTTGTCATTGTCAGTCTTTTTAGTGTTGGCCATTTTGTTGAGTTTATGGTATTATCCTGTGGTTTTATCTTATTTATTTCTTATTTATTTATTTATTTATTTATTTATTTATTGAGAGTGAGTGAGCATGAGTGGGGGAGAGAGGCAGAGGTAGAGAGAGGGGGGCTCAAACCCACAACCCTGGAATCATGACCTAGGCCAAAATCAAGAGTCAGATGCTCAACTGACTGAGCCACCCAGGTGCCCCTGTCTTCTGGTTTTAATGTGCATTTCCTTGGTGGCTAAAATGGAGCACTTTTTCTTGTGTGTGTTGACTTTCCGTATATATTCTTTTGTGAAATATCTGGTCAAAACATTTTTCTATTGTTATTTGGCTGTTTGTGTTTACTACTGAGTTGTAAGAGTTCTTTATACGTTCTAGAAACAAACTGTCAGATAAATGTTTTATAAATATTTTCTCCTAGTCTGTGGTTTGTCTCTTCAGTTTCTAACAAGTGTCTTTTGATGACAGAATTTTTAAATTTTGAGTGAAATATATATATTTTTTATTTTTTTGGTTGTTTTCTGTATCAAGTCTAAGAAACCTCTGCCATTTCCATTGCAAAGACATTCTCTAATGTTTTCTTTTATAAACTTTATATTTTAAACTCTTCAGCTACTTCATTTTTGTCGATGGTGGATATTAAGGATGAAGGGGTTTTTTTTTAAAGAAATACCCAGTTGATTGATTTATCGTTACATTTGGAAATGCTTTCCTTTTCCCATTGAATGGCTTTGGTACTTTTGTGAAAAATCGACCAGGTAATGTGAACAAAAACAGTAGAGGAGTGATCACTGAAAATATTCCCCTTCATAAATGCAATGAGAACACTGGCAAAAATGATCACAGTCCACATGTTCAGAATTATGTAAATTGACCAAAGGCTTACAACAATCTAGGGAGTGTTTATTCAAGAAAAACAGCCAAATCTCAATAAGAACAGTGAATTTTCTGGCATTTTTACTTGCTCTATTTCAATCTCCTCCCCCCCAGCTGTAGGCTTGGTAAAACCTAGCAGCCTGGCAGCCACTGGAGAGAGCAAAACAAGGCTGTTTAGAGCTGCATTCTCAGAGAATTGTCATTATTTAACCCCTCTGGTAGTTCTGTGGAAGACCTGACTGAGAACTTGCCAGTGTAGCTTTTTTCCCCTTGGAGACATTAATTGAAATCAGGCCAAGGCAATTGTTAGGCATTGTGACTCTTTGAGTTAGGCGAGAACAGCCCCATGAACAGTGGGCTAACCAAAGTGTTTAAGTAGCAAAGTTGGGGAATGGTGTTTGCATAAGGGGCTTTGAAAAGCTCTGATATGTTTCTGGGAATCCAAAAGGCCATGCTCATATTTAGGTGTATGCATCTTCCCAGAGTGGTGTACATGCTCAAGGAAGATCTGCGGAGGCCCTAAGTGCTCACTTCTGGATAGGCTTGAGGCATTGGGCAAGCAGGAAGTAGAGACCAAGGTGGAGCTGTGTAAACTGCCTGGCTGAGTAGTTGAGAAATGCACCAGTAACCCACAGACTGAGAGACCTGTTAGTTTCAGGCATTGAAGGCAATCTCTGTTCCATAATTAGCTACCTGCTAAGCTGATAGATCAAAGACTTCAGTGGCTACACATGACAATGAATACAGACTTTACAGAATTTGCTCAGAAAAGTCTCTAAACAAACCACAGCAAAAATCAACCCTGGGGAAAGAGGAAAGTCTGATTTCCAGTTTGCCAAATTACATCGTTTAAGATGTTCAGTTTTCAACAAAAAATGAGATACCCAAAGAATGAGGAAAGTAAGGCCAGTCACAGTGTGAGGGGGTTGCACCGGAGAGGAGGCAGTCAGCAGAAACTCCCTGAGGAAGCCCATACATTGGATGCACTAGACAAAGACTTTAAAGCAGATGTTTTAGAGGCACTTAAAGAATGAAAAGAAACCATGTCTAAATAAGTAAAGTATGAGAAAAATGCCTTGACCAAATATAAAATATCAAAAGAGATAGCAATTATAAAAAAATTTAATAGAAATTCTAGAACTGAAAAGTACAATAATGGAAATGAAAAAATCACTAGAAGGGCTCAAGACCAGATATGAGCAAGTCGAAGAATCGCTAACTTGAAGAAAAGTGGAGAGTCTCAGACCTTGGGACATCATCAGACATAATGATATGTACATAATAGGAGCCCAGAAAGAGAGGAGAAAAAAGGCGGATAAAGAGTACTTAATGAAACAATGGCTAAAAACTTCCCAAATTTGATTCAAAGCATTAATCTGTACACCAAGGAAACTCAACAAACTCTAATCCAAATAGGACAAACTCAGAGAATTATCCTAGATGGCATCATAATTAAATTGCCAAAACCCAAAGAGAAAGAATCTTGAAAAGAGAAGCAATTCATTACAAATTCAAGGGATCCTAGATATATTAACAGCTTATTTCTCATCAAAAACCATGGAAGCTAGAAGGCAGTGGGTGAAATAGTCAAAGTTCCCCAATAAAAAGTTATAAACCAAAATTCTATATCCAGCAGATCTATTCTTCAATAATAAAGGGGAAATTAAATATTGCCACATTGATAAAAACTGAATTTGTCACTATTATATATCTTCCCCACAAAACTAAAAAAATCCTTTAGTAAAAGAAATGATAAGGCAATTAATATTGTAAACTGGAAAATACCGATTTAACACAAAAGAGAGCAGTCAATTATGAAAAGAGGAATAAAGAGGACATAAAAATATAGAAAACAAATAGTAACAGCAAAGATGAATTCTGCCTTATCAATAATCAAAATAAATGTAAATTAATTATACACCCTAATTAAAAGGCAGAGAAATGAACACTGGATTAAAACAAAACAAACAAACAAACAAACAAAAAACAGGGGCCGCTGGGAAGCCCGGTCAGTTAAGTGTCTGACTCTTGGTTTCAGCTCAGGTCATGATCTCGCAGTTCATGGGCTGGAGCCCTGTGTCAGGCTCTGGGCTGACAGTGTGGAGCCTGCTTGGGATTCTCCCTCTCCCCGCCCCCCCCATCTCTGCCTCTTAAAATAAATAAAAGAAACTTTAAAACAAAAACAAAACATGATCCAACTATATGCCATCTACAAAAGACTTTAGATTTAACCTAGGCACAAACAGATGAAAATAAAAGGATAGAAAAAGGTATGCTATACAAACAAACTATACTAAAAGAGAACTGGAGTGTCTATACTAATATCAGACAAAATAGATTTTAAGATAAAAAATTGTTACTAGAGAGAAGAATAAAATGATAAAAAGGTCAACGTATTGAGAATATATAGCAATTTATAAACATATGTGCACCAAATAACTTGAGCCGTGAAATACATGAAACCAAAACTGACAAAATTGAAGAGAGAAATAGAGAATTGAGCAAGAATAGTTGAAAGTTTCAATACTCAACTTGGAATAATCGATGGAGCACCTGGAGAGCAGATCAATAAGGAAATGGAAAACTTTTGATAACACTGGAAATCTGCCAGACCTAATAGAACTCTGTAGGACACTGTCCTAAACAGTAGAAGAACATATTTTTTTCTCAAATGTACATGGAACATTCTTCAGGACATGCCATATGTTCAACTATAAAACAAGCCTCAATGGGGACACCTGGGTGGCTCATTCAGTTAAGTGTCCAACTCTTGATTTCAGCTTAGGTCATAATCTCACGATTCCTGGGTTTTGATCCCTACATTAAGCTCTGTGCTGATAGTGTGGAGC
Source organism: Prionailurus viverrinus (assembly GCF_022837055.1). Taxonomy (NCBI): domain Eukaryota; kingdom Metazoa; phylum Chordata; class Mammalia; order Carnivora; family Felidae; genus Prionailurus; species Prionailurus viverrinus. The sequence goes on from NC_062561.1 coordinate 8,654,623, forward strand.
CTGCGTGGGATGCTTGCTCTCCCTCTCTCTCTGCCCCTCCCCCCACCTCTCTCTCTCTCAAATAAACATTTAAAAAATGGATTTAACATTAGGTATTTTTAGTTATAAAATTAATACAAAGCATTTTATTCAGTTATAAGGGAATAAAATTAGGATAAGTAACTGAAAGAAATTTGAGGAATTAAAAAAAAAAACCTGTAAATAACCAATGAGTTAAAAAAGAATCACCAGGGGAAAATTAGAAAAGACTTTGTGATGAATAGAAATGAAAACATGCCAGAACTTATAGGATACAGCTAAAGCGTGCTTAGAGGGAAATTTGTAGCTGTGGGTGTTTCTGTTAACATATGAGAAAAATCTCAAACCTATAATCTTCTGTGCTTAGAAGTTAAGAGAAGAAGAGCGGACAAAAACACAAAGCATTAAAAAAATTAAAAATAAAAAAAATAATTAAGCCTCCGTGACAAAGTAAATGAAACAGAGAACAGAAAAAAAAAAAACCCAATAAAGTCAGTTAAACCAAAAGCGGATTCTTCGAAAAAAAAAAATCAACAAAATTGGCAACCAAGGGGAAAAAAAGAGAGAAGACTCAAGTTACTAAAACCTGATTTGAAAGAAGGGAGGAACATTACTACCAACGTCAGAGGAATAAAAAGGATTATAAGGGCATACTGTGACCAATTGTATACCAGGAATTAGGTAATGTCGATGAAATGGACAAATTCCTTGAAAGAAAACTGCATCGAGCATTAAATAGGACGTTTATAATGCTATTGTTATAGGTGCTGGCCCCTGCTTATTGCTAAATGAATGTTAGCTAAATTATAGTATTATACGCAGCCTTCTTCATTTCTGGCCATCTTCACACCACAACTTCAGAAACACATTTCCATAAAGAGACTTTAGTTCCCACTACAGATTGCTTCACCTGTTACCAAAATCGACTTAATTTAGTTCCATTTCTAGACCTGGTTGTATAAAGATGAAAAATCCGTGTTGAAAGTTTTTTCCCCTAAAATCATTAATGATGGACTTACTAATAACTGGAAGAAACCAGAACTTAACCCACCTTCTACCCCAGTTCAAGATTGCATTTGACATCTGGACCCTGTTTGGTATAATTCCCGTTTGGATTATAACAAATTGGAACAGAAATGGTCCCCCTTTCTATATGTCCTGTTTGGAATGTATTGATAACCCTCCGAGGTTTTATTATGCATTTTTCTCCTTTATGCTTTTCTGCTACATCTGTTTCTTTTTTTTCTTATCATTTTATTCCTTTGGAACCATTGAGTCACCGAATAAATAATCTTACTGCTCTCCGTCAAAAAAAAAAGGTTTTAAAGACCCTGATATGCATACATAGATTCATTTCCCAATTGGTTCATTTCTATCTTCTACTTTTGACTACTTTCCTTTTCACAGTAGTTTTATTGTACTTAAAAGAGTTAATGTAATTCTTGTATGTGTTCAGTTTCATTACAGTGGGAATAGCACTGGATTTGGAACAAAGAGAATTGAGTTGATATCTGTAGTTTCTTCCTCACCATTATGTGGCTGTTGACAAGTTACGTAGCCATCTGAGATTCCGTATTGTCAACTAGAAATTGGCAGTTGCACCTGTCTCAAAGCTGTTGGAATTAGATATGATTAAACAAAATAATTTTATGAAAGTGCTTACTCTACTTCAACAAGTGTTTATTTCCTTTTCCTTGAGCAAGTCAATTCTTCGTCAATAAAATTAGATTACAAACCTCGTAGGTTTTGAAGAGATGAAATATTCGAAGTAATTGATGTATCCTGCCAACGTAAGATACGATTATTCCCCTTTTTTGTTGTTGGAATGTCTTCTTTGTTGATATTTTGACTACGTAATATACTTTGTTCAGAGAGAATTAAATACTCATTGTATGTAGGTATCTATAACAATGCAATTCCTTATTCTACTGGATGAAGGACAGGTGGTATATAATCATATAAAGAAAAGAATTTCAGGACATCTATCCTCCAGATATAACGCTTCTATTTAAACCCCAGGTTAACGTTTGACCACAAGTCTTGAGAATAGTGCACGAAGTTGGAATTAAGTGCTTTGTCTTTAATAGTAATATCCTCAACTAAACAAAGCAGTGAAAGGTGAGAAAACTGATTATATTACTCTGAGAAAGTGAGAGAACTTTTCATTTGCTCAGTGTGATGTTTTAAAAATCTTTTGCAGCAAGGATGAAAAAGCAAAATCATGAAGGAGTCAAGCAAACAATGATTTGTTAAGATATAACCTGATAATAAGTCTTATAGAGCTTTGTTTTAAAGGAAAAACACCTCCCAGTTGGCTGCTAGATATTAAAAGATAAACTTTTTTTGAGAGAGAGAGAGAGAGAGAGAGAGAGAGAATGGGAGAGAGTGAGCAAGCCAACAGGAAAGGGGGAGAGGGAGAAAGAGAATCTTAAGCAGGCTCCATGCTGAGTGTGACTGAAGCAGGGTTCAATCTCATGACCATGAGATCATGAGTTGAGCCGAAGTCAAGAGTTGGACTCTCAACTGACTAAGCCACCCAGGCACCCCAAAAGATAAACATTCTTACTTGCATTCACCAAATAGCAGTAATGGACATTTTTAAATTGTGTATGTTTTGAATTCTGGTCATGTGGGAAGAGGATAATCCTAATATCTCCTGGGAACATAGGATGCTTCCAAGTCCTGTAATTACTACAAATGCATCACTCAGTAATGATGTGGATGCAACAAGTACTCGTGCCTCAACTTTCTTAAATATCCAGAGGGAAGGACCACACGAGCCAAAATTACTACCACAACATCTCATTATGACTTTAGAGTCTTACCATCTGAAAGACGTTTCAGTAGAAAATTTTCAGTATACTCAGGGGTGGCACAGAATCAAGACAGGGAACTTCTAGGACAGCACCTCCTGGTAGAAATATGTGTGTCACACATATATAACTTTTAATTTTCTGGTAGTCACGTTAAAAAAAAAAGTAAAAATGGGGCACCTGGGTGGCGCAGTCGGTTAAGCATCCGACTTCAGCCAGGTCACGATCTCGCGGTCCGTGAGTTCGAGCCCCGCATCGGGCTCTGGGCTGATGGCTCGGAGCCTGGAGCCTGCTTCCGATTCTGTGTCTCCCTCTCTCTCTGCCCCTCCCCCGTTCATGCTCTGTCTCTCTCTGTCCCAAAAATAAATAAACGTTGAAAAAAAAAACAGTAAAAAGGAACAGGTGCAGTTAATTTAATAATACATTGTATTTAGTTCAGTAGATCTAAAATATTACCATTTTGACATGTCCTCAATATAAAACTCATTCATATGACACTGTATGTTATTGTTTTCATATTTTCCTCGCGTAGCACACCTCCACTTGGAGTAGCCACATTTCAAGTACTGAACAATGTGCTTGCTTCTTCCACAGGTACCTCTAATATTTCAGATATGGTCTATAATCATACACATAGCACATTGGTTGTATAGGTATTTTGTTTATTTTTCTTTAAAATATACAGTATCGTAAAACTATAGATTTCACACGAAAAAGAAAAACACCTCTTCTAATCCACAGCTTCAGCATGTCTTTCGTTTCATTTCTGTGCACCTGCTGGTCATGGTGAGCGGCTTTATATTTCTGACTGACTCTTTATAATATGACTCCGGCCCAGCCTACTTATCCAACCTGCGCATCTCATCGCCCCCCAATATACACCTCTGATAGAGGTTATGGCCCTTTCCTCGTTACCCCATGGGTAGTCTGTGCTGACTTCTCTGGCTTTATTCATGATTTTCCATTGCCTGAACCTCTCACTCCTGTTCCCGAAGTGCATTTGTCTTGTTTCAGTGAAACAATAAGAAAATTTCTTCAGGGCAGAGGTCACATCTTTCATTCCCAAAGAGGCTTTTTGAATCTTGGCGTCCAATCTGACTTCCCATCAGACCTGGAGAACTTTAAAAAATTACTGATTACTGATTATCGCCTCGCAGGAATACAGATTTGGCAGGGCAGCTGGAGTCCAGGAAACCCCATTTTTATCAGGCAACTCAGATGCTTCTCATGTATCTTCTCTAGGACTCCAATCAACGTCAAGGCATCAAGGACAAGCGGAATAAACACTAATAGGTAATAAATAGGCTTTTCAGACATGGAGGCTAAGGCTTTAATCAGAGGAATAAGTGATGAAGGCCAAAGAATCAGAAATTGCCAATAAGTCTCTAGGTTAAATGACTTAGCCATTCAGTATAAATTATACTAGCCAGGAAGATGAGCCAAAAATGGCCTTGGGATATATACCCTATTTCTTCACAGCAGGCCGACACCACCAAACTTAAATTTTTACACATCAAATTTTTTGTATTATATTGTTATTTCTTATTTGAGAGAGTCAGCGAGCACGAGCAGGGGAGAGGGGCAGAGAGAGAGAAAGAATCTTCCGCAGGCTCCATGTTCAGCGCGAAGCCAGATGCGGGGCTCAATCCCACGACCCTGAGATCGTGACCTGACTGAAATCAAGGGTCAGACGCTCAACCGACTGAGCACCCCCCCAGGTGCCCCCACATCTATTTTAAACATAACCCAGATAAGCAGACTTTTAGCCATTCAGAGCCTGCCTGCTTGGCATACCCTGCAAAATTGTACCCAACACCTACAAGCCACAGAAAAGCCATGGGCAGTAAGGACTCCAAGCGGCCGCCGCCCCTCCGCGCCCTCACACAAGGACCTTTTCCCATCCCTCTCTCCCGGAGGAGCTTGCCTGCCTTCTTTCCCTTCCGTGTAGCAACCCTGTGCAACGGCCTCTGGACGGTTGTGCTAAGACACTTGCCCTGCACACAAGCCTGTCGGAACACCATCCGGTGACACATGTGTGTGCTACTCCCACCTAGTGGTCGTATCTTTCTCCTTGCTCAGCCCTGAAATCCCTCCATCCCCCTACAAAGGCACCATAGGGGTAAAGGGACCATGTGTAGATTCTGGAAGTCAGAAAACATTAGATTGAGAAGCACCAGTGGCCAGATAAGAGGCAGGTCAGCTCTGACCCTGGGGAAGCACCTCCGTGTCCAGCAGGCTGGAACTCAGGATCTCACCAGGAAATGGGAGGAGGGAGGGGGTCACTGTGCAGAGGGTCCCCAGGGACCCTCACACAAGCCTGACTGCTGGGCCGCGTCTGTAAATCATGTGTTTATCTCATTTCTAGAAGGTGTGACACATAGGGCAGGATAATGGGAAAGAATGTTCAGGACTTTCACAAACATTAGATTCCGGAATTCATTTGGGGCAACTTTGAGAAATTTCTTCAGAGGATAGAAAACCAAAAGTAAAAAAAAAAATTTTATTATGGAGATCTTTTTTGTTCCTCAGGAAAGAGACCGTTATGATTTCTAATATTAATATCACATCATATACCTGCTCCCATGTGTTAAACTATCATAACAGCTCTCCATGTTCTTCTCATAATATTAAGGCTATAAAGCTATTCTTGTTTTAGTTAAGCCATTAAAGCTGGTAATATCCACCTAGGATGAGAATAATTTTCTCTAGCCCAGGCAAGGAAGACAGTTAAAAAGAAAAGTCACTGGAGAAAAAAAAAAAAAGAAGAGATGTTTCACCTCTAATTATTTAACTTGCCAATTTTTTACTAACCTTTCTCTCCTTTATGTAGCCCAACCACATGTCTTTTTGCTTGTTTTTTTACTTAAGCCATAATTCATTGCCCTTTGAGTTAAGTTGGGAAGCTCCATTTCACAGCTGAAGTGGACCCTAGGCGGTCAGGCTTATGGAGCAGGGAGGAGAAAGTTTCTTCAGTGCCAAGACCTCAGAGGGTCTACCCGTTTTCTCTTCTCTAATATGCTCTAGTAATAAGAAAAAGAACCTAGTGATAGCTGACATTTATATGGCACTTATAATACCAAGTGCTTTTCACATATTCATTCAGTCCCTGTGCCACCCAGAGGTTACACACTATTGAACCCCATTAATCAGATGGAAAAACTGAGGCAAAGAAAGCGAAAGTAACCTGTTGGGTGCATCAAGCTAGGAAGCCGTGGAGCTGGGATTCAAATGTAGCTCACCCAGTTCCAGAATCCGTGGTCCACTTGCTCTGCCGCCCTTGCCCAGCCCTGTGCCAAAGAGTTGGTTGGGGAACTTGCCTGTCTTGAACTTGGTTTGGCCTCACTGTGGCCATGGCCACATGGTCTCCCATGTGACTCCCGGGAGAGCTCAGGGGCCTGTGGGTGGTAGGCGCAGCTGAGCACAGGGAACAGCACCGCTGTAGCTTCTGGTGCAGCAGTTCGGTGTCGCCTGGGGAGAAATGTCTTGCTTTCGCAGTTTTTCCTAATTGCCTCCACGCTGTCATTCTTAGTCCAGAGCATTTCATGTATATAACTTAGCGTATCGTCATTCCAGGGTGACCGTATTGTGGCAATCGGTCAACGAAGGGCTGCTTTCCAGGCATTTCTGGACTGCGAAACCTTGACTACTGGTTGGCCTTGTGGGCATTTACTGTGACCTACGTCATCACCATAGTGGACTTGGATCATTCTGCATCCTTCCCTTTTAATAAGAACAACCACATTCAAATGATTTACCCCAGAAGATACCTTGCTGCCAGCCTACCAACGTAGGTGTGCTTATTGATGCAGAGCTGGCTGGGAATCCCGTGCCCTACGGTTACCATACAGCTGGATGTGGGGAAGCCCAGAAGGGTGTGGTCCCAGGCGTGACCTGTGAAGGATGTGCCTTGCAGAATTTTAGACTGCTTCAGCTTGCCCTCATTATGTTATTAGCCATGCTGTTGTTGAGAAATCCAGTTGGAGTTTGTGGGCAACTGTTTAGACAACTATAAGCTATAGAAAATGGGAAAATGTCCGAAGAATCTCAGTGCCTTGGTGGCTTTACATTACATAGCTGCTGCTAGCATTTCCAATATATAAATGTGCCTGCCTTTCTTCCTCCCTATCTTCCTTCCTTCCTTCCTTCCTTCCTTCCTTCCTTCCTTTTTCTTTCTTTCTTTCTTTCTTTCTTTCTTTCTTTCTTTCTTTCTTTCTCTTTCTTCCTTTCTTCCTTTCTTCCTTTTTCTTTCTTTCTTTCTTTCTTTCTTCCTCTCTTTCTCTTTTTGCATGATTGGCTCACAGGGAACTCTGATTTACGAAGGAAGAGAATTACAGGTATACAAACAGTGATGAGCAGTAGTTGTTAAGGTAGAAAGGTGATAATTAAAGACTGTCCCCCTGGGTACCAGCATAACTGAGATTTTGATATCTTGGCAGCTAGGATCTATGTTTGTGTTCTCTATGCTTCTGGAAGCTCTTTTGCAGTGCTTGTGAGGGTGGGCTACCCAAAGTACAAATGATGAGCTGGGGTTATGGGGTGCCTGGGCTGCTATGCCCAAGAGGCCACAGCTGGACCAAGCTGGCATTGAACCCCCTTACTTCTCACCAGATGACAGTCCTGGGAAATTCTGGAGATGGAGCTAATTGTCAACCCATCATTCCCTGCTCACAATAGCCTTCATATTCAGACCTAGAAAGAAAGATAAATACCCCAGGGTATATTTTCCCTGAGTGCCTTCTCTGAGTTTTCTGAATGGCTATGGTTGTTTACTAGCTGGCAATGACTACAAAATTACATAATCATCGATCTCTATATCTTCTCCTTTAACGTAGTGAAGTCCCCAGTACAATGAGAATAAGACATTTCATGCAACCTGTAAAAATGTATTTGTCAGTGGGGTGGTGAGTATAATGCAGTGAGTTATTTCCCAAGTGGTAAATAAGCTGGAAGGAGATGTTAATAGCAAAGAAGTCCATAAGGATGCCATAAATCTCAAATTTGCTTTGTGCCGAAATATTTTATTATAGCATTGGTGGTACTTGGGCGAAGTTTCCTGAGTAGTAAATCAGTCAAATTAAGTAATTACAGTTCGTGTGTGTGCTCATAAACTTCATCTAGGTCTTAAATATTTTGGTCCGATTTTCTGAGACGTTTGAGATTTAGTGAGACGTTTGTTTTGGAAAAGGTCTGGGTTAGTAAGTAGACAGAATAATAGGTGTGTGACTGACTGTTCAGGGTATGAAACCTGCTAGGTAAAAATGCTAACCGTGTCACATTTCCCACGCATCACTTGGCATTTCAGTCATTTATTTTTAAACCCAAACTGGTGCATTATCTCTGTGGCCACCGTCAGGCTGCCTACAGTATGTCTGGGAACAGCACTCTACAGTTTATTATGTTAGGCCCAGAGTGAATGAAAGGAGGTATGGTAAACTGAAAGGTAAGAGAATAGCAGTTGGGCACACCAGGGGTGAGGGGACGGGGTGGGAAGAGCCACGGGGAAGGGCTGGAAGAGAGGATGCAATCAGACAACACGTTCCACATTTTCTTCCAGGATTAGCTCTTTCGGGAGACCGAGTCAATTTTAGGAACATTGGAAAGGGATCGTTGCCAGCATTCTAACTATGGAAATTCTATTAATACCATTCAGTTCAGTCGAATGGATAATTCAGTTGGATGGCCCAATTCTGGGCCAGGCATTGTAGAAGTCTCAAGACTTTACAGTAGCCAGTAAGTCAGAGTCCTTCAGATTGGTGTTGAAAGACACTTACGGTGGAAAATTCCGACATACAGGAATGTCGAAGGCTCCATGGAGGCTGGAGGAGGGCACCCAACCCAGCCTGAACCAGTGAAGCAGTTCATCCTTGTGAAGGCGAAGTCTGAGCCATGTTTCAGGAGGGGAGACAGCCTAAAGCAAAAAGGACAACAGCACGACAATGTGATGTGTTCAAAGGCACTAAGAGAAATTGACATTTTGGAAGCTTCACATGAGATCAAGCTTCACTTGGAGATCAGGCTGGACAAGGATTCCTGGGCTGTATCCAAGGCCCGCATGCGTGCGGTGGATCCTGATGGTGGTGCCTCTACAGGCCGACCTGTGGGAGCAGATTTACATTTTAAAGAGATCACTCTGGCCGAAAGGAAGGGAGGAAGATGAATTTGAGAGGTACAAGCGCAGAATCCTAGAGGCTGTCAAAATAATCAAGGTGACATAACACAAACCAAACTACTGTGCTGTTACAGACCAGAAAATGTGAAGACTGGCGTCTTGTGGATTTCTTTACAGTCTGTTCCTGCCCCCAACCCCCGCCCCAGCCCAGTGAAGTAAGAGCTGTCTTAAACATGCGGAAAAGTATAGAAAATAATACAAACACCCATGTTCCAACTGAAACGGTTGAGGAGGTATTAATATTTTCCATAATTTGATTTTTAAGGAGATGAAACATTTTAGTTCAGCTCAATTTTCCTGTGAAAGTCTCATCAGCCCCAGTCTCTCCCATCGTGAATTTGCTGCTTATCATTCCCTCACGTGTGTTTTATATTTTGCTATACTTATCTGTACCTATTCTTAAAATGTATATATTTTTAACATACCTCAAACTTTTACACCAACAGTATCAGACTAAATGTAATTTTCGTAACTTGCTTTTAAAAATTTCTCTATTGGGGCGCCTGGGTGGCGCAGTCGGTTAAGCGTCCGACTTCAGCCAGGTCACAATCTCGCGGTCCGTGAGTTCGAGCCCCGCGTCAGGCTCTGGGCTGATGGCTCAGAGCCTGGAGCCTGTTTCCGATTCTGTGTCTCCCTCTCTCTCTGCCCCTCCCCCGTTCATGCTCTGTCTCTCTCTGTCCCAAAAATAAATAAACGTTGAAAAAAAAATTTTTTAAAAAAATAAAATAAAATAAAAAAAATAAAAATTTCTCTATTATTTTATCCATATCCATATAGAGCTTGAGTTTTTCCTGGTGACTGTTGCACATTTCCTGATGTACACTACAAGATGTATATCCATTCTCCTGCTGATGGACACATAGTTGATTTCATGTAGACTGTTTCCAGCAAGGGCAATGTGAGCATCCTTCAAAGCCTGTCTCACCCAGGGTTTCCTGGAGAATTAGTCTTAATGCTCCATGTCACCCTTTATATATATGAATTAGCTTCTCACTTGTGCATCAAGAATGGTGCTAGTTAAGGACGCCTGGGTGGTTCAGTCGGTTACGCATCTGACTTCGGCTCAGGTCGTGATCTCACAGTGTGTTTGAGCCCCGTGTTGGGCTCTGTGCTGACAGCTCAGAGCCTGGAGCCTGCTTCAGAGTCTGTGTCTCCCTCTCTCTCTGCCCCTCCCTTGCACACACTCTCTCTCTCTCTCTCTCTCTCTCAAAAATAAATAAACATTAAAAAAATTAAATAAAAAAAAATAATGGTGCTAGTTATGCAGCATCCTTGGGAGATTTGAGAAAATAATCCTGCAGATTATTTTCTGTTTCATGGTTCAGATGAGAACCACTTGTTAAGAAAAAAAGGATACAATCTCTAGATCAGGAGGGGGATACATACATAGGTCTTCTTTCAACCAGCTATGGCCAAATGCCATTCAAAGGGACGTTCCAGTCCGTTGACATTTCCTAGCACTGGATAAGCAGTTTGTTCCCCATTTTTGCCAATAGTTGCTATTGTTAGATTTTTCTGTTTTTGCCAACTGAGGGCAAATAGTATCAATTTTCATTTTTCTGGTTATTACTCCGTGTGAGCATCTTTTTCATATATAGTTTTTGTGATTAGGATTTCTTCTATAAATTTATCATTTGTATGCTTCCCATTTTTCTATTCAGGTTTTGTCTTTTTCTTTCTCACTTCAGGCTTCTTTATATATTCTGATTGCTAATCCTATGTTGGTTGTATGGATATCAAATATGTTTTAAATGTACTTATGGTGTCTTTTTGGATAGAAGTTTTTAATTTTAATTTTAATCAAATTTATCAAACTTTTCCTCTGTGGCCTGTGCTTTTTGTGTTTCTTTAGAAATTCTTCTCTGGCCATGCATGCTTTTTTTTTTTCCCCAGTATGTTTTTCTATAAAGTTTGAAGTTTCACTTTTCATATTATAGTTTTTGTTTCTCCTGCAACTTATCAATTTGTGAGGCAGAGGTCTCGTTCCTTTTCCTTTTTAGAAATAGCCAGTGGTCCAGGAACAATTTATTAAGTAGTCTGTCTTTTCACATGCCCATGGTTCACCACCACGTCATTGCTTTTTACATGTGTGTAGGATTGTTTCTGAGCCTCTACCTGGCTGCATTCCGTTTGTGTCTAATACCACACTGTCTTAATTACTATAGCTCTACACTAAGTTTTGAGAGATGGCAAGGAAATTTCTTTCACTCTTTTTTCTTGACTATCATTTGCCTGTGCTTAGATCTTTGTTTGTTTCGTGATTTCCAGGATTAACTTGTTCAGCTAAACAATAAAACTATTAGGATTTTTATCACAATTATTCTTCCAGTTAATAGAATGATTTGGGAGAACTGGTGTTTATGGTATTAAGTTTCTTTTCCATGAATATGGTATATCGTTTCCTATATTCAAATATACTTTGGTGTCTCTCAGCAGCATTTTGTAATTCACTTCAAAAAGATCCTTCAGGGGCGCCTGGGTGGCGCAGTCGGTTAAGCGTCCGACTTCAGCCAGGTCACGATCTCGCGGTCCGCGAGTTCGAGCCCCGCGTCGGGCTCTGGGCTGATGGCTCAGAGCCTGGAGCCTGTTTCCGATTCTGTGTCTCCCTCTCTCTCTGCCCCTCCCCCGTTCATGCTCTCTCTCTGTCCCAAAATAAATAAACGTTGAAAAAAGATCCTTCAGATCCTTTATATGATTTAGTCTAGGGTGACTTAAAATTTCCCAGCTGCTGTTTCTTCAAATATTTCTCCTATGTTTCATCTCTTTCAGGTTGCTTAACTATCCTTTTTACCTCTTTGTCTTTTTCACTGTGGTGAATTCCTCAGAACTCTTCTAATTCACCAGATCTCACTTCCACTGTCCAGACTAGAGTTAATCCCACCTGTACTGGATTTATTTATTTAAATGAATAAAGTTTCCATTTCTAAACATTCCAGTTAATTCTCTTCTGTATCCATATGTTGTTTTATTTTTGCCTCCTTTTCGTCCATGCTGTCTTGTTATTGTTTATTTTTTTAATGGATATGCTTTAACTTATTTCTCTGAACATACTCATTTTATTTTTTTAAATTTTTTTAAACTTTTATTTATTTTTAAGAGACAGAGAGAGACAGAGCATGAATGGGGGAGGAAGAGAGAGAGGGGGAGACACAGAATCCAAAGCAGGCTTTAGACTCTGAGCTGTCAGCACAGAGCCCGAAGCGGGGCTCAAACCCACGAACTGCGAGATCATGACCCGAGCCAAAGTCAGACACTTAACCAACTGAGCCACCCAGGTGTCCCTATTATTTTTTTAATGTTTATTTTTGAGAGAGAGAGAGTGAGCACAGATGGGGGAGGGGCAGAGAGAGGGGGATAGAGGATCCAAAGCGGGTTCTGGACTGATAGTAGAGAGCCCCCGATGTGGAGATAGAACCCACAAACCACGAGATCACAACCTGAGCAAAAGTCAGACACTCAACCAACTGGGCCACCCAGGTGCCCTTGAATGTACTCATTTAAAATCTTTGTCAGACTAGACCATAAAATGAATTCATTCACAGTAAATTCATGTAGATTTGATCGGCTGTCTTTCTTAGCGTTAAATGTGTTACTATGTTTTGCAGCTTTGGTTTACAACTCATTTAGTTGTTGCTGTGGTTTTACTTTTTTCTACCATGTTTGCCTTCCCCCTTTATGGTTGTGTCTGCCAAACTCTGGATTCTCCAGTGCAGAACAAGGTTTGCACAGGTGACATGGGCCCCTGTGCCATGATAATATTATCTCTGACCCAATCATCATACCAGGACGTAGTGGGAGGTGAGAGGGCTGCTGTGGTTCCTGGTCATCAGGCTGCGTTTGCTTCCTCCAACTTCTCTAGGTCTCCAGTGAGCAGCAGGTTTGTTCCGCGTTCTTTACAAAGCCAGATTCTCCTCTGATGGACCACTGTTACTTCTATTTATTTATTCTATTTGAAATCCGCCATTGGCATATGTTTGGAGCAGAGGATAGACATCAAACTGTGATCATATTTTGCCTTCTTGACTAGTCCTCAGACCTGATTTTAAAAAATAATAATAATTTTCAAAGTTGTGTGGTGTTATCCTAACATTTGTCTATCACAACACTACAATTTTGTACCTTTCAACCCCTGCTCCCGTCTGTCTTTATGAGCATAGAATTGAGGGTGGCATTCTTTCAGTGAATCATATCATGATCCACCAGCTGAAAGATTAATTCAGGAAACATGATTAGAAAGAGACATCTGAATAGTTTATCTGGGACATAAGGCACGGACATCAGTGACAGGATTTAAATAACTGAAATGAATTCTCTTTAGTTCTCTTGTCTTACCAAATTAGCATCAAAATGTTTTTACCAGTTTAGGTAAGGTGATGTCAGAAAGTCTAACTGCTGTGCTGGTCATAAATTATCACCGTGTTCATTTGCTGATTGAGAGAATACTTCCTATGGCTAAAATACCTGGTTTACCTTTTGGAACAAGAATGATAATATAACATTTATAATTAAGAATAATTAATATCTGGGATGTCCTATATTCTGGGTCATTGTTTTTAGCAGTACATGAACAGTCTGAGTAAATAAGAAATTGTTCTTCTCTTTAATAAACTCTCTGTATTTATTACTCCACGCTTCTAGTGTAACAATAGAAATCAACCTGGAATTGGTATGTCCTTTAGAATTAAGGCTGTGTCTCCCCGAATACCATAGTAAGTTTTAGGTTATTGCTGGCTGTACTTTTCCAGTGTTTCGCCGCGTTGATATTAGCCTGTGTCTCCATCATCACGTCATGCTATCTCAGAAAATGCTAATGAAACAGTCCCTCTCAGATTAAAAAGATAACATTACAGATTCTTCACAGATCTTTCAGATTTATGTTCATTTTTAGCTCAAATAAAAAGTTGCACGTTTAAAAGATGAGAAGTACTTGGAGATAATTCATTACGGGTTCTGCCGAATAATATTTGACATTATGGCTGAATTTAACCACTAAACTTCTTAAGTGGTTTTTCATGTTCTCATTTATGCCATGGAGAGAAGATGACAGCATTAGGTTTTAAATATTAAAATATCAAAGCTTTTTTATATGAAGAATTCTGAGCACTGGACACACTGTTGAAGGCCACCATCGCTTGGTAACTTCAAGGAAGCTCCATTTGAATTCCCCAAACAGGATCTACATTCTTTTTCTTTAATGTTCTTAAATTTTAAGCCTGAAAGAAACATTAATTACTTTTTTCTCCAAAGCTTCTTTCAAGACTGTAGAATCCAGTAGGGATCCTCAGGAGTCATAGAATGCGGAAGCAAATTCTTAAAAACTTGAATTGCCTTTATTTACACCTGAAGCCTCTTTGATATCAGAATCTTTGCTGAGGAAAAGGGATTTCTCTATGACTTTGAATAGCCTAAGAAAGTCATTTGAATATATGGAGATAATCAACAACCACACAGATAAGCTTTGTGACTTTTATTATTTTTTTTAAGTGTTGTGACTTTTAAAGATTTACCTAAATGGTAAAACTAAGGCATTGTATAGATGATGTTGGATCTTAGAATGCTTTCAAGGAGAGAACTTACAGGTTTTAGAACGATAGCAGGATTCCTGAGTCCTCTTTGCTCCTCACTTGTGCCTCAGACCCTAATCTGGAGGTAACGGAGGTGGCTCCGTCCCAAGTAGAAAAATCCCCATTACGTCATGAAACGGTGAGAGAGATCTGCTGACGGTTGGGGGTGTTGAATGTCTGTTGACCGTCTCCTTTTCACAGTGGATATATCTGTACTGTTAGGGACAGGTGACCTGTGGCCCTGTTTCCTGGAGCTGCAGCAAGAGACCTGAGCCTTCTGACTTCTCTTCCAGCCACAGAGGAACTAAGTATCCAATCCTGAAGTTGTTTCTCGACAGCTTCCTCTCCATCATGCTCAGGAGAATTTGAGGACTCTCTTGTGCTACGTGGGCACAAGATTCTTCCCTTCTGTGAAAAACAGGAGGCTAAAATGACAGGCAGGGCTGCTATTACTTTAATATCTCCGAGAGAGAAGTTATTTTATCCTTGGAAGGGAATGGTGTCAGGCTTTTCTGTCGTACACTCCACCAAAACTAGACTTAAGTACAACTCCTGCCGGTTAAAGTGTGGTTTTGATCGTGTAATCTGGGACTTCTCAAACTCGTCAGAGAAGAGAAAACCTACTCCCTGGGGAATACGGTGGTGCGGGTGGCTCAAAGTCCCATGCCATGGTTCATTGAAGGCTTGTATGTTTTCCGAAAAATAATGTCAATTTTGCATTTTATTCCAAAATAAATCCAGTTTTAGATTAATAGAATTATACTGCTACCTTTGTAAACTGTTACAGCCTTTCTGGTCGGCAATTTGGCAATATCTGTTAACATTGAAAATATATGTACCCTTTCCCCCAGCAATCTTACTCCTGGCAATTTGTCTCATAGAAGTAAAAGCATCAGTACATAAGATATATGTATAATGATATTTATGACCATATGTCATGGCAAAAATTGGACTAATGAATTCCATTCAACAGAGAAGTGGAAGAATACATTATAAATCATGGAGCCACTTCATCATGGAGTTGTGAGCCACTAAAGAGAATGAATTAGAACTCTACCAAACGACTTGAAGCGCTATCTATGAGTAAAGTGCATTTAAGAGCCCATATTTATAAAACAACCAACGACAGAATAACCCTATGTGTTTCTATACATTTTACAAATAATGACATCTGCACGAGGAACTAGGTAACTCACCAGGTTACCTGCAGAAGAAGGGGTACAAGGGAGAGAAGGGGACACGGGAAGCCAAAAAGAAGCAGACACATAGAAACAGGAAAAAAAGAAAAAAAAATATTTCACTTATACCATTATGTGGAAATAGAAATGTGTATAGGATAATATGTCATACAAGTTTTAAATAAGCACCTTGCCTTCCTTCTTGTGAATTTGGAAAATGCACAGGTTCAGGCTCACTGTCTCATTACAATATGAGCCTGTGGGCCCTTGTACAATGGCTTGAGAAACATGGACATGACAGCATCCAAACTGTGAAGATATGAGGGCTGTAAGCCACCACACTGCCTCCAGCTTCTAGAGTGCCTGTACTCTTGGGAGGTCCTGGTGGGTCCTGCCATGATGTGAACATAAAGGGCCTTCTTGGCGAAGGCAGGCTGTGGTCATTTTTAAGGTTCCCTAGACAGGTACCTTGGTTCTGCGGCTTGGTGTCTATTGGTTCTTCTACCGTTGATGCATCACTTGATTTGACCTTTAAATTTTTTTTATGTTTATTTATTTTTGAGAGAGAGACAGAGACAGAGACAGAGCATGAGCAGGGGAGGAACAGAGAGAGAGGGAGACACACAATCTGAAACAGGCTCCAAGCTCTGAGGTGTCAGCACAGAGCCCGACACAGGGCTCGAGCTCACAAACCGTGAGATCATGACCTGAGCCGAAGCCAGATGCTCAACTGACTGAGCCTCCCAGACACCCCTTGATTTGACCTTTAGATTTTGGCAGTGATTCCTGGTTCTCTCTGCAGTTCCACCTTGGCTATTGGCTTTAATCTGTCTTGACCTCTAGCTTTCATGTCATTTCTGCATTCAAGCCATCCTTTTTTTTGTTGTAAAGTGCTTTATTCTCAACATTTTCCTTCATTCTCTTCTTGGCCATTATTTAGAACAGCCTGTCTTCTTGATCCACTTTACTCTGGTCCAAGATCAAGCATACTTTTAATATGTACTGTATTAAACGCAGTTTGTCTTCCCCTTGACTTTTCTGAAACAGCTGTATAATGGCTAACAGAGATTCAGATGAATCTGTTGCTTTAGAAACATTAAACCTACAGTTGAATTTGGATGTTTGGGTTGGACTCTGTCTCATTTTAGCATATTAGTTTCTTTGCCTCAAAAACTCAAAATCTTTTTTGTAAGGGAATCTCAAAGTTATTTAATCCAACTATACTTCACTGACCACAATCCTTTATGAAACACTTCTGCACACCTACAGTTGAATTTGGATGTTTGGGTTGGACTCTGTCTCATTTTAGCATATTAGTTTCTTTGCCTCAAAAACTCAAAATCTTTTTTGTAAGGGAATCTCAAAGGTTATTTAATCCAACTATACTTCACTGACCACAATCTTTTATGAAACACTTCTGCAGAGGTGACTCATTTTCATCAATGGTCATTTCTTCTTTATTTATATAAAGTCTAAATCTGACCATTTATCTTCCCATGCTCTTACTAGCAGCCAGGTAAAAACTAGATCCTTTCTTGATGACAACAATATCTAGAGCCTCTAAAATGTCTCATACACAAAAAGTGGCATTAGATTTAAAAATTACCAGGCAGTCCGAAAGAAAGGACCAAATAACTGAAAACAGAGAGGAAAAAAAATCAGATAATACCACTTTGTGAGGCTTGGAAGCTTAGGTTGCTGCTTTGTGCCCTGCCTCAGTCTCCTGTGCTGCAAATCAGCAAAGCCTCCCAGAAGGAAGAGCAGCAGGGAAGGTCAAGCTCACATCTTAGTATGTTTTTCTTCATGCCGGTATGTTGGCTGCTCAAATGCTAGCTGCTTTGGTTGCTCTCTGACGCTTCAAGAAGCTAAATTTTGCATTTTGTATATTTTGTGTCGGTTGTTGGTATTTTCAGTGTGAAGGTTGATCTGATACAAGCTACTCCTTCATAGTCAGAAGCATACTGAATACATATGATAATGAAAAATATCAATTAAACATTGGTAATTTGTTCTCATAAATTGTGAAATCAGGCAATGATTTGGAGGAATTGTTTTCAACTTCCTAATTTAGGGTCTAGAGTTCAGGCCCTCATTTTCATTTCTGGGGACTGATTTCCAAATAGGAAAGTGCACTGAATCATTCATACCAGATGACTTCACCAATGAGTTCCTATATTCCTGTACTGCTTGTGAATATCGAAGCAGAAGAGTATCAAAGTATTTAGATGGATTACCGCATCACCAAGAATGCCAAGTCTTTGATCTACTTTTTTATCTTCACAATTTTGCTTGCATGATAAAAGCAAATTTATTCCTTTCAACACTGAAAAAAATTCTCCAGCACTACCACCTGACTTTATATAGTTAAATACCATGTCCTATGTCCAGTTCATCCAGCCGAACATTGAATTGCTGTGGTTTAAGCCATAGAAGTGTTTCCAATTTATAATTTTATTATGTTCTGTTTTTAACTTTCTAGTGCAAAACCTTTCTTGGTGAATGAGTCAATGAACTGACTTAAATTGTTCTTAAAAATATTATTAAATGTTAGGGTGCCTGGGTGGCTCAGTCGGTTAAGCATCTGACTCTTGATTTTGGCTCAGGTCGTATCTCCCAGTTCGTGAGATTGAGCCCCGTAACCAGTTCTGTGCTGACAGCATGGAGCCTGCTTGGGATTCTCTTTCTCTCTCTCTGTGTGTGTGTGTGTGTGTGTCTTTCTCTCTCTCTCTTTCTCTTTCTCCCTCTGCCCCTCCCCTGCTTGTGCACATGCTCTCTCATGCTCTCTCTCTCTCAAAATAAGTAAATAAATATTTTTAAAATATGTTATGTTTTATAATGTATGAAATTACCATACACAGAAGGACTGTCTTTAAACGTGCTTTACTACACTAAACTTCTAAAAAAACAAAACCCAAAAAACTTGAAAACTTTTTTCAACCCAGAAAAGTAAATAATTTCCTGTTGATATTTCATGAGTACCATGCCCAACAGTCCAATCACATCAAAGCACCCTTCGTCCCACAGATAAATGTAGCTGTTGATGCTCTCAGCAGCAGCACTAGAAAATGTCACAAATAATGATTTATCTTTTTCATGCAACTTGTCCTGTAAGTTTCCCATTAATTCTTTAATACCCTGAACAACTGTTTCACATTCCACTTATATTTACACTTATTTCTGTCTGTTCAGGATATGTAATTATAGCTACATTCAATCCATATTTTTGTAATCTCACCATCCCTAAGAGGTTGAATGCCCAGCCACTTTTTCACTTAATCCATTACTTCACAGTTGTAGTAGCTATTTTGTTCACATTCAGAAACAGACCTCATGGTTTCTAATAGAAAGAAATAAAACAGTTCTTTTTCTCATTCTATTAAGTTTTCATCACAAATCTTTCCTTATGCCAGCATTTATTGTGGTTTATTTCAAAGTGGCAGCTTATGTTGTGTTCTTTTGGTGCAGACATGCTTATGTGCATATTAAACACCTACCATATTTCTATGTGGAAGTGAAGAATATTACTTTCTCACATTTTTTATGACACATTCAGCTCTCTGAATATTTCATTTCCCTGCTTTTAATATGGGTACAGGAAATATTTCACTTTCTTTTCATTCAAGGGTAAGGGAAACATCATAGCTTGATGACGGATGTTACCTAACTTTGACCTTTGATTTGTGTGGACAGTAGAGAATAGTGGCACTGTGGCAAACTGAAGAGGCAGTGTCTGTTAAGATGCAAGTCTGGGGGGCGCCTGGGTGGCTCAGTCGGTTAAGCGGCCGACTTCGGCTCGGGTCATGATCTCGCGGTCCGTGAGTTCAAGCCCCACGTCAGGCTCTGTGCTCACAGCTCGGAGCCTGGAGCCTGTTTCGGATTCTGTGTCTCCCTCTCTCTGACCCTCCCCCATTCATGCTCTGTCTCTCTTCGTCTCAAAAATAAATAAACGTTAAAAAACTAAAAAAAAAAAAAGATGCAAGTCTGGGGTGTCTAGGTGGCTCAGTCGGTTGAGCATCCAGCTTGTAGCTCAGGTCACGATCACCCCGTTGATGAGTTCAAGCCCCGCATCGGGCTCTGTGCTGACCACTCAGAACCTGGAACCTGCTTCAGATTCTGTGTCTCCTCTCTCTGCACCCCTACCCCGCTCGTACTCTGTCTCTTTCAAAAAATAAATAAACATTTTTTTTAAAAGCCAGAAATTCAGCTTTGGGGTGAAATCCCTCAATTTTGAATATTGCTAATTAATTCCATGATCTCCACAAACAATGTGTGGGCCAAAGAGAATGTGTCTGTTGGGCTGATTTGACTTGCAGGTGTTTGTTTGGAACCTTAGTATTGCATGATCATAGACTCCAAGAATGTTGGAGCTGGAAGGAACCTGAGGGCTCCTTAAAAATAAGCAGCTGATAAGGAAAATAATTGAGACCAGAACTTAGTGTAGTGTCCCATGTCAGGACACTACAGGTGCCTAATTTGTTTAGTAGAAAGTAGTTTTGACCTGTACCATTAATGCAAAACCCTGCTATGACCAGATAGTCAAAGCAGAAAAAGTTCAAGGGTCGGTGGTTGATGGCTGCAAGTGAATTGCTTTTTACCTGAATTAACTGAACAGTTCTGTTAATGTTTTGCTCAATTTTACCTCAATAGATAACAACTCAGGGAGGCAAAAGGGAGTGAGTACTGTCTGGGTTTCCCCCACATTACCAGGACTAGAATTAGTCAGAATAATTACTGCCTGCTTTCTTTCAAGTAGCTAGATTTTTTTTTAATAACATGCAGCATTAACTATTCCAAGAGAAATGTCCACATTACATGTTGTGGGAGTACAGCATTCCTCACAAGAGATAAAGTGTTTGAATTTAGAATTCCTTTTTGTTCTTATTCCTATTAACATTGTTGTTCAACTGAATCTGGAGGGATTTGACAGTTAATGTCCCTAATGGTTCAGAGGCTCCTTTCCAGAGGGACATGAAGGCATTGGGCCGGGCAGACTCTGAGATTGTTTCGCAGCAGAGCTAACAAATATCCCGTGAAATATGTGCTCCGTTATGTTGGTTGGCAAGGTTTAACCTTTCTTTCTAACTCTGTTCTTTCCAGTCGGGATATGGCTCAACAATTGCCTGGGGTGAGCAGTTCGGTTTCAACACTTTTTTAAAAAAAGGTTTTGGTGATTTGGAAGCATCCTGGGCCCGGCGTGGTGGGAAGCAGGTGAATAAGCAGTGGACTTTGCCCAGGCAGGGTCCTGAGAGGGTACAGACATGAGGCCACCAGAGGAGATGGTGACATATGACCCCACTGTCGTCTTAGGACCCAGCCAGTAAATGCGCCCTACGTGTATTTTCCCAGAAGTACAACAGGTAATATTGCAGTCAACATTGATGTCATTATAGATATTTTTGTAAAAATTTGATCGTCTGGAGCACAAAGCTAAACAATTTTATGACTGCTAATGGTTAACAGCAACTGTCTGCTGGAGATGCCGTGACAAGCTATAATTCAAAGCATGATGCCTGATGCCGGGAGAAATGGGACTTTGTATTTTCACTTGCCCACAGACATTTTGTATTTGTGGTGATCTAATCTCAGCTCTTTCATTCTAAGAAGTTGCCATTTCCAGGGAAACATTTCCACCATCATTTGGAAAGGGAGAGGTAAATCTGCCATATCGCCTGGAGGTTGACAGGAAGAGAAGGAAAGCAAGTCCTTTGAATGCTTTGGAAGGGAAAAAAAAAATGAGCCATTTTATCATCCCCATTTCAGAAGGTTATTCTCATCTGAAAAAGACACTTGAAAGGTTGAAATGGAACATTGCCACTGCTGT
Source organism: Prionailurus viverrinus (assembly GCF_022837055.1). Taxonomy (NCBI): domain Eukaryota; kingdom Metazoa; phylum Chordata; class Mammalia; order Carnivora; family Felidae; genus Prionailurus; species Prionailurus viverrinus. The sequence continues at coordinate 8,676,186 of NC_062561.1, forward strand.
ACCGCGCATGGTGAAAAGAAGTAATAGGCAATTATTTTTGTGAGGTGCTGCTTGAAAGAAAAACTACTTAGGACCGGACCTACATTCATTGGTAAAATACAGAATCGAGCAGTTATCCATTGAATTTCAAACAGTGTCAAGAGCCAGTCATGAGTTTGGCCCTGAAGTATGTAGATGGACTTTTCTGCAATGAAAATAGCTCTCAGTCCCTGTTCCTTTATAATGATAATACGGTTTGGGGCCAGCTGGGTGGCTCAGTAGGTTAAGCCTCTGACTTGGCTCAGGCTCAGGTCAGGATCTCACAGCGGGTGAGTTGGAGCTCACCCCCCCCTCCCCCCCACCCCCATCGGGCTCTGTGCTGACAGCTCAGAGCCTGGAGCCTGCTTCCGATTCTGTGTCTCCCTCTCTCTCTGCCCCTCCCCTGCTCGCGCTCTGTCTCTCAAAAATAAATAAATGTTAAAAAATTTTGTCTAAATAATAATGATAATATGATTTCATGTTCAAAGAAAAAGTCAAAACAATATAGAAAATTATACAAAAGAATTGATTTTAATTTTTCACTTCAGAAGTGTCTATTTGAATACCATTACTGTGTGCAGATTGGGTGTTGGGGATTCGGTGATATAAGACAGGCATCTCTGACCACTGCCTGAGCATTTCACTGCCTGGTTCTTCTGGAACCAGAATCAATTGCTCTCTATTGATATATGCACATAGATTGATGGAGAATTAATTTTGTAAAAGATTGTCTCCCCAAAGTGAGCAGTTTTACAGCATGACATGGTCTGATAGGAGATCCTTTATTGATGAATATAACCACGTATCACACTCTATAATGACAACATAGTGTTCACTTGTGTGATTTCACCGTTGTTCAGGTAGAGCAATCTCCAACTTAAAAACATTTAGATTGTTTCTAGAGTTATGATTTTTACTTTACTCCTTTTGCTATTTAAAAAAATTTTTTTAATTAACATTTATTCATTTTTGAGAGTGAGAGAGAGTACGAACAGGGGAGGGGCAGAGAGAGAGGGAGACACAGAATCCGAAGCAGGCTCCAGGCTCTGAGCTGTCAGCACTGAGCCCAACACGGGGCTTGAACTCACAGACCACGAGATCATGACCTGAGCTGAAGTCTGACACTTAACTGACTGAGCCACCCAGGTGCCCTGTCCTTTTGCTATTTTTTAAACCAATAAGCTTCTCCTCAGATGGTTGATTGGATCCACAAGTTGCCTGCCGACTCCTTTCAGCCAGTGGTCATCCAGCTGCCCCTATGGTGTTCTCTCCAGATCACGCTTTCTCATTTGTGGCAACATGGACGGGCCGAGAATCTTTCAAATCTTCAAGTTCTAGGCTCCTTTTTGCTTGGCACTTCTTTCTTCATTATATCTCTCTCCCCTTGCATTTTGCTATAAGCAGCAAAGAGAAACCAGCCCTCACCTTCCACACTTTGCTTAGAAGTAATCTCAGCCAAATATCCAGATTCATCACTCACAAGTTCTCCCACCCACCCCACTGCAGAGCCCGATTAAGCCAAGTTCTCTGCCACTTTATAACGAGGATCGTTTTTTCCTCCAATTTCCAGTAACATGTTCCTCATTCCCATCTGAGACCTACCAGGTACATCTTTAATATTCATACTTCTAACAGGTGGTTTGTCTCTGGTGAAACCTTTCTCTTGAGGGCAGGCCTTGTTAACAAGAATGGAATGCTCTGGACTTATTCGAAATTGCCCACTTTCCCCCTCCCTCTGCCAGAGGGACAGTGGAATATTCCTCTGATCTTCAGTGTGAAAACTTGCTAGGGCTCCTGGATGTAAAACTCAAGAAAGTGTAGGAGGCCCCCTAAGAAAGAGAATCCTTGGAGTTTTTAACTCTCAAACGTGTCCCCACTAAGCTTCCAGTAACTTCTCAATTACGTTATAGGTTTCCACGCTGGTTTCGACCAAGATTTCTGGTGTGTAGGCTTCTGCTCCAGGATTCTCTGTGATACTGTGATTCTCTGTATCTGCCTGTCATCTCCAATTTGGGGGGATGTTGCTTGCCCTGTGACCTCAGTTTTCGGATGGATCTAAGAAGAGTCGTTGATCTTAAGTTTGTTCAACTTTTTCTTGCTTTGTGGGTGGGAATGAGGACTTCCAAGTTCCTTATGTTCTGGACTAGACTAAAGTCTGTTTAATGCATGTCTGTCAATTTTGTGTAGGGATGGGGGGAGGAGGTGGTTTGTTAGGGATTTTTACACTATTAACAACACTACAACTCTGCATATATGACCAGTTGCCTTCTACAGATTGATTCTTTTAAGTGGATCAAAGATTAGACAAAATGCTAATTGATATGATAAGCCAAATTGCCTTACGGTAAAGTCACTGTACTCCCACCAGCATGGATGAGTTCTCCTGTCTCCATGTACCACCCGTCCCCCCCCCCCTCCCCCGCCCGCCCAATACTCAGTATTGTCAGTCTTTTGTATCTTGGCACGTCGGATAAGCCGAAAGTGATTACGCATGATTTTACCTGCATTTTTTGATTAACCATGAGTCTTACCTTTTCATATTTATTGACCCCTTGTATTTCTAATTTTTTAATTAATTTTTGTAACATTTATTTATTTTTGAGGGAGAGGGAGAGAGAGCACGAGTGAGGGAGCAAAGAGAGGGAGACACAGAATCCAAGAAGCAGGCTCCAGGCTCTGAGCTGTCAGCACAGAGCCTGATGTGGGGCCTGAACCCACGAACCATGAGATCATGACCCCAAGCTGAAGTCCGATGCCCAACTGACTGAGCGACCCAGGTGCCCCTCACCCCTTGTATTTCTTCTTTTATAAATTACCTTTGTATTTTCACCTGTTTCTCTATTTGGATGTTCATCTTTTTTCCTATTAATTTCTAGAAAACATATTTTAGGGTTATTAAAACTGTGGATCTTGATACTTTGTAAAAGTTTTTCCTGCATGTATATTGTTTATATTTTTAATTTCATTCACAGTAGGATTTTTAAGTTTTTTAAATTTTTTGTAGTAAAAAGTATACACCTTTATGGTTAATTCTGTTTTTGTGGTTGTTGTTTTTTTAAATATTGCTAACAAAGATTTTCCCCATTCCTGGCATATTCGGTTATGTATTTTGATTTGGATCTTGGTTTTTGTTCAGCCATATTTTCTTCTAGTCTTTAAAATAGAAATCTTGGGGCACCTGGGTGGCGCAGTCGGTTAAGCGTCCGACTTCAGCCAGGTCACGATCTTGCGGTCCGTGAGTTCGAGCCCCGCGTCGGGCTCTGGGCTAATGGTTCAGAGCCTGGAGCCTGTTTCCGATTCTGTGTCTCCCTCTCTCTCTGCCCTTCCCCCGTTCATGCTCTGTCTCTCTCTGTCCCCAAAATAAATAAACGTTGAAAAAAAAAATTTAAAAAAAAATAAAATAGAAATCTTTGGTTCAGCTGGGATTATTTTTGTGGAAAGCCTGAGAATGGGGTCGAGCGAGCTTGATCTGGAGCCAAACAACTAGCCAATTGCACACCTACGGACTAGGCCCTTATTTTATTGATGTGTAATGCCAGTGTTATCACCTGCTGGGGTCTCCTTCTGGATTCTCTGTTTCATGGATTTGCCTGTTTCACACCGAATAATACTGTAGCATTTATCTCTGGTGGTGGTGCCCCCTTTACGCTTTGTCTTCTATTCCTCACGCCCCCGGCAATTCTCACAAATGTATTCTTCAAGATGGGCTTTCAAAATCATTTTTCAAGGTCAGTTCTCCCGAAAAAATAGGAGTTAGTACTTCTTTTTATTATTAGTCTCACGCATTTTCAGTTAAATTTGTATATAATTTTTAAAATCTGTCAGCAATTTGAAGGAGATCTTTTTACGTTCCTTCTTAAACTAAGAGAGTCATTGCTGCTTGAATTTTTACCTGGCCATCTCATGGAATGCTCATTGATTATAATATTTTCAGTCCACTAGTTTGGGGTCTGCTAGGTATGTTGGTGTATCTTCTGCAAAGAATAATTAATTTTTATTTCTGATATTCAAAACTTTGCCTTTATTCTCGTTTTGGCTTCAGTTTTTAAATAATATTAAATAATGATGATGTTAATGAATACTTTTATGTCATTTTGGGCTTTGTTGGGAATGCCTTTAGTATTCTTAATGGTTCAAACTAATGGTGTGAAATGCATGCTTTTACCATTTTGAGGAATTATCTCAATTCCATTTTTCTTCAGTCTTTCTTTTTAAATCAGGAATAAATGTTGAATTTTGTCAAGTGTTATAATAATAACACTAATAATAATTGACTCCTGTGGTTTTTCTCCTTGATTTGGTAATATCGTTAATTTTTTAGATTTTCTAATATTGAGTTATTTTTCTTTATATTCTGGAACTAATTAATTGGCATACTGATTCTTTCTAATTCACTCATGAAACTGTCTTGGCCTGGAACTTGTTATAAATCAGTGATTTCCAGCTTCTTCGATGATTCCTTTGCTTTTTGGCCTATTTAGGTGTCCCAGTTAATTTCTATAACATATTTTCCTACGAAATGAGCCACGTCACTCAAATTTCCTAGCCTGTTAGCATACAGTTCTTTAGGCTTTATCTGTATGTCTTCCCTTCTCATAGCCGATATTATATATTTGCGTTTTGTCATGCTAACTAGAGTTTTGTAGGGTATGTTGAAATTTTCTCTTAAAAAAATCCCTCTAATTTATTAATCTGTACATTTTTTTCTTTTTCCTAGTTTATTATTTTTTTTAAAAAAATCTTTCAATCAGGGGCCCCTGGGTGGCTCAGTCAGTTGAGCGTCCAACTTCGGCTCAGGTCATGATCTCGCAGTTTGTGAGCTCGAGCCCTGCGTCGGGCTCTGTGCTGACAGCTCGGAGCCTAGAGCCTGCTTCAGATTCTGTGTCTCTCCATCTCTCACCCCCTCCCCTGCTCATGCTCTGTGTCTCTCTGTCTCTCAATAATAAATAAACGTTCAAAAAAAATGTTTTTAATAAAAAATCTTTCAATCAGCCTTTTGGCTTTCCATGGGCATGTTTTCTTGCATTTTTATAGTGTTCTATGTTGATTGTGTATTTATTTTATTCTCTCTCAGCACAGATGTATTTGACCCTGCATGTATCTTTGAGTGTAGATTTTGTTAAACACTGAGGGTGAGTTTGGGGCTATTTAATCATATCATTGTCTAAAACTGCCAAGACACAGAATCGTGACCTCAGCCAATCATCTTTTCCCACAAGGTTCCTAAGGAGTCAAGCCTCAGTATAAAAAACCTGGGAAATTCCTTTGTTTAGAGCACTAATTTTCCTAGCCAGAAGAGGCATACATAGCTGCTGATAAATGGCAATAGTGAGGCCTATTCTGCGTTACTCCTTTCCAAATAACAAACCCAAATCCCATGCAATATTAGAAAAGTCTTGTACCTGATCACTGGCACCGTGAGAAATGGAAACAGAGAAAGGTGTTGTTAAGCAAGAAAATTGCCAGTTCTTGTTCTGTGTTGGGAAGGGTGGGAAAAGGGTAGGAAGATGAACACAGAACATCAAAACCGAAACCAAAACCAACGCATTCCTAGAGGCCAGCGGTCTTCATTTGTAGTCGTTTAATTTTGTTATTTTCTGCAGTTGTGGTTTTGGTGATTACCTGATCCAAGGGTTGTTTATAAACCATTTAAAAACTTGCCAGTGAATCCGGTTTGCTTCTATTTTAGGTATCTATGTCCGGTTATACAGCACTGTGAACACTGGAGGTGATTTAAAAGGTTTTTATCATTTTGTAATTTATTGACTGTGAGCTCATGTTCCGTGGAGTGCCTTTCCAGAACAGTCCTGTGTGCTCCCATAGAAATTGCCTATGATTTTTTTTTGTCACTAAAAGGGCCCCAGGGGCTTTCACTAGGTCTGGATCCATTTTTATGATCATTTCTCGGTCAGGTTTTCCTGTTCTCCAATACCCATCCCATCCCAGGCCAAGGGGGCTCCTGTTTCTTTGAGCAACCCTGCTACTCAGGCCCCACGCACATGGCAGGCTTCTTTGCTGTTTCTCCAAACCGAGGGTAGAATTCTCTGGTCCTTGCATATCCTGTTGTAGCCAAGGAGCACAATCCAGGTCCCTGTGTTCTGTGGTCTGGACTCCGCCCCCGCAGAGCTGCCGGGACCCCAGACATTAACGGCATGCCCGGTGGGTGAGTTGTTTGGCTTCGGCTCCTACTGGCTTCTGGGATACTGACTCCTTCTTGACTTTTTACAGCTGGAAATTTCCCTTTCTTGGTTTCAAATCACATATGTGATTTAAGAATTATTTTGCTCCGTTTTATCCAGATGTTTCACATGCAAGAAGCAGAGAGGCAGAGGCAGAAGAGCATCCCTACATGCCGGGCCTGTGCGCACCATTGTCGGGGAGCCTAGACTGATGATTACACTCATTTCATGGTCAATGGCTCAGTTTGGGGCCTCAGTTTTTATACAGCTGTATGACCTATACATGGCATAGCTCCTTCTTCCATTAATTCACTTCAGCTAAATCAAACGAATACTTAGTGAGAACCTATTATAGGTCAGTTCCTGCGTTGGATGCTATACAAGAAACAGTTCAATCGGTGATTCATGATCCAGTGGATGGGGACAGACAGAACGCAGAATAGCGAGAGTACGCATTTCCTTACTTGGGGTAACTCAGGGACCAGGCCACTTGCTGGATTATTGGGGTTGAACTCACCGGAGGAGAGAGACGTAGGTCCAGTCGAAGAGGCTGTCAAATTTTGGGAAGCTCCCAGACTCCTTTGAAAATCTGAAAGACAAGCAAAATACCTATGGACCTTATTCTCAGAAAAATATTCATTTTGCACGTGCCTTCTGGATTTCCAAAGCCCCTCTGTGGACCTCCTAGGGTCGGGAAGGTCTTGAAGTCAAGGAAAAGTAAACCTGTCAGGTTTGGATGGCAAGTCCTTCTGGGAAGAGAAGCAATTTTGTGTCAGCGGCACACCTAGGTGACACAGGGTGTTCCCTAGGGGAACAGACACCTAGGTGCCGTGAGGATTGTAGGCAACCTGACCAGTGTTTCATCGGGATATGTGTTATTATTCCTAACACTGTCTAAATCCAGTCACAAGCATTACTGACAAACTGCAGAGGTGTTTGTAAACTCAGTCCCCCCTGCGGGCAGTGTGCTGACAACTTTGGCCTAATTAGCATTCTTGTCAACGGTAAGGATTCTAGCCTATAAAATCCCAGCTACCTGCTGCGAGGCCGCGGAAGCCATCTGCAAACTTCATGCTGTTGTAATGATGATGGAAGAAATCTTAGCATGATATCGAGCATCCGATCTTTGTTTTCGGTGTCTGAGAACGCCTGCTCCCACTTTTGCTTTTTTTAATTGCCTTTGCATGGCATGAATCACAATTGTAATGCTAAGAAGTAAGCCTTTGTCAGTGGAAGGTAAAAATAAATAAAAGATTAGTTTTTTCTTTAATTGGATTCTCAATGTACTGTAAAAATTTCAGTGTCTTGTTATCTGTAGGTGATTTGGCGCTGAGTGATCTTGTATGATTAAAATTCCCAACTGGTGAGGCTCTGACTGTGGGAGGAACATTCTCAGCAAACAAATGCAATTTTTACCTTTCTGAGGATTTTATTTTATGAAGAGTATTTTCCATGAGCTGCATTTGTTTTTATCTCTAATCTGTCCTTTTCCCTTTGATTTGCTTTTTTTTTTAAATTAAGAGTCAGTAGGGATGACAGTTTTATGAGAACTTTTATACGAAAAATCGAAACTTACAGAAAAGAAAATTGTAATTCTTTTAAATGACAAAGGATGCCTCATAACTCCGTTTTCTCTTCTTACCAGCTTTTGAAAAGACACTGCATTTTTTAAAATTATAATTATTGGCAAAAGAGAGAAGAAAAAGTTAAAATAGTTTTAAACGTAACATAAATGCAGTTGCCCTAATCTGAAATTATGAAAAGGAGAAGAACTTTCACCAAGTTGAAAGAGCCCCAGACCTGGGTTAGAATATCTGGAGGCTGTTCCCAGCTCTGGGCTTTGCCACCTTCTGTGTGACCTAAAGCAAACCACTTCCCACTGTCAGTTTCTCTTTTCTTGCCTATATAATTGACATATTTCTATAGCAACTTTAAACAAAAATGAGATACATTCAACACCTTAATCTTCTCTTTTGTCAACAAATGGCTCATTTGTAAAGATCTATTAATTTGTCCTTTACTTGGGTATGGCTTCTTTCTTTCTTTCTTTCTTTCTTTCTTTCTTTCTTTCTTTCTTTCTAATATGAAATTTAGTGTCAAATTGGCTTCCATACCACACCCAGTGTGCCCTCCTCATCCCAACAGGTGCCTTCCTCAATGCCCATCACCCATTTTCCCCTCCCTCCCACCACCACCCCCCCCACCACTCAACCCTCAGTTTATTCTCAGTTTTTAAGAGTCTCTTATGGTTTGCTTCCTTCCCTCTCTGTAACTTTTCCCCCCCTTCCCCTCCCCCCTGGTCTTCTGTTGAGTTTCTCAGGATCCACATTAGAGTGAAAACATATGATATCTGTCTTTCTCTTATGACTTATTTCACTTAGCATAACATGCTCCTGTTCCACCCACGTTGCTACAAAAGGCCGTATTTCATTCTTTCTCATTGCCAAGTAGTATTCCATTGTGTATATAAACCACGATTTCTTTATCCATTCATCAGTTGATGGACGTTTAGGCTCTTTCCATAATTTGGCTATTGTTGAAAGTGCTGCTATAAACATTGGGGTACACGTGCCCCTATGCATCAGCACTCCTGTATCCTTTGGGTAAATTCCTAGCAGTGCTATTGCTGGGTCATAGGGTAGATCTGTTCACTTTGCTGGGACAGAGATTTACATGCCCAGTGCCTAACAAGCGCCTACCTCTCGTCCTTCTGGGGTCACATCCCCTTGGATGAATAGGTAGAGTTGACATTTTGGTCTCTCTTCAAACCCCTACCTGCTCAGTACATATTTCTAAAACAGCACATCTTGCCTCTGATTGCATTTGTTTTAGGGCTCTTCTGTCCTGCAAGTTATCAAGCCTCTGTAGAATAAGGACTCTTTCTTACTCATCTTCATATCCTTAGCAGCTAGAATGGTACCTAGTATATAATAGATGTTTACTTTTTAAGTGAAGGAAAAACTGTGGGTGTTGGGCTGACATGGTAGCCTTATGCTCTGGAGCTGCATCCTGGAGCTGCATTAATCCCAGAAACCAGCCCAGTTCTGGGTTGGAAGGGGGTGTTGGTCTGCGAGGCGTTCTGTGGTTCACGTCCGTTCACATCGGTGCCCCATTCGATGTGGTGGTCATCTTAGATAACGTATCTTAGATAACGTATCTTAGATATCTTAGATAACATATCATCTTAGATATATGTCATTTGATAATAAATAATTTCATTTTTGAAAGTAGTTTTTGATAAAATAATTCTAACTTTCATAAATATAAAAAAATTATATTTGCCTAATTTTAAGAGCTTTATTAGGGTGTATTTTACATATCATAAAATTCACCCATTTCAAATGTACAATTCAGTAAATTTTTTTTAGTAAATTTACGGCGTGGTTCAGTCATCACTATATCCACTTTTGGCATATTTTCATCACCCTTGTAAGATTGCCCATGCCCAATTATACCCCCAGCCAGGTATCTACATTTTTGTCTCCGTAAATTTTCCACTTCTGAAAATTTCATATAAGTGAACCCATGCCATATATCATCTCTTCTGTCTGGCTTATTTCACCGAGGATAATGTTTTTGAGGTCTGTCTGTGTCATAGTATGTGTTGGCACTTCATTCCTTTTTTTGCTGAGTAGTATTCAGATTTACGGATATATTACATTTAATCTATCCAGTTAATAGGGCTGTGTTATAATTTAAAACTGATTCTTAGGTAAAAAATATTTCAAGAGCACCGTATAATTATTTTAGTGTCCTTTTCTCTCTCTGAATTATCTGTTTGGTTGATATCGTTATCCTGGTTATCGTCCAACCTGTCCCTGCATGGTTTCCAGTGTAGAAACCCATTAGGAAGCCATGCTGGTTCTCTTTCTGTTCATATCAACATTTATTGGGCACCTTTGTGCCAGGCCCTGAAGATGCAAAAATGAATAAGTCATCATCCCTGCCTCTGAAGAATTCTTTTTTCTGCCCTGCATAGTGGAGCCACAGAGGCCCCTGGGCAGAGAGAGCATCAAGGGGGGGGGGGGGGGGTGACAGCAGCAAATGTGGCATAGAGACCCAGGAGGATGAACACAGATGTGTCTCCTGAGTATGGGGATGTGGAGGCTGTTGATTGCTTACGTTTTCAGAGCTTTGGACACGTGGGAAACCACCAGGCTGTGATTGGTAGGAGCAGAAGTAGGGGCCACTCTTTCAAGAGATTTAAGAACTAAAGCCTTGAAGTCTCAACATCAAGGAAAGATGTTCTTTTCAATAAACCAGACTTGAGAATATTTATAAGCTTGGGGCAGGATGCCAGGGAAGGGAGCGTGCTGACCATACAAGAGTGAGGAACGAACCAGAGGTTCTCAGCTGTGGCTACTTATTGGAACCACCTGGGCTGGGGGAGGTAGGGAGGATGCTGCTTAAGAAAAACATAAACTCACATTCAGCTGGTCTGGTAGTAGGGCTCAGACATCCATAAAATTTTTATAGCTCCCGAGGTGATCCTAATTTACAGCAGGGTTGAAAAGCCCTGGGATGATTGATGGAATGATATTCTAAAGGAGGTGGTAGCAGTTGGGATTAATAACAATGTGGACAGTTTGGCCTTGATTCCAAGAAAGGGTTTCTGAATCTCTGAGACCAGAGTTGAGGATGGGTGTAGTCACAGACAGGTTTACACTTGCTGAAGTCCTACGTGCCTACTTACCTCAACTTCCCAATTGAAGGGTGAGTCTCATAGCACGATGAGGGTTGTTGAGGTTAGATGGCTTGAGGAAAGAGGCAAAACTTTGGAATACATGCTGAAGGCGGTGGATGGGCAGATGACTAGTGCTGACAGCCCTCCTATAGTCGAAGACACACAGTGTTAATGCGGCTCTAATAAAGATACAGACATGGCCGGGCCATTTCCTCCGGCAGCCTAAGAGCAGAAAGGGAGAATCACATTCATGATCTAGGGCCGGATTTTGCCGAGGAGGGGCTCAGTGACGATGGGATGGTGGAGCAGAAGACCCTCCCGATGGAACAGTTCTTGTTTTCAGCCACGGATTCCAGGATAAGCAGAGAAGCCAGTAAAAATGGGAAGAGGCTGATTGTGCGAAAATGTAAGCGTAGGGAGACTGAATGGGACCCTGAGATTCCATTGAAACTCTTGCGAGGTTAGGGGCAGGAAAAAGTCGAAAGGGCGGAAATTTGTGGGTGTAGGATATTGGGATTTATGGAATCTGATATGGATTAGCTCCAGGGTGTGGTGCTTGACTGTGGTTAAGTTGAATGAGGTAGATTAAAAGTAAAAGTCAGTGGGATTAGAGATGGAAAGGAACTACCAGGTTAGAGTATTGGGTGTGTTATTCATCTGGAGACTGAAACATCCTGTTAAGGGCTTCATTTGGGATTAAAAGATGAGCCAGATGCCAATGTTCTGATGAATAAGCGGGAACAGTCATCGTAGTGGGACAGGATTATTGGGACAAGGAAAGGTGGCCCCTCAGTCATGAGCCTCAGGTGAGGGGAGAATTTATAGGACGTCGGTGGTGGTTAGGTTGGAATGAGGACAGCAGAGATGACGAATCTGTGTTCCAGCTCCACTCCCTAGAGTCTGGGCACAGAAGAGTAGGCACTTAGGTGGAGAAGGCTGCAGGGAAAAAGGAATCCTTGGAAGACATCAGTTTGGGGTAAGCGAAGTGTGTTCTAAGCACAGCTGGTGCGGAAGGGAAGTGTTTCTCAAAGCTTGGCCTTGAGTAACCGCCGACTGCATTAGGTCACAGGGACTCTCAACTGTGAGAACTTGATCCCTGTGTCAGTTCTCCTTCTGTCCTTATCATTAATCAAGGAGAAAGTCCTCATTTCTGCTGCCATTCTCTAAAGACCCCTGTAACACTTGATAATCTTTTCAGCAAAGAGAGAGAGAGAGAGAGAGAGAGAGCGCACCTCAGGCATAGAGCTCGATTTTAATATAGTCTTATTAGCATTTCCCTGAGCAGTTACCTTCTATTTATGGAAAACGATAGTGGTATGCTTATGTGGTGATCTAAGATCCATTATAACAATGTTTTTAAGTTCTTAAAACATGAGTTTTTTGAATATTCAGTAAATAATAGTGCAGCAAAGAGAGGTGGTAAAGGAATGACCGAGATTTTGCAAGTATTGACTCAGTGGGTGGTTGACAGAGGACAAGGTGCAGGGAAGGGTCTAGTAGGCGGGGACGTATGGCAGAACGAAAGGCTGAGAATGGAAACTGGGAAGAGAAAGGACCGACCTGGGAGTGCCCTGAGAATAGCATTGCTTGGCCCTAGGTCCTTTAGGTCCTCCAGCATCCCCCAAAGAGAGTCTCCGGAGCCAGAAGCCCCCAGAGCTCTGTCAGCTCCAGTCTCACACTGCACACTCCTTGGGACCCAGGGACAAGGTAAGAGCCGGCTAATCCGGGACTTCTCCAGGCTGTGCCGCCAAGCAGTGAGCGAGCATCTCTTGTGTTCTCTTAAGAGAGAGAGAACCGCGGACATAACCACACTGAACCCACCCAGCACCTGGCCATGGCTTTCTTCCCTCCCAACATTCATTTCATCAGGAACAAGTTTCTGAGTGAGTGTTGCTGAAGGGCCCTTGGGTTTGTCAGTGGTGAAATTGGGCAAGAGCAATGGTGAGGTTTTTACAGAAACGGAGAGGGGAAAACAGGTGCAAAATAGTATTCTACACAGTGGAAGAGGAAAAAATGCTTACGTAGAAACGCTTGGAGTATGTTGTGGGACATTGGCTCTTGCCCAGGGCGCATTGTATTCTGTCACCAAAATCCCAGAGAATTTGGTTGGGTGATTTCGAACAGGAGAGTCAGTGAGCTTCCCTACCCGCACGCCTACCTCATGGCCTCAGGACAGTGCTGTTGATTACAGCTGTTCGGAACAATATGCTTCTCATTTACTCGAAAAATGAAGAGTTGTCCCATTGTTTTCATCCGTCTTTGGAAATCGTGCAGCCATTTTCTCTTTCCCGCATTGGCTGAACTTTGCATCCACATCATCGGTGAGCCTCTCACTGGGATCCACTCCCCAGGGAGGCAATGCAACCGGCTAGAGGGAGGGCATGGTGTTCAGTAATGTGGAGGCTCTCTCTTTTCTCTCCTCCCGCTCCCTTCCCGAGGGCAGGGAATGATGGTGGTTTTCAGAAATTGTAGTTTACATTTCGTTTGACTATGTCTTCCTAGTTTGAAAAACTATTGGTCAGCATTGGCCTCGCTAGTCTCCAGATGAACAAGTTGGAGATGATGTTGGAAAATTTCTTAGTGAAAGAAATTCTAATACCAAGAAATTCTAATTTTTTTAAATGTTTTTTTAAGTTTATTTATTTTAGAGAGAAAGAGAGAGAGCGCACAAGCAGGGGAAGGGCACAGAGAAAGAGGGAGACACAGAATCTGAAGCAGGCTTTAGGCTCTGAGCTGTCAGCACAGCCCGTGCAGGGCTCAAACCCACGAACTGTGAGATCATGACCTGAGCCAAAGTCGGATGCTCAACCGACTGAGCCACCCAGGTGCCCCCTCTAATTGTTTTATTGTCCATGAATTCCAGTTTCACACCTACTTGTGAAAAAAAAAAAAATCCTCAGTGCTGAGATGATGTGAGAGCCCTATAGACCTAGCAGACGGTCTGTGTGGACCGAGCTTTAATCTCCAGGGCAGCACAGATAATGTCAGCGCGTGTCTCACGGTGTGTGTTCATCAGACATGCGGTCACGGATTCTCTTGAACTTCGTGAGATGCTCCCTCTTTTCACTGACCATTCTAAGTGGAAAGGAAAAAGAAGAAAGTGACTAGGTGGTGATTTATAATTTAAAGGTGTGTGTGAGGCTGTGTCAGAAATTGCGGAGAGAACACCAGATCTTTCAGCCCAGTTAGTACGAACCACAGGATTCGGCATAAAGTTAACACCCAAGCTCTGCACTTAACTCGGGTGAGTCTCTTAATATCACTCAGCCTTGGCTTTCTCACCTGTGAAACTGGGATAATGACGCCTACCATCTGGGGTGTTCTCAGGCTTTTTGGTTTGCTTGTATGTTTTTAATTGTAAAATACGCATGACATAAAACTTACCATTGCAGCCCTTTTTAAATGTACAGTTCAGTAAAATTAATCATATTCATACTGTTCTACAACCATCACCACCATCCATCTCCAGAACTTTTTCATCTTCCAGAGCTGAAACTCTGTCCTCATTAAACCCTAACCCCAGCCCTTTGCACATGCTCCCCTATCTGCCTGAATGCTTGACACCCTATTCACTTAGCTAACCTCATCCCTCACATTTCAGTGTAAATGTGGCTCTTGCAGAGTCTTTCCAGACCTTCCCCACCCCCAGATTAGGCTAGAATTTATAGTTACTCTTTTCCAAAATCTCTTGTACTTTTACTCCATAGGCTTTACCATTTCATTCATCCATCCAAGAGATATTTAACAGATGTCTTCTATGAGCCAGGCCAGGTTCTAGGTGCTTGAGATGTATCAGTGAGCAAAATAGACAACATCCCTGCAGACTTACATTCTAATAGGATGAGCCCCACCCCACCCCCAAATAAGTAAATAAACATATAAACCCAGAAATGCTATCACCTGTTAGAAGGCGAGCCAGGCTCTAGAAAAGAAACAGAGCACATAGGGAATTTGGGTGGAGACAAAGTTGGGGGGTTGGGTTGTAATTGTGTCTACCTGGGAGTAATTTCAAGCGTTATTGTATGTGTAATGTCTTCTTTGCTGTATGTTTGGTTCCCCCGAGTCTTGTATTCTGTGGTCTTCCCCAGGCACAGAGGAGGGTCAATGGAATGAGATGAACGAGGGAGCGAATGAATGAGTAAACAAACAGCAAACATGAAGCCAGAGATAGAATGGCTTGGACCCAGACCCGGACTGTGGGATGGAAGGGAAGAACGGATTCGGGAACTATTTTATGCAGGAACAGGCAGAAGTATTTGGCAGTCCGGTTGACTTGACGTGCTGTGGTTAAGTCTTGGTGGCACTGAGGGTTCCTCTCTGGAAGACTGGGGCCACGTGCCCACTGGCTGCTGCTTTGGGGAAGCTAGACACGTCGAAAGTGCTTAGCCTTCTCTGCATTTCATTAGCAGGGGCAGTGGGATTTTCCTTCTGAGAAGAATTTTCCATTCCGACTCCGGTTTGAAAGTAAGTGCCTCTTACCTCTTCTAAACGTCCAATCCATTCAGCTTTCTGTGTTTGCACCAGTGATTCCTTCCCTGTGACAAGAAAATAGAGGAGCACTTCGCGGAATATGAAAACACTGCCAGCTCGTATTACCTCCACGTCCCCTCACTCTGCCATGTTTTCAACTTTTTGTACCGTTGATCCCGAAACATAAAACTGCCCGCTGAGCCAGGAGTCAAACCATGTAATCACAGGCTACTTGCTTTCCTCTTGCTCCCTCTCTCCCCTGTTCAGGGGTTTTAAAGTTATAATACCCATGGCCCATGCCTCCACTTGAAAAGTTGTGGGGTTTTTTTTCCACAAAATTGCTTACTTGAATTAAATATGGTCTTTGCTTTTTTTTTCCCCCTGTGAGATGCCAAGTTCTGAGTATCCCCTAGCTTACCAGCGAAATGATTTCTGTTCCCTGTGTACCCTTGCATCGGCATTAAGCTGTTCCCAGGTGAATATATTCTGAATTTAACCACCATAATTACACACATAGCTGGAGGCACATGTAAGCAGAACCGGTAAAGGGAACCACATCTCTGGAGCCGAGTGGAGACAGAAGGGACGGGGTGAGGCAAGGATAGGGGATAAGCACCCCCCCCACCCCCCGCTGGGGCCTTTGTTTGGGGGATTAATCCTGGGGCTTTTTCATTTCCCACAAGATTAAGTCAGGATTTCCTTCCTCTGTTAGATGAGTTTTATTAGGATTGCCTGCAGCCCCCCTCCGGTCCATCTGTCAAACTGTCATCCCAGAATTGGAATTCTGACTGTTTCCACACATGGGTAAAAAAGAACGCACCCATATTCATCATTGGTTCTAAATTTCTTCTGGCTCATTCGACGACATGGTTCTGTGATGGCTACACTTTGTCTAGAAGATCAGATCAAAGGCTAAGTGACACTGTAAGAAATTCAAGACATCTCTAAGGACCAAATTTTTAGAATCCTAGGATTTACCCTTTGGGATCTGAAGAAGACAGAGGAGCACAGGTCCACGATGTGTGGAATCACAACTGCTGTCTGGGAGGCAGAGCATCTGTTAGCTGTCAGCCTGAGCCCAGAGCCAGAGGCGGGAGAGGAGGACTCCAGGTGCGGGCAGTGATAGCTGGATGGAGAACCCATAGCTGCCAGGCCCAGCCACCTTCAGTTTCTGTGCATGCTGTGTTGAACTGTTCAAAGAACTGGGACTTTGGGGTCAGACAGACCTGAACGTGAATGCTAAATCTGCATATACAGCCTTTGTTGTTGTGTTTTGTTTTTTTTTTTTTTTTTTTTTGAGAGAGAGAGAAAGAAAGAGAGCGCAAGCAGGGGAGAGGCAGAGAGGGGGAATCACAGAATCCGAAGCAGGCTCCAGGCTCTGAGCTGTCAGCATGGAGCCTGATGCAGGGCTCAAACCCACAGACTGTAGACTGTGAGATCACAACCTGAGCCAAAGTCAGACGCTTAACCGACTGAGCCACCCAGGAGCCCCCACATTTATTGCCTTTGTAATGTGACGTGGTTCAAACTACCCAGCCTTAGTTTCTCTTTTTGCAAAATGAGCAGATGACGTGTTGAGTTTATCCATGTAGGTGCTTAATAAGAGTGTGTGACAGGCATTAGCCCTTCAGTTAATATTGGCTCCTGTTTCTTCCAGGCTTTGGTGGCTGGGCAGTGACAGGCCTTCTCTTGGAAGGGGACTGGAGCATTAGCATAGTATCGAGCCATAAATCGGAAACGAAATGTTCTTGTTGGGTGTCCCAGCTGTGTACAGAGTTTATCAAGGTGGTAGTCAGGGGCAGTGAACAAGGGAGAGCCGGGGGATAGTAGGGCTGTGTCTTTGTGTCTGCCAGACAGCCACTCTGGAGCAGGAATCTGGTGGCCAACGCTGGGACATCTGGTCCTGAGCCAGCTTCCCTGGGAGGCACAGTGGTCGGTATTGAGGCATTGAAGAGGACCTTGGTGCCGGCTCTCTAAGGAGGAGGTCGGTGAGCCTGAGCCCCAGCGCTGACGGCTCAGGGTAGGAGGGACTGCGGCGAGGGCCACCGCTGGGCCTGGACAGGGGGTGAAGAAGGAAGTACCTTTTATTGTCACCATTATATTTTCCTTACCGAGGTCTTTTTCAGATCTGTACTCGTATGTGGCTCTGAGAATGTCTTGAACAGAATAGACCGGTATTTCATTTGCTAAAACCAGAGAAGGCAAGAAAGAGAAGACTGAATTCCGGCGTTTCAAAATGTGTGACACTTTGCAAAAAACAAACAGTACCTCCACTGTGGAGGGACATGTAGGTCATTTGTGATTGCCATGATCTGCTCCAGTCTTAATTGATTCTAAATTGGCTTTGTCTATAGCGAAATGAACTTTCCTCACACTCACTCAGGATCCTATCGCGACTTAGCGTCGGTCCAAATCAGGGCTCCTGAGCACATGGTAGCCCATTAAAGACTTACGCCAGCCGGTATTTTCAGGCCAGTGATCCTACCTCCACATCTCTCACCTGCTTCTAAACGTTTCCTCCCTGAAGTTGCCTTCTTCCCATGAGGCTCTCGGTCATTATTCCAGAACAGTTGACGTACCCTAGTAGTATTTACAATGGGTGTTACTTCACTGTGACCCTGGGCCCATCTCACTGATGTACCGAAACAGCTACAGATTAGCTTCTTGCCTCTGGTCTTGTCCCGGTCAAACCCGTGTTCTGGCTCCACTACTGTGGTGATCTTTCCAAAAATGAACACCCGACCATGTCATTCCTTTGATGAAACCCTTCGGTGGCTTTCTGTTGTCAAACTCCTTACCACTACCATGTAGCAAGTCCAAGTGTAGACAGGTGTGCAGAGGGCTCTAGTACGTCAGAGCAAGTTGGTAGGACCATTGTCTGCAGCCTGCCCAGAATGCTTTACTACAGTTGTAATGCCCGAGCTGCGTTTTCAAGAATGAAGCAGAGTTCACCTGGTGGGAGGGAGTAGGAAAGGCATTCTGGATAGAAAGAACCACTTATTTCAAGGCCACAAGGCCAAAAAACAACCCAGCATGGCATATTCACAGCATGATAACTAGTCCAGTCTTGTTGGGCCATAAGATGCAAGGAGGGGGTGGCCCTTGAACTCCTGAGGAGCTTGGATTTTACTTTATAAGAGGTGAGGAATCATTGAATGGTTGGAAACTGGGGAATGGTTAGCTTTGTGTTTTACAACGAGGAGGATGGCAAAGAGACTGGAAGAGAGAAAGAAGGTAGCCTTCACTGGATATCTGCTGTGTGTCAGGAAGTCTGCTAGATGCTTTATCTAGATTATTTAAGTTTGTGCTAGAACCCGTTTTGCAGATGAGGAAACTTACGTTCGGAAAGATTGAGACGTTTCTCTGAGACTGTCTGGTCTATGTGTGCTCTCTACTAGGATTGCCAGCTTCAGGGGGTCAGCGTTGCCTCCGCAAGTCCACGTGGGGCACCGTGGCTGAGGTGGTCCTGCTCTGTCCCTGCCTCTTCTCCTGAGGCCACCTCCACTCTGTAGCAGGCTGGACCAGCTGATACACTAGTAGTCTGTAGGGGGTTGCCTGTTGCCACCTTACCACCAACCTACCCGCTTAAAAAAAATACCTACTCATTAGCTCTCATATGACAGAGTAGAGTTCTCTGCTCAAGGTCTCAAAGACTGAAATCAAAGCGTCCAGGGGCACCTGGGTGGTGGCTCAGTCACTTGAGCATCCAACTTCGGCTCAGGTCATGATCCCACAGTTTGTGAGTTCAAGCCTGCCCTGGGGCTCACGGCTATCAGTGCAGAGCCTGCTTCGGATCCTCTGTCTGCCGCGCCCCCCCCCCCACCACCTCTCTCTCTTTCTCTCTCTCTCTCTCTCTCAAAAATAAACACTAAAAAATATTTTTTAAAAAAAGTATGCAGAGAGCTGAGTTCTCCTCTCCCAGCTCTGGCAAAGAATCCACTTCCCAACTCATGCAATTGTTGACAGAACTTACTTCTTTGCAGGTATAGGACTAAGGTGCCCCTCTTCTTGCCAGCTCTCAGTCAGGAACTACCCTCAGCAACCAGAGGCTGCCCTCATTCCTCGCTATAGGTTCACTCCACCTCCAAGCCATCAACAATGTATTGAGCCCTTGTCATGCTTTGAGTCTCTGACTTTTTCTTCTGCCTCCAGCTGGAGAAAACACTGTGCTTTTAAAGGGCTCGTGTGATTAGGTCGGGCGCACCGAGATGATCTCCATTTCCTAATGGCAAATGTGCCATATAACATAACCTAGTCATGGGAGTAGACTCTATCACATTCACCATCCTGGGGATTATGCAGGGAAGGCACTCCAGGGACCAGAGGTCTTGAGAAACGTCTTAGAATCCTGCTCACCATGCACACCTTGATTAAATCTATGGTCAGAATTTGCCACTATTTAAAAAACAAAAAAATGGAGTGGCCCAGGGTTTTGTCCCTATCTGCTGTCTAGCACTTCCCCAGAAGCCTCCTTAGGGAAGGAGACCTTGACAGGTGTTGAATTTCATAAATATTTTAGGGAACAGTTTATTCCATATCTGGCTTAAGCCCCAAGGCTGCAGACTGACCCATCCTTTCCTTTCTGAGTGCACAGCCTATGGTGTCTTACCACTCAGGCTGGAAAACAAAGAAGGTTCCAGCCATTATTCCCCATACCTACCTGGCCCATGGCTACTGACCCTTAATTAAGGTGAAGCTTTCTCAGGATTCTGTTTTCTTCAGCTGTACGTTATGACTAATGAAGAATCCAGCTTTTACTATTGGTTAAAATGTTTCCTCTTATAAACTTCAATTTATGAACTTTAAGCTCCATGAATAATATTTATACTTGGTCTTCTGTTTACAAACATTCTTCGGTTTTCTAGATCTTTTTTTAACCACAAAAACAAAAAGTTTAAGGGAACTCATCAGCTGGTCCTTGCTCGGTTGGGGGCTGACATGGAGAGAAGGCATGATTGTGTGCTGACAGCGGGGCCCAGTGCAGATGGTGGGATGCCCAGCCCCCCAGAGATGCAGGGAGACCCTGGGTGTTTGTCTGTGCCTGGTGGGCACCCTCACCATTCTGTAGCACAAGACTGTTGTGCTACAACACAGTAGCACAAGTCCTCTGTTGGAGGACCCAAAGAGGGGGATAGGAGTATGCATAAGAGTTGAAGCTCATGGGGGCACAAGCTGGGTGTCAGAGATTCCTAAATTCCAGAAAGCAAGAGACAGGCCTGGCTTCCCTGCCTCGGGGTCTAGTGTGGAGGCTGCTGGCACCTTCCACAAGGGATTTCCCTGTGGAAAGTGGCCAACTTAAATCTTTGGTTGCATCTCACAAGATTTGAAGGCTTTAAAGGGGTTATAAAGTACACTTATTAGGTTGTTTATGATAATTTGCAAAAACAGTTTGAATGATGTTTGCTTGAATGATCTTATGATAAGTTTTTAAATAGCGGAGATTTTTTTTTGGCATGAATGATGGTGGGGACAGCAGGAACCAGACATAGCTTAACCCATAAAAAAGAATGGAACTAGGACTCTTTCAACTTTTGAAATTTTGTATTAGAAAAGACTTTCAGGAAGAGGATTGTGTTCCTAAACTAAGGAATGAGCATAATGTTTTTCAGAACCATGGAGAGGGGAGTCTGCCATTTATCTAGTGCTTACCGTGCATGAGATGTGATACACATGGTCTGATGGTCCCAGTGGTGGTTGTTCCTCTGATGTTAGAAAGGAGGACACAGATGAAAAAAGGTAATGGCTGACTCAGGACTGCCATGTTCTCAATGCTGTAGCAGCACCTCCCCCGGGGTTCAGTGACCGTGGTCCCCTTTCATCCAAGGCAATAGCCAGAAACACACAGGCAGCCATAGGAAAGAAAAGGAGAACTCTCTTTCTTTTGTTTTGTTCTGTAAGTCCAGCAATTTTAATGCTTTAAAAAGTGTTTATTTCTTAGTGGGATTCTTATAAGGAGTGACGTCCTCTCTATTCAATAACCATGATAATTTAAACTCCTCAAAGAGCATCACCATCTGTCTCCTATTGGGGTTTCCCCCATGCAATTTCTTTTTTTAAGAAAATACTTTTTAAAAAATATTTGTTTATTTTTGAGAGAGATAAAGTGTGGACAGGGGAGGGACAGAGAGAGAGAGAGGGAAACAGAATCTGAAGCAGGCTCCAGGCTATGAGCTGTCAGCACAGAGCCCAGCGTGGGGCTTGAACCCACAAACCACAAGATCATGACCTGAGCTGAAGTCAGATGCTTAACTGAGCCACCCAGGTGCCCCCAAGAAAATAAATTTTTTAAGTTTTTTAATTTATTTTGAGAGAGAGAGCATGCACGTGTGACTGGGGGGGGGGGGGGAGGGAAGGGCAGAGAGAGAGAGGAGAGAGAGAGAACTCCAAGCACGTTCCATGTGCAGAGCCTGATGTGGGCCTCAAACCCATGAACCATGAGATCATGGCATGACCTGAAATCAAGAGTCAGACACTTAACCGACTGAGCCACCCAGGTGCCCCTCCCCATGCAATTTCATTTGAAATCAGTTGCTATTTATGTTCTCAAGATATTTTTATTTGGACTTTAGTACAGCAACTGGGGATTCAAGGTTTTGGACTGAGGCCGTCAGCATCAGGAAGATTTCAGTCCAGCTTCTCAATCTTGAATGCAATTGGTCAGAGTAATATACATGAAAAGCAGGTGAGCTTTGTTAAAATACTCTTAAATATCAAAGACAGCGTATTCATACAGTTCTCATTGGCCTAAAGGGTTAACCAAAAATTTCCAATCAAAAGTTATTAAAGAATTAGCTATCACACTAACCCAGCAGGATTTTAGATATTACTAATTTCGTCTTCCACCAAGACAGGTAAATAGTATATTTTGCCTAAATGTTTTAGTCTTTCAGCTAGAGCAGTGGTTCTCAACTGGAGATGGTTTTTGTCCCTGGAGGATGTTTGGCAATGTCTGCAGACATTTTTTGATTGTCACAGTACAGGGATGGGCAGGGAGAGAAAGTGCTATTGGATCCAGTGGGTAGAGACCAGGGATATTGCTAAGCATCCTACAATGAATGCACAGCAAAGACTCCCCTGGTCTAAGATGTGGACAGTTCTGTTGAAAACTCTGGGCTAAACAGAAAGTGCCCTGAAGTTGTTGAGAGACACAACCGGCATGTTGAAAGAGGGGGAAAAAAAGGAAGATGGCTATCCTCACGGACCCTGAAGGGAGAGAGGGAGTTTTCTAGCTCCAAGGAGGAGGGAGAAAATTCTTGGAGTCCAGGTGTTGAATATTATGGTGCTTGCCAGCACACCTCCTTAAAGCCACTCTGCTGTTCATTTCCCAAGAGGCTCTGCAGTTACTTCTCCCTGAAAGGTTTCATATTCCCCAGATGCTACTGGGTAGAAATGGTTCTTTTGGGGGCGCCTGGGTGGCTCAGTCGGTTTAGCGTCCGACTTCAGCTCGGGTCACGATCTCGCGGTCTGTGAGTTCGAGCCCCGCGTTGGGCTCTGGGCTGATGGCTCGGGGCCTGGAGCCTGCTTCCAATTCTGTGTCTCCCTCTCTCTCTGCCCCTCCCCCATTCATGCTCTATTTCTCTCTCTCTCTCTCAAAAATAAATATTAAAAAAATAAAAAATAAATGGTTCTTTTGAAGAGTGCAAAAACTCCTGGCTAGATGGAACAATCCGGCTCCTTCCAGCAGTCCCTACAGTGTTTGTAAATATATGGGAGAGGAGGTTGGGTCTCAGTTGCAGTGAGCCACTTTTTGGCATTGGACTTGGTCTCTCCTGGTTTGAACTTGGGTTGCTGCCAAACTGGGGCTCACTAAAGCAGTGTTTGACATGGAATAATCCATGAGACCCTCAGGTGCCTCGAAGCAGCTAATTAAATCCGTGACACAAAAAAGGCGACTACAATAGAGCACAAAATCTGAGCTGTAGAAATGGAACACCTAAACTTTCTTATTGCTCTATTCATAAAAGCTGATACAGAAGCCCTTGATCATTTCTATCATTTCTTACACCGTACTAATAACTTCAGCAGAATTTAAATTGAGTTCAAATCAGATGTGCTTATCTTTTAACAACTCCCATATTAAGTATATAATTAAAATGCTCCAGTTTAAATATTTTCCCCAAGGTATTAACTACTAAAAGATTCACACAGCGATGAACCAGGGCGTTCAGGGATGGTGGCTCAAGCTTTTAAGCACTTCAGATAGGGAAAAGGGATTTGTTACAACTGGACTAATTGATATAAAAAAGGAATGGAAAAAGTTGCTTTTAATTACCCAAAAGTCTCTCGATATGTCATATATTAGCCCTCGGTCTTTTAAGTAACTAACCTGCATCAATATTTGACGATGTCCTCTCCTTTGCGAATGTGCCTTGGTAAATATTAAAGAGAATTTCTCAAATTAAAAGTAAGCTTTAAGTCATTTATGTGCTGGGAGCTCAGAAGTCCTAGGCTGGGTGATGCTGGCATTCACCTTCCTTGGTTACTTCTGTGATTTTAAGAGAGATGGTTTTATTACCCCTGACCTTTGCTTTCTTTGTTAACCAGCTGGGTCTTTCGTAGAGTAGCTCTGTTACCTAGAAGGGAGTTGAGAAGATACTATACAGAAGGTGGCACTTAACCAGGCTTTGAAGGACCTATAGACTGGCCCACATTCCAGACTGTCGCAGATCGCTCAGATGGGGACCCAGGGGTCACATTCACCAGGCCTACGTTTGTAAAACTATGAATCTCATTTTATCAGCTCACCTGCACCCATATTCCCCCTACTTCCTGAGAAGAAATAGGAAAGAGGACCCTCTCTGCTGTGTATTAGTATGGACTCCAGAAGGAGAAGGTGAAGCTTTTCTGGAGTGCCTGGGGACAGCGGGGGGATAGAGAATTGGGGGGACAAAGGTATTTTTCTTCTCCTGTGATGATTTAGTCGTGATGGCTGTCAAAAGAAGAAAACATGGGGGATTATGCCTAGTCCCGGGGCCCTGGGGAGACTGTCTGCTGGAGCCTTAGGAATGTGTGAAGGTGGAGGTTAGCCATCGATGTCCGCATTCATGACTTACAGATACCATCTGCTTCTGCAAGTGAGAGGGAGGGTTAGGGAAGTCTCAAGGGTATTTCCACAGGGCTCGCATGGAACAGGATCTCCTAAAAAGCGGTGCCGTTTGGTGTCATGTGGTCTAGATGGGGAGCTCGAAGAAATTCGCTGATAAGAGAGCTTCTTCTTCAGATGCTGATGCTCCCGCTGTTGGCGACAGCTAGCGTTTACTGGATACGAGACACTTTGCAAAGGGCTTTCTGTGCACTTTCTCATTTAATTCTCAGATTCATAGAGGGCCAATAAATAAATAAGCCATTTCATAAAAGAGGCTTAATTAAATTTGCAAAGAGATTATTACTAGTACGTTTCAAATCTGGTATTGAATTTGGGAAGAGCCTGTGGTGTCATGACTAGGCTATGTATGATACCCTTCTTCTTCTTCTTCCTGTTATCTTACTGCCAAAGCCCAGCCGGAAGAGCTCAGGAGCTGAGGTCCCTGCAGCAGGAATCCAGGAAGTTCCTGTGGACCTAGAGGGATCCTTTCCCACCTAGCCCCTGACCTCCAGAAGTGTGCCCTGCCCCCTCATAAGGATGCTGAGTGTATGAGGATGTGTCCTCTGGTCTAGGGCTGGAATAAGTTACTGGCCTCCTGGAGTGCTGTGTTGAGAAAGACTCTGAGGCCACCTCCTGGCTTAGTA
The DNA here is from genome assembly GCF_022837055.1 of Prionailurus viverrinus. NCBI lineage: Eukaryota > Metazoa > Chordata > Mammalia > Carnivora > Felidae > Prionailurus > Prionailurus viverrinus. The sequence goes on from NC_062561.1 coordinate 8,701,266, forward strand.
AGAAGTTAGCACTTGCTCTAGGTCAATAGGGAGTAGTGAAATGTACGCTGTATGTCTTTCTTTCCTTAGGACTTAGGCTACTGGGGAAAGATGGCTATAGAAGGAACCATCGTTCTCTAGAGCTTCCTCGTTAGAGCCAGATCCCCAGAAGTGATCCCAGTTAAAGCCTTGGAAAGATAGGAAGCCACAAGGGATGGGTGGCTGGAAAAAGAGGGAGGAGGGGATAGGCTGATGGGGCTGATGGGCTTCAAATGAGGCTCCATGGTGGGTGAGTGGGCAGACCTCAGTGATACCATTCACTGAGTGCTTATATGTGCCACATGCTATTCTGAACACCTTATTCTAAACATGTAATAACTGTCATAATATGACAACTCTAGTTAGTAGATACTGCTCTTATCCCCGCCCCCCCCATTTAAAGATGAAGAAATGAGGCACAGAGAGGGTAAACAACTTGTCCAAAGTCAGACAACTAGTAAGAAGTGGCTCCAGCATTTGAACCCAGGTGGTCTTAACCACTTAACCGTCAGCCTCTCAAACTTTATCAAAGCCAGAGATTAACGCTTAAGGTGAGACTAAAAATTTGCAATGCGATCTAGAGAAGTATTAGGTAAACGGTACCCTCTCTTGGGGAGAAGGGTAGTGGTGCTTAGGCAGAAAGACAAAAAATGTTAACTTAAAGGAAAGTGTTTCCATTTGAATATGGTCTACATTAGTTACAGGTGTACAACACAGTGATTTGACAAGTTTATACATTTTGCTGTGCTTGCTCACCACAAGTGCCACCACCACCTGTCCCCACACCACGTTATTCCAGTACCATTGGCTTATCCCCTGCGTTGTGCCTTTCATCCCCGTGACTTGATCATTCCACACCTGGAAGCCTGTACCCCCTACTCCCCTTCACCCATTTTGCCTAAGCTCCGATTTTTGTCTGTTTATTGTTTTCAAAAATGCTCAAAGCCCACCATACCACACCATGGACAACCCCCGCCCTTTAAACAACAAATGCCCAACGTGGCCATGCTCAGTGCGACTACATTCACAGGAGCCGTTGGGGTGAGCATGGAGCTTTTTGAGAGCCTGTGGGCTCAGAAGTTGGGAAAAAGAAGCGTCTGTGACAGGAAGCCCTGGCCATGGGACACATCAGCACCGAGTTACTTTCTTCATTGCTACAGCGTTTCTCGAGCACAGCCTTGATTATGGCAGAGCAGGAAGTGCCCTGGGGAATCCTGCCTGCAGTTAGTTTTTACTGTTCTTGATGCGGGAGGTAAGGCGGGAAAGCTAGCTGGAACCAGATAGTGGAAGAGCTTGAATGCCAGAGAGCATTGGTACTTACTTGGAAGACTGCACTGAAATGCTTGTGCTTTGGGGAGAATAACAAGGCACAGTGAGGAGGGTGAACTGAGTGGGGGGGGTGGGGGGTGGGGGGAGGAGACCTGACACTATTGTCTCTCCAAGAAGTGCCAAGGGACAGACCCTGGGGGTAGGGGATGGGGGGGGTGGGAGGCACAGGAGCAGAGAGGGGATTTAAATCTGAAGTCCAGAATGGACACGGAAGCACAGTGACTTGCATTGGTTGATAAAAGGGAAAGAGAGATTCAAAGATGACTGTGGCACCCCATCCTAAGTTTCTAGAATAATGATGATGTCATTCATAAGAAAGAATAAAAGAGGTGAGGTGCTAGTGTGCAGCTGAGGGAAATGATTATGTGTCACCCCTTCCAGGAGGCTGTCCCCAAGCACCCATTCTCCTTCACCCTTGAGATTCCCTCTAGCTCTGCCCCTTGGCGTTTCTGTCTGGGCATGTGTTTGGGGTGTGAGTGCCCCCCCCCCACCGGAAGGTATATGAGGGCTGGACCATGCTTGTCCTGGGACCCCTGCCTAGTGTAGAGCCTGGAAGGCTTAGTCTACTTCCTTTTGACAAAGAAATAGCCTTGCTGAAATCGTAAGAGAGCGGGTTTCCTTTAGCTCTTTAACGCACAAAATGAAACATACACCTGGGTTGAAATATGCAGGAGGTGGGAAATAAAACATTCCGTTGGTACTTTAATAATTAAACTCAATTTTGCCACCAGGTGATAACTGCTGCTAAATCAATCAAATATGCATCAAGTAGGCAATCATGCAGCCAGAACATGATACAACTTGATTGCCTGGAATTGTTAAAAAAAAAAAAAAAATCAGCGAAGAGAGCAGTATGATCATTATAATATGTATAAATATTCAAAATCAATGAAACATGTTAGTTAAAGTTTGGCTGTAATGCCCTGATCGTATTAATAACGGCTTTGCTTTTCTTCTACAGCCTTCCTTTTAAGAACCTCATTCTGGTCTGGTTAGTGTCTGTCCCTCATTGCCGACCTTTCTTCTTTTTAAGATTCAGGTTAACTTCTTGGCATTCCAATGGGTGAAGTAGTGAAAGAGCACATTGGAATATGGATCAGAAGCCCTAACATCTCATCCAGACCTCAGCCGTAGCCAAAGTCACCCTTTCGAGAAGGTTGAATAGGTACCACCCGTTTGGCAGGGGAGCGTCAGGTATCCTAAACATTCACACTTCCTCCTCCCAGTGCCTGCCTTTAGTGCAGCCTCTTCTGGCCTGAATTGCATGTGTCTTCCACTGTCTGTCCTGTAGGACCGGAGTAGATCAGATATACACCCAATTTTGTGAGAATAGATGAGAAGTGTGAAGGGGGTTAGGGAGGGATTAGGTATCATCCTCCTCGTGTGGGAACTTGTACAAGAGTATATCACCTGGAGGGGCGCCTGGGTGGCACAGTCGGTTAAGCGTCCAACTTCAGCCAGGTCACGATCTCGCGGTCCGGGAGTTCGAGCCCCGCGTCAGGCTCTGGGCTGATGGCTCAGAGCCTGGAGCCTGTTTCCGATTCTGTGTCTCCCTCTCTCTCTGCCCCACCCCCGTTCATGCTCTGTCTCTCTCTGTCCCCAAAAATAAATAAACGTTGAAAAAAAATTAAAAAAAAAAAAAAAAGAGTATATCACCTGGAGCACCGACACCACATTGCGATCCCACCAGTGATGTGTGGAAGGTTCCAGTTTCCGCACGTCTCCCCCGACTTGGCTATTGTCTGTGTTTTTTATTATAGCCACCCTCGTGGGTTTACAGTGGTTTCTTTGGTTTGCGTTTCCCTAGTGTCTAAAGATGTCGGGCATCTTTTCATGTGCTTATTGGCTATTTGTATATGTTCTTCGGAGAAATGTCTACTCAAATTCTGTGTTCATTTTTAATTGAATTATTTGTCTTTTAATTGTTGAGCTATAGATCTTTATTCTGGATCCTAGACCTTTATCAGATAAGTGATTTGAAAATATTTTCTTCAATTCTGTAGGCTGTCTTTCCTCTTTACTCATAGTGTCCTTTGATGCACTAAGGCTTTTATTTTGATGAAATCTTATTATCTATTTTTTTCTTGAGTTACTTGTGCTTTAGATGTTATATCTAAGAAATTATTATCTAGTCCCAAGGTCATTAAGATTTACATCTATGTTTTCTTCTAAAAAATGTATAATTTTAGTGCATACATTAGGTCTTTAATCCATTTAATTTTTTTTAACGTTTATTTATTTTTGAGAGAGACAGAGACAGAGTGTGAGCGGGGGAGGGCAGAGACACAGGAAGACACAGAATCCGAAGCAGGCTCCAGGCTCTGAACTGTCAGCACAGAGCCTGATGTGGAACTTGAATCCATGAACTACCAGATCACAACCTGAGCTGAAGTCAGATGCTGAACCGGCTGAGCCACCCAGGTGCCCTGATCCATTTTAAATTAGGTTTTGCATATGGTGTGAGGTAGGCGTCCAACTCCATGAAGGTTTGATAGACTTGATCCACCAGCTCAAGGATGTAAGCACTGTGGGTAATGAACTCTAGGAGCCATCCTGGAGGGAGAGGAGAGCAATCACTTTCTTCTAGGATTTAGTGCTGACTAAGCATAGTTGTCCTGGTGGTTTAAAGAGAAAAATACAGTGCAATTAGGTTTATAAATTCAACTGGACCCAGCTCGATTCTGTAACCATGCAGAACATACACCTTGCAAATTCTCACACTCTAATGAAGGCGATCTTACCTTCCAAGCAGGAAGTGGATGATATGATGATTTGGATATCTGCAAAAGATGGCCACCATCCAGCAGTGAAATAGCAGGCTTTTGTCCTTTAGTTACTGCAATCAGGGGAACACCTGCAGACTTCAGTGGTGATAACATAACAAAGTTAAGAATGGCATAGGGAGATTCCCTCGATGACGTGTGATTGTTTACGAACAACGTTACCTTTCCTCCCTGCGTCGTACCCCTCACCTGGCATTTATTAGCCCTTGCTCTCCGTGGTCTCCTGCATTTCTACATGTCTCCTGAACAGAGGTATTGACAGCCCTACCCGCTAAATGCCGATGTTGCTTCAACTCCAAATATCCCCACAAATTTTGACCCTTAAGGAGTACTGCCACTGATGTGGTATTTGCTTTTTCATGGAACTCTGCCTTCTCTGTATCTCTCTCATCTAACAGCCACCCACAGTAGACTCGGAGCTCAGCGTATGTCTGCTGATCTTGAGTGAAATCTGTGCGCGTTCTTCCTTCGATCTGGTTGCAGTTCAGAAAAAAAGATTTAATTGTATCTGTTGGAAATTCTGACCACTTTTCTTGGAACTTGACAAGTAGATTCTAGAATTGATATGCAAGAGAAAGAGTCAAGAATATTTGGGTCAAGACCGTTGTAAAGTGAACGAGCAAAATTGGAGGTACTTGTCTTGGGCCGGTTCAGCGTGCCAGCCTCGTCTCACGCGATGGTAAATCAGTGTAGTATTGGGATCGTGAGAGACAAAGAGATCAATGAAACAGAATATAGAGTTCAGAAATGGAGCCTCGTGAGGCAGAGTGGATAGGCATTCACCAGATGATTTCCCTTTTCTCCTAGGCGTAAACGGAGCTTACGCTCCCCAGCCAGTGGGCCCATGGCAGAAGTGATGCACTCCACTTCTAGGCCTGACCCATAAAATCCTTCCATGAACAATTCATTTTCTCCCCAGCTGCGTGTTAATGTCTCTTGAGAGACCCAGGGTAGGGCAAAAGCAGGAGATGGAAGGAACCCGAGTCCCTGCCTGGAATAGAGCTCCCCAGCACAGCAGATCATCCGGATTACCTGTGTGAGATGATTCACGATTGACAGAGAAACTTCTGTTATGTTAAATGACTGAAATTTGGGGGTTGTTAGCTTAGTCTAACAATCAGGCCTGTATGGAAGCTTGATACTCAACAGCTGGCAGTGAAGGGACTGCCCAATGCACGGGGCTGGGATAACTGGCTGTCTGTATAGAAACAGCAGCAACAAATTCCATCCCTACTCCATGCTCCATCCCAGATGAATTGATCTAAAGTTAAAAAAAAAAAAGTTTTAAGCCATTTAGAAGAATACACAGAAGAACATCTTTATTATCTCACGTGGAGAAGGAAAAGCTAAGATTCATAAGGTACCAATCAAGTGGAGACAGAAAGACGGAGAAAATTTAAAATATATACCAATAAAGGATCAGTATCCAGAATATTAAAAAAAAACAACCTCCTCTATGTCATTTAGAAAGGCAAAATAGTAGAAAAATGAGCAGGCATCTTATAGAAGAAAAAACTTGAATAGCTAATAACTATATGAAAAACATGTTCCACCTCCCTGCCTCCCCGAGACCTATAAATTAAAGCCAATGTCATCAACTAATGAAAGTCTGACAGTCACGACCTGTGGTGGGTGTGAATTACAACAGGCAATTTTGGAAAGCCATTTTGAACATCCAGGAAAGTTGAACGTGCTTATGCCCTGTGTCCTAACAGTTTCTTTTTTTTTTTTTTTAACGTTTATTTATTTTTGAGACAGAGAGAGACAGAGCATGAACGGGGGAGGGTCAGAGAGAGGGAGACACAGAATCCGAAACAGGCTCCAGGCTCCGAGCTGTCAGCACAGAGCCCGACGCAGGGCTCGAACTCACAGACCGCGAGATCATGACCTGAGCCGAAGTCGGCCGCTTAACCGACTGAGCCACCCAGGCGCCCCCCTAACAGTTTCAGTCATGATGGAACCAGCGATAGTCGGTATCTCTTAAGCGTGGTGTTCCTTTCTGTTCTTATTCTCACCGTTTCCTGGGTCTCAAGTCGCTCAACATATGTTTTAAGGACAATCATACTGGATCTCTTTAGTCTTACATCCTGCTGTTGCTGTCAGATTTATTTCAGTCCTTTCCTTCCTTCTCACAGAGAGCAGCCCATCTGAGAGCAATCTCTGGATACTTGGCCAAGTCCTAAGAAAAACTGATTGGCTGTAAGGACTGGCCGCTGAGTTGAAAACTAACCTGTGTGTGTTCATAACTGACACAGGAGGGTTCAGTATGCACAGACACCATTCTGTTTTCTCGTGCCCACTCTTGGCATTAACGTTTACAAATTCATTTTCGTTAGCTCTCTCACTTCCCACAATAGCCCTGTGAGGTCCATGCTCCGTATCCCCACTTACAGATGAAGAAACTGAGGTGTAGGGAGGTGGAAGGGGAGGAGATAATATCCACCCCCCTAGTTGTTCTGCTCCCCGGTCTGCACCATTTATCCAGGTGATAACCTCGATGGTTCAGGCCAGATTCGGGCTGGTTGGCAATGAGAGAACTGGATTAGACACATGAACCACTTCCACTGACTGAATCCTTCGGAACATTGTTCTGGCTTACACAAGCCGTTTGTTTATTTCCACGTGTTTCCTTCCTCTTAGCAAGCAGTGGTTTAATGTGGCCTGCATTGTGAAGCACCCAGAGCATTTATAGAATTCGGCAGTAATTCCCAAATTCTGCGTACTTTTCGCTTACTAAATAATGAGTCTTTAATTACTGGCTGACTTAAGCTGGTTTTCAAAGAGTGATGCTGTTAACTGCCAGCTGTATCCCACAATGGTGGATAAGAATAGTGTTCTATTTTATTTTATTTTACTTTCTTTTCTTTTTTTTTTTTTTTTCGTTAATTCAAGACCTCACTCAGAGGAGAGTACATCACCCACGTAGCTTCCTTGACACTTTGTTCTTCAAACAGATGAATTACTTTCCAGCCTGGAAGGCCGCCGAATCTCTAAGTTGACACGTTCTCTGAATAATAAATTTCACATAAGAGGATGATGCCAGGTGTAAGAGGGTTTGATGAAAGGACATTTGAACTTTACCAAAGATACAAAATATTTCCCTTCTTAAGAAACGTTAATGAGGAAAAGACCCTGTGAAACTTTTTATGTTCAGTTCGGCTTCCAGTACACGTTTTAGTGATAGATTATTCGGGCAGTATGTCAGCAGTAGGCTAAACAGTAGATGGCTCCAGGTGAAATATATCCAGTCCCTGAGCCCCCTCCTTCCATCTGAAATGTCCTACAAACCTCCAGACATCCTTTCTACAATTGGACTGGTGAGCTCATCGTATGGTTCAGAAGCTCAGACTTCTTGTCTTGTAGGTGTGTGGCATCCCTTTTCCTGATGAAGTTTCTGGATTAATCATATGCTTCCTTTTCTATCTGATATTCAGGATACAGTGCAGATCCTTTTGGTGAAGTTTCGATGCATTTGTTGTTTGCGTAGATCAAAAGCATTCTCCTAGCCCTGTTGAGAACTATTTAAAACCTTGTACCGACCTTAAAAGAGCTATAGGACGTAGGTTTTGTGCTGGGAAATAGCACATTCTTTATCTTTCCTTCTCGGATACACTTTTCTTTAGAAACAAAGCAAATCTCACGAATTTTAAAGAGACGTTCCGTTCGGGTCTTCAGAGGGAGGAAAGCAGCAATCTCTTACCCTAAGTGGGTGAATAAAATTCCTGGGTGTTTCGAACACTGAAGCCATTTGAATAATGTTATCATTTTTATGCAGGCCCTATCTAAATAGAATGTTGTGCCTGTCCTTTTAAAATGATGAAAACAAAAAATTTAATCTTCTCCTAAAATTCTGTATACTTCTTCCAGCTGTCATTGCATATTTTCCATGGTAGATGGTCGCGTTTCTAACCGGATAGCTTAATTCCAAATGAGCTACAGTTCCAGTACATTCAGGCTCTGTTTCGTGGATTAGGGCTCACAGCTGTACTCAGAGGTGTATTTAAAGGACTGACGCTTTCACAAGGATTGGATGGTGTTGTCATTGTCTTTAAGAGACTACAAATGCATAAACCATAGCAGTTTGGGGGAAGATCTAGAAGAACACGTGGGGCCACAACCACCTTGCGTATTTAAACCTGACACATGTCCCAATATGCCATCTGCTCACAATGTCAGAGCAGCCATTCATAAACAAACTGTCCCGTAGACACAGAGTGTCTGTATTTCTGTGTTGGATGGCAAACTGAAATGACCAATAAGTGTCTTCTGCCTTTGCCGTCAACTAGGCTCTAACTCAGGGGCTTCGTATTTCGATGAGGCCTCAGCTTTCCAGGAAAAAAAAAGAAAAAAGCTTTGTGGATTTTGAGGAGATTCTCTGTGCCCATGGTCCTCACCCCTCTGTCTTCACCCCAAGCCTCTTGTTCCGAAGGTAAAATAACTTGGGGTAGCAGGGAGTTCTGCACAAGCTCCTTGGACCAGCCGTGCACGTACGGGTCTGATTCTCACCTCTCCTGGGTCACTCACACTGGTTTTATCCTCTGTGAGTCACTAAATAAACGTGTGTCGTATGCACATTATACAATGATACATCCACATAAGCAAATTGTGTGTGTCTGCGCACAGGTGTAAAATCTTCAAAGGCTGCCCTTGTCTTTTATGGAGTCCCTTGCACAGAGCATTGGAATGACAGGCTTTTCTCGGAGCCTAAAGGGAGCTCTTTTCCACATCTGGTCCCAGAGAAAGGCTTTTCAAGGCCACTCACGAAGAGTCAGGTCAAATTCTAAAGCAGATGACGGCGTTACGATTGGTTGGCAATTGCAAATGGCAAGGAGGGCCCAATCCATTTTTCATGAAGTTATAATTAACATCCTGTCTGCCTCCCACAGGGTCAACCTTTGGGAATGAAGACCAGCCAGCTCCGAAGGCGGCTCTGCCTTCCAAAGACGCACCCAAGGGGGCCAGCCGGGCGACCCCTCCAGCGTCCTCCAGTGTGACAACACCCCGCCGGAGTTTGCTTCCAGCGCCCAAATCCACATCTATACCCGCTGGTAAGACTGTGTGCCTCGGAGAAGCTCTACAGTGGAGTGCCTTTTCTGCCTTAAAAAGTCTTTTCAGACTCCCCATGTACATCAGTTATTTAGATGGGATGACAGATGAGTTTCAAATGGCATTTAAAATTAATAACAACAATACCACTATTTTCACTTTCACGCATTCCTGTGTTTAAATTCTCACAGCTTCCTCTCTCTCCTCCCCAGACTCTTAACCTATTGAATCACACAGTTTTGTTTGGGGGGGAAAAAACCAAAACAACAACAAAAAACAAGAATCAAGCTATTTTAAGCCGATTGGCATTTGGCTCTGGAGGCCCATAGGACCAAACTTCTGACTGCTCCTCTGGGGGTGAGTCATGGAACCCTACGGGAGCCGCTGCCTCTAGAAGGATCTGAGAGCTCCCTTCCCCTCTGGCTCCAGGCTCATGCCACCAAAGCTGGAATCCAAACGAATATACCGCCCCCCGCCCCCGCCCCCCGCAAACTTTTTTTTGGAAGATAACTGAGAAAATGTGAACATAGTACTGATACTTTAAGTGTGATGTGGCCGTTGTGATTATATTTTTATAAGAGTCTTATTTTAGCCATTCACACGTGAGATGATATGCTGTCTGGGATTTGCTGCAAAGACACTTGGGATGATGGCAGGTGGAGTCAGTTTACCGGTGATGAAACAACACTGACCACAGGTCGCTCGTTGTTGAAGTTGGTCAATAGAATAGATTCCACTAACTAGACTGCTCTCTCTACTCTAGCATATACATAAAGTGTTGCATAATAATATGGTAAACTGTGTCAACAGAGTGGCTGCTTTAGTTGAAGGAAGGTTAAATGGAAATCAGGTATGTCAGGTGTGGTAGCAACCCAATCTCATGTGGTTGTGCCACTCTCATGGTAGGCCCATGAGAATTTCATTATCGGGCTAGCTGGGTGGCTCAGTTGGTTAAGCGTCTGACTCTTGATTTCAGCTCAGTTCGTGATCTCACCATTCATGGGATCGAGCCCTGCCTCTGGCTCTGCCCTGACAGCGCAGAGCCTCCTTGGGATTCTCTCCCTCCCTCTCTCTGTGCCCCTGCCCTGCTCATGTGCTCGCTCCCTCTCTCTCAAAATAAATACATAAAAGTTTTTTAAATTTTCATTATTTTTTCAAATAGTTCGGCTACATAAGAGATTTCTGAAAGCCATGTGATCTTGATAACAGGAATTGTCTTCCACTTTGCATTACTTCATAAAACATTCTAATGTACTGAATCTAATTTGGTCCTCACAGAAACTCTGAGAGGGAGGCAGAAAGCTTTCTTTTACAAAAGAGAGACGGACAGACCACAACTCAGAGTGTGAAACACTTGTCCAAGGTCATCTGATGGCATCAGGAAATAAACACATGTTGTGCGTGTTTCCAGTGCCTTTTCCGTAATATTATCAGTATCAGATGGGGGCGATCAAAATTCTGTCATCCACAGTGTGTCTATTATAACATCAAGTTTCGTGTTACCACGAAGGTAGCAGTAAGAGAATGGCACCAAGGACTTCTTGCCTCAGGCTACGTCCTCCTTGAGATGGCCTGGTATAGAGTTCGGGGTGGTGCCCTGACCACTGTGTTGGCTTCTGTTACTCCTGGCTCGTAGCTCAGCACCCTGATACGCAATCTGGAGGTTTTCCTTAAAATTCCAAATAATGCCTTTAAGAGAAGTAGGAGCCTTTTCATAGAAGCTGAAATCGTGTGTGTGTGTGTGTGTGTGTGTGTGTGTGTGTATGTGTGTGTGTGTGAAAACACTCACCTAGCCCTCCTTGAGTGGAGACGTGTGTGTGATTTTCTCCAGAGGCAAAATTTAAGTCTGTACTTTCTTGGTTCCTTCTTATGATGAGCCATCACTTTCTTTGTCAAAAATTCAAGTATACGTTCTTTCAAGCTGACCTACGAGGCATCCAGTGGATTTACTGGACTTGCTCTTCTAAGTTAAAAACATGATGATGATAATTGCTTTCTTCCTTATTCCAGACCAACATATGTTGTATTGTTGCTCTTCCTTGACCAGTTCAGTTACTGGGTTCCTGAGTATCTGTGCTGGGGATAGACTAGTCTGGAGATAGAAAGATGAGTGAGACACAGTTCCTGTCCCAACAAGGTTCACAGGCTGGTGGTAGAGAAGCACAAAAAAATAGTTGCAGAAACATTGTTAAGTGTTATAATGAACTATTATTATACAGTCTAATGTTGATCATCTTGCTTGGCCTCAGCCCAGCCAACCTCATGGAGCGGTTTATGTTGTAGTGCTAGCTGGTCCTTCTGTCATAGGATGTCTGGGGGGCTCAGTTGGTTGAGCGTGCAACTCTTGATTTCAGCTCAGGTCATGATCCTAAGGTCATGGGATTGAGCTCCATGTTGAGCCCCACACAGAGTGTGGAACCTGCTTAAGATTCTCTCTCTCTCTCTCTCTCTCCCTCTGTCCCCCTCTGACCCTCTCTCCAGCTCGTGCCCCCCCCCAGCTAAAATTAAAAAGGAAGGAAAAAGAAAGATATGTTCTTTCCTTTCCCCATCCATCCCATCCATCAAGAGAATAAGATCAGTGAGGGAGAAGCCATATTTGCTTTGTTGCCCAGCTAGGGTAAGGAGACCACACACATTGCTTAAAATCCCAGAGAAAATGGAATTGAGATGTCAGGGAAAGGTATGGATTGGGAAAATGAAGCCAAAAGCTCATTTTAAAAATGTCAGGACTTTGTCTTCCAAGTTTTATCTAATTCTAACACCTAAGGCTTTCTTGCATTTCAAAGTTATTGCTAAAAGGTGAATTTTATCACTGCACGTTAGCTTTGCATTTATCCCATGGGTTGGAATTTCTAAGTTAAATAAAATCTAGTTTCAGAAATAAAATCAGCTTTCACATTGCCTTGTGTCATCAAAGCTTCTTAAAAATGAGAAGGTAGGGGCGCCTGGGTGGCGCAGTCGGTTAGGCGCCCGACTTCAGCCAGGTCACGATCTCGCGGTCTGTGAGTTCGAGCCCCGCGTCGGGCTCTGGGCTGATGGCTCGGAGCCTGGAGCCTGTTTCCGATTCTGTGTCTCCCTCTCTCTCTGCCCTTCCCCCGTTCATGCTCTGTCTCTCTCTGTCCCAAAAATAAATAAATGTTAAAAAAATAAAAATAAAAAAAAAAAAAAAATGAGAAGGTAGGCATGCAGATTACCACTAAATCCCAAATCATTGGATTTCTTGGGACTGTAAGGTGTCTGGGTATGTTAATTACTTAGATAATGCCAACCCTTGTTTTTTTTAACCTGTGTTGTTGGGAACATTTCTGAACTGCAATGCTCTGCTTCTTTCCCTTGGCGATTCCAGGCAAATGATGGCAGAGCTCTTGTATCTTTGGGTCATCTGCTCAATTACTGTCATCCATAATTGTAGATGCAACACGTTTCCCAACAGAAATACCCTGGGATGCTTGGGCTGTTGCTTTAACCTAGATTTCATCCTGGTTCATTCATTCAGGAAACATCTAAGTACTTATTTTCAGCCATAGGGTGACTTGGATTCAAGGATAATTAGAAAAGTTCTTGCTTTTAAGAAGCTTACACTATGGTACACCGAGTTATAAACCAATAAATGGAGTGAGTGCAAGAGATCTATAGTCTTAACAGCTGGATTCTAGTTAATTCTAGCAGACCAAACATTCAGAGTAAAGTGGATTAAGAAAAAATGACCTGAAAAAGTTTAAATTAAATATGATAGGTTTTTATTATTTATTTAATCACTTTCCCTTTGTTGTTTATTTAATCATTTTCTAACTTATTTATTATTTAGTTGTTTTCTGACTTCAGAAAAGATCCAAAGGAGCATGCAGTAAAGGGCACAAAATAACACAGTTGCAAAGATAAAATTCCAATAAAAACAGGAAAATCCTGATGAAACTAGGCTCAGTTTCCTGGCTCAAGAGCAAAAGAAGAAATACAATCAGAGTTTGGAAAAAGAGCATGTCATTTCTTCAGAAGAGAGAAACTTATTTCCTAGCGCACACTTTTAAGATTTAATTCTGTGGATTAAAAAATACATACGTTGAACAACATAGTGGACAACAACTTTGTTGTAAACCTATCTATTGTGATAATAAAATAATTAGAAAAGAGTTTAAAATTCCGGAATAGGGAGGGGCGCCTGGGTGGCTCAGTGGGTTAAGCGTCCAACTTCGGCTCAGGTCACAATCTCATGGTTCATGGGTTCGAGCTCCATGTCGGGCTCTGTGCTGACAGCTCGGAGCCTGGAGCCCGCTTCGGATCCTGTGTCTCCCTCTCTCTGCCCCTCCCCTGCTTGCAGTCTCTCTCTCTCTCTCAAAAATAAACATTAAAAAAATTTTAAAAAGATTTTGGAACAGGGAAGGCTTTTCTAAACATGACATGAAACCTTGAAATGCTTAAAAACTGATAAAAATAGCTATGTAAAAATTTATAATTTTCCACAATGAAAGACATAGAATTAAGGAGATAGACTGAATGAAAATGCTGCAACAAAGCGTTCAATGAAAATAAATAGGAAAGATACAACTTAATTGGAAAAACAGAAGAGATGAATGGGTAATTCACACAGAAGTACAAAATAGTCAATGGTCATAAACATAGGAAAAGATGTTCAAATGCACTAATAACTAAATGCATTTAGCTTTTTAAATGAGATACCATCTTTTTCATTCAGATTAGAAAAAATTAAAAAGGTTTATCACAGCCGGCATTAGTGAGAACACTGCAAACGAACACTACAGTGTTCGTTAACAGGAATATAAATCTGCACAAGCTTGTAGAGGACAATTGGTCACCTACAAAAATTTAAGCGTATATAATGTGTAATCCAGTGTTTCTGCTTCTGGGAATCTCTCTTACAAAAATTCTTGCTTAGACAGCAATGACATCCAAGTACAACTTTTTTGGCAACAGTGATTACAATATTAAAAAATTGGAAACAATCTAAATATGCATCAATATGGAGATATTTAAATAAGCTATGATATTCACTAGACTGCTGTTTAGTCTTTCAAAAAGAATGATGGGGGCACCTGGGTGGCTCAGTCAGTTAAGCATCTGACTTCGGCTCAGGTCATGATCTCGCAGTTCGTGGGTTTGAGCCCCGCGTTGGGCTGTGTGCTGACAGCTCGGAGCCTGGAGCCTGCTTCCAATTCTGTGTCTGTCTCTCTCTCTGCCCCTCCCCTGCTCTCACACACACACACACACACACACACACACACACACACACACTATCTCTCTCTCTCTCTCTCTCTCTCTCTCTCTCTCAAGAATAAGTAAACATTAAAAAAAAATTTTTAAATAATGATCATTACCTCATAGATCTCGGTGTGGCAACAACAGAAAGTTCTAGTGTTTAGTGCTAAACAAACACTAGTTAGTTAAAAGATATATACTGAACATCCTGTCCATGGCTGTTGCCAAGAATTTTAGAAGCTTAGCCTTGGTCTTTCAATAGTCCTTTTTCTCAAAATTTTCATGAAAAGTTTTTCTGCTGTTCATGTCAAATACAAAATCTCAATGGTGCCTTGATCCCTGTAATTCTACGTGAATTTCGGCTTTACCCGTTGCTTCTTCATACTTGTTTGCAGTTGTTGTAGCAAATAGGAAAATATTTTCAGTTGAAAATATTGATCTGAAGATAGATTACTTCTGGGTCAATATGCCCTCTGATTCTGTCATGTTGATGTGATGGATTATAGAAAATACAATTACTTTATTCACCCTATGTTATGGAAGGATTTCCTACGGTTATATAGAAAATGAACAGTTGGTAACTTGTCAGAGGGAAAAAAAAAAACCTCTGGGAATAGGAAGGCTGTCACTCCACTTGTGTTGTAAAAATTGTTTGACTAATTTAAAAGTAGATTCTTATTTCTGAATTAAATGCCACAAATGTCGGTATTTCTGAGCCTAGTGTAATTTAAAAGTACGAGTATCTGGTCAACATTATTAAAGCGTGTCTATTGAGCCCTTCGGCATGTACAATGAGCTGCTGAAACAGACACTCCCACCTTCCCTCCGGTCCGGCCAAACACCATCGCCCCTTTCTGAGCACACCTTAAAGGAAGAAAGTTGAGGAAGAGCTTGCTGAAATAAAATATTCTGCTTCCGGAAAAGACAGGGCAGGTAAAAGGATTGCTTTAAGTGCTATTGGAATCTTGGCTCTAGATGATTTGGGGGGTTGTTGTTACTGTAGCCTGTAATATATGCCCTTTTAACCTAAATAGCTCCAAGATCGTGTTGTTTTCAAATCACAAGAGTCATGGCATCCCACAGTGTGGACTCATGTGTGTTCACAAACCTCCGGGAGTGGCACCCGAAGGAGGCAAGTTGGAAGCAATTAGGCTACGCTGGGCTCTTCAGTATGGAAGATGTTATTGCTTTATGTCGACTGCGTTCTCCCTGAGGCGGAGTCTCCGTTGCAATCCCTTATTTGTCGCCGTGAAGCCAACAGGGGAACCAGCAATAGGTGGGGGGCAGGGGAGCCGATAGTAGAGTAGAAGCGTTTAGAAAGAATCTCTGTTGGAGAAAGATAAAAGCAGTAAATTGGAGACCACTCCTTTGCGTGAGGTCACGGAGACAGGGAAATAGCATGGGGATGATGTATGGAATGTCTGGAAGGAGGATCTGTCCACTTCATCATTCTAAAAGTCGTGTTCCTGGGTGTCCCGGAAGGCCTGTTTGCTGTTCTTTCTGGCCACCAGTGGGGAGGTTCCTAGCGCCTCCCAGCAGCCAGGAAGTGCTGTGATTCACCAGCTGTGACACCAGAGTCAACCCTTAGTCGTCCTGGGGAGTGAGGACAGGTGGAATTTGATTGCGTGAGCATCAGCTCTTTCAACAAATGTTTACTGAGCCCCTTCTTTGAGTTGAGCCCTGTGCTGGGTAGTTGGGGAAATCATGATGTATGAGACAGACAGTTTTTGCCCCTGTGGATCCGAGGGCATAACAGGAGAGAAAAACATAGAATCTGTACTTATCAGTACATGATTAATTATTTAATTACAGTCATGCTAAGTGCTGTGAAAGGGAAATGAGTATACAATGAAGGTATATTACACAGACGTAATGTAGTGTGCAGAAAACACACAGGCCCAGATCTAAATGATCAGCAGAAGTTGCCAGACCGCAATGGTGGGGAACAGCGTTCCATGTGGGTGAACCATGGGAACTTCCTCTTTGTAAATACTAGAGGTTCCCAAGTCTCCCTCCCCGTAAAATCTTGGATCGGGGCTGCTAACCATTAGATCTGAAAATACGTACACCCTACTTTTCCCTTCCAACCTTTTTATGGAGGAACTTGCTAGCTGTGAAATAGTCAAAAGACAGCATATGCGAAAAAGAAATTGCATAGAAAATCTGTAGCTGCTTCATCAGTTTCTGATGTTATTGGTGAGTCCACCTTGACTTTAATGATTACATAAAAGTTGTCCCTTCAGGAGCTCGTGGGGAGTTTGATTTTTTGTGTTGTTGTTTTTTAGGACACTTAAACTCTTGAGTTTTAAGTTTTAAGCTCTTAATAAGTTTGAAACTCTTAATAATCTCATCCTCTATTTCCGGTTTTGTGGTGTGCTATTTAACAATTATAATTAAATGCCCCAGAATGATCTAAGTAAGGGAGAAGATACATTTCTCTTTCTCTGCTATGTCTCAAATTCTTTCATTAAAACAACAAGAGGGGCACCTGGGTGGCTCAGTCGAGCATCCGACTTCGGCTCATGGTTCATGAGTTCGAGCCCCACATTAGGCCCTGCACTGACAGTTCAGAGCCTGTTTAGGATTCTCTCTCTCTCTCTCTCTCTCTCTCTGCCCCTGCCCCACTTGCTCTCACTCACTCTCTCTCTCTCAAAATAAATAAATAAAAGCTTAAAAAATATTTTGGGTGATTTGAGAAACGTTCTGGGACAACCCATAGTACCAGAGGAGAATTTATAAAATGCAGTGACTCACCTTGCTATTCAGCGACCCGCAGGGTGTGAAACCTTTTGTTTTGTGGCAACTCCTCAAAAGTAAGGCACAAAAACCCAACTTCCGTTTAAGAGTATATCCACGGATCTGAAAGGTGACACACCTGGTATTTTGCCCACTCCGTTTGTCAGCCTCGAGGAGCTATGGGAGCCGGCCCAGCCGTAATTAATGCAAATGGTCTTTAGAGCTGTGTTTTCCATTGTGATTTCTGACATTTATGTGTTTCAGCACTCTGCCTACTGTGCCGTAAATGCATTGTTATGCAAATTGCTATCGTGATGTAGCGCGGTCTCTTAGCATGATGAACATGGAACTTTTAATTACATGTCAGCGTTTAAAACTTTTCATTTCCTTCCAGATTCACATATCCTACTAGCTCACTTACACTGATGAAATGCCTGCTGCTAATTACGGTCTTCATGGGGACCGTCTAAAATGCAAATATAAGAAAGAGACAAATGCCGGTGATCCATTTTCTACGAAGAAGAGTAGCACATTTCTTGGACATTGCAGAGCCTTCCTGTCTTTCATTTTTCATCCCTTCATCAGCATATTTGTGTTGAGAACGACTCAACACTGCCCCGTGTTACTAATCGGTAATCAGCCCCCCAGCCTAGCCGACAAGAGTCCACATCCCTCGCTCCCGCCCTTCCCCACAGTTGGCAGCCGCACTTCACCGTCTGAACGCAAATCTAGTCCTGTTCCGCCCCCGCTTGGGACGTCTTAGTGGCTTCTCCTTAACCACAGGCACAGACCCCATGTAACTGTAACACGAGGTGAGTCCAGGCAGGGACAACACCAGGTGGAGCTGTCGCACAAAGTAAACTTTATCTGCCGCAAGTCCTAATAGCACTTATTGAGTCCTTACTGTATGCTCAGCCATACCCCTCATCGCCTTGCTTTGTCGCTTGTAACTCTTCTTAACCCCCTTTTATCGACGAGGAAGCTGGATTCGAGAAAGCAAATAATTAGCCCCAGGTAACAGAACCAGATGTCGGGGTTGGACTCAAGCCTGCAGAGCTCCCACGTGCACCCAGGACCCGTCTCGTAGCCCTGGCCCCGGGTGGTCCTGACGGTGATGGCCCTCCTCACCCAGCAGCTGTGGCCAGTGTCACACAGCAGAGGACCAGCCTGCTCCAGCTGCCAGCATGGGCACTTTTGTGTCCGTGACCTGGGAAAAATGACAAGTTATCAGACCTGTATTTAAATTTTTTTTTTAAATGGATCCTTTAAAAAAAAAATTGGCGACACCTGTTTAGGTTTTAAAAAACAAAAGTCACCTTGGACATCTTTCTGTCTCCACGTGATTTTTATTCCAGTGAATGGAGCGACTTGATGAGTAAGCTGCATTGAATTTCTGTCACGTAGAATTCGGATGGCAGAGGAAATAGCTTTTTTTAAAAAATTTTTTTAACGTTTATTTATTTTTGAGACAGAGACAGATTATGAACGGGGGAGGGTCAGAGAGAGAGGGAGACACAGAATCTGAAACAGGCTCCAGGCTCTGAGCAGTCAGCACAGAGCCCGACGCGGGGCTCGAACTCACAGACCGTGAGATCATGACCTGAACCGAAGTCGGACGCTTAACCGACTGAGCCACCCAGGTGCCCCGCAAATAGCTTTGAAGTTACATGCAGATTCCAGTTGTGGTCACCCCGCTAATGGCTCTGGGACCCTGATCTGATTACTTAACCTTCCTGACCTCGGATGTCTCATTGGAAAAAGGACAATATAACAACCTTGTTCAGTGATGATTTCATACACTAGTACAGTGCTTATAATCTATAGGTTCTAAACAAGTATTTATAATAAGTTAATACCGCTAGTAAGTACCATTTTTTGCAGGCTTGATAAGTGCCTGGGATTGTGCAAAGCACTTTTAGTATATTCTGTTGTACCCTCACAGCAGCCTGTGGGGTAGCTACTGTTACTCTTTTCCATTTTACACCTGAGGAAACGGAGCTCAGAGAGTTTAAGTAACCTGCCTGAAGTCATACAACGAAGCAAACAATAGAGTTGAGTGTCTGGACCCCAGACAGATAAGCCCATATATGCTAAGCAGCCTCCCCATAGGTCTTGTACCTAACTTCAAAAGAAAAGAGTTAAAAAAAAATCTGACCTTCTCTACTGTTGGTGAAGATATAGAGCATGACAAATTGCCACAGTCCTGCCAGGAGACAGGGAAATGGACCCAGCCTCTTTGGAAAACAGTGTGACATTGTCTTACAATGTTTGCACCTGCCTTAAGTTAGGGCTTCTGCATGTACGTGTATAAGAAATGCATACACACGTGTACCAGGAGACACATACAAGTACGTTCAAAACAGCATTGCTAAAAGTTCCTCAAGCTTCCATCGGAACAGCTGTGCTGTGATATATACACACCACGGATCCCTATTTGGCAATGACCGTGGACTAGGGCTGCATGAATGTTACAGTGTTTAGTAAAAATTGCAAGACACAGCATAGTGACTGATTACACAGTTAATAAAGAAGGGCGCCTGGGTGGCTCAGTCAGTTAAGCGTCTGACCCTTGATTTTGGCTCAGGTCATGATCTCACAGTCTTGATATTGAGCCCCACATCTGGCTCCATGATGGGCATGAAGCCTGCTTAAGATTCTCTCTCTCTCTCTCTCTCTCTCTCTCTCTCTCTCTCTCTCTTCCCCTCTCTCTCCCCCCATCTGCCCCTCCCCCTTTCAAAAGTAAAAATAAAGTTTATAAATAGACTTAAGGATATTGCTTAAGGGTGCATGTGGAATAGCAAGGAAAAGCAAGGAATAATGGCTAAAGCATGACAGTGGCTTTCCCGAGTGGGAAGGAGGAAGCTTGAGACATGATAAGCTCTGGGTGCCAGTGATGTTTGAATGTTCTTGTTCTTGACCTGAGTAACAACTTCGTGAGTGTTGGCTTTCAATTACTTGTAAAACTGTGCAACTAAGTTTTAAGCAGTATTTTTCACAACAAAAAGTGTTTAAAACTGTATTATAGTATTTTGTTAAGAAAAGAAATACACACACACACACACACACACACACACACATAACATGGTCTGAAGTAATGCATTTCAGTGGGTTCATAGTGGTTATTCCTAGGTAAGGAAATGGCAAAAATGAAGAAAACATGTATTTTCTCATTTTTCTACAATGGACATGTGTCGTTTTATGAAAAAGGAAATGACTTACTTAAATATTTATTTGCATGTCATGACTGGGTCTTGATTTGTCACCTTATGAGCCAGCCAACTTAAACTGTATGCAATGGCCCATAACAGTTTTACTTCCTGTTTACTTTTCTATTTTTTTCAGTAGTCATCATTCCATTCATTGGCAACCTCGATCTCATGTATGGTTTCCCATTTATAAAAAAAAAAAAAAGAAAAAAGAAAAGTAGCACATTAAGTATTTAACTGAACAGTGGTATTTTTTAGCCTTACATTGGGTTTTTCAGGGGAATTCAGAAATGCTGGGGGGAAACAGTAAGAATACTCACCTTGCTAGTGAAGGGCCAGAGACGAGGTAGGCTGGACCCAAGAAGCAAGCAAACCCTCTGGTGTCATATTCCACCCTGCTGGTCCTGCGTGGGCTGGCCCTGTACCCCTTGAACCTTTGCACATGATCCCCCGCCCGACTGTACCCTTTTCTTCTTGCCGATTCTTCTGCATACTTCACATCTTAGCTCAAGAGTAACCTTCTTGGGAGAAGCCCTACCTCGTTCCTTCTTGGAGCTCCCAGAAAGCAATCTTTCCTCAGGCCCCCAGCTGCCACTTGCTAGGCTATCTTGTCATTACTTATTTACATGTCCCGCTAATTGGTGGATTTCAGAAGGAGGATTTTGTCTTTTCGCCTTGAAATCGGCACTAGCTGATATCATGCAAAGTACAGCGGAGCCACCCAGTAAATCTATGATGAAGGAAGGAAGGAAGGAATGCAGAGGACCTTTTAAGGAACGAATAGTTCAGAACATGAGGAAGGGCTGACACAGCCTGTGGAGTAAAACTGCAGAATACTAACACGAGGGCGATGTTTAATACTAAATAGACCGAGCTAGGGATTTTTATTTATATGTGGAAAATGTTAGCGCTTAAAAGCACAATTTTGTTGTTATCTCGAATTAATGTGAAAGCAAATCGTTGGGTCGAATGAGACCAACAATCCAGACCATTTCTTTCATTTAGGCTCACCTAACTAAAACTGCCACGATAAATAAAACCCTTATGTCTGTTTGTATAATTTCAAAAATATAAAGTATTTTTCCCACCACCACTTACGTATCCACATTTTCTCAGTACCTAACAGATCATGCGGTGTCTTGATTCCCCTGGAGAGCTGCTTGTTTTCTTCTCACAAATCCATCACCTTCAGAGCCTTACTCATTTTGTTTCTAACAGTGTGTAAAGTGATTTCTCATTACTCACTCAGGGCTTGCCTGTTTATTATGTAGGGAGAGAGAGGTGTTGGAGAACAAATAAGAAGGAGACAATAAGGAGAGGTTTCAAAATGTCAGGAATTCATCTAATCTCAAGGCTGATTTCATTTCCCACAGAGGAAGAAC
Source organism: Prionailurus viverrinus (assembly GCF_022837055.1). NCBI lineage: Eukaryota > Metazoa > Chordata > Mammalia > Carnivora > Felidae > Prionailurus > Prionailurus viverrinus. Next base: position 8,722,980 of record NC_062561.1, read on the forward strand.
ATAATTAGTAAGAACAACTAACTCATTTGCTCATAAATGTTTACTGAGTGGGCAATTCTCGTATAATGCATTGTCTAGTGGGAAATATAAACAGGTAGAAGGTCTATAGTATAATAAAGTTGTAGCCACAGAGCATGATAGCAGCATCTAGAAACCTCTAGGTTGAGATCTAAAGGATAAGTTGGAGCAGAGCAATCTGGAGACAGGAGAATGAAGGAAGCTGCTTCAGAATCCCACAAGAGAAGTGACACTAGTCTGAATTAAGTCGCGGTAACTATGAGAAGGGAGGTGGGCTAAATTTAAGAGAGCTACGTGATTATGTTTCACAGGATTTGGTGTTTTATTGCATGTGAAGAAGTGAGAAAGAGGGAGGGGACAAGGATGAAATCAACATTTCTGGTTTAGGCAGAAAACATTTACTGAGAGAAGGCAGGACTGGAAAGAAGTTTTGTTGGGTGACAAGGAGTTTGATTTTGGCTATATTGAGTGTCATGTGCATGGGAGATATCCAAAAAAAGACATTTATATATAGAATATATATGGAGTACAAATATATACATATATATATGTGTGTATATATATATATACACACACATATATATATATATACGTACACATACACACACACACACACACACACACACACACACACATATATGGAGGACAAATAGTAGGAGTTCCATAAAAAGGAAACAAAGAAGTCAGAGGGGAGGGAATTAACAAAGTAATACTTCAAGAAATTTCCTAGAACTCATAGGATGACAATTTGCAGACTAAAAGAACCTACCAAGTGCCCAGTACAATTAATGCAAAACGACCCACACCAGGATCCATAGTACGAAATTGCACTGGGAAAAAGAAGAGGCACCAAGACCCTCCCAAGAGAACAAACAGATCACATACAAAAGGTTGGAACTAGAAAGGCATCCAACTCCTCAGTAACAACCCTGCAAGCTGAAGGAGAAATGCATTCACAGTTCTGGGGAAGATGATTATCACATTAGAATTCTGGATTAAGCCAGTCATTTGTATGAAGAAATCTTTAGCCATGAATGATGTAATTTACCTCCTATGTACATTTCTTTGGAATCGAAAACAAAATGTGCTTTACCAGAATAAGGAAGCAGACCAAGAAAAAGGAAGACATGAGGTCCAGAAAAAAAGGGACCCAATATAGGAAAGAGGCAAAGGAAGGGTGCCTGGGTGGCTCAGTTGGTTAAGCGTCCAACTTCGACTCAGGTCATAATCTCGCAGTTTGCAAGTTTGAGCCCCACATCAGGCTCTGTGCTGACAGCCTAAGACCTGGGGCCTGCTTCAGATTCTGTGTCTCCCTCTCTCTCTGCCCCTCCCCTACTCACACTTCTCTTTCTCTCTCTCTATCTTTCTCTCTCTTCTCTCTCTCTCAAAAATAAATAAACATTAAAAAAAGATTTAGGAAAGAGGCAAAGGAATTTCCAGAATTATGATGAAGGGAGGTTTTAGGATGACAGTCCTGCAATAATCATAGAAATTACCAGCTAGAACAAAATGGGGAATTGAGGGCTCCAGGAAAATAAAATGAAACTTTTTACATAATTGTGAGAAGAGACTCATGCTCTGATAGAGAGTTTTGGTGGAGAATTAGCAAAATATATATGGAAATCTAAGTAAACAAAAACCAAGGCAGCTGTTAAATCCAGGAAAAACAAAAAGTCATACAAGTAAGAAAATTGCTCAGTTGTGAATAATATTTATGTAATTGTAACAAGATGAACAGTAAATTTTGACTTAACCAAAAATTATGGTACAACTGTATTGATGAGGGAGGTAGTCTAGAAGCAAACCTATAAATATCAAAATTATTATTTTCTGTAATAGGAAGATATTACAATATTGTCTCAAATGTAAATACCAAGAAATGCCTGGCTGGCTCAGTAGGTAGAGCATGCAACTCTTGATCTCCGGGTTGTGAGTTTGAGCACCACATTGGGTGTAGAGATTACTGAAAAATAAAATCTTTTCAAAAATAAATAATAATTAATTAATTAAAAAAAGAAATAGCAGTATAAACCTTTACTTAGGTATATGGAGATAACTACTAGCAAAAATAGCTGAAAAATTGAAAGTAACGAATATGAATTGGGCATATGGAGAATGGGATACTGAGGGCTTTTTTAAAGCCTGTGGAATGATCTTTTAGAAAGGCTCAGATGTTGAACTTTTTTTTTAATAGGTTAAAAAGAGGAGAAAGAAAAGATGAGAAAAAATAGAATTACTGGCCTGTGTTGTGGCTGCAGTTACAGTTGGTGACTATAAATTTGATGGCCCTATCTGTGTCATTATGTCTTCAGCTGGACTAGTGGAAGGTGAGAGCTCAGTTAAGCTAGGGTTAGATTCTGCATAGAGTTGTGACCATTGGTGGTTTCTGTGCTATTAGAGCAAGAGTGTGAAGGGGAGGATAGTGGAAGTGAAGGACACTGGGATCAACTTTAGATTGGATAGGAAAGGAGGTTGAAGACAGAAAGAGCCTGCTGGCTGGGGGTAAAGGGATTCACGGTCTAGATTAGAGAAATGAACAGCTTGGAGTGGCAATAGGAAAGTGAGACGGCTGGAGGGTAGAAGGTTGTGTCCAAAAGTGGGGTATGTGAATTTGAGAGGTGAAGTTCTGGTTGATGACAGGGTCAAGGGTGATACCCAGAGTTCCTGATCAAAGGCGCCTGGCAGGAGTATCGGATGTCAAAGGAATGAAAAACTGGGATGGCACATGAGTCATGCGAGAGGTCGTTGACATTTCTAGGATGATGGCAGAACCTGGGGTAAGGAGGAAGCCCATACCTGGGGATGAGTGAGAGACAGTAACCTTGCTGCAGGTGACAACAGGGAACAGTGTTAGTGTTGACCAGGCAGAACTGTAGAACCTCAAAGGAAAAGGGCTTTAAAGTGAGTGTGGACGCTTCAAGTTCTGGTGGGATATTCAATAGTTTGAAGGGGACCTCCAAACTCAAAGATAAATTGGGTCAGGAGGGTAAGGACAAGTGGTGACCATTTGAGAAGTTTGCTCTGGGGAGAGATTGACCATGAAAGTGGAAGAGGGGCATTATTTACCAAAGGGTAAGGAGTTCCACACAGTGTGGACTGAGGGTCAGAGAAAGGAAGGTTGCGTCACAGATAGAAAGGAGGTAAGGATTCACTGACCTCCACATTTAGAAAACAAATAGCTTGAGCCGTTCTCTGGTCTCCCAGCCCAAAATAGAAGACCTTCAGCCTCTTCGTCCTCCTGCCCTCTCCCCTGACTCCACTTTGAGCGTTCTCACCCCGGCCCCATCCTACTTCCTTTTAGACCCTCATAAGGGGTCCGATTCACCTGAATTCATTGTGCTTCTGAGTACAGGTGGGTAGGCAGGCCTTAGGATTCATTATGTCTCAGGGCTCACTGGGGCCGTTGCGGTACAATGAAACGTAGACTAAAATGAGGGCGGGAAATCACAGGTTCAGATCTTGGCTCAGCCACATACCTGTAAACGTGGGTATGTTACAACCTCCACACCTTACGTTTCTTCATTTGCACAGTAACAATACCAGAGCAATAGCAATAGAGTTTAGGAGTGGGGTAAAGTGAGACAATATACACAGAAGCAGCTGCAAGCTAGTTCCCGGTGTTTCTTATTTTTTTAATAATCCTTTTAATGTTTACTTACTTTTCAGAGGTGGGGGGAAGGGGCAGAGAGAGAGCGAGACACAGAATCCCAAGCGGGCTCCAGGCTCTGAGCTGTCAGTGCAGAGCTTGACGCAGGGCTCGAACCCACAGACCGTGAGATCGTGACCTGAGCTGAAGTCAGACGCTTAACCGACTGAGCCATCCAACTAGGCGCCCCTAGTTCCCAGCATGTATAAATGCTAAAGATGTAGACGTTCAACGAAAGTATAACCTTTGCGGCCGCTCACACCGCTCTCTTTCCCTGGAATAGTACCTGCTGCATAGTTGGTGCTTTCTGATGGATGAGCGAGAGCACGTCACGGGGGGGATATATTTTTCGACGCGTTCCTGTCTAGATGACGTTTCTGTGCTTCATTCTATTCAAACTCTATAAATCTTCCCTTGAAATGTCCCCACATTCCATTTGTCTCATAAGTGACATCAGAATCCCCACTTCCTGGTTACATCATTCATTTTTCCGGTTTACCTCCTTTCAGTTACGTTGGCACAATAATAATTACTTGCACTGTTGCCACATTCGCATTTCATTTTTCTTCTGGCTCCTCTCTGTCTTCCTTCCATGGCTTTTCATGTTCCTTGTCTGGGAGCGGGTCCATGAGGCCGGGAAAGGATCAGTCCCATCACCTCGGCTTTGACAGGTGCCTGGCGTAAGAATATTGGACAGATGGGGGATAAAGTCTATTGCTGTGTATATTTCTTTATCCTTTTTGTTTCTTTTCTGACTTAGAACTACTTGCATGCATGTTAAGAGCCTATAAAAAAGTTCCCATTGTTTTTTTTGACATTTTTTGACATTTTTAAAATTTATTTTATGAAACAAGTGTATAGCATCCTGGTGACCATTATCTTAAATCTGATTTTGTCCCCCATTCTGAAGTGCTCAGTCAGGACCCCGAATGACCCGCTGTCACTTGTCATTTCATTCTGTTTTTAGGATGACAGCCTCACCCTCAGAGCGATCCCATCATTCTTGATTGGGCAGCTTTCCTCATATTCTCACAGCTCCCAGGCACATGACCTCTGCCTCAAGTACCTGTGATGAACGGGGTGTTAATCACTTTACCATGTCCCGTTCAGGGGTAAAACACGAAGTGGGTCTTCTCCTGGCAGTTGCCACACTCACTCGTGTCACTGGGGAAGGCCCTGTCCACATGAGAAACTGACATTTTACACTATTCTTGTTTTTTTTTTTTTCTTTTGCTGGGCAACTGTGTATGGATTTCTAGGCAGAACCTTTCAACTTAAGACCTTTGTGATGCTTTTTTGCTGCTTTATACATAGTGAAACACTTTAGGACTCTTTGAACTTCCGATAATTGCCTGCACTGGGGTGGATATTATCAGTAACAGAGTTTCGAATTAAAACTATGAACCTTTGGGGTGCCTCGATGGCTCAGTTGATTAAGTGTCTGACTTCGGCTGAGGTCATGATCTCACGGTTCATGGGTTCAAGCCCTGCATCAGGCTCCACGCTTACGGTGTGGAGCCTGCTTGGGATTCTCTCTCTTTCTCTCTCTCTCTCTCTCTCTCTCTCACTCTCTCTCTCTCTCTTTCTCTGTTCTTCCCCAACTCACACTTTCTCTTTCAAAATAAATAAATAACTAAATTTTTTTAAAAACCTATGAACTTATGGGGCACCACCGTGGCTCAGTTGGTACAGTATCTGACTCTTGATCTTCGGGTCGTAAGTTCAAGCCCCACGTTGGGTGTGGATTCCACTTTAAAAAAAAAAAAGACTTTGAACTTATCCTCTGATACCAGTGAGGCTGGTATTTCTTCCCCCTCCCAGCCCCTTCTCCCTCCCACCCTAAAAGCTCCCCCAGTAGGGCTCTGAATTTTATACACATGCCTTCTTTTGTAGAGCTCTGAATCTCCAGGTACAGAAGGTCCACACGGAGGTGCATGAGTAGTTTTGACTAAGAACCCATAAGGCATGAGCACGTGTATATATTTATGAAGGAGCTACTTTCTCTGACTGGCATTTTCAGGCCTTGTCTGGTTGCAACTCACAGAAACCTAATCAAACCGACTTAGGTACAAAAGAATGCAAAAGGTCAGAAGGATTTTTGGATCATGTAACTGAAAAGCCCAGGTGATATTGCTACCGTGAAGTAGGGCTGTACGCAGGTCCTTAAACAGTGACATCGGGAATGTTCTTTGTCTCCAGTCCCTACTTTCCACCGGCTTGGCTGCTTTACAGAGGCCCTCCCCACGCAGAGACAGGGACAGTCAGTGGCAGTTCAGGCTTACATCCCACCAGTTTACACATCCGTCAGAAAAGGAATTCTTGGGGCGCCTGGGTGGCTCAGTCAGTTGAGCGTCCGACTTCGGCTCAGGTCATGATCTCACAGTCCCTGAGTTCGAGCCCCGCGTCGGGCTCTGTGCTGACAGCTCAGAGCCTGGAGCCTGTTTCAGATTCTGTGTCTCCCTCTTTCTCTGACCCTCCCCTGTTCATGCTCTCTCTCTGTCTCAAAAATAAATAAATGTTAAAAAAAAATTAAAAAAAAGAAAAGGAATTCTTTTCTAGTAATTCCAGAAAAATTTGTGAGAGAAGGCTCTCATTATCCCCATCTGGATTTTGTTTTTACTCTCAAACTAGGATGCTCTGTCCCACCGGCATGATGCAGAGCTCTGATCGGGCAGGGCTGGTCACATGCCCATCTCCAGATCCAGGTGGGGTCAGCCCCCCCCAAGACACATGAACCATGGGGAAGGAAAGGTTAGTTCACCCAAGTGAGCACGGCTGCTGTTAAAAGAAGCTGAACAGGCCAAAGAGACGTCCGTAGAGGTGTGCAGTCTGCACTGGGGGAAAGAAATAGGGGAAGCTGAGTGGGGTTTAAGGAAAGACAGATATTCAAGAAGACTTGGGGAGATTAGTAAAATCTTCATAAATAAATGATAGGGATTCAGGGGACTAATATAGACCAAGAAAGTAGTGCCTTTTTGGTGAGTGAAAAGAAGTTTCCTCACTTACTCATTTGGTTAGACAAAGAGGCTGAATAACAGCCCCCAAATCATTGGAACTGCTGTGTGTTAACCCTCCATGACCACAGGGACTTTGCAGCTGTGTGCTTAAGTGAAGGGTCTTGAGATGGGGAGATCATCGTGAATTAGCTGGATGGACCCGGTGTAATCACAAGGGTCCCTGTTCAAGAAAGGCAGGAGCAGTTAGAGGAGATGTGAGGACAAAAGCAAAGATCGGAGGGATGAGTCTTGAAGGTGAATGAGGGGGCCACACGCCAAGGAACGCTAGAAGCTGAAAAAGGCACGGAAACAGATTCTCCCCTGAAACTTCCAGAAGAAATCAGCCCAGCTGACACATTGATTTTAGCCCAGTGAGACCGACTTCATGCTTCTGGCCTCCCAGAATTGGAACGCATTTGTGTTGTTTTTAAACCACTCGTTTGTGGTCACTTGTCCCAGCAGCCACAGGGAATGATACAGAAGCCTTCAGCGAAGAGCGGTGAGCTGAATTTGAGGACGATCAGAAGTGGACCGGCCAGACCAAGGAGAAATGGAGCACACCAGCCTAGGACAACAGCCTAGGTGAAGACACAGAATGTCACATGGATGCTGCACTGTCACCGCAGGGGCAGGTGGCTGAGGAAGCGGGACCCCGGAGGTTACACATCCCATGCCACAGAATTGGGGCTTGCTACTGAAGTCCTCGGAAAGCTTTGGAAAGGCTTCAGAAGTAAAATCATGTGATCCGTTAATGATTAAGAAAGGTTAGGGGCGCCTGGGTGGCGCAGTCGGTTAAGCGTCCGACTTCAGCCAGGTCACGATCTCTCGGTCCGTGAGTTCGAGCCCCGCGTCAGGCTCTGGGCTGATGGCTCGGAGCCTGGAGCCTGCTTCCGATTCTGTGTCTCCCTCTCTCTCTGACCCTCCCACGTTCATGCTCTGTCTCTCTCTGTCCCAAAAATGAATAAACGTTGAAAAAAAAATTAAAAAAAAAAAAAAAAAAAAAAAAAAAAAGAAAGGTTAGGGGCGCCTGGGTGGTGCAGTCGGTTAAGCGTCCGACTTCAGCCAGGTCACGATCTCGCGGTCCGGGAGTTCGAGCCCCGCGTCGGGCTCTGGGCTGATGGCTCGGAGCCTGGAGCCTGCTTCTGATTCTGTGTCTCCCTCTCTCTCTGCCCCTCCCCCGTTCATGCTCTGTCTCTCTCTGTCCCAAAAATAAATAAACGTTGAAATAAATAAATAAATAAATAAATAAATAAATAAATAAATAAATAAAAGAAAGTCAGTCATCCTAGCACCCGTCAAGAAGGATGAGTTAGGTAAACATGAAGAAGGTGAGACAGGACAGAGAAAGCACCTAGGAGCGTTTTCTAACTGGCCTAGTGAGAACTGAGCTGAGGCTAAAAGTGAGAATGGGTACACGGCCAGATGGAGGATCTGCTTTACAAGGCAGCAGGTAGTGGCTGATCAGATATGGAGGCAGAAAGAAGTCTCGCTGGCTTCTGGTTTCAGTGACCAGGGGAACAACCGGCCAGGAAAGAAAATACAGGAAGAGGAGTCATTTGAGAGGAAGAGGATCCGTTCCATTTGGGGTGTGGCGATCTGGTTGTCTCGTAGGCTGTGCTCATGTCTCATTGGCAGTGAAAACCAGGTCTGGATCTCAGGAAGGATGTCTGGGCCCACCTGGTTTGGAAATGACAGAGTTGGTAGCCATCAGTGTGTGCCGCTTGGTGCGAGCATAGTGAGGGGCGGGAACAGCCAGAAGAGTGGACGGGAGGAAGCCGAAGCAGAAGCCTGGGACGGCTTTACTCGGGTGCAGGCAATGGGGGAAGGCACAGTGAAGGAGGGAGAGAGCGGCCAGAGGGACAGGAGGAAAACCATGAGACCGCAACCCACTCTGCCATCTCTCCGAGTTCTCACAGAGTTATATGGAAGCATATGGTATACTTAGAAAACATTTAGGCTGAGGCTGGACTATAAGAAAACTGCAAAAAGTCCTGAAAGTCTTGACTGATTGCTGTAATTTTCCATGCCATCAAGAATTCCCAGAACCACCCAAGCATTTTCTAGGCAGCGTTGCATTCCTGGGGGAGGGACCGTGAAACCTTCCATCGAAGTTGTTCTTGTAGAATTGGTTGCACTGGGCTGGTTTCTCTCCTTAATCCTTTCATGGATCAGACAAATTATTTTCATTTTGGTTTTGGTTTCACTCCTTTTATTGTTTATTTTTTATTATAAAAGTAATAAGTGATCATCATGGAAAAATGAAAATAATGCAGAAGCATAGTAAAATAAGAAGTAAAATCCCTTCCAATCCTACTGCTCGGAAGTAACCATTATGAACAACTTGGTGTCTTTCAAATCTGCTTACATAGTTAAAAACTATAGTACAGATAGCATTTTGTGTTATAAAAAATGGGATAATATTTGGGGCGCCTGGGTGGCTCATGGGTTAAGCGTCTGACTTCGGCTCAGATCATGATCTCACAGTTCATGAGTTCGAGCCCTGCATCGGGCTCTGTGCTGACAGCTCAGAGCCTGGAGCCTGCTTTGGATTCTGCGTCTACCTCTCTCTCTGCCCCTCCCCCATTCACGCTCTGTCTCTGTCTCTCAAAACTGAGTAAAAGTTAAAAAAAGAATTTTTTTAATGGGATAATACAATGCACAGTGTTCAACAACTAGCTTTTTTATTTATCATGGACATCTTCTGTGCCAGTACAATAGAGAGCTACTTCAGTCTTTTTAATGGCTACAGAAAACTACATAGAATAGATATAACATGATTTATTTAACCACTCCGCAGGGTGCATTTTGATTATTTACTCTCATTTATTATTGTGAATAATGTACAAAGTCTCTTTGTACCTAAGCCTTTCATACTTGTGGTGGCCTTCCAAAGAGAGATCTGTAGAGACAGCATTGCTAGGTCAAGTACATCAATATTTAAGTTTTTGATAGAAGCTGCCGAATTGCACTCCATGAAGGCTGAAGGGAAAATGTGGAAACGCGGAATAAATATTCATGTTTCGTTTTCTTTTAAAGCATAGTGTTTAATGCAGGCTTTGGGCCTCTAACATGTCTCAGCTCCCATGAGTCTCAGTACCTTCCATATTTGTTGATGCCTAAAATCAGAGCGGGAGGAGGGATGAGAAGAATGGATGAGCCACACGTTGGATACTCTGAAGGGTGGGCCTGGCTTCCATGGAGTAAAGGGGTGGGTGCACTTTCCGGACCCCAGGCGGGAGGAGGCGGCATTGACTGAATGGCCACGCTTTCCAGGGATGAGTGTGGCCCTGTGGTTGAAGCTGATGACCTAGTGGGGAAGGTGGCCCGTACACAAGCAGAGAAGGACATCATGTATTTCTGAGTATGATAAATGCCCTGAAGAAGAATGAAGCCAGGGAAGGGGAGAGTGGCAGGTGGCAGGAAGGCTATTTCACCTGTCGTGTCAGGCACGGCCTCTCTGAAGATTATCAGTGGTGCGGACTTGAATGAATGCATGAGTGAACCGTGCTTAAGGTCTTGGGGAAGCATGTTCTGGGCAGGAGGAACTCAAGCTAAAGAGTCCGGAAAGGGAGGAGGTGTGGCTTACTTGAGCACCTGCACAGCTGACGGCCTAGTGTGGCTGGAGTGTGTGGATGGAGGGCACAATGGTGCCACGTGTGTATTAGGGTTCTCCAGAGAAACAGAACCGGTAGGATATCCATACCTGGATATGTAATACATTTTATAGAGACAGAGAGACCAAATATATAGAAAATATGTATATGTTGTATATAATATAACTTCTATGTTCTATAATATATAACATAATATAAATTATATAACGTGAGGTTCCGTCTTAGTTCCTTTGTAGTCAGCCTTTTGTTCTGCTCAGGCCTTTGGCAGCTTCTGTGAGACCTACTCACATTGGGGAGGGCAGTCTGCTTTACTCAAGTCTACCAGTTTAAATTTCATTTCATCCAGAAACACCCAGAATAATGTTTGACCAAATGTTTGGGCACCCCGTGGCCCAGTCAAGCTGACACATAAAGTTAGCTATCATAGTGTGCCTGTGAAGTAGCCAGGGGACAGATCATCTGGGGCTGTGCTGCTCAGTATGGTGGCCAGTGGCCCATGAGCCATCGTTGAGAACTCAAATATGGCGGCCAGCTGTTGAAGTGATAACTGAATATGTTGGATTAAATCAAAGATGTTGTTACACTTAATTGATTATGCCTTTGACTTGTTAAATGTGGCCGCTAGGCAATTTTGAATGACACAAGTAGCTCATATTATATTTCTCCTGGCTCGTGCTGGTCTGTAGGGCCTCAGGGATGTGACAAGGGGTCTATAGTTCCCTACGAGTATCTTGGGCGGTGACTGGAGGGTTTCAAGATTGAGAATAACTTGTTCTGATTTAGACTTGAAGGAATTCATCTGCTCCTGTGGAAGAATAAGGTGTAGGGGAGCAGGAGTGGGAGCCGCAGATCGGGTCGGAAGCTGTAGAAGGGGACGAATTGGTGGCTTTGGGCTCTGCAGAGGCAGCAGAAGGGAGGAAAGTGGGTGCTCCTGGGATGGACTCAGAGGAGAGCCCACAAGCTTTGCTGATGGGCCAAATGGGCGCAGGGGGCAGACACAAATCAAGAGGCCGCCTACTATTGGGGCCTGAGCCCAGTGAGTGAATGATGGTGCCACCTACTGAGATGTGAAACATGGGGCGGGGTATGTTAACTAAATGCCGTGAAGTGTATTGACAGTGAGAAGAAAAAAAAAAAAAGCAGGGGAGAAATACAAGAGAGAATTCAGCTTTTAGAAGGGTTCCATCAAGGAGACTAAAGGAGTCTTTCCAAAAGCAGAAAAGCAGAGGAGATGATGATAGGTCTGTGGGTGGAAGAACAGAAGGCTGAAGAGTAAGGACAGAGAGGCGGTGAGGCAGGTCCACTCGTGCAGGGAAAGTGAGAGCCCAGTCAGACCAGGAGAGAACGAAAGATGGGGAGGGTGGATCCAAATACCTGCCTCTCCCTCCAGACTCCTGGAATGATCTCTCCCCACCATCATATATATATACACACACACGTACCCATGCATGCTCACATACATATGAATAATCTGTCATAGTGCTTTTAAAACTGTAAAGGGGAAAATTGGGATATTTGAACACGCTAAAATTAAAAATCATAGTACAATGAAATATACTATAAATAAATTTTAAAAAGCAGAAGGCTGGGAAAATATAATTTATATGGCAGGCCAAGGAAGGATTAATATCCAGAATAAATGAAGAGTTCTCAATACATCAGTAAGAAAAAATAGGCAAAGGATTTAATTAGGTCATTTTCAAGCAAAGAAACGCACGTGACCAATCGGAAAAGACGCTACGTGTCTGGCAAACATTAAGATGACTGAGACCCCGATATCAGTAGGGTGTGGGGCACGTAGAGAGAGTTGCCCTCATGCACTGTTGGTTGGGAGTGTAAATAGTGACTCTTCGTGGAAGACGGTTGGACTGTGTCTAGCAGTACAACAAACGAGCAGTCTCTTAATCCAGCAAAAGCTCTTCCTATGCCTTTTTCCTATAAAGACACTGGTACCTGTGTGCAAAGAAAACAAGTAGAAGAATGCGTATTGTAGCACATTAGCTATTTTAATGGCTAAAACTTGCAAACTGTCTACATGTTCATCAACAGGAGGATGGGTAAATGAATTATGGTACATTTTTGCCTATTAATATGTGGCATTTAAAAAAGATCTATAAATACACTGATATGAGAAAGATATTTAAAAATGTGGGTAGGTAAAACGAAATTGCAATATAGGATTCATTTAGCTAACCAATATCTGTATTTGTATCTGGGTAGACAGTATTTATAAATACCTAGAAAGAGGTCTGGAAGAAGAGCCACCAAATGGCCATCAGCAGTTTACCTGCGGGAGAGGAGTAGCCTGTAGGCTTTGGGGAGTAGAAACTGGACGTATGCTCTGTATCTAAGGAGCCATCCCCAAGATTTACTTTTTTTCCCCCCCTTCAATAGGAAAACTCGCTTTTATTCTTTTTTTTTAAGAGTAAATAATTTATTTGTTTAAATTCAAGTTGGTTAACATACAATGTAGTAATGGTTTCAGGAGTAGAACCCAGTGATTCATCACTTACAACACCCAGTGCTCATCCCAACAAGTGTCCTCCTTAATGCCCATCATCCATTTGGCCAATCCTACACATCTCCCCTCCAGCAACCTTGTTTGTTCTCTGTCTTTAAGAGTCTCTTACGGTTTATTTTTATGTTGTTTTTCCTTCCCTTCCTCTATGTTCATCTGTTTTGTTTCTTAAATTCCACATGAGTGAAGTCATATGATATTTGTCTTTCTCTGACTGACTTATTTTGCTTAGCACAATACACTCTAGTTCCATCCATATTGTTGCAAATGGCAAGATTTCAGTCTTTTTGATCACCGAGTAATAGTCCATTGTGTGTGTGTGTGTGTATATGCCCATACGTATATGTGTGTGTGTATATGCGTATATACACATATACACACACACACACATATACGCATATACACATACACACGCACGCGCACACACACACACACACACACACACACACACACACACACACCATATCACATCTTTATCCATTCATCAGTCAATGGACATTTGGGCTCTTTCCACAATCTGGCTACTGTTGATAGCACTGCTAAGAAGATTGGGGTGCTTGTGCCCCTTTGAATTAGCATTTTTGTATCCTTTGGATAAATACCTAGTAGTGCAATTGCTGAGTTGTAGGGTAGTTCTATTTTTAATATTTTGAGGACCCTCCATACTGTTTTCCAGAGTGGCTGCACCAGTTTGCATTCCCACCAACGGTGCAGAAGGGTTCCCCTTTCTCCGCATCCTCGCCAACATCTGTTGTCGCCTGAGTTGTTAATTTTAGCCGTTCTGACAGGTGAGAGGTAGTATCTAATTGTGGTTTTGATTTGTATTTCCCTGATGATGAATGACGTTGAGTCTCTTTTCATGTGTCAGTTGGCCATCTGGATGTCTTCTTTGGAAAAGTGCCTATTCATGTCTTCTACCCATTTCTTCACTGGATTATTTGTTTTGGGGTGGTGAGTTTGATCAGTTCTTTACAGATTTTGGATACTAACCCTTTAACTGACTTGTCATTTGCAAATATCTTCTCCTATTCCATTGGTTGTCTTTTAGTTTTCTTGATTGTTTCCTTCACTGTGTAGAAGCTTTTTGTCTTGATGAGGTCCCAGGACTTCATTTTGCTTTCATTTCCCTTGCCTCGGAGACATGTCTAGTAAGAAGTTGCTATGGCCGAGGTTAAAGAGGTTGCTGCCTGTGTTCTCCTCTAGAATTTTGATGGTTTCCTGTCTCACATTTAGGTCTTTCATCCATTCTGAATTTATTTTTGTGTATGATGTAAGAAAGAAAGTGGTCTAGTTTCATTCATCTGCATGTTGCTGTCCAGTCCTCCCAGCACCATTTGCTAAAGAGACTGTCTTTTTTCCATGGGATGCTCTTTCTTGCTTTGTCAAAGATTAGTTGACCATACACTTGTGGGTCCATTTCTGGGTTCTCTATCCTGTTCCATTGATCTGTGTGTCTGTTGTTGTGCCAGTACCATACTATCTTGATGATTACAGCTTTGTAATACAGCTTGAAGTCCAGAATTGTGATGCCTCCAACTTTGATATTCTTTTTCAGGATTGCTTTGGCAATTCGGGGCCTTTTATGTTCCATACAAATTTTAGAATTGTTTGGAGAGTGGAGAATGCTAGCTAGCTAGCTAGCTAGCTAGCTCTGTGGAGAATGCTGGTGTTATTTTGATAGAGACTGAATTGAATGTGTAGATTGCTTTGAATAGTATTGACATTTTAACAATATTTGTTCTATGAGCATGGAATGTTTTTCCACTTCTTTGTGTCTTCTTCAATTTCCTTCATAAGCTTTCTATAGTTTTCAGCATACGGATCTTTTACCTCTTTGTTTAGGTTTATTCCTAGGTATCTTATGGTTTGGGCGCACTTATAAATGGGATCAATTCCTTAATTTCTCTTTCTGCTGCTTCATTATTGGTATATAGAAATACAACCTATTTCTGTACATTGATTTTATATCTTGTGACTTTGCTGAATTCATCCAGCAGTATTCTGGTTTTTTCCAGAATACTGTTTCTTTTGGGTTTTTTCCAGAATACTTTTTCTTTTGGGTTTTTCCACGTAGAGTATCATGTCATCTGTGAAGAGTGAAAGTTTGCCTTCTTTGCCAATTTGTATGCCTTTTATTTCTTCTTCTTGTCTGATTGCTGAGGCTAGGACTTCTAATACCATGTTGCAAAACTGGTGAGAGTGGATCCCTGTCATGTTCCTGACCTCAGGGGGAAAGCTCTCAGTTTTTCCTCATTGAGAATGATATTAGCTGTGGGTCTTTCTTATATGGTCTTTATGCCGTTGAGGGATGTTCCTCCCATCCGTACTTTTTGAGGGTTTTTATTTAAAAAGGATGCTATGTTTTGTCAAATGCTTTTTCTGCATCTATTGAGAGGATCATGGTTCTTATCCTTTCTTGTGTGAATGTGTATCGTGTTGATTGATTTGTGAATATTGAATGAGCCCTGCAGCCCCGGAATGAATCCCACTTGATCATGGTGAATAATTCTTTTAATGTACTGTTGAATTCGATTTGCTAATGTGTTATTGAGAGTTTTTGCATCCAGGTACATCAGAGATAATGGCCTGTAATTCTCCTTTATAGGTGGGGTCTTTGGCTTTGGAATCAAGGTAATGCTGGCTTCATAGATGAGTTTGGAAGCTTTCCTTCCATTCGTATTTTTTGGAACAATTTGAAAAGAATAAGTGTTAACTCTTCCTTAAATGTCTGGGAAAATTCCCTCAGGAAGCTATCTGGCCCAAGACTCTTTGTTGGGAGGTTTTTGATAACTGATTCAATTTCTTTGCTGGTTGTGGGCCTGTTCAAATGTTCTATTTCTTCCTGTTTCTGTTATGGTAGTTTCTGAGTTTCTAGGTATTTGTCCATTTCTTCCAGATTGCCCAGTTTGTTGTTGGCATATAATTTTTCATAGTGTTCTCTTATATCTGTTTGTATTTCTGTGGTGTTGGTTGTGACCTCTGCTTCTGTCATTTGTAATTTTATCTATTTGGGTCCTCTCTCTCTCTGTGTCTCTCACTCTGTCTCTGTGTGTGTGTGTGTCTGTCTGTCTCTGTCTCTCTCTCTCTCTCTCTCTCTTTTTTCTTTTTCTTTTTTTTTGCTATCCCCAAGCTTGCTAAAGTGGAGGCAGGTCTAGGTACGTCCATGTCTGTGTTATTTCTCTAATCTGCCATCCATCGTTCTTTGACTTTCTGGTGAAGGTGAGTGTCTGTGGCCAGCACACAAGGGGAACTGCACTGTGCTCCTGGACATAATTTGAGGAGCGTGCACCTGCTGTTCTTAGTTATTGCTCACGCTCAGGCTATTCCATTCTGCTGGGGCCAGCTCCGACAACAGGTTCCAGGAAGGCTCAGCTGCAGCCGCGAGAGCTAAAAGGCTCTCTAGGTCACCTCTGTGGACCAGCTGCATGGAAATTAATTAGAGGCAGACCATGTCCCCCGTGGCTCGGGTCTCGGTGATGCTGAGGTCATTAGCAGTTGTGCTCAGCTGCAGCTTCCATCTCTGTCTTCTGAAAATTTGTTTTGGCAGGAAGAGGTGGACAGACCAAGGTGGCCGCTAGGGACAGTACAACTTTAATTCCCAGATAGTTTGTCAGAGTCACTGGGGTGCAGTGACCTCCAGAGACAGGGGCGTTTTTCATCCCATCAGAGACAGCAGTGTGCTTCTTCCCCTGACCACCACTACTAAATTCCCTGTGCTGTAAACGAGCCTCATCCCCGAAGCACAGGGGGTGGTGACCATAGCGACAAATCACCGAAATGTTATTTTGTTCCGTTTGCCTTTTGTTAAACCTCCCTTTCGACAAAGGACTGGTGTTACTGTTTGAGTTGTAACTTGCTCTCTTCCTTTTTTTCTCCTTTTAAACTCTGATTAGGATCCAAGAAAGAAGTACAAAAAGATCAAGATGCTAATAAACCTGCTGTTTCGTCTCCTAAGAGAACAGTGGCTGCAACCACCAAGCTTCATTCACCAGGTATTTAAGAAGCGCGAAGGGTGTTCATTCAGGGAGTAGGCTTGAACTTGTCATTCATTTTGTTCAAATGTCGTTGATGAGCAGTGCCGGCCCCTGTGATACACGTGATTGTTTCGGGGCTTGATGTGCATACACCGATGTGTTCTGACTCTAGACGAAATGAACCGGCCGTTGGCATCATTTTATGTTAAAAAAATGAAATGTTATCAGGCTTTGAAGAGGTAGAGTCTTCTCTGTGTAGAAGTAATTTATAATTGACACAGACTTTGAAGATCTGACCTCAAGAGATAATAATAGCTTCTAAAAAGAGAAAGATAGAAAACCAACAGCCATCGAATACTTGGAATTTTGTCAATGAGGAAGACATTTATTTACCTTCAGATATGAAGAATCGAGGTAACATCACTTGAGAGTTGAAAACCATTTATCATGGAAGTTGATACGGTAGGCATTAACCCCTTTGTAGAGCAGAATGGAGTGTAACCTCACAAGATTTTCTTTAAGAACAAAAATTGTAGCAGTCGTAGGAGTTACTGTTGAGTTCTTACTGTAAACCGGGGTACCAGGTACTGTCCTAACCTCTTTAAATGTATTAATTTATTTAAATGCCTGCAATGACTGTGAAACGGGCACCTGTTGAACAGTCAAAGAACATTTATTAGATGCATGTGAGATGCTGTGAAATCTAGCTTTAGACTGCTTACAAAGCACACATCTAAATGTAAGAATACTAAAAGGTTAAACATGAAAGGAAATATTTATACCAAATAAATATGAAACAAAAGGAAATTTGTGGTGTTACTGTAATACTAATAAATAGGAAAACACACATTTGTAAAGCAAACATTTTGATACATTTTTTTTTAATTTTTTTTTTCAACGTTCATTTATTTTTGGGACAAAGAGAGACAGAGCATGAACGGGGGAGGGGCAGAGAGAGAGGGAGACACAGAATCGGAAACAGGCTCCAGGCTCTGAGCCGTCAGCCCAGAGCCCGACGCGGGGCTCGAACTCACGGACCGCGAGATCGTGACCTGGCTGAAGTCGGACGCTTAACCGACTGCGCCACCCAGGCGGCCCGATACATTTTGACACGTATGCGCATGAGAGACCATCACCACAATCCAGATAAAAAATATATCCACCATCCCGGTGCCCCTTGGGAATCCTAACCCCCTAACCCCTCTGCACCCCACCCCAGTCCCCGTTCTGTCCCTATGTAGATGAGTTTGCATTTTCTAAAACTTTCTATAAATGGAATCATGTCGTATGCACTCTACTTTTCTCTGGCTGCTTTTACTCAGCTCGATTACTTTGAGTAAAGTTCCAGTGCGTGGATACCACGGTTGATCCATTACCTATCCATGCATCTTTGGGCTTTTCCTCCAAGGATTTGGCTCTTGTAAACAAAGCTGCTATGCATGTTGGTACAAGTCTTGGTATGGACATCTGCTTCTGATTTTCTTGGGAAGTATCTAGGAGTGGAATGCCTGAGTCATACGGTAGTTATTTGTTTAACCTTCTAAAAATGTTAAAAGGCTTTCCAAACTGTTTTTCGAGGTGGTTGTACCGTTTTATATTCCCAATGGTAGTGTGTGCGAGAGACCCAGTTCCTTCACATTTTTTTTTTTTTTTGCCAATAGGTGGTATGGTCACTTTTTTAAATCATACACACTGTAATGGGTGTATAATGGTATCTTGTGTAGATTTAAAGTTTATTTATTTATTTTGAGAGGCGGGGAGGGGCAGAGAGAGAGAGAGAGAGAGAGAGAGAGAAAGAGAATCCCAAGCAGTGTCTGCACTGTCAGCACAGAGCCCAGTGCAGGGCTTGATCTCACGAACCACAAGATCATAACCTGAGCCGAAATCGGGAGTCAGACTCAACTGACTGAGTTACCCAGGCATCCCGTATCTTATGCAGTTTTAATTTGCATTTCCCTAATAACGAATGATGTTATGATGTGGAGCATCTTTTTATGTTTATTTGACATCTGTACATACTCTTTGGTAAAATATTCAAAAATTTATAATTTTTATTGGTTTTTCATCTTACTGAATTTTGAAGGGTTTTATATGTATATATATGTATATGTATGCATTCCCCCCACAATCTGTGACTTATTTTGTGTTCTCCCAGAAGTGCTTTTGAAAAATGCACATTCTTAAGTTTCCCGAAGTCCAATTTTTTTTCTTTTATGGACTATGCTTTTGGTGTTATCTTAAAAAAATCTTTGCATCACCCTAGACCATGAAGATTTTCTCCTACATTTTCTTCTGAAAGGGTTAGAGTTCTAGGCTTTATATTTAAGCCTGTGATCCATTTGAGTTAGCTTTTGTACACTGTGTGAGGGAGGTGTGGCTTCACTTTTTTTCTTTTTGCAGAGTAACAGGCAACAAATTCCTACTCTGATCTTTATGATTTATTTTACTCTGTTTATGTGGGGTTTAACTAGCTAATATCATTAGTTTAAAATCTTTCTTCTTTTTAGGGGTGCCTGGATGACTCAGTCAGCTAGGCGTCCGACTTCGGCTCAGGTCATGATCTCACAGTTCGTGAGTTCGAGCCCCGCGTTGGGCTCTGAGTTGCCAGCTCAGAGCCTGGAGCCTGTTTCAGATTCTGTCTCCCTCTCTTTCTGCCCCTCTCCTGTTCACACTCTCTCAAAAATAAATAAACATTAAAAAAATTTAATATAAAAAAATAAAAAATAAAACCTTTCTTTGTTTTCTAATGTGTGTGTTTAGTACATTTCCCTTTATGCATTGCTTCAGTTATAGTGCACAAATTTTGATGTGCTGGGTTTCATCTTCATTGGGTTCAAACTATTTTTCAATTTCCTTTTGTGACTTCTTCTTAACGCATGATTATTTTGAAGTGTGTTTGCAGATATCTGGGACTATTCAGATCTCTCTGATTTTACTTCTAATTTAATCCCATCGTGGTTGAAGAATATACTTTGGATTATCTGGATCCTTTTAAATGAACTGAGACGTGTTTTATGACTCACAACAAGGTCTTTCTCCCTAAATGACTCATACACACTTGAGAAAATGTCTAGTCCACCATATCTGTGTGAAGCATTCTACAGATGTCATGGGTCAAGTTGGCTGATAGCATAATTCAAGTATTCTATATCCTTACTGATTTTCTGTCTACATGTTCTCTTCGGAATTGAGAGAAGGATGTTGAAATCTCAGAGCATAATTGTGGACTTGTCCATTTCTCCTTTTGGTTCTATCATTTGCTTCCTGCATTTTGAAGCTCTGCTATTAGGTACATAAACCTTTAGGGCCATTTATCATTTTGATGAATTGCCCACTTTATTATTAGGAAATGACCCTGTTTATTCCTGGCAATATGCTTTTCCCTGAAATCCACTTTATTCAGTGTTAGTTGTCCCACTCCAGCTTTCCATTAGTTCAGCATGGTTGTACCTCCTTGCACACTTCTCCTTGTCACCTGTGTGTCTCTTTATTTTTAAGCGGGTTTCTTACAGGCAGCATGTAATTGACTCTTGTATTTTTCTCTAATCTGAAAGCTTTGCCTTTGATGTACATTTAATGTTATGGATTTGATTGGGATTAAATCTACTATCTTCCTATTATTTCCTAGCCATCTCGCATATTTTTTTTTGTTTTTTCCCTATTTTGCTGCCTTCTTTTATATTAATTAATTTTTTTATTATTCCATTTGTCCCCTTTATTGATGTATTAGAGATCTGTATCTTATTGGGTTATTTTAGTGGTTGCTTTAGGGTTCCTAGTTTTTGTCTTTAACTTTTCACATTCTGCCTTGAGGCCACTTCACATATAATACAGTTGATCCTTGAACAACATGGGTTGGAACTGTGCAGGTCCCCTTACACGCGAATTTTCTTCAGTAGATACAGTACAGTATTATATTTCCTCTTCCTTACGATTTTCTTAATGACATTTTCTTTTCTCTAGCTTACTGTATCGTAAGACTACAATGTTGGATACATACAGCACACAAACTGTGTGTTAATCAGTTGACTGTGACATCAGAAAGGCTTCCAGTCAACAGTAGGCTCTCAGTAGTTAAGTTTGGGGGGGGGGGGAGTCAAAAGTTATATGTGGATTTTCAACTGCACAGGGGGCTGTTACCCCTCACCCCTGCGTTGTTCAAGGCTCAACTATGTAAGAATCTCCCAACTGTATACTTACGTCCCTCTCCTGACATGTGTGCCCCTGTATTCCAACACTTTCCTTCCACGTGTGTCCTAAACCAGCCCTGCACTGTTCCTGTTGACTATCGATGCTGTTTTCTTTCTAGGAGATTTCAGTAAGAAAACAGTCTTTTAGACTTATCCCTGTGGTTGTCATTCTCTCTGCAGACCCAGATTCCCAGCTGGTCCCATCGTTCTTCTACCTAAAGGATTTTCTCTGACCTTCTTGGTGGCAGAGCTTTTCTGCTGGAGGAATCTTTCTGTGTTTGTGTACCTTCATTTTTCATAGATACTTTTACTGTGTTCAGAACTCAAGTTGGCATTTCCCCCCCTCTGAAGTATTTAAAGATGTGTTTCCACGGCTCTCCCGATCTTTGTGTCTCTGTACATAAGGCATCTTCTCTGGCTGTTTGAGAGCTGTTCTCTTCAGCACCGGTTGTGAGCAACACGATTACACGATACCTTGGTGTCCTCCCCTTCGTGGTTTTTGCTCTTGAGGTTTGCTGTGGATCTTAGATCTGTGGGTATGCAGTTTTCATGCGGTTTGAAAGGGGGTTGCCTATCATTTCCTCAGACACGTGCAGGCCTGACCCCTCCTCTTCAGGGTCTCCAACTGTATACACATCAGGCCACTTGAAGTTGATTCACAGCTCCTGTCCAAACGGATAACATTGTTTGTTTCTTTCACTCTTTTTTTTCTGAGTGTTTCATTTTGGATAGTTTCTCTTACTGTGTGTTTGCTAATTTTCCTTTCCTTTTTCTTTCTTTCCTTTTTTTTTTTTTTAAAATAGCACCCATTTGTTTGTTCTACTGGTCACAGTTCTGTAGGTTAGACGTCCAGGTGTGGCTTCCGTGGGTTCTCCGTTCAAAGTACCACAAGGCTGACATCATATGTCAGCGGGGCTCAGTTCTTGACCGGAGGCTCTGGAGGAAAAAGCCACTTTCAAATGCATTCAGGTTGTCGGTAGAACCAGTTCACTGTAATTGTAAGACTGAGGTTCCTGCTTAGAGTCGGGGACCGCTTTCAGCTCGTCAGGGCCCCTGACAGCCATCAGTGTACTTTCTGTTTTATGGGTTTGCTTGTTCTGGACATTTCATATAAATGGAATGGTACAACATGTGTGTGACCTTTTGTAGTGGCTTCTTTGACTTTGCATAAATGTTTTTGAGGCTCATTCATGTTAAAGCGTGAGTCAGTATTTTATTCTTAGTTTTGGCTGAATAATATTCCATGACATGGATATATCACATTCGATAATTTGCATTCATCAATTGATGGACATTTGGGTTGTATCCAGTGTTGGGGCTGCTGTGATAATGCTGCTATGAACATTCATGTTACAATCTTTCCTTATGTCATGTCTAAATCTACTCTTAATCCCATTCTGTGTATTTTTTGTCTTAGACATTTGAGTTTCCAATCTCAAGAATTTTTATTTAGGCCTTTTTTTTTCTAAATCGCTTTGTTTCTACTTGACATATTCAGTCGTTCCACTCGCTTCTTGAACATATGGAATGCAGTCACAAATAACTGTTAATCATCTGCATCATTTCTTGTGGGCCTCACTTGATTGCGTTTCTCCTCCTTATGGGTTCTATGTCCCTGCTTATTTCCGTGCCTGAGAGTTTTTTTAGATGCCAGACATTGTAAATTTTTCCTTGTTGGGTAGTGGATTTTTAATTCCTATGAATATTCTTAAGCTTTGTTCTTAATAAAACTATGTTACTTGCAAAGAGTTCAGTTATTTTGGGGCTTGGTTGTTGGCTTTGTTATGCAGGTCCCAACTAGTGATCAGTCCAGAGCTAATTTTACCGTATTACAGCCAAGACCCTTTTGGGTATACTATCCATTCCCTCTGCGCGTGTCCAGAGTGCTCTCTCTGTGGAGTGACGTTCTCTCTGCTAAATCTGCCTTGTGACCTCTGAGCCCTCAGCTCCCTGAACCCCCAGCTCCGTTCTCTCAACTTGGGGTAACCACCAGGCCCCACATGGGTTCCCTGACTCATGCCACAGCCTGGAAAGTCATTCCAGGAAATAGGCTGAGGCAATTATAGGGATCACCTCCTTTGCTTTCTGGCTCAGGATCCCCGTACTTCATTGCCTAATGTTGATGTCTTAAAAACCATTGTCTTATATATTTGGGCTGAGTTTTTTGGGTTTGTTTTAGATCAGAAGGTAAGTCTGATCCTTCTCACTCCATCTTGGCCGCAAGTAGTTACATTTTTGAATATCAAAATTTAGCAATTGCTGTAGTACTATTAAACCATGATTTTTTCACCCTTGGAGAAAGAAGTTCAGGTTTACCTTGCTACCTATCCCTCTTATAAATACTAAGAAATTTCCTGAAGATGAGAATATTTTTATGTCACTCTTTATTTTGTCTAGAAGAAGGGATTATAGTAACAAATTTTTATAGTTGGCTTTAGAAACCCTGATTATAACTTCTGGGGATTTTTGATGTTGTTGTTCACTTATCCATCAATATAGAAAAGAATCCACTCCTTCCTTGGAATGGGAGATGGAAACCTCTCCTTTCTAGAGCATAGCAGGTCGGTACCCACCTTAGTAATTCCTGCCCTCACCCGTGCTCAGGACTGGCTCGAAGGAAATGTCCTACCACCCTCCTGTCATTTGTTCTTCACCTTCCCCGCCCTTAGCCAACCTCAGGCCAGCAAGTGCCAGGACGAAGTCGGAAAATACTGTGTTATGTGGCAGAATTTTCTGGAATAAATTTAGATCTGCTTCAGGAACATAGAGCCTGTCCAAGACCACAAAGAACTGGGCAGATGTGCTACCTAGGGGGTCCTGCTGGTGCCAGCGTGCAAGAAACAGATTTCCTTTCTGCTAGGATGTTGGCCAAACTCATGAAGTGCTTTTCCCTAAGTCAGAAGGCTATCTATCTAAGTTGTGTCCTGTCCTTCTTATTTACAGGGATTAAGGCCATGGGCCTTCTCTGATGTTGTAAATACACAGATTCCAGTGCTGTACTGTTTATCACGTCAGTTAAGCTTCCAGCTTTAAAATTAAACCAAGCTTTTCCATCCATTAGAATCCTCTAGATAGTAAGCGGATGGCTGCGGATGAATTTTTAATATTCTCTTTCCATTTTTAAGGGCTGCATTCTCCCCAGTGCTCTGCCTTTGCACGCAAGCGGCTTGCATTCACCTTTGTGAGAATAGAAGGTTACTGGCTTTTTCCCCTGAGCTGCCAGATGCCACTGGGATGATCACAGATTCTGTCCGGCCCTTAGGTGGCTGAAAAGAAATTGTGATTGGGGCAAGATTACGATAATGGGAGACTGTTCTGGATTTAGAATGTGCCCCAAACCTGTGAGGTCTGTCAGAGATGCTGTGGAGTGGGCCAGCGGCTTGCTGAAGTGGGAGGAGGCCTGGAGAAGGAGTCAGAAGCTTGAAATCCAGGCTGGGCCCCTGGACAATGGATTGCCTCACGTCACAGATGGGGCCTCATTCCTTTGCCCTCCCCACTGGACTTTGCCTATGTCCCTCACAGAGTAGGTGCTCAATAAAAGCTGTCAGACATTTTGGATCCCCACAGAACATACGACACGAAGCGTACATGTGAAATCATCTCTGTCTGTAGGTCGTGGAAAGACACTGGTCTAGGTATTTCTGTTCACAGACTTCGTATGGAAGAGTGGCCTTGGGGATAAGGCTCACTAACAGTTGGGAAGTGTATAAGGGGCACTCCTTAAAAGACTGGTTATTGCTACTCTCTTTTCCACTTCATTTAAAGACTCCAAAACCATCAATAAGCCTCATTTGAAAGTCTTTATTCATTAATCAGCTTCCTAGTTCAATGGAGTGGAAATCGGAAGGCTATGGTAGGAGACAGATTTGGGGGGAAAGAGGCCGAACACACCTAAGAGGCTCTGCCTGACTGCGGAGAGAGGCCAGTGGCATGACCACCGTAGAAGCTATATAGAAATACTGCAAGGAGTAGGGAAGAACGTGATAACAAAACCTTCCAGCACCTGCAGGTGTCCTCAGGGGACATGGCATGCCCCCCCTTCCCCATTTAAAGCATTTCTCCAGCTCCTCCAGACAAACACGGGTGTAAGAGGTCAGAAGTGAGGCACCTCAGCACACCTCC
The DNA here is from genome assembly GCF_022837055.1 of Prionailurus viverrinus. NCBI lineage: Eukaryota > Metazoa > Chordata > Mammalia > Carnivora > Felidae > Prionailurus > Prionailurus viverrinus. Next base: position 8,748,058 of record NC_062561.1, read on the forward strand.
TGTCAGTGCCAAGCCTGTTCTCCATGAGCAACACGTGATCGCTGCCTTCCAGAAGTTTTCCCTCATGCTCCCTTACCCCCTTACTTCCTAAGCCGATTGGTATTTTAGCTCCATTACGTGCTGGCTTTTAGAAGATAGTAGAAGCAAACAAAACCCTCAGTTTGTTGGTTGTTGGTTTTTTGGTTTTTTTTTTTGCAAGACAGGTGATGCTGGCTGTGTACAGTCATTTCATTTCGACATAAGCTCTCCGTCTCCAAGATGGTAGATGAGCCCGTGCGGCTGTCCTCACGCACGGTCCTGGGGATGGTGTGACACGTGGGTGGACAGGAAAGTAAGCGACAGAACAATACTTCAGGGAGCTAACTATTGACATACTTAATAGAAACTACAGCCCAAAAAACGATACTGGTTTTTGTTGGGTGCCAGATGGACAGCTGACCAAGAATCCCAAAGGAAGATTGGTTCCATAACGTAGTTGGGCATCTGAAAGCCGCAGGTTTCACATTATTTGTTGATCCCAGGTGCTGATGTTCTTAGGGGAACCTCTGTCTGGGCTCAGAACATCAGTTTGGTGGTCCCATGAAACACTGGAGTGTTTTATAAAATCAACCAGCCACACGTGGGGCGCCTGGGTGGCTCAGTCAGCTGAGAGTCCGACTTCGACTCAGGTCGTGATCTCACAGTTCGTGAGTTTGAGCCCCGCATCCGGCTCTGTGCTGACAGCTCAGAGTCTGGAGCCTGCTTCGGATTCTGTGTCTCCCTCTCCCTCTGCCCCTCCCCTGCTCACTCTCTGTCTATCTGTCTCTCAAAAATAAATAAACACGAAAACAATTTTTTTCAATAAAATCACCGGCCACACCAATAAAATGGTAAACAGTCATCATGAAAAAAATCTACCCGGGGTCTTAGGCTGTGTCTTAGAGTTTAATTCAGGCAGCAGTAAAACCTCCCACGTGTTGTTAGTAATTCTTTTTCTTTTGTTATCAGTACTGAGAATGTTAGGATTAAGCACATATTAAGATTGATGTGCCTACAACAAGCAAGTGACTTTCCTGGATTATTCTGTACAGCACTGTCATAAAGACAGTTTTAAGGGAGCATTAATTTCATGTTCTACTACTCCATTAAGCCATAATAGTCTAAGATATATGTGAGGTTGCATTGTGATCTCAGATGATTTCTTAAGGGGAAGATTTCATTAAAATTAGCGTGGTTACCGTTACATCAACAATCAGAAGCATTTAGATCAGTTAACCGTCTTTTCCCCTTAAAAGATGAGGCCACTTGGGTGTTCAGTAGAGTAAGCCTGTTACCTGCTATGTCTCAGCGTAGTGGGGACTGAGGAGACGACCGTTTTCTGATTTGTCTTCTGTGTTACTCCCTGATATTTTGGAGGGGAGGGGGGAGACAAAAGAACTTTTGAAATATGGAAGCTTATTCACGATTGTGTGCTCAGGGTCTGTGTCACGTTCTCTACCCGAGCAGAGGGAAGAATGTGCTCAGGGGACCCAGGCCCACTGTCCACCACCGCTATGCTGGTCTGCAGCTCACCCAGGAAGCATGGGGGTTCTGAGGAAGACACCCGCTTACCCTTGGGTCTAGACCATGATGCAGTGCCTGTCTCTGAGCCCTTCCCTGGAGCCTTGCCTTTACTCCCCGAAGCGTCAACCTAATAGTTATTGTCCTGAAAGCCTCCCCCACCCCGTTCCCAGCTCCAGGTGGAGTTTCTGGTTCCTTCTTCAGTGGCCTCCCCACACATAGTGTTTGCCTGGATCCAGGAGTGGGATCTCGAAGGGTTTGTGGGCCAGGGGAAGAAATGAGCACTTTTTTTATACCACAGTGGAGCACCACCGCAGAGAGGGGTCCATGCAGGTCAAGAGCTGTTTTGTAGTCACAAAGATCATTCTGGCTGTTGTGCAGTCAAGTAAAAAAAAAAAAAGAAGAAGAAATAGAAGAAGCAGGGCTTTGCGTTAAAAGGTGACAGGTTCTGGTGGCTTGGACTGGACCTTTTAGCTCTAGAGGTGGCATGAATGGTCACATGGGGGGAGTATTTTGGGGAATATTGATGCCATAGGAATTTAAATCCAGAAATCCCTGGAGCAGAGGTCATTGACCCTGCCACCAAAGAGAGCAACCACAGTAAGGGAAAGAAGGGGCAGGTAGGCATTACTCATGGGTGCCCAATTAGAAGGTTGCCAGCTTATAACTCTGAGTTCAACCTAGATTGACTGATTTATTTCCCATGAGACATTTTCACAGAGTAATCCCTTGAAGAAAAAAAAGGGAAAAAGAAAAAACCCTGCATCAGTCTCTCTAAGCAAACCTAGAAGAAATGCAGGGAGCTGGAAGGAATCTGGCAATGTTGTCTGTCATTCTTTTCCTGAGATGAAACTCTGCACTGAGAACCTCGTAAACAGAGCAAATGTTTTAAGTCCCCGTCCGGTTTTTTTTTTTTTCCTTTCAGCGCCTGAAATGACAAACCGTGAGCGGTGCCCTCTCGGCCACTTGCCCTTAATGAGATCCTTCGGCACCGAAGAGCTGTTGTCACGCTGGGGGTGGATGTTCTTCCACAAGTGACTGTTTTTCCCCCGCAGGATACCCCAAACAGAGGACAGCGGCTCCCCGAAATGGCTTTTCCCCCAAGCCGGACCTGCAGGTGCGCGAAGCCGAGCGGCAGCTGGTGCAGCGGCTGAAAGACAGGTGCCAGCAGCAGGCCAGGCAGCTGGTCCTGGTCCAGGCGGAGCTTCGGAGGGCCGTGTGCGGCTTCCAGGCCCTTGCCGTGTCTACCCAGTATTTCTCCAGAAAGGTGAGGCCACGTCTGGTGAATGTCCAGGGGCTTCTTGCTGGAGGGGAGGGCGGTAATGGTGATCGGTGTGTGTGTGTGTGTGGGTGGGTGGGTGGGTGTATGTGCGCGTTTAAGTTTGGGTCTGGGGTTAGAGATTTCGTTCGATTTTCAGAAGATCCTGCAGAGTCTCTACCAGCAGCATCTAATGCTCTGGGAGCCAAGCTGATACTTTTTTTTTAGGTGTGAAAGAAATCAGTCTGGGAAGAGTGATTTAATAACCTTGATTTCGAAAGGGAAAGTTATGTAAAAGAGATAGAAAATGACCTAAAGGAACATTTTGAAGGTGAGCGCTTTGAAGAGAATGGGAGATTGTTTGCATTTTAGGGATGAAATGGCCGAATTCTGAAATTTCTGTACATTTCAGATGAAAGGGAGGCAGGGCCACAGCGCTGTTCCACTTTGGCCGTTGACGGGAAATTCAGTGTGCCAGGCCTGGGGGCATCCGGCCCGCGGAGTCACGGCCAAGCCCAGTGTTCACAGAGCAGCATGGGGTGGAGGGCATCCTCTCTGCTCCCTTGGCCTTCCTGAAAATGCAAAAAGGGGCCGGCTTCTTCTCAGCGCATAAGTTGTCCAGAGGCTCCTGGGGCCATCCGGACACTGAGTCTGTTATTAGCCATCGTGTAGCTAAGCTTTCCCACCTCTCGGCATGGAACAGAGGTTAGAGGGAGCCTGGTATCTGTTTCAAAGCATTTGTGCTCCAGCAAGAAGTGGCCAGGCCACGTTTGGGGGGGGGGGGGGGGGGAGGAATGAACATTCACCTTCAAGGTTCAAACATTGAGTCTGCATTTTAAGAACCCATAGGGCATTTTGAGTTTCATATATGGACCCTCTGGTACCTATAAATGGGAGGAAGTACAAATGCTATCTAAATGCTCTCCAGATAAGAAGATGAACTAGCTAAATGCCTGGCCAATTTAAAGAAGAAAATCCAAAGAATGTGAAGTAGCCCCATGCCCACTGGTTTTGTTTGTCTTCTGCACGCAGAAGCGTGAAGGACTCCGGCTTTTGAGGATATCCTACACGACGTGCCCCTAGTGTACTAGTCTGAGCCGTCTTTTGTTGTTGGTGTTTCCTGCTTCCCTTAACGCTTTCAGCAGAAAGAGCCTATTACCAATTTGTTGGGGTAAGGAAAGACAAGAAAAACAGATGGCAGTTTTCTCAAGTTTCAGCCTCTTTGCCCACCAAAACGTTGACAACGAATGACCCATTTGTATTTTATACCTTCCTTTCTGGTCTGCGGCTCTCGATGTCAACCGTGAACCGCTCAAGTAACTGTAGAGCCGACCCTGTGAGAATTGAAGTTACCTCCACAGTTTTGAGGTGCCAAAGAGGCCTGACTTACTGTTGTAAATACTGAGCAGTTTCCTTATTAGAGAAAGAGTGGCATGGGTTTTTGTCATCGTTGTTGTTCTTCAGCTAGAGGTGCGTTTTCACACTGACTGGCAAATCTTTAATAAAGAGAGGAACACAGAGTTATTCACCGAGGTTCTGATAACATTTACGTGGTTACTGCGCCCTTCTTGGAGTACCCTTCCCATCCATCATCCGGTGTCATAACAAGTCTTTTTGTTTGTTTGTTTGTTTCATTTTAATTCCACTGCAGTTAACATACAGTGTGATATTAGTTTCAGGTGTACAATGTCATGATTCACCTAGTCCATACATCACCGGATGCTCATCCCATAACAAATCCTTGATAAAGGTTTCCTATGGGTAGGCATGGCAACAGACGTTGATATGACATTTTGGTAATATGTGCTGTGTTTCCGATTTGGAACTCTTGGACCCCATTCATGGCATTGTGGCAGAGAAGGGAGTTAGTTCCTGTGCAGAAATTAAGGGTTGGTTCCCTGGAGTTATGTATTTCTGTGCCCCCGGCATATTCCCCGTTGGCCCATGGACCAAGAGTTTTATTTGTCTGCAGCATACACATGGCTCTTAAATCAGAGACCAAAAAGGTCTAGCAGGTGATTTGTAGGCACCTCCTTCAGACCTTCCTACTACTCGAGTTGCACTCGGCGTGACATTTCAGCAAGATGGATGACAGACATGAATTTCATTTTCTTTTCAGTAAATCACAACCAGCAGCTCCAGACAGGCCTCGCAAACGACCATGGCATTTCACCTCCCACACATTGTGTGCTTTTCTGTCTTTCTGATCTCAGTTCTCTCTCCAGATAAACCCCAGAACTAAAAATGAGCATGTTTAAAAAAAAAAAAAGTCTGTAATTGAGCATAAGTGGCTTTCACACAGGCTACCGTGTGTCCTACATGGTTAGGACGGTTGATTGGAGAGTTTGCCAGTAATAACCAGATTAGACCAAGAGGTGTGATGTGGGGTGGGGCACCTGGGGAAATAGAAGCACGGCCATCAGGTAGTCTCCAGTGAGGGAGCCCTCTGTCACACGGTCTGGTGATCCTGAGATGCTCCGTGTCACTCTCGTGGGAGGCCAGCGCGTTGTTATGCGTGGGAATGTTCAGAGCAGATCATGCCAGCTGTGAAGCGTGTGACCCCTAGAGCCGGCGTGAAAAGGCAGTATCTCTTTTCTTGTCTGGTTAGAAGACTCTACCGTGTATCTTGGAACTTTACACACGTGTGGTTTCTACACTGGAGCATATCCACCTGCAAAGCATGGTGAGGGTACAGGGCCAGCAGGAATCAGCCCCTCTTTGCCTCCATCTATGAACAAGACCTTGAGCAAGTAGCTGCCCCTCTCCGAGCCTTGTCACATCATCGCAAGGAGTAACATCCTAGCCCTTGCTTGGTCTCCACTAGTCCCCTCTGACCAATCATCCTTGAGTCTTGGTTTTCTCAGTTTTAAATAGGGTTAATAATAGGGGCGCCTAGGTGACTCAGTCGCTTGAGCGTCCAGCTTCAGCTCAGGTCATGATCTCTCAGATCATGAGTTCAAGCCCTGCGTCGGGCTCTGTACTGACAGCTCAGAGCCTGGAGGCTGCTTCAGATTCTGTGTCTCCCTCTCTCTGCCCCTTTCCCGCTCATGCTCTGTCTCTCAGAGATGAATAAACGTTAAAAGCAATTTTTAAATAGGATTAATAATAGTGCTTCACAAGGTTGTTGTGAGAATGTAGTAAATTAATGGGTTAAAGTACTTCAAACAATTATTGAAGAAAAACATTCTTTTTAAAAAAAAAAATTAACATTTATTTATTTTTGAGAGAGACAGAGCACGAGGCGGGGAGGGACAGAGAGAGAGGGAGACACAGAATCAGAAACAGGCTCCAGGCCCTGAGCTGTGAACACAGAGCCCAATGTGGGGCTCGATCTCATGAACCGCGAGATCATGACCTGAGTAGAAGTTGGACGCTTAACCAACTGAGCCACCTAGGTGCCCTGAAAAAAAAAAAAGGCCATTCTTTTTGAGTACGAGGAGAACTGACAAAGCCCTGCCCTCAAATATTTTACTCTCAAGCAGGATGAACGTATGAATAGATGAGGCATACAGAGTTAAAACACGGTGCAAACCACCCTTATTGCATTATATATGTACATAAAGAGTGTGGCCTGGGGTGTACTTTAAGGCTAGAAATAATTTTCTAGGCTAGCTATTCAGCTGCTGCTCCATATTTTTCCCAGAATGTGCTGATGCTGTTAAGTATTGGAAGTAAGTCTCAGTGTATGGGAAGTCACCAGAAAAAAAGGAATTAGAAGCCTAGATAAGAATCTTCCATTGCTGCCCCATGCTTTACAGCTCCTGGGAGAGCAGTTGTGAAAACTGTCAGCTGTGACACAGACTGAGCCCAGAGTACAGGGATTCCAAGATGCCCACATTGAGGTGCTGACATCAGCCTCTCACTTGTGCTGGTTCCAGAGAGCTCCACCCCTGTGGCAAGGCATGGTCCTCACCACAGGACAAACAGACCTGCTGAAATCTGTGGTCCCAGGCCTCCGGGTGGTGTCGAAATGAGCATGACTCTGAACTTTTTAGAGTCGAGTTGAATGATTTTTTTACCTTTGTCTTGTTCCAGGGAATATTACTCTTTAGCAGCCCCTGGCGGCCAATCCGGGAAACAGTCCGGACATGGGTCCCGTATTAAGTAGCGTGCCTTGCTCTGTAGCAGCAAGTTTTATACAATTTATATCTGAGAGTGTATTTATTTTCATCTTATTTTTAGTAAGATTTATTACATTTGTTCAGTATTTTTCATATTGATTTGTGTCATTTTTATCATTAGCTCTATGAATGTGATAGTACACGACGGTTTTTAATTTTTTTTAATTTTTTATTAAATAGATACAAAAGACTTGAAAATCATCACCAAACATTTGTGTACTATATAAGCCTATTAAAAATTAATAATGCATCCCCTCCTTTTTTCCTATATATATATATATACACATACACACACACACATATACGTATGTATATATGTGTGTATATATAATATATATATTACTTTTACTATTTGACCTTCTATCACACAAAAATTTTAAAAACAAACATGTAGAAAGTGTAACATGCAAACACCCATCATCTGTATGTAATACTTATTAACATTTTGCTATATTTAATGAGGTTGTGGGGGGTGATAATGGCGTTCGCGGGGTCCAGAGCCGATGGCCAAGAACGAATCCTTGAAGACGTCTTTGGTGCAAAAAGGTGATTTCATTCAAGTGCGGGGACAGGACCCGTGGGCAGGAAGAGCTGCCCGGGACCAAGAGCAGAGACTGGTTATATACTACGGAGCTGGGGTAGGTCAAGTCCAGGGGAAGTTTCCGGTGAGATTTTCATATGCTAAAGAAGACGCACTCGGGATACTGGAGGCCTAGCTATTGTCAAGCTAAGGTGGTTTTTCCCTGTAGCAAAGCATTAGCATTAAAATGGTTCCAGGGAGGGGCGCCTGAGTGGCGCAGTCGGTTAAGCGTCCGACTTCAGCCAGGTCACGATCTCGCGGTCCGTGAGTTCGAGCCCCGCGTCAGGCTCTGGGCTGATGGCTCAGAGCCTGGAGCCTGTTTCTGATTCTGTGTCTCCCTCTCTCTGCCCCTCCCCCGTTCATGCTCTGTCTCTCTCTGTCCCAAAAATAAATAAAAAACGTTGAAAAAAAAAAAAAGGTTCCAGGGAGTTCCTGGAGAAACGTTTTGCTCTGCCTGACTCAAGTATTTGTCAAGGGGCTACAGGTTATAAGGAAATTTAATTTGATCCGCCATTTCCTTCTGCCTTTGTTTCCTACATCATATTCACTCTTCTATGTTTTTGTTGTTAGTTAAGAGTACACATTTTTCAATATAGTTTATATATTGCAACTTCAACTTTTCAAGTGACTTACGTGAGTGGAAGATTTTTATCAACGCAGCCTCTCCCCATGAAGAAAATTAGACCAAAATCACACATCGCAGTATTTGTAATGTGTGACTTTGTTCTAATTTTCGTGATCAGTCTGGCCACAGGTTTATCAACTTTACTAATCTTTTCAAAGAAGTAACTTGTGTCTTCATTGATTTTCTCCATTGATTGTTTTCTATTTCATCGGTATTTACTCTTATCCTTATTATTTAGGTCCTTACAACTTTTTTTGTTTAATTGGATTTTTTGTTTTTTGAGGAGAAAGTTTTTATCATTGATTTTAACATTTTCTTCTTCCTGCTAGAAGCCATGTAGAGCTATAAATCCCCTTCAGGAATTGTATCAGCAAAACCCACAAATTTTGAGATGCTCTGTTTTAATTTTCATTCCATTAAAAACATTTCTGATTTAAAAAAAAAAGAAAGTTGCTATAGAGATTTCAAAAAAGTAAAAGGCAGAACTCTTCATAACAGTATCATTCCTGCTTATTGACCATCTCTGATGTCCTAGGCACTTTAGATATTTTGTGTGTGTGTGTGTGTGTGTGTATAGAATAGTATATACCATATATATAATAGTATGTATAATATATTCTATCTAAAATATATATGTAATACATTCTATGTAAAATAGAGAATATATATAATTATATGTATAGTATATGTATTTATTTATAAATAGATATTCCTGTAAGCCTCACAACAACCTTACCTGGTATAGATATTATTTTCACATGACAGTTGAAGAAACTGAGCCTAGGGAGATTGTATAGCCCTTCTAAAGACAGCATAATTAGAGACGGATGGAGCCATGATACAAAAACAGGTTAGTCCACACTCAACACCCATGTTTTTCCACAAGATGATGCGCCACCTCTCCCTCTGCCCTCTAACCTTCAAGGTACTTTAACGTAGTTAAGGAGAAAAAATACAGAACTGGACAAAACAAAAAGTAAAACAATTGTCAAAAAGTTAACACGTGTACAGATGTTAACAGAAAACCGTCTAAGGTAATATTTAACCTGTTGCCATAAAAAAGTGGTATGTGCTCAGGTGAAAGCCCAGTTCTTTGAATGGGAAGGGAGTGGTCTGAGACTTGGAGGAGCCACACTGGACAGAGGCGGGATTCCGGATGAGTGAAGGGGAAGGGAGAGCATAGGCACCCGTGGGAAGGGGACGCTCAAAGTCTGTTGTCTGCCAAGCGGTGTCCTCTTGCCTCTCTTTAAGCTCTTGGTATATTAATGATTTGTGGATAGAGACCTGGGCACTTGGTAGTTGTTTCTAAAAGTACAACGATCCCTCTGTAACAGATCGGAGCCTCCTCATAGTGAGGACGACCCAGATTCAACTTCTTGCGTCAGAGCGCTTGGCTTTGTTGTTTGGTCAGAGTAGGGTGTGTGCTAAAGGAGGGGAGAGAGAAAAGACAGAGGTCGAATCGCTCTGTAAAGTAAATGCTTTCTTGATCTAGCCACTTATTGCACGCAGATTTTAAACTCAGGGATTCATCAGGATAACCGTCTGCCCTAGAGCTCCAAAAGCAGTAGAGAAGCCATCGTGTCCACCAGCCCGGGGATTTTGTATTTCAGAGACTTTTCCATCGAGTGGAGCTCTCAGAGCAGGAATTACACCTGATCGAAGTAGAAAACAGCAAGCTTCGTTGCTCCTTAAATCCTAAAGAAATGGCCATTTAAATAGTGTTTTCTGCCCTCCCTCCCCACCTTATAAACAACGCCTGTGACTATCGTCTCTTCCCTTAATTTTGCCTTGAATAACTAAGGGCTTAGAGAAAATGTGAGCTCTTCTGACAGTTCTTCTGCCTCTAATCTAGTGGGAAATGTTGGTGATGTAGTGAGTTGAGAGCAGTGATTGCTGTTCTGAAAGAAAGTTATATGTCACAAAAGTAAACGTGGTCACAGTACCTTGCTGGGACTACAGCGAGTGTTTGCTTTTTCTCTTAAGGCTCTAGCCTAAGACAGTTTTAGCGTAACCCCCAAATACCAAAATATTCCCAATATCAAGAGGTAGAAATCCCCCCTTACCCCCAACCATGCCAAGCAGCTCTTTGAAGTAATAAGAACCCGGGGGCCTAGGGTGTCAGTAATGGACAGCATTGAGGTGTGTAGAAAATAAAACTTAAAATTGCAAAGCCTTCTCAACTTTTCTGGAAGATCCCCAGTACTGGTTCCTCATAAGAGCCCTCTTCACTGATGATAATATAACTTTCACAATAAAAGAATAGGAAGAGATATTTAACGAAGGTAGAAATCGCCCCCATTCAACTCACCTCTCTTAACACTTTGTCACAAATAGCTTCTGTTTTAAAATTAGATGATACCTCTTTTGAATACAGATGGATGCCAAGGAAGAAGAAAGAGGAGTTTCATTTGCTGCTTTTGAAAGGAAGCCCTCAGGCTTGCCCCAGACCCTGGTTGGCGGCCAGTTAAAAGCTTTTTAGTAAAAGCGCTTGCTTCTATAATATGTTAAGATGCAGAATTTAGTGCAATTTTCCTCCAGGCCAGGGAGGCAGCCAGCATAGTGAAGACGGCACAGAACAAGACCATGCGACTCGTCCTATTTAGACCCACGCCCTCTGACAGATAAGGAAGTGTCTGTTTCAGAGTCACTGGAAGTTGATTTTAAAATAAATGAATTGCTGCAAACTCCCCTCCAAGTAAAAGGGAGTCGAAGCAATGATAACTTTAAAGAAGCAGCAGTGGGGAGATGGGAGGTATGGCTGCCTCCGCACCAGACCCTCTTTCCTCTGAGAGACGAGTTTGTTAACTTTCCCAGACCTTGGCTTTTCTAGCAAATGGGGACATTGATGGTGCCACTTTGGAGACAAGACTGGCGTGAAGGGGCTCTCATGCTCCGGGGTCTGGGATTTCATTGAGTCCCTCTAACTCTGTGAGGCATAATTTGAATACCAGAACATCCTCAGCCCTCCCTTGGGTGATGCCTGTGCGTTGGGGTGGCGCACTTGGAGTGCGTCCTTCCTTTCCCCTATGTTCATCTGTCGCTAGGTGACAATCACAATCTAGAAAACAGGAGGTATTTTGTTTATGTTTTATGTTTTCGTGTTTAATTTATTTTTTTATTTTATTTAAATCCAAGTTAGTTAACATATGGCGTAATAATGGTTTCAGGAGTAGAATTTAGTGATTCATCACTTGCATGTAACACCCAGTGCTCATCCCCACAGGTGCCCTCCTTAATGCCCATCACCCGTGTACCCCATCCCCCCCAACCAACCCCCTGCAAGTGGCCCTCAGTTTGTTCTCTGTATTTAAGAGTCTCTTATGGGGGCACCTGAGTGGCTTAGTTGGTTAAGCATCCGCCTTCAGCTCGGGTCATGATCTCACGGTTCGTGGGTTCGAGCCCTGCGTCCGGCTTTGTGCTGACGGCTCAGAGCCTGGAGCCTGGTATGGATTCTGTGTCTCCCTCTCTCTCTGCCCCACTGCTCATGCTCTGTCTCTCTCTCTCTCTCTCTCTCTCAAAAATAAACAAACATTAAGAGTCTCTTATGGTTTCCCTCCCTGGTGGTTTTTGTCTCTGTTTTTGTCTTATTTTTCCTTCCTTTCCCCTATGTTCATCTGTTGTGTTTCTCAGATTCCGCATATGAGTGAAATCCTATATCTCTCTTTCTCTGACTATTTTGCTTATCGTAATGCACTCGAGTTCCATCCACGTTGTTGCAAATGGCACGACTTCATTCTTTCTGATGGCTGAGGAATATTCCATTGTATGTGTATACCAGTCTTCCTTATCTATTCGTCAGTCGATGGACATTTGAGCTTCTTCCATAGTTTGGCTATTGCTGATAGCGCCGCTGTAAACATTGGGGTGCATGTGCCCCTTCAAATCCGCCTTCTCTTTGGGAAAATCATTGTTAAGTAAGCAGCTTCCATGGAACATTTGAGGCATGAGCGAATGTCTCAGGATATCACTGTCTCCTGTAGCTTCTCAGGGACAGGGTCAGCACAGAGAGACGGAGAGAGGAAGCTGCTTAATGAGGCTGAGCCCTCGCCTCGCCCCCCTTTTGGCATCTGCTTCCTGAAAGGGGGCGAGTGCCATGATGGGTCGTTTTGCGCCTTTCCACCTAGGTCTCTCCCATGAGTCCGTGGGGAGCACAGACTTGAATAAGACGTTTGTTTCCTGGAGTGAGTTATGCTGAGAGCCTCCCTCCACGGCTCCCACCCTGCCTCCTTCTCAACACACGTACAGTCTGAATTATGTCTGCTCCCAGGGGCACGTCGCTGTCCACCCTAACCGTTCCGTTGAACACAACACCTGCTTGTTAACTGGAGCATTTCAAAACTAAGGCTCACACCCTGACTTCCCATTCCGGAGGCGACACACGTGTTCCAACCACGATGTGCAGGGTGCCGTGTGGCGCTGAGGGTCTTCCTCCAGCCGGGGTCACCGGGGCCCTTCGGAGAGGACAGATGCTTGCAAAGTGGCCTCCGACAGCAATAAGATTTCATCAGGCAGAGGTGGAGAGATCCTGTGCTGCGGGAGGCACAGCCTTGGGAAAGGACAAGACGGTTCTGTGGAAAGGGGTGAGTCTCCTTTGCCTAAAGCTTGGAGTGTGGGACCGATGATGACCGCCATGAGGAGGAGGGGTTTGGGGACTCTCTTTGAGGCAGGCGGGAGGCCCTGGGAGTCCTGGACAGGGTGCTGAAGCGTTTGAAGCTGCATTTTAGGAAGATCATTATGGTAGCAGCATAAGGGATTGACAGCAGAAAGAAAATTCCAGGCAGAGAAAACAATTAGGAGGCTCTGCTGGTGTAACTAATAATCCAGGCAAGAGGTGAGAAGGGCCAGAAGAAGGACCAGAAGTCTTGGTGGGACGGAGAGGGGAGGTAGAGGACCGAGGACCAAGGTGGTGAGCCAGTTCCGGGGTGGGGGCTCTTGAGGCTTTAACTAGGACCAGATGCTCCGGAGGATGAGTGACAACCCCCACCCCCCCAGCCTTGATAACACAAACAAGAATCACAGAACTGTGACGTGTTAAGTGTTAACAACTTCAGACGCATGTGTGTTTGGGGCTCAGACACGTTTAAAGGGGCCATAGGTTGTCTTTTCATGTGTCTTTGGAACTGCACACTTTGTGTATCAGTGAACCCTTAGGATCCAGGTCCATCGGACCTGTAGGGATGGGCATTTTCCCCAAAAAAGTATGCTTTGCAGACTAATATCACCTGTCCCTTTGAAATTGAGAAGAATTTGTCCAGAACTCCATTCCACATTTCGGGAACATCCTAGGTCTCTCCCACAATCTCAGGAATTTCAGGTCGGGGGAGCTTCTGTTTTTATAGTTACCTGTGGCTCTGAATCTCTGCTTCTCCTAAATCAACTCAGTTTATGGGTTACTACCATTCCGCCTGTGCTGATGCTGTTCCCTGCAGCGTCCCTCCACACCCAGCATAGCCCTCGCCTCACCCCCTTGGTTGATTTTCAAGATTCTGCTTTCTGATGCTGGGGTCTTCCTTAGGGAGGGAAACATGGGTTTCGATGTCAGGAGAGAAAAAGGAAGCGCTAGAAAACGTGGGAGCCATTTATACGGAAGTGACATAGGGGAAGAGAGAGGCAGGAGACTGTGTACAGAGGGGCAAAGAAGACAGCTGCTGTGGGGCCAGAGGAAAAGGAGAGAAAGGAAAGAGAAGACGTGGTGGGAAAACAGGAGAATCCCCTCCAGAAGCCAAATGGGGGAGGCATTTCCGAAAGGGGAGAGTGATTTGTAACAGCAGGTGCCAGCCTGAGGGTGAAAGTGATACAGAATGAGTTTGGCCGTTTCAGAGAAGAGTCTGGACACAGGTCGTCCTGGTTTCTCAAGGATCCAATGGTGTAGCGGTCGGACGTGTTTCTTCATTCCACCCAGGAACCTGGCACTTTCCCCTGTGAGAAGTGGCAATGGTGACATCTACAGGACATCGTCCGGAAGTGAAACTCTGTGCCTGGAGAGGAGGGCGCGTGCCCCACACTACGTTACATTCCAGACGATGTCTCAAAAAACAAATACTGCTCTCCTCCCGCGGTTCTAACACGTGAACTACAGGCCTGCCCATTCTACAAGCTTAATTGAGACTAGGTTTGAACTTAAAAGCACACAGCAGCTGTTATTCTTCATTTGATTCCTGCCAATCCGATCGCTAAGACAGCAAGAAAAGGATTCATGTTATACACCGCAAGCAGTTTGCCTATAATTCCTGAAAGCAATTACGCGTCTCAGAAACCTAAGAGTCACACACTCTGTATCTGTCATTCAGTACCCAGAGACAGAGAAAGCCCATCACTTCCGCTCTACCAGGAACAGAAAGAGGAACATTTGAAACTCAAAAGCATTGAGACTTTATCGGGTAACAATGTTCTCTTGAAAACAAAGACTTACCCTAAGTACTGTGCTAACAAAATAGATGGGGGGTGATGTAACTGCTCACGTTTTCCTTCAATCGCATCTCCCTAATTTTTGGTTGAGTTTAAAAGAAACACAGAGGGGCGCCTGGGTGGCGCAGTCGGTTAAGCGTCCGACTTCAGCCAGGTCACGATCTCGCGGTCTGTGAGTTCGAGCCCCGCGTCGGGCTCTGGGCTGATGGCTCAGAGCCTGGAGCCTGTTTCCGATTCTGTGTCTCCCTCTCTCTCTGCCCCTCCCCCGTTCATGCTCTGTCTCTCTCTGTCCCAAAAATAAAAAAATAAATAAATAAATAAAAAAACGTTGAAAAAAAAAATAAAAGAAACACAGATCTAAATACACCAATTAAAAGACAGAGATAGGGTGCCTGGGTGGCTCGGTAGGTTAAGCGTCTGACTTCAGCTCAGGTCACGATCTTGCAGTTGACCGAGTTCAAGCCCCACGTCGGGCTCGGTGCTGACAGCTCAGAGCCTGGAGCTTGCTTCAGATTCTGTGTCTCCCTCTCTCTGCCCCTCCCCTACTCACACACACTCTCTCTCTCTCTCTCTTTATCTCTCTCTCTCTCAGAAATAAATAAACATTTTTTAAAAAGAAAGATAGTAAAAAAATGATGTTTTAAAACTTAACTATACGTTCTCCACAAGAAACCCAATTTATTTTTTTTTCTTTTTTTTTTTTTTTCTGTTTGTGAATTTAATGGCAGGGAGCTAAGATAGGGGTGCCCTGTGCCGTCTGTCTCTGCTTTTCCAGTGGTGAGGGGGTCCCCCTGTAAGAGTGTAGAGATGGGTGGGTCATGGAGTGCAGAGTTGGGGTTGTGGGGGGAGCTGGTGGGACAGAAGGACTTCCAGGGGGCCCAAGCCACAGGGGATTGCTGGGCAGCATGGAGGGCCCTTCCGGTGTGTGACCAGGCATGACAGGTGTCCCTGAGACCAGTGTGGAAGCACTTGACCCCCCCTCCCAGTTCTGAGGAGCTTGCACAGAGTCGGCAGGAGTGTGGGATGGCCACTGGCCCACCGAGGTCCCACCCCCTCACAAGAAACCCAGTTTAAATATAAAGACCCAGATTAAAAGTAAAGTAAAGATATACCGCGCTAACCCTAATCAAGAGAAATAAAGAAGAGCTGTATTAATTTGAGACAGAGACTCCAGAACAAGGAAGTTTCTTGGAGATAGGAACGCTACATAATGATAAAGAGCTCAGTTCTCCAAAGACATGTAAACCATTAAAGTAGTCGTTGGCATTTTAGGCTGACTCTGTTTGGGTCCAGTGACTTTTACATTCAGGTAATGCTCAGCTGTTGCAGCCCTGAGAACCTTGTTGCTTTAATCTCAGAAATCTCCTAAAAAGCCTCTGGGATTGGGGGGGGGGGGGTGGGATGAAGAATTATAAACATCTCATGTGCCCGGGGCGCTGCTGTGCCCTTTATAATTTTTACGTGCATTGTTTCATTTAATTCTCACATTAACCTTTCGATGCAGGTGTTTCGATGCCCATCTTATAGATAACTCAGGTTGCTTGGATCACATAATATTTTGTGGATCATTTCATGTATGAAAGATTTAAGGAGCACCTGGTAAGTCTCAAAGTCACAGAGTGGCTATGACACAGGGTGT
The DNA here is from genome assembly GCF_022837055.1 of Prionailurus viverrinus. Lineage (NCBI taxonomy): Eukaryota > Metazoa > Chordata > Mammalia > Carnivora > Felidae > Prionailurus > Prionailurus viverrinus. The sequence continues at coordinate 8,764,228 of NC_062561.1, forward strand.
TCCCTTAAGAAAATCCCAGTCAGATATCCCGTGTCACCTCATTTCATCCTCTTAGCATTGCAGGAAGACAGGCAGGAGAGCTCAGGAGAGCATTCCCACTTTCCGGATAAAGAAACAGAGGAAGAGAAGTTGTTTCTGGGCTTAGGGTCTGATGGCTGGTAAGCAGTAGAATTAAGACTTCGTGCACGTCTCCCGCCTCCAATCCCAGTGCACCTTGCACTGTTTTAACCATGATATTTTATTGACAAAGACATGAAATTGATTTACGGTGGTCAGAATGACACAGAGGGGAGTCTCATCTGTCAGCATCATAGCAGGAGGACATTTGTAGTGGGACATTTATTGCGGCCCCTGCCTCTGACCAGGGCTGCGCGGACAGTGACAATTCTCCGGAATACCACTGCGAGTATTAACACATAAGCTTTGCTCAGGCAGCGGTGAGAGCGTTTCTGCCTTGATTTTCCTTATCCCCGTATGACGAGCACGGCCAACAGAACAAAATCTCAGCGCAAAACAGCATCTTGATTTCATGCTGAGATGAATCAATGGAGAACAGTGGTCCGTGGCTGCAGTGATAAGGTACGCTTCATTCAGCGATCCGGCACTATGAGTGAAGGAACACTAGTACCTTCCCGGTGTCTTACTGCCCTAAATTAAGTAACGAGGTTGGCCAGAGGGTCAGTGCTATGCTTCACCCCTGGAGACAAATACCCATCCATTGGAAGACTGTCCACCATGCCCAAGGCAAGCCATGAAACAGATTCAGATGGCTGTTGAGTGAAAACCACAAGATGCTCTATTTCCTCCCTCACAAAAGGAAAGGCCTGAGCAATTTTTCAGACCTGAGGTATTCAGAATTTTTTCTTCTTTGTATGGTCAGAGTTTTTTTCTTCTTCAGGTCTTTATTTCTACTTTTGACAATGAGCAACCCTTCAGAATGACCGTTTCTTACCTGAAGACCCAATGCAAAACCTAAGCAGGGGATCCGGAAGATTCAAAACTGAATTCTGCTTCTGGATGAGATGGGAGAAAACAGACCCCGCCCCCTTTCTCCCACTGATGCAGCTATAGGAGCTGAGCAGAATGCACGAAGCCATTTGAGGACCCTGAAAAGCAAGACGTAGCAGGCAGGTTGGAACGAAGACCAGAATTCGAAGTATCACAGAACTGGTAGTGGGTTGCCAAGCTCTTCCCTCCAGTGCTCCCTGGCCTACCCTCAGTGCAGACCTGGAAGGAGACCTGGACGTGAGCCCAGAAGGTTCCATGAGAAGTGAGATATGGAACTCCTTGCGCTCAGAGAGGGATAAGTAAATCTTTTTTTTTTAACTTCATTTTCTCCTACCCCCAGCCTGTACGTGGCTTGTGGTCTCACCTGCAGCAATGGTGGTGACAGAAGCCTGCCACAGCCAGACCCCGAGGGAGGGGAGCTTTCCTCTCTGCTTGGAGGAGTTGTATTCCAAGAGGGTGAGGCAAACCCGGATTGTTTTTCTGCCCTGTGTGTCTGTCGTTTAGCCACAGATATGAGCGCAGGGTGAGAGGTGCACAGCAGAGTGGGATAACCAAGGTCCCAGCTCTCTGGCCACAGGATGAAAAGGGGGAGCCCCAGGGAACTGAAGGAACGGCAGGGGTTGGGAAGAGGTAGGGACTTGGGAAAGAAAATGACCCTTTAACATCGGTTTCTAAACCCCTGGGCTCAGCCCTCAGCTGCATTTGTGAGTGTCACCTTAAAGGCAGACGTCGACTCTGAGAAATGCACTCAGGATAGGCCACTACCCAAGTGCCTGACTGGCCATTGTTGGTGTACACGTGGGGCAGATCCTCACAGCACTTCAAAGTCTTTGCAAACTAAACTGACGCTAGAAGCACGGCCCCCAGAAGGCCGGATGGGACGAGTAGCCTGGACTTTACTTGTCCAGTTGCCTGCCGACGAGTCTCCATAGGGTCCAAACAGGACCCAGAGTCCTACATTATAATACCCAAAGTCCCCAGGACACCATCGAAGATTAGCATAAAAGAAACCAGGAAAATGTCAACATATCTGAGAAAAGTCAACAAATAGTCAAGTCAGGATGACACATACATTGGATTTAATTGGCAGACATTAAATTCAACCATTTCTAAAATGCTCCAAGAAGTAAAGCCAAGTACTCATAAAATTAATGGAAAGATAGGCAGTCTTATCAAAGAAATAGGAGATGGAAAGAAGAATTAAATGGAAACTTTAGAACTTAAAAATGGAAGAACCAAGATAAGAAACTCAGTAAAGAGAGAAAACAGAGGAAAGACTCAGTGAAATTGAAGATAGATCAATAGAAATTACCCAATCTGAACAAGAGAAAGAAAATAGATTCAAAACAAAACAAAAGAACAGACTTGGGGGCCTGTGAGACAATATTAAAAGGCCTAATATTTCCATCACAGGAATCCCAGAAGAAGAGGAGATAGTGCGTGCAGAAGAAAGTATTTGAAGAAATAATGGCCCCAAACTTCCCAAATCGGTGAAAGACATAAACCTACAGATTCTAGAAGCTCAGTGAACTTCAAACAGAATAAGCCCAAAGAAATCCATGCCCATATATACCATAATCAAATTGCTGAAAACTAGAGATAAAGAAAAAAATAATGAAAGCACTCAGAGGAAAATTTCACATTACCTGTAAGGGACAATTCAGATGTCTGCATATTTGCCATCATAAACCACGGAGGCCGCAAGACAGTGGAACATTTTCAAAGTACGGGAAGAAACAACCATCAACTTAGGATTTTATAGCCAGTGAGATGATCCTTTAGAAATAAAGGTGAAAGAAAATCTCAGATGAAGGAAAACCAAAAGAATCCTTTGTCCGCAGACCTGGTCTAAGAGAACGGTTAAAGGAAGTTCTCCAGACAGATGAGAGATGACACCCATCCAAGTTCCAGAAGGAATTAGAGTAACAGGAATGAGGGGCAACATAAATAATAAATATCTGGGTGTATAATGGACCATACTTTTCCTAGTGAGTGCCTCAAAATACAGCAAAAGCTGGAAGCCAAAATTATAATGTCGTCTAACGGGGTTTTCAGCATAGGGAGATGTGGTTCACAAGATTACTACACAGAGGACATTGGGCAGAAGGTTCTATGTGGCAGTATGATTTCTTCATTCCACTCATGGTAGTAAAATACTGCTTTTAATTAGTCTGTGAGAAGTTAAATTTGTATATTGTAGCTTCCAAATCAACAACTGAAAAATTATGCGAGATGTGGCCAAAAACGCAATAAAAAAATTAACAA